>NC_033794.1:80266074-80440881 GCF_001876935.1 Asparagus officinalis | reverse complement strand
GGCCGAGCCACCCCAGGGTGGCTCGGCCAAGGCCGAGCCACCCCTGGGTGGCTCGGCTATGGCCGAGCCACCTAGGGGTGGCTAGGCTCAGAACTGTGCAAACGCACAGTTCTGAGAGCCTATAAATAGGCCTGGTACTCGTTCATTTGGAGGACTTCTTCTGAAACTTTGGAGAGAGCCGAAACTCTGGTGGCTCGGCCAAGGCCGAGCCACCCCTGGGTGGCTCGGCTATGGCCGAGCCACCTAGGGGTGGCTAGGCTCAGAACTGTGCAAACGCACAGTTCTGAGAGCCTATAAATAGGCCTGGTACTCGTTCATTTGGAGGACTTCTTCTGAAACTTTGGAGAGAGCCGAAACTCTGCCGGATTGTCACCTCAACTCGGAGATCTGAAGGCTTGAAGACTTGGAGACCCGGATTTGATTCTTAGCGAGCACCCGCACCGAAAAAGGCAGGAGTTCGAGAGAGTCTAATCCTCAGATCTACGTCGTTACACTCCGGATCTAAGCTTGGTTCTTAGATCCCGAGATTCGAGCGGTCGTTTCCTTGGTGAAACGATCCCTCCCGGCTATTATCTCCTTGGTGGGATAATACCCGTAATACGTCGTAGATCTGCTTGGATCCAGATCACGCGGTGGTCCACGGTAAGCAACCCCGGCGCAGGCAAACAACCCACAGAAGCAAGAGACCGGATAACAGGATCTTGATTTGTTCGACATAAAAGAGAGAAGTTGTAATTTTGATTTCTTTGTTTTATTTTGATTTTCATTGTAAGCCGGATCTTATAAAAAGACTGGATCTCTTTGTAACGCATAAAGTTGTTAACTGAGTGCAATGGAATCGATAATGAAGAAAACACCAACTTTCCCCGCGAACACCCCAATGTGTAAATAACTGAAAAAAAGAGAAAAGGGACTTACTGCTCATTATGGTGGTGGAGGAGGTGGATAGCCATGAAGTAGTGACCATTGGTGCATATGTTGCTTCTGGTCATTCATTATTCCAAGTGTATTGCCAAAATTGTCCAAGCGGGTGTCCATGATGAGAACAGATCTGGAAGTTTCAGATGTTGAATGAAAGAATTTGGTCTATGAATGTTGGCGTTGCTCTGGGCGTAACGACAAGGGCGGTGTCTTAGCGCTAGAGGCACGCCTGGCGATTTGGTGGTGTTGGATGTGATGAATGAGAGAGAGGCGGAAGTGTTGAGTGGTGGCGATTTGGTGGTGTTGGATGTGATGAATGAGAGAGAGGCGGAAGTGTTGAGTGGTGGAATCAAAGTTGAAGAGGGAAGTGGTTTTGGGAAAGTTGTTAGTCGGCGATTTTGATGGTGAAGGATGAAAGAGGACGGTGGTTTAGGGTGGTGAAGGGAAGGGATGCGGCTGTTTGCTCGAAGAGGTGGGGTGGTCAGTCGGTGGTGGTTTGTAGGGGGGGGGTTGATGGGTTAGGTCAAAGAAGGTAGAAGGAGGGGGGTCTAGAACGAAAAAGAAGGGGGGGGTGGGGCAAAATGAGTCTGGAATTTTTTTTTTCTTTGGCCTTCCCAGGGTGTGGTAGACTCTGGAAATGAGATGAAGACTGTCCCGACTGCTACACGGCTGTGTTGGTGGACACGGCCTAGCCGTGTAAACTGTGTATTCAATATTTTTTTTCTTCTGCCTCTTTAGCCTTGAACTCTCTATTACCTATTTTCTCTTTGTCATTCACCTACACACCAGTTCACGGCAACCTGATTACATGCCATGAAAACTAATAATTAAAACACTAAAAAAAATGAAAATGAAAGAAAAACTTGGGTTGCCTCCCAAGAAGTGCTTGTTTATGGTCATGAGCTCGACCCCTTCAATGCTCACAATGATGATGAATCGGGAAGGGTAAAAGTACCCAACTTCTCGATCAGAGTTCCTGTGAAATAATGCTTTAATCGCTGTCCATTGACCTTGAAAGATCCCGTGGCTTCACTCCATACTTCGACAGCCCCAAATGGGTATATATTGCACACTTGGAATGGTCCAGACCACCTCGAACAAAGTTTTCCCGGAAAAAGCTTGAGTCGGGAATTAAGTAGAAGTATCAAGTCTCCTTCTGTAAACTCTTTACGGAGGATATGTTGATCATGCCACTTCATTGTTCTTTCTTTGTAAATCTTGGCATTCTCATACGCATCCAATCTCAATTCATCAAGTTCATCTGGTTGAAGCTTTCTCTGTTCCCCTGCTTCTTTCAAATCTAAATGAATGCTCTTGATAGCCTAATGTGCCTTATGTTCCTCTTCAACTAGTGGAGATGGACTGGTTCTAGACTTCTTCTGCTGCTTTTTGACACGACTGTGTCTACGAACACACCATGGCCGTGTGGAATCATTATTCAGCATCTTCCCAGGTGCAGTTTTCTCTTCACAAACCTGTTCTGGGCTGTTTCTGCTGCTTTTTGACACAGCTGTGTTTACAGACACAACCTGGTCATTCAGCCCCCTTGTAATTTCGACCACTATATCAGGTTCTTTGATGTAGGTGGTTTTGGTGTAGGTTGGCTTTTCATCAAGCATTGTAACATAGGAAGTTATTTCCTGATCATCATCATCTGGTACCCCATTCTTTACTAAACATTTCTCAAGTGGATCACTTGAGATATCTCTGGTAAAATCTTCTCTAACCACCATGTCAATCGTGTCAATCCTGCAACAAGTATCATCAATTAGTGGAAACTTCATAGCAGAAAACAAATCAAAATTCACCTTTTCATCCCCTATATTGAGAGAGAGCTTTCCATTCTTCACATCAATTATCGCTCCAGCGGTAGCAAGGAAAGGTCTTCCCAATATAATGGGGATTTGAGAATCCTCCTCCATTTCAAGAATAACAAAATCAACTGGAATAAAGAATTTACCAACCTGGATGGGTACATCCTCTAATATACCTACCGGACGTTTAACCGATCGATCCGCCAATTGGAGGGAGATAGTAGTAGGCTTCAAGTCTCCCATCTGTAACTTGTTACATATAGACAATGGCATAAGACTAACACTAGCACCGAGATCACATAGAGCATGATTAATTGACATATCACCAATTGTGCAAGGGATTGAAAATGAGCCAAGATCTTTAAGCTTACGTAGTAGCTTATTTTGTATGATGTCACTACACTCTTGGGTCAAGGCTACAGTCTCATATTCCTCTAATCGCCTCTTATTTGATAGAATCTCCTTTAAGAATTTGGCATAGGATGGCATTTGGGAAATGGCTTCAACAAATGGGATGTTAATATGCAATTTTTTAATATTTCTATGAATTTCCCAAACTGTTTTTCCAACTTAGCTTTAACTTGCCTTTGAGGGAAGGGTAGTGGAGGCTTATAAGGTGCAGGTGCTACATATCTCTCAACATTCTCCCCTTTCTCACCAATATGCTCTTTCTCACTTGTCACCAACTTCTCACTCTCATTACCCACATCCCTATGGTCATTCCTCATCATTGGTCCTTCTAACTCTTTTCCACTCCTAAGTGTGATGGCATTGATAGATCCCTTTGGGTTAGTTTCAGGTTGCCCAGGAAACATCCCGGAAGGTCTGGAAGAAGAGCTAGATTGTTGGGTCACTTGAGTGATCTGATTCTCTAACATTTTATTATGGGTGGCTAAAGAGTCAACCTTAGAAGTTAGGTTCTTGATGGCATCGCTCATGATTCTATTCTGACTTCTAAATTCTTCATTTTGTTTATTCTGGGATGACACAAAATTCTCCATCAAGCTCTCTAAGTTAGACTTTTGGGGACTGGGGTAAGGGAGTCTAGGGGCCTGGAAACCTGGAGGTCGAAAATTTGAGTGAGGAATCGGGTTCAGGGGTGGATTTTTATAGGGTAAATTAGGATGATTTCTCCACCCCGGGTTGTATGTATTGGAAAAAGGGTCCCCTTTCTGATTAAAATTATTCATATAATTAACATGTTCAGATAATGGTGCATCAGGGGAAGGGGAGTTTCCAATCTGACATTCCACAGCAGAATGTCCAATGATACCACATATTTCACAGTTAGTAGAGTTAGATGCTACTGAATTCATGCTCATCTTGTCAAATTTTTGAAATAAAGCATCTACTCTAGAAGCAATGTGGTCTAATGCATCTACATCATACCTCCCGCTCTTTTGGGGTAAAGAGCGCTCACCTGACCACTGGAAATGATTCTGTGCCATATCCTCTATGAGTTGTTTTGCATCTCGTACACTTTTGTTCATCAATGCACCACCCGCTGCAGCATCCACGGTCATCCTTGTGTTGTAGAGAAGACCGTTGTAGAAAGTGTGAATTATGAGCCAATCCTCTAACCCGTGATGTGGACACATCCTTAGAAGATCCTTGTACCTCTCCCATGCATCATACAATGACTCCCCTTCTTTTTGAGTGAAGGTTGTTATCTGATTTCTTAATTGGGCTGTTTTGCTCGGAGGGAAGTACTTAGCAAGGAACGCTTTTGAGAGTTGGTCCCATGTAGTGATGGAGCCTGATGGAAGTGATTGCAGCCAAGCCCTTGCATTGTCTCTTAGTGAGAAGGGAAACAACCTTAGCTTGGTTGCATCATCCGACACTCCATTCATCTTCAATGTGTCACAATACTCCAGAAAGATTAAGATGTGGAGGTTTGGGTCTTCGGTTGGAGTGCCTCCAAATTGGTTTTGCTGAACCATGGAGAGGAGTGAAGGCTTGAGTTCAAAATTGTTGGCAGCAACATTAGGCTTCAAGATGCTAGATTAAGAGCTATGGGTGGTTGGTGATGCAAACTCCTTCAAGGATCGGTCTTGATTGCCTTTGTTTTCTTGGTCTCCCATGGTGTTTTTGCTTTTCAAATTATCCTTTGTTTCTCGTGCCTTCTTCCTAATATGACGCAAGGTCCTTTCAATCTCGGGATCACACTCGATTGGTTCTCCAAGTCGTAAGGATCTGGGCATACAAGGGTGCCTGCACTAAAAAAAAGAATAAGTCAAACGAAAAGAGAGGAAAAATAAAAACAAAATAAATGAAAGAAAATGTCTAGTCTAGTCAAACAATGAAAAAGTCAATATTAACAATGCCGAAGTCCCCGGCAACGGCGCCAAAAACTTGTTCACTCAAATCTGCAAGTGCACAGATATCATTATAGCGATGCAAGGTCGTATCCTCAGGGACTTCGTTGTTAATTACTGATTTTCACTATTTTGTGACTATCTAAACCAATCGTGTTAAAAAGTATGATTTTTGACTATCAATAACGAACACGCTAGCTAGTATCAACGACGAATTCACTCAATTAAAAGGATCTAGGATTGAACTTCGGTTTCAACTCTAGTTCGAATCAATATATTAATCAATTGTTATCGAATCTCTCAATGCATTAAGAACGACTAACCTATGATAACTATTAGTCTCTTTCGACGACTAAAAGTCGTGCTTAATTCAGCCTAACAACCTATTTTCATAGTGTTAAACCAAATTAAACCCATTAAGGTTCTTGTTAATCCCTCATGTTCTCAAGAATAATTAACCTACTTTCGTGATCAATTAATTCTTGTTCAATTACTATTTTCCGGCGTCAATCTAACCTTTCAGTTCAAATCAACATCCTAAAAGAATTAAATTAGTGACCAATTGAATTAACCCTAGGCAATTAGATCTAGCAGTTGAATAATACAAATCGAACGATCAAAAACAATAACAATCAGTTCATTAATTCATAACCACAGCCGAACCTTGTTCAATCCCAGATAAGACAATTACTCACACATAATTGAAATAGAAAACATGATAACAATATATAAGATCATAATCATAAACTAGAAATTGAAATAGATCAGAAAGATAAACCGTAGTGTCAAAGTTGCACACAATTCTCCACAAACAGCAGGTTCCAAAGCAAAAGAAAAACCTAATCTAAGAGTTTTTGTAGAGAGAAGAAGAGAAGAAGAAGAAAGAAAAATCAAGATCTCCAGCCTCTGGGTTCTCTCTGATGCTTCAGGGCGTCTCTTTTTAATTCTTTTACAAAAACGTGTTGAAAGATAACTTCAAATAATGCTCCAGATCGCATGATAACTGACTGCTGTCATCCAACACGGCTGTGCAGATCGACATGACCAGGCCGTGTTTAATTCTGTTTCGCTCTGCTTTCTGGGCTTTATCTTCTGTAATCAACACGCCTGTGTTGTTGAACACTGGGTGACCGTGTAGCCACTTTCCTTGCATTCCTTGACTCCTTCTTGACTCCGAATCCGCGCTAAGCTCCAGTAATTCCTACACAATATATAAATAGAGCAGTAAACAAGAACTAGGGAGCTTAACAGGGCAAAAGTGTAAGGAAATACATCAAATAACAACAAATCCATAGGTGAAACATAGTCAAATTATAGATAATATTCATGTTTATCACTTGAACATCCAATATGGTGATAGATTCGAGCAAAGGGAACCTTCTACTGAGGATAAAGTGGTCCAAATTAATATGGGTGACGAGGCAAACGCAAAACCTATATTTATCATTGACAGTCTCCTACCAGAAGAAAAAGAGGAGTTAATTTCACTCATTAGGGAATACATTTGATGTCTTTGCCTGGAACTATGAAGATATGCCAGGACTTAACCCAAATGTGGCGATGCATCACCTCAACATCAAACCGGATGTCAAACTTGTCAAGCAATAACAAAGACAGTTTTGTCCGCAGATTATGGAGCCGATTGAAGCTGAAGTCAAAAAGCTAATTGACTCAGGCTTCATCAGAGAGGAGCAACATCCAGATTGGATGACAAATATTATTCCAGTCCTTAAAAAGAACGAAAAAAATCAGAATCTGCATTTACTTCAGAGATCTGAATACCGCCTGCCCAAAAGATGGTTTCTCTCTTCCTATCATGGATGTTATTATCGACAACACGTGTGGATTTGAGAGGATGTCTTTTATAGATAGGTTCTCAGGGTACAACCAAATAAAGATGTATTTAATAATTGAATCCCTATCTAACCAACTATTCATAAAAGCTCTTCCATAATATGAGATTAATTATTTGCAAATAATATCTTACATTCAATTTCTCCAATATCATTTAGTTTAGGTAACTCTTTCGAGCATGACAATTCACCTATTTGCTCATGCCTAAATTGTAATTTTCATGAATATAAATAAAAATTATTTTAAAATATCTAAATATTTTATTTTTATAAGAAAATAAAATTTGTAAAATATATTGTATAACTACCTGTCAGCAAAAATTTAATAACTTTATGGGAATGCATAATAAATTTACTTATCATAATGAACATACTAGATTCTATCTAGATATCCATCATTTTCCTAAATAAAATTTAGCAACATAATATTTCAGTTATGTAGCACTTGCTAAACAAGCTTAACCATCGCATCAAAGCATACTAAATTGTCAAATTAAAATAACAATGTCGTCAAGTCAAAGAGACCATGTAACAATATGAATTATTAATCTCCTAGGTGACTTGTCCTAGAGAATTCAAATATGGTCTAGTACTATACACATCACAATGTGTGTTTATAACATGCACCCGGGGAATCCCCATTCCCAGTGGTTGAGACCCACCACCACATCTCATATGTTGTTGTTATGCATAATAATCTGTTATAATAAAGTTATCATGTACTAGTTATAAGTTAAGCATGAGTTTAAGAAATCTCTAAGTTAGATCACATCTCCAAGCAAGTGACACATCACAATGCATGATCAGACAAAAACATTTCTAAGGATATATAACAATTATATAAATAGGACCCAAATTATATATGAAACAATTAAATCTATTAACATTACAAAAATATTACATAATTTTTATTGGATGTTCAATGACATATTATTACTAATCCAACATAATGCTCATATGCTTGTGAAATGTATAATGCTTATGCTTGCAAGGTGTTTGACAATATACCACAAAGAGACCAAACCCTGAGACACACAGATGGATTGCAACAAATCCGTGATGAGACAAAGCATAAACCAATATCAATGCATTACTCAAGACCAGAGAAGAGAAGTTGTGAGCACCGCTTTAGAGAAATTGCATAAGTACAAAGAGGAGAAGGAATTCATTATAAGTAGTGATCCTTGTTACTACTCTAGTTATTAATATTTTGTTAAAGCTAGCTCATTTTGTATATGAAGATAGATGGCTCCCCAAAGCATATAGCCGAGTAAGACTCAAATTATCGAGATTTACGAACAATTATGCTGCTCACAAAGTTTGCAAACTAATGTCAGTATCTTTCTTCAGTTGGATGTTGTTAGATCTAAACCAAAACTTGAGATCTAAAACCATATAGCCATGATTAATTCGAAGAGATTAACAATAATCATAAAAGAGCGGAAGCTTATACCTGAATCCATAGATGAAAACTTGATTTGGGTTTTGGATCTTCTAACCTTAGGGTTTCTCTAAATCCGAATTTCTCTAGCTAGATGGGGGTGTAGAGAATTAGAGAATGTAACCCTAGGTTAGGGACCATAACCCCTTATTTATAGATGTTATACTTTTGTAATTTAGCCCATCAATAAATCACAATTACAACCTGGTATCTGCACATATAACCCCATGACTTATTTAAATACCAAATTAACCCAACTTAATTGATCACTTTAGTGGGTTATCCTGAAAGATAGCAATACACATTGATTAATCATATGTGCCCACAAATAGATTTATTAGATTAAATCCAACAATCTCCCACTTGGGCACCATATGATTCCTTAAATTGTGTATAACCTTATGAGCTCAAAATTGCTATCACTGAAAAGGTATTTCCGAACAATCTCGTCCATTGACTATATCAATATAGGATCAAAGCGGCCTTCGTCACATTTATCGTGACTCGACCCATCAATGGTCACATATACCAATACAATCAAACGACATAGATCAATCATGGATGTGCAGCATGAAAATTACATGCAATGTGATCAGTACATGTCTATTTTCAACTGGTCCTCCTTAGTGAGGTCAAAACCAAACATAATGTAACAGAGTGTCTTAACTGAATACTTTATTCTGATCAGACAATACAACCAAACATAAAGCACCACAATTACAAACTCCCACTAAAACATAATATCCTCAAATAATACCACACCCATATGAGCAGTATGCTCATGAAAGACCTTACGTGGCAGTCCCTTAGTAAGAGGATCAGCTATCATGGAGTTTGTCCCAATGTGCTCTATAGATATTTGTCCATTCTGTACCATTTCTTTCACAACCAGGAACTTAATGTCAATATGTTTTGACTTAGTTAAGCTCCTGTTGTTATTGGAATACATTACTGCAGATTTATTGTCACAATATAATCTTAGTGGTCTTTCAATATTTTCCAAAATACGTAGTCCCGTGACAAAATTTCGCAGCCATATTCCCTGATTGGATGCCTCATAGCAAGCTACAAATTCTGCTGCCATAGTGGAGGAAGCTACTAGTGTTTGTTTGACACTTTTCCATGATATAGCTCCTCCTGCTAACATATAAATGTAGCCTGATGTAGACTTCCTGCTATCTTGGCATCCAGCAAAATCAGAGTCCGAATACCCAATGACCTCTAATTTCTCTGATTTTCTGTATGTGAGCATGTAATCTTTTGTTTTCTGAAGATACCTCATAACCCTTTTGACTGCTATCCAATGATCCATACCAGGGTTGCTTAAGTATCTGCCTAACATCCCAACAATGTACGCAATATCCGGACGCGTACATACCTGAGCATACATTAGACTTCCTACAGCCGAAGCATAAGGAATCTTCTGCATTTCCTGAATTTCAAGGTTACCTTTAGGGCACTGATTGAGACTAAACTTGTCTCCTTTAGCAACAGGGGTGTCACCTGGTCTGCAATCTTGCATGCCAAACCTTTTAAGTACCTTATCGATATAGCTCTTTTGTGATAATCCAAGAATACCCCGAGAGCGATCTCGATGTATCTGGATCCCTAATATAAAAGAGGCGTCCCCAAGATCTTTCATCTCAAAATTCTTTGATAGAAATCTCTTGGTTTCGTGCAACATGCCTATATCATTAGTGGCAAGCAAGATGTCATCGACATACAGAACCAGAAAAATATACTTACTCCCACTGAACTTGTGATATACACAGTCATCAACAATGTTCATCTCAAAACCGAACGAGATAACTATTTGTTGAAACTTATGATACCATTGACGAGGAGCTTGCTTGAGTCCATAGATGGATTTCCTTAATTTGCAAACCATATTCTTTGGGTCTCCTGACACAAAGTTTTCTGGTTGCACCATATAAATCATCTCATCAATGTCTCCATTGAGAAATGCAGTCTTAACATCCATCTGATGTAACTCAAGATCATAATGAGCAACAAGTGCCATGATTATTCTGAAAGAGTCTTTCGATGAAACTGGAGAGAAAGTCTCTGTATAATCAATGCCTTCCTTTTGAGTATAGCCTTTAGCCACAAGACGTGCCTTATACCTCTCCACATTACCATTTGCATCCCGCTTGGTTTTAAAAATCCATTTACAACCAATTGGTTTTGCACCTTCTGGTAATGAGACAAGTTCCCAAACCTTATTGTATTGCATAGACTTGTACTCTTTATTCATGGCATCAATCCATTGTTGAGAGTTAGAACTTTTCATGGCCTGAGAGAAGTTGATTGGATCATCTTCTAACATTCCACTACTTTCCTCATGTTCTTGGAGAAATACAATATAATCATCTGAAATAGCATTTCTCCTTTCTCTAGTGGATCTCCTTAATGGCACTGGTTCTTGAGGTTGTTGAGTTTGTTCTTCTGGAATAGGGAGTTGTTCAACATTGTCATCTTGAGGTTCCGGATTTATTTCTTGAGCAACAACAGGTATAGGAACCTGAATATTATCAGAAGTAACTATCTTGAGGTTCCGGATTTATTTCTTGAGCAACAACAGGTATAGGAACCTGAATATTATCAGAAGTAACTATATGGATTGGATCTGATTCCAATTCCTCCTCAAAAGCAATGTCTCTAACCTTATTTCTCCCCCCAAACTCAACATCCTCAAAGAATGTTGCTGTTCCCGTCTCAAAAATATTCCTTATAGTGGGATCATAAAACTTATAGCCCCTAGAGCGTTCAGAGTATCCAATAAAGTAGCTGCTAACTGTTTTGGAGTCCAATTTCTTTTCATTTGGCCTATAAGGCCTTGCCTCAGCTGGACATCCCCAAATATGTAAATGCTTTAAACTGGGCTTTCGACCAGTCCAAAGCTCATAAGGTGTTTTAGCAACTGCTTTACTTGGTACTCTATTCAGAATGTAAGCTGCTGTCTTAAGTGCTTCTCCCCAGAGTGACTCTGGTAAAGAAGAATGAGCAATCATACTTCTTACCATATCCTTAAGAGTCCTATTTCGTCTTTCAGCTACACCATTCATGCTAGGTGAACCCGGCATGGTGTACTGTGGGACAATACCGCATTCCTCTAGGTATCTAGCAAATGGTCCTGGACGTTGTTCACCTGAACCATCATATCTGCCGTAGTACTCACCACCACGATCAGATCTAACGGTTTTAATTCTTTTGTTGAGTTGATTCTCAACTTCAGCTTTTTAGGCTTTGAACATGTTTAGAGACTCAGATTTTTCATGAAAAAGATATAGGTGCCCATAACGTGAGTAATCGTCTATGAATGATATAAAATATTATTGACCATTCCAGGATTCCGTAGGGAATGGCCCACAAATATCCGTATGTATCAATTCTAAGACATCCGAAGATCTGTTGGCACCTAATCTCTTCACTTTGGTCTGTTTTCCCTTAATACATTCAACACATACGTTGAAGTCCGAAAAATCAAGGGAATCTAAAATACCATCAGACACAAGATGCTCAACTCTACCTTTTGAGATATGACCCAAGCGCTTATGCCATAATATTACCGAATTTTCCTTATTTAATTTACGCTTAGTACCACACGATTCCGCATGAAAAGTTTCATTATAAGAAGTAATTGTATCAAGCAAATATAGGCTGTCATAAGTACTCAAATAACCGGTTCCCACAACATTTGAATTAAAAGATAAACTGAATTGATTATTTCCAAATGAACAAGAATAACCTGATTTGTCCAATACAGAAACAGAAACCAAATTCCGTCTAAAAGACGGTACTACAAAAGTATCTTTTAAATCCAAATAATAACCAGTTCCTAACAACAACCTAAAGTGCCCAATTGCTTCCACATCTACCGATTGTCCGTCGCCCACAAAGATGTGTCTTTCAACATCACTTGGCTTTCGGTAGCTCAGGCAACCCTGCATAGAAACACTTATGTGAGTAGTAGCACCAGAGTCTAACCACCAAGTGTTTCTAGGTACTGAAGCTAAATTAACCTCAGAACAGACCAAAGCAAGGAACGTACCCTTATTATTACGCCAGGCGTGATATTTTGTACAATCCTTCTTTACATGTCCAGGCTTATTACAGAAGAAACAACCCTGATTATCCTTATGTTGTTTCTTCTCAACTGGACCCTTAGCAGCTTCCTTATCATTCTTTCTTTTCTTGCCCTTATCCTTAGAGGAATAGACCAAATGAGTACTTTCTGTCTTATTTTGCTTCAACCTGTCTTCTTCTTGCACACAGTATGAAATGAGCTCATTTAGAGTCTATTTCTTCTTTTGACAGTTATAACTGACCTTAATTGATTAAACTGTGCAGGAAGAGACAACAAAACCAGATGCACTAATAACTCATCACAAAGATCGACTTTAAGTGCCTTAAGTTTTGAAGCAATATGAGACATTTCCATAATGTACTCCCTGATATTTCCCTTGCCCTTATACTTCATCGAAATCAAGCGAGCTAAAAGCGTGCTTGTTTCTACCTTATCGTTTTTCGCAAAACGCTTCTCAATTTCGGCAAGGAAATCTTTAGCCTTAGTAATCCCTACGGATTCTATGCCCCTGAAGGCTTCCGGAACGCCACGCTTAATGATCATAAGACTCATGCGATTTGAACGCTCCCACTTCTCATGCTCCTTCTTTGCATCAGGAGTGCTATCCGCATTGAGAGGTTGGGGTTGTTCAGTTCTTAATGCATAGTCAAGATCCATGCAGCCAAGAACAATTAGTATAAACCTTAAAATTTGTCCCATTTAGCATGGGAATTGAGTTGATGTTAGCAGAAATTATTACAGCAGATGCATTAGCTGAAATAAAACAAAAATGCTCACATCAATAACCATAATCAATAAAATTCAAATAATGACAATCCCCATCCAAGATATCGGGCACAACATTAATATCAAGTCTTTGGACAGTAATATTAACTTGTAAGTAATACCTTGTTGCAATGATCAAACATTGATAATAACTCAAGTCAAATAATGAAACTATCTTTGGATCGATTCATTATTCATATGTAAATCTTATAATTGTCACACGCTTATCATCGTAGATGTGTATACAGTCTGAATAAATATTAACCTTTCTTTGGGCCGATTAAATATTTACACGAAAGCATACACACAAACATCTCACATTCCTCATGAACAATCTACACAAGAGAGGTTACTTTGGCAACTTCTTGTTTCAATTAATCAATTGGAGTGAGAGACAACCTTAATACCTTAGTGTCATAATATTTGAATTAAATAATTGATTAAAACCAAATTAGATTTAAATTAATAATTTAAATCAACTGAATTTCCAAAAACTTAATTGGGGTCTCACAGCTTAATTAGGGCCCATAACTTAATTGAATAAATTAAGTATACCAAAGTGGACCCATGAAAAAGCTGAGGCTTAACCATAGTGAACACGAAGTTCGCTTGACTTCGAACGCAAGGTTCGACTGTATTGAGTACGAGACTCACTTAAGCACGAACGCGAGGTTCGTCTGAGAACGAACGCGAGGTTCGTTTGAAAAATGAACGCGAGGTTCAACTTGAGAATGAACGCGAGGTTCGTTAAAAAAAAATGAACACAATGTTCAACTTAAGTACGAACGCGAGTTTCGACTGAAGTATGAACGCGAGGTTCGACTGAAGCACGAACGCGAGGTTCGACTGAAGCACGAACGCGAGGTTCGACTGAAGCACGAACGTGAGGTTCGACTGAAGCACGAACACGAGGTTCGACTTAGAACTGAACGCGAGGTTCACCTTAGAACTGAGCACGAGGCTCACATTAGAACGAACGCGAAGTTCGTTAAGCGCGAGGCTTACTTGAGAACGAACGCGAAGTTCGTTTGAACGCAAAGTTCGTTTGAACGCGAAGTTCGGTTAAAATTGAACGAACGCGAGGTTCGTTTGAAGCTTACCGCTTCGCCAAAATTTGAGGTAACCATCTCCTTAATGTTCGCCACGTTTTCACGCACGAACCCTTAGGATTTCAAACTGAAACCGCCGCCATTAAATCAAAAAACAGATCTAGAATCAAAAAATGAGTTTTCTTGATCCAGACCCAAAAAAAAAAACCGCCAAAAAATCCAAAAAATTCCAAAAAGTTACTGTTCACCAACGATTTTTTAGTTACTGTTCATTCGAACAAAAAACTTCACTGTTCACCAAAAAAATTTCGTTACTGTTCACCCGGGAAAAGTCACGGTTCACCCGGGAAAAAATTTTGTTACTGTTCATCCGGACAAAAAATTTACTGTTCATCCGAAAAACAAAACTGAATCTTTAACCAGAGATTTAAGATAAAAAAACCCAATAAAACATAAATCCCTAAGAATTAATCAAGGTGGCTCTGATACCACTTGTTAGATCTAAACCAAAACTTGAGATCTAAAACCATATAGCCATGATTAATTCGAAGAGATTAACAAATCGAAGAGATTAACAATAATCATAAAAGAGCGGAAGCTTATACCTGAATCCATAGATGAAAACTTGATTAGGGTTTTGGATCTTCTAACCTTAGGGTTTCTCTATAGCCGAATTTCTCTCTCTAGATGGGGGTGAAGAAAATTGGAGAATGTAACCCTAGGTTAGGGACCATAACCCCTTATTTATAGATGTTGTACTTTTGTAATTTAGCCCCTCAATAAATCACAATTACAACCTGGTATCTGCACATATAACCCGATGATTATATTTAAATACCCATTAACCCAACTTAATTGATCACTTTAGTGGGTTATCCTGAAAGATAGCAATACACATTGATTAATCATATGTGCCCACAAATAGATTTATTAGATTAAATCCAACAGATGTTAGTCGTAACATTCTATTTTTATGAACATTAAGGAGGTTTTAGAGATTACTAATTATAGTAAAATGCTTTTCTTAGAAAGTATGTGAGTTACCTAAAATAATTAAAGATAGTGATTGCAATTAAAGTAAATTCAGAGAAATTAAAGTAAATTCAGAGAAAATATATTCAGAGAAAATATATCAGGAACAAATTAAACCATGGTTTGGCCCATTAAAAGTACATCGGACTATATATCTTTAAGAATTGGCTATAAGTGAAGGAGCGTGAGGTTTAACTTTCAGGTTCATGAAGGAAACATGCATAATATCTTTGCCCTATATATCTTTTGTTTTTAAAATGTTAATAAGATATTGAATTATTCCAGTGTACTTGGTCTAAATTGTCAACCCCAACTATTCATTATGTAAAACCTCGAAAATTTAAATATTATGCGATAAATAAGAATAAATATGTTATATGATGATAAATATCATATTTATATGTTTGAGTATGCTAGGAATTGATTTGAGATCAACTCAATGTATGTACGTGAATATACGTGTGCAAATTAATACACAAATCACGCACGTGACTAATTGAGGGTTTATATATTTTACCCACTAATATAGTTAGAATATGTGAACACTCAAAAGACCAAAGTTGTAGGTCTCTTTAACTGTTTCCCAACAAATCTTAATTCACCTCATTCCGTGGTCGGATGAGAAAGTTATAGCAAAAATAGTATTTTTACTGTGCGTATAACACTGTAGCAGAACATTGTTTATAGCTTCATACGAAAGTTACTGTAGCAGAGAATTAATGTTAAAATAAATGCAGCCTAAAAGTATCCGGTACCGTAGCTTTCTTCTTCTTCGCAACAACCTCCACGTTTCCTCAGCGTTTTCTGGAGCCGATCGGCGTGGTGCGACTTCGCGCGGCGGTACGGGATGACGTGCTCTCCTCCGTGTTTTCTGGAGCCGATCGGCGTTGTTCGACGTCGCGCGGCGGTACGGGATGTCGTGCTCCTCTTCAGCTTGATGTAGGGTTGGTGGGCACTTTTAAAAATAAAAGAAAAGGCATCCCTTCGTTTGCTTCATCTCGGAGAAAGAAAAAAAAAAGTAAAACTGAGAACGAGTTCTGAGTTCTCAGTTGTATCTCGTTTTCTCCAAAGAAAGCTCTTCAAAGAGCTCAACCCAAGATCCCCCTATCAAATCCCAATTACTCCACATCAACCTCCTCCTCTCAATCTTGTGTATGTTCGTGTGAGAGTTACAGAGCCTCTCTTCCTCCCGTGGCTTTTTTTTTTACGTCTGTGAAGGAGTAACACTTTCAGTTCAGGAGGATCTCGTGGGAACTGTTGTTTGGGATTTACAACGTTGAGGCAAGATTACTTGCATCCTAACCTTCCTCTAGTTAAAGAGTTTCTATTAAAGAGTTAGCTATATTTTTTCATGATAAAATTGCTAACAATTAGGTACTTCTTTTTATGATAAACTCTAAATAAATGTTATATTCGTAATTTCATTATTGTTTATGTTTTATTTATAATCATGATAATTAGGAATGGAAATAAATTTATTTATCATGCTTATAAAAAGTTTTTAGAGAAATAATCAGTTGATTTTTTTTCATGATAATTAAATGATGCTAATTTTCCTAGGTTGTATTTACCTAAATATTGTAAACAGTTAAATGAATTTGATTTCTGTTAAATCATGTGTAATAAATCATGTGAATAGCTTACATGAAATTTCAAAGAATTGATTTATTGGGATGTTAATTCTAATTAGATAAATCCTATTAGTTTATTTTAAATGCTAAGGAAATATATGTGGTTATGTAATTATCAAGTTGTATGGATTTTGAGGGTAAAAATCAACGAATTACAAGGATATGTAAATAAATTTATTTACATTTATGTATTTAAATACAGAAATGTACGTATATATATATAAACACATCAGAAAAAAAATGAAAATGAAAATGAAAAATAAAATAAAAAGATAGAACTGTAGCAGAAGTTAACGTTTCATAAAGAAGAAAGAAAAGAAAAGAAAAAGAACTGTAGCAACAGTTAACGCATCAGGGGAAAAAACAAAAACGAAAAAGAAAAAATAAAAATTTACTGTAGCAAACATAGACTGTTTACTGTTTTTACTTTGTTTGTTCCTGTTGTGTAGACTTGTTCTCGCGTCGATTTCGTGAGAAATTAAATTGTAGTAGATTAGTTAACTACAGAGATTAGTAGTTAGCTACTCAGGCTTATTTCTATCTCGGTTTTGACTTGCGCAAACTTAAGATGTGTTCACGGGGTTTGGCCACAATTCTTTACACATTTAATTACGATTACACTGTTGAGTTAGTGAGTTATTACATCACAAATGAGACCGTGAGAATTTTTTACCCCACTACATGTATTTGTCGATCCGCACGATGATGCGATGATACTTATTTGTCGATCCGCACAATGATGCGATGATATCCTTTTGTTGATCCGCACGTTGATGCGATGATACCATTCGTCGATCCGCACGGTGATGCGATGATACCATTTATTGCCAATTCATACAAGTACATGAATTATTGAGGGACTATAAAGAATGAAAATATTGTTAGCCTGTTGTTTTGGGTCCTTGGTGGACACTTATTGTAATGCGATTCAGTGTTGAGTTGCCCTTTTTACCGAGTTACTCATGATTTTGAGTACACGAGACACATACATATACTAACGTCGTCTATGATTGTGACGCCCCTAGGTTCACACAAGGCTGCAGTCCAAGGTGAAACCAAAAATATCAAACCTGCCATGCATCACACCGTGCAATAACATGTTTCACCATCATAATTACTATCTCTCTAGTAGAGTCAAATAACAAGTGTAGGTACAAAAGCAAGTAAAAGATAATACAAGAGTCAACTGATGAAATAATAGAGATCAAATTAATATTTCATCATCTAACATACTAAAGGACAAGTCAATGTTTGAAGTGAATAAACTGAAACTTCTCAATAAGTCTCAAATACAAATGTCTGAATAAAAGGAAATAAGGCACACATCCTTTACAACTTCTAGAATAAACTCTCAAAATGTCTAAACAAAGCCTACAGTGGAGCTCAAAAGAAAAATATAACTATAATAAACGGCTGAAGCTAAAGTGCGACGCCATCAACCTGCGACTCTCCGGGCTCCTGGCTCGTTACCTGAAAGGGGGAGGGACAACGAGCGTCAAAGCGCTAGCGAGCAACATCACAACCAACCCCAAGGGAAAAGGGCTCGTTGTATACAGAAAATACAGTTATAACATGTATATAAAATCACAAATCCTATTTAGGTAATTACAATGTGAGCATAAGTACGTCGAGCGAAATAATCCAAATAAGGAAACCCTCATGTATATACCATGTAGCTCAGATTGCAAGTACCTATGTATAAGAGGATTTTAGTATTTAGGAAGTTACAACACGAGCATAGGTACGTCGAGCGAAATAATCCAAACAAGGAAACCCTCATATATATACCTTGTATCTCAAATCGTACATCCCTAAATACCAAACCCAAAATCTAATATAAGAACATAAATAAAAGAAGGCAAACTCATCTCAGACTTAATTACGGTGTCGTGTCACAACTCATATAAATGTCATATCCAGCCTATGTAAGTGTCAGTGTAAACTCTCAAGGTCTAAACTGATGTAATGGATGTCCAACACATTGACTGCATATGAAAACTATCCAACACATGGACTGAATGTGATAAATGTCCAACACATGGACTACACATCATAATTTCCCAACACATAGACTAGATGAAATCTATGAACATGTGCATATACCCTAATTTCTCACGTATCTCGGTGCGTAAACCTAAACTCGTGTCCGCATGCCATCTCACACGTAAAGATACAGGTTATACATTAATTTCTAATACCCGTCTTTCGAGGCGACTCATCATTCATATTTAAGCACGCAACAATAATAAACAAGCATAAACAGTTTCAGTTAAACTAAAATAGCTCAAACGGATCCAAACTGAGGAAAAACTGTAAATCTCCTCATCAGTCGACTCATAAGTCGACTAGGATTGGTCGACTCATTAGTCGACCAGACAAAACACAAAACTAGAATTTTCCCCATCAGTCGACTCATTGGTCGACTCATCAGTCGACTCATTGGTCGATTGAGCAGAAAATCCCCAGTTTTCTGCTTACGATGATTATCTGCGAAAATTTATAAACTAAGGTTCTCTTTGCTCATGTCCAGCAATATATATTCAATTCTAACACATGTATATCAACAGAAACGAAAGATTTGCATGTATTATCTTGCATTAAAACCCTAAACATATTTCTTCATGTTTAAAAACGTGTTGAAATCATTAAATCACAATAAAAGTCATGTTTAAACAAATTCCAGATCTGGATCTTAATTTACAAATTCGTTTGTGAGCTTTTATAAACTAAAAACATTCGATTTTCGCATCATATGCTATAAAGATATATTTTTATACACAAATAGTAATTTAGGCTCAATAAAACCGAAATAAAACAAAAAAAAACTATACAAACAGTGAGTGTAGGGCTGGGCAAGATGTTACTCACCTCTGATATGCTACAAACTCCTGAATCCGAGAGAGGACGAATCCCCTTCGACAGCACCACAAAAATCCCGTTAAAAACTCCTCCGAAACTCCTCCAAAATCACCAAAACGAACTAGTGTTTGAGTGGAGAGAGGGGCTAGGGTTTCTCTGGGATTCTGATGGGTTTTTGGGTTGGTTTCGGGTAAAATAATATATATATATTATGGTTAAAACCCGAACAAAACCTAACCAAACCCGCAACTAAAAAAAAACTCGAAATCAGCCCGTCAGTCGACTCATAGGTCGACTCATCAGTTGACTCATTAGTCGACTCATGAGTCGACTCATAAGTCGTCTGAGCAGACAAATATATCCAAATTCGTGCATGTTTTGTTATTCAGCCAAAACTAATGTACAAAACTCTATGAAACCACACTTATACATGTCTAATAACTTGTTACCAAGTATATCCATGACCTCAAGTCATTTACCACAAATAAAACTATTTATCACTAATAGTTCACATATACTTCTAACAAAATATGGGGTTTTACATTCTTCCCCCCCTCAAAAGAATTTCGTCCTCAAAATTTAGAAAACATACTTAAACAAATAATATTACTCTAGACAAGCATATAACTATATTTATATTTAACAATCCAGGATGACTATATTCCCACTTAACCCTTAATCAAATGGAACTAGTACGTCGAGCGAAAAATCCAAACAAGGAACCCCCCATATATATACCATGTGTTCCAAAAGGTTAAAAACTCAATGGAAATATCCTCATTCTAGCGTTAGATCTAAATATAATCACACAAATACTCATGCAAATAAATCAATTCACTTCCTCAATAAATGCAGAAAGTAGCACTACATATTATCTTCACACTCTCGAAAAATCATCTTCGATGTCTACACTTAACCATCTAAAATGTAAATACCCCACTTAACCCCTAACTAAATGGAACAAGTACATCGAGCGAAAAATCCAAACAAGAAAAATGTAAATACCCCACTTAACCCCTAACTAAATGGAACAAGTACATCGAGCGAAAAATCCAAACAAGGAACCCCTCATACCCTAACTAAATGGAACAAGTACATCGAGCGAAAAATCCAAACAAGGAACCCCTCATATATATACCCTATATTCCGAGTACTTAAGAGATAAGTGGTAATACCCTCATTTTAACGTTAAGTATAAACATCGTCATAATTGAATCTATAAGCCATATATAAATCATACCAAAGCTTTAATTTACCTGCTCAAACGTGTGTGGATAGTCACGATGCATGTCCTCTTCGTGCTCCTAAGAAATCTCCTCAACACCTCTTCGGTTCCACTAAACTTTCACCAAAGAAATTGCTTTGTTTCTAAGCCTCTTTTCCTCCCTGACAAGAATACAAACTGGAATCTCAATAATAGTCAAATCCTCCTGAAGCTCAATCTCTGGTGTATCCAATACTCATTGCTGCTCTTGATCATGTAAGTGTTTCTTGAGCATAGAAATATGAAATACATTGTGTATACTAGACATCGATGCTGGAAGATCTAGTCTGTATGACACAACTCTAATGCGCTCCAAAATCCGGAAAGGTCCAATATATTTCAGTGCAAGCTTTCCCCGTCTTCCGAATCACTGAACGCCTTTCATCGGTGATACCTTCAGCAATAACTACATCTCCTACCTGAAGCTCCAAGGGTCTTCGTCTCTTATCTGCATAGCTCTTCTGCCGACTCTGGGCGGCTAAAATCCTCTCTCTGATCAATGCTACCTTCTCAGTAGTCTGTCTCACTAGCTTTGGTCCAAGCATTAAGCTATCCTCTGGCTCTGCCCAACATAACGGTGATCTACAAGGTCTCCCGTATAATGCCTCATATGGGGCCATACCGATCGTCGCTTGATAACTATTGTTATAAGCGAACTCTATTAGTGGAATATGCTCCTTCCAGCTGCCCTGAAAGTCAATGACACAAGTCCGTAATATATCTTCCAACACCTGATTCACTCTCTTCGCCTGACCATCTGTCTGTGGGTGGAAAACACTACTGTAAGATAGTCTACTGCCGAACGAATCCTGGAAACTCCTCCAAAAATACGAAGTGAACACTGAACCTTGATCTGACATGATCGTGTCTAGAACTCTATGAAGCCGAACTATCTTCCGAATAAATATTCTCGCATATGCCTCAGCGGTATAAGTAGTCCTCACTGGAATAAAATATGCTGACTTCGTCAATCGGTCTACTATCACCCAAACAAAATCATTCCCCTTCTTCGACTTCGGCAACCCTACAATGAAGTCCATAGAAATATCTGTCCATTTCCACTCTGGGATGGGTAAAGGCTGAAGTGTTCCTACTGGTCTCTGATGCTCTGCCTTCACCTGCTGACAGGTAAAACACTTAGCCACATACTCTGCAATCTCTCTACGTATACCACTCTACCAGAAGTGTCTCTTCAAGTCCTTGTACATCTTAGTGGTCCCTGGATATACTATGTACCTAGTACGATGTGCCTCATCAAATAACTCTCTCTTTAGCTCGGCACTGGATGGCATAACCAGCCTACCCTTCATCCGTAGACCTCCATCTGCTCTAATGGTCCAATCAGCCTTAAGCTCTTTGGAAATCTCCTCCTTTCGAATTTGAATCCAAGAGTCTTCTAGCTGAGCTCTGACAACTCTGGTACTCCAAGATAGCTGAACTGACACTGCTCCTAAAAATGCACTGGCTCTACTGATCTCGGGTCTGAAATCAAACTGGCTAAGAGTAAGAAGATCTCTGTACAATGAACACCTCAAAGCCGAAACCCGATGTTGACGCTTCCTACTCAAAGCATCTGCTACAACATTCGCTTTCCCCGGGTGATACTGAATCGCGAACTCGTAGTCCTTGATAAACTCAATCCATCTCCTCTGTCTCTAGTTGAGTTCTTTCTGAGAGAAAAGATACTTCAGACTCTGATGGTCTGTGAACAGCTCAAACTGTACTCCATACAAGTAGTGTCTCCATGACTTCAATACAAATACTACTGCTGCTAACTCCAAGTCATGAGTGAGATAGTTCTGCTCATGCACCCTCAACTATCGTGAGATATATGCTACTACCCTCTGAGCCTACATCAATACACCTCCTAATCCTACCAACGATGCATCTGTGTAGACGACGAACGTCCTGTCGCTACTCGGAATAGTCAAAACTGGTCCTGAAGTCAACTTAGTCTTCAAGATATCAAAGGCCTTCTGGCACTCCGCACTCCAAATGAACTGTATGCCCTTCTTCGTAAGGCGCGTAAGTGGCGTCAAAATCTTTGAGAAGTCCTGGATAAACTTTCTATAATAACCGACTAAGCCCAAGAAGCTACAAATCTCTGTCACCGTCTTCGACGGTTCCTAATCAAGAACTGCTGTAACCTTAGCCGGATCCACTGCTATGCCCTCTCTACTGATGATGTGGCCGAGAAATCTAACTTCTGAAAGCCAAAATTCACACTTACTGAACTTGGCATATAACTAATGCTCCTGCAGAGTCCTCAAAGCTAATCGTAGGTGCTCCTCGTGGTCTGCCTCCGATCTCGAATAAATAAGGATGTCATCGATAAAAAAAATCACGAATTGATCTAAGAAGGGACGGAAAACCAGGTTCATCAAGTCCATAAATACCGCGGGTGCATTGGTCAATCCGAATGGTATGACCATGAACTCAAAAGATCCATATTGAGTAATAAAAGCGGTCTTGGGGATATCCATCTCCCGAAACCGTAACTGATGATAACCAGAACGAAGATTAATCTTCGAGAAGAATTGCGCTCCCTGCAACTGGTCGAACAAGTCATCAATCCTAGGTAATGGATACCTATTTCGGATAGTGACCTTGTTCAACTACCTATAATCAATGCACAACCTCATACTACCATCCTTCTTCTTCACGAAGAGGACCGGTGCGCCCCACGGAGAATGACTCCGATGAATAAAACCATGAGCTAATAACTCGTCCAACTGGGTCTGAAACTCCCTCATCTTAGCTTGTGCCATGCGATAGGGTACACGGGATATCGGGGCTGTGCCCGGCTGCAACTCAATACAAAACTCGACCTCTCTCACAGAAGGTAACACAGGTATGTCCTGAAAGACATCCTGATACTCTAAGACAACTCTAGTCTCCAATAAATCAACACCCTGATCCCGTCGCATCACCTCCTCGATGTACGCTAGAAATGACTTCGTAAAACGGTTGCCTTGAGAGGTTGCTACAATCATCTCGGACCCATCGAACGCCCACAAATTAACTGTCTTCGCAAAGCAGTCAATACTAACATGGTAGGAAGACAACCAATCCATACCAAGGATGACATCGAACTCAGACATATGCAACACTATCAAATCGACAACGAACTTTGACTCATCTAAACTGATAGTACACCTCCTACAAATGCTCTCTAGAAGCGATATCATATCTAAAGGGGAGGAAACTGATAAAGGGGTGTCTAATGGATGAGCTACGAGCTGGAGTCTAGACATAAAATCATATGAAATAAAGGAATGTGAAGCTCCCGAATCGAAGAGAATACGGACGAGAAAAGAATTCACAAGAAACGTACCCTCCACTACTGCTCCGCTAACTCCATGATCACACGGTACTACCGCATATACTCTGTTTGTGACCGGAGATTGCTCTGCTACTAGTGCTGGAGAATACAGTACTATCTACCCCTGAGGAACCTCCTGAACTGTCCGAATCTGCCCCTCAGTCTTTTGTGCTACTGGCGGTGCCTCAAATATCGCCTGCTGACCCTGAACTCTGCCCTGATGTTGCTGCTGCTGCTGGTTCGGGCCCTTGCCCTGCTGAGCTCCTGTTGGTACGCCGCGACACTCTGATACCTTATGCCCGACCTTGCGGTAGTTATAGCAAACTCCCTAGAACTTGCGCTGCTGATACGCTCTCTGATCATGCTAGGGTCCCTTCTTATGAGGACCTTGCTGCTGCTACTGGGATCTAGAAAAAGGTCTCTTGTTCTTACCCTTATCCCCGGTTTGTCCTGTCTTGGTCTTCCCTTCTTTATCCTTCTGGAACATGGCAGTCTCAATCTCCTGTGAGGTGGCAGCTTCTGCTACCTCTCGAACTGAATAGAACTTCCTCGAGATAAGGTAACGACGTAGATTAGGGCGGAGCCCTGCTAAGAACATCTGATCCTGGCGCTCTCCTGTCTGCCATATGCCCGTGAAGTGCAGCAACTCCATAAATCTGCTCTCAAAATCTGCCACTGTCATATCCCCCTGAGTCAGTCAGGACAACTCAAGCTCCTTCCCAGTCTGTGCTGCAGAAGAAACATACTACCCATCAAAGAAATAAATAAAGTCCTCCCACGTGAGGGTCATCCGATGCTCTAGGGTGAACTGAAGCCTATACTATCTCCCGGCGTCTCCCTTCAGACTGTAGGATGCCAATCACTGCTTCTGGACCAAATCCACATTAAGTATATCGAGGATGTTACTCACATCCTCCTTCCACTTATGGGCTGCAAGAGGATCTGCTGACCCCTGGAACTCCGGTGCTCTCATCTTTTGATACCTCTTAACCATATGGAGCTAAGCCTCCTACTCTGCTGCTCTATCTGGGACTACTGATGGAATAACTGTAGGTGCGGCCTCTGGGGGTCTCTCACTAATAGGAACTGCTGGTATTCCCTATGACTGATCTGCTACTGGTGGTGGTGGTGGTGTCGGTGGCGCGATATGACTCGCCACAAGCTCCTCAATTGCTGCCATCCTAGCTACGATGAGATCCATGAGATCAATAAGAGGGTTTAGCTTGCTGTGGCTCAGGCGGAGCCTGCTGCGACTCTGCCTGTCCAGCTCTCAGAGTACGAGGTCTACCACGTCCTGCCATTTCTTTCTGATCATAAGAAAACAAGAGTTTATGAGTCCAAATAAACATATACACATACGTAGCATATCACAATATGATTTTCACAACAATTTAGTATTCACCCAAGTACTTTAAGTTTACACAAAATAGTTGTCATAAAAAAATATCCTCAAATTTTAAGATATACGCATATATCGTCCTCACTCATACTAGGAAATCCTTACGGACTCTATAAATGAATCCTAAGAAACTTTATCCCAGCTCCATGACTCGACACATGATGGTCCTAAGGATACTGGAAACTAGAACTCTGATACCAACTGTGACGCCCCTGCGTTCACACAAGGCTGCAGTCCAAGGTGAAACCAAGAATGTCAAACCTGTCATACACCATACCGTGCAATAACATGTTTCACCATCATAATTACTATCTCTCTAGTAGAGTCAAATAACAAGTGTGAGTACAAAAACAAGTAACAAATAATACAAGAGTTAACTGATGAAATAATAGAGATCAAATTAATATTTATCATCTAACATACTAAAGTACAAGTCAATGTTTGAAGTGAATAAACTAAAACTTCTCAATAAGTCTCAAATACAAATGTCTAAATAAAAGGAAATAAGGCACACAACCTTTACAACTTTTAGAATAAACTCTCAAAATGTCTAAACAAAGCCTACAGTAGAGCTCAAAAGAAAAATATAACTATAATAAATGGCTGAAGCTAAAGTGCGACGCCATCAACCTGCGACTCTCTGCGCTCCTGGCTTGTTACCTAAAAGGGGGAGGGACAACGAGCGTCAAAGCACTAGCGAGCAACATCACAACCAACCCCAAGGGAAAATTGCTCGTTGTATACAGAAAATACAGTTATACCATATATATAAAATCACAAATCCTATTTAGGTAATTACAATGTGAGCATAAGTACGTCGAGCGAAACAATCCAAATAAGAAAACCCTCATGTATATACCATGTAGCTTAGATTGTAAGTACCTATGTATAAGAGGATTTTAGTATTTAGGAAGTTACAACACGAGCATAGGTACATCGAGCGAAATAATCCAAACAAGAAAATCCTCATGTATATACCTTGTATCTCAAATTGTACATCCCTAAATACCAAACCCAAAATCTAATATAAGAACATAAATAAAAGAAGACAAACTCATCTCAGACTTAATTACGGTGTCATGTCACAACTCATATAAATATCATATCCAGCCTATGTAAGTGTCAGTGTAAACTTTCAAGGTCTAAACTGATGTAATGGATGTCCAACACATTGACTACATATGAAAACTATCCAACACATGGACTGAATGTGATAAATGTCCAACACATGGACTACACATCATAATTGCCCAACACATAGACTAGATGAAATATATGAACAGGTGCATATACCCTAATTTCTCATGTATCTCGGTGCGTAAACCTAAACTCGTGTCCGCATGCCATCTTACATGTAAAGATACAGGTTATACATTAATTTCTAATACCCGTCATTCAAGGTGACTCCTCATTCATATTTAAGCACGCAACAATAATAAACAAGCATAAACAGTTTCAGTTAAACTAAAATAACTCAAACGGATCCAAACTGAGGAAAAACTATAAATCTCCTCATCAGTCGACTCATAAGTCGACTAGGATTGGTCGACTCATTAGTCGACCAGACAAAACAAAAAACTAGAATTTTCCCCATCAGTTGACTCATTGGTCGACTCATCAGTCGACTCATAAGTCGACTCATGAGTCGACTCATTGGTCGACTGAGCAGAAAATCCCTAGTTTTCTACTTACGATGATTATCTGCGAAAATTTATAAACTATGGTTCTCTTTGCTCGTGTCCAACAATATATATTCAATTCTAACATATGTATATCAACAGAAACGAAAGATTTGCATGTATTATCTTGCATTAAAACCCTAAACATATTTCTTCATGTTTAAAAACGTGTTGAAATCATTAAATCACAATAAAAGTCATGTTTAAATAAATTCCAGATTTGGATCTTAATTTACAAATTCATTTGTGAGCTTTTATAAACTGAAAACATTCGATTTTCGCATCATATGCTATAAAGATCTATTTTTATACACAAATAGTAATTTAGGCTCAATAAAACCGAAATAAAACCAAAAAAACTATACAAACAATGGGTGTAGGACTGGGCGAGATGTTACTCGCCTCTGATGTGCTGAAAACTCCTGAATCCGAGAGAGGACGATTCCCCTTCGACAGCACCACAAAAATCCCACTGAACACTCCTCCGAAACTCCTCCAAAATCACCAAGATGAACTAGGGTTTGAGTGGAGAGAGGGGCTAGGCTTTCTCTGGGATTCTGATGCGTTTTTGGGTTGGTTTCGGATAAAAGAATATATATATATATAATATATATATATATATATATATTACGGTTAAAACCCGAACAAAATCCAACCAAACCCGCAACTAAAAGAAAATCCGAAATCAGCCCGTCAGTCGACTCATAGGTCGACTCATCAATCGACTCATTAGTCGACTCACGAGTCGACTCATAAGTCGACTGAGCAGACAAATATATCCAAATTCGTGCATGTTTTGTTATTCAGCCAAAACTAATGTACAAAACTCTATGAAACCATACTTATACATGTCTAATAACTTGTTACCAAGTATATCCATGACCTCAAGTCATTTACTACAAATAAAACTATTTATCACTAATAGTTCACATATACTTCTAACAAAATATGGGGTTTTACAATGATGTTGCACTTTATTATTTTATTTCAGCTACATTTCTGTTGTTTAGTTCAGGGTTAATATTTAGTAATTTACTATCTGAGACATATGATATATACATGAGTGTTTCCTTGTTTGGATTATTTCGCTCGACATACTACGTCTCGTGTTGTAGATTGCTAAGTATTAATACCATTAGGTACGGGAGGAAATGATCTAGGTAGACTAAGTTTTATAGATAGAGCATTCACTTCATCTAATAGCCCTTCCCCGGGACGGATGGAGGTAATCTTGCTGTAGCGTTTTGACACTCTTGTTGTTGTTCTTCTTCTTTTATTTTTATTTTTATTTTAACTTTCAGGCGGCCCAGAGCATCGGAGAGTCGCAGGGTGACGGAGTTCTTGCATAGTCACTGTCGCGTATTTTTGCTAGTATGGACTCCACAGTAGTCTTATGTTTCATTTGAGTTTGTACTCATATTGTTAAGGCAATTTGCCTTAGTACGATTTCTAGTTGTTTCATGTTGAGACATATTATGTTATTTTAGACTCCAGATGTTTATAAGTTATATTCCAGTTTAGTTTATTTGGGACATGATTTTATTCATGAGATATATCATTCCGTATCATGTCTATTGTATTTTTATTTCCCTTATTTGTTTGTTTTGTACCTTCACTGTCACTTGATTCCACTAGAGGGTATTACTGTGATTGGTGAAACATGTTGTTACATAGTGGAGGTGCATAGCAGGTTTGACATCTCTGGGTTCACCTTGGACTGCAGCCAAGTGTGAAAACAGGGGCGTCACACATTACTAATGAATTGTTGGACTAAAAACTAAAGCAAAAGCATTGCATTGAAGCTATATATAAAATCGTCTGATGGCCAAGTCAATATTGTGAGTAGAAAAAACTGAAGGTGTAAGTCTGAAGTCAAGTGATTAAACATTGCATTGAGTGGAGAAGATATCCCTTGTGACACAATTGTGTTAAGCTACAATATTGTTATCCTTATTCCATATATGAAGATGGATATATTGTCTTTTCTTTCTGAAATTGGATGGGTTGTCTTCTAAAGCACAATCGCCTGGCTAATACTTTTCAAATGCTTGTGATCCATGATAAAACAAGGATTTGTTTTTATTCTTACATGTACATCTCATAATCTTTTTGGAAAGTATTGTTATTTCGGCAAAATACTTCTGACTTGAGAAGGACACTCAAAGGCTGTAATCATTAATTCATTGGATCAAGTTTAAATGTAACAACCCAAACATGAGATGAGCTTGAGAACCTGCATGTTTCCTTAAGAACATGTAATTCTTACAATGTCATAGTCATTGCATCACAATTACCCCAAAAAAGGAGAGGAAATATGTACTCTTTTAGATTATATATGATCACAACAAAGACATTCTTGGCTTGCAGTAGCTGTATCCGCTCTCCTCCTTGAATCCGCAAAATTTTACATGATTCTCATTTCTATACCTAAAAGAAATTTCATGATATTAAATGCAAATCATAGTGAAGAAAGGTGGAAAATGCCACTTTGATTCATTAAAGGTTGGGTACTGCAGTATTACAAATTGTCCAAAGGATAACTTCTTCTTTCAATGTAGTAAAGATAGGCACAGAACTATATTTCTTCCTATAATTCCTTTAGTTGATAGGGTTAATTACTACCAATGTGGGTGGATTCAAAGAGACTCCCTGTATCAATCAACAAGCTCAGCATCATAAAATAAGTGATTAGTTGGTTCGAATTGCTTTCCACAATTGACCAATGTATTTCCATCTTACAATCTTTCACAAGGCCATTCATTAAAGCAAAACCAAATAGCTTTTCAGAGGATGCCACATTTGCTTTCTCTTACACAAATTTTTTGACACGTGTCATCTCATCTAAACCGTCCATGGTTATAGCTATAATATCTCAATAATTTAAATATGTCTATATAGAGTAAAATCTATTTTTTCATCAATGACCATATTTTTTGTACTTTTAGTTATCACAAATAATCCCAAACAAATCCCGTTCAAGAAAATCTTTGAGGCGCTTCTTCTATGAAAAAAATAATATTTTTCTAATTTTTATTCTTCTCAAAAAAAATTCTTCTCGAAAAAGGACTTCTCTGATATTTATTCTACAACCGACGAGCCACTTTTTCTTAGAGAAAAAAAATAAATTTTAGGTATTTATTTTAAAACCCTCGAGAATATTGATCATCGTTATCGAAAATTCAAAGATCGGAGAATTCCCGCCATCTAACTATCTGCAAGTTAAATTTTGGTACAATATTCTATACACCTTTTAATATGTTAATTTTTTATATCAAAAAGTAATTTTCATTCATAGTTCGATGCATATTTTAATTGAAATTTATAGACTTGATTTATTGAATACATTAGAATAAAAGGTATTGGATTAACATTTTAATTTATAATTTACTTTTCAAATTAGGAATATATAAAAACAATTACACTATTTTCTTTAAAATTAGAATTTTTTTATCAAAATATCTAAAATTTTAAAATTTTAAAATAGAACTCTAATTAAATTACCAAATCCAGATCATGTTCCTATTTTTCAAATTATTCTGAATTAAATACCAATTTAGAAATAAATTAATTCCTAAAGTTTTCAAAAACAGTAATTATGAGATTAATGAATATCAAAATTAATTTGAATTTTTATTTGATAATATTTAGTTCATAATTTCAAAAATTAATTTGAATTTGAATTTTCTATTTTTAAATATTTATAAAAATTTATTTTATTCAAAAAAATTTATTTTCAAAATTTATAATATTAATTTGAATTTCTAATTTTTAGATATTTTTGAAATGTTTTTAATACCAAATTTAAAACTAATTTTGATAATAATAAATAACAAATTTTAAAAAACATAAATTGTCAAAATTTTAAAATTTTTGGTATTAGTTTGAATTGGATTTTTTATTTTTATATTTTTGTGAAAATTTATTTTTGTACCAAATTTAATACTAAATTTTATATAAATTAAAACCAAAATTTTGAAAAAGTTCAAATTACCAAATTTATGTTACAAATTTCAAGTTACCAAATTTATTTGTAATAGATTCAGATTTTATGAAAATTAATAAAAAATATAACATTAATTATATTACCAAATTTAGATCGTGTTCTATTTTTCGAATTATTCTTAATTTAATACCAATTTTGAAATAAAATAAGTTCCAAAATTTTCAAAAATAGTAATTATTAAATTTTGAGATAAATAAATGCAAAAATTAATTTCAAAATTTTTCTTTTTTACTTTTAAATATATCTAAAAATATTTTTTTAGTTTAAGAATTTCTTAAATTAATTTATTTTTTTTACTTTTAAATATTTCTAAAAATATATTTTTATTAAAAAAATTTTATTTTTAGAATTCCTGATATTAATTTGAATTCTAGAATTTTAGATATTTTCGAAAATATATGTTTATACTTAATTTTTTAATGCTAACTTTTAGATTTATTAATTCTAAAATTAAAAAAAACATTCAATTTACCAAATTTATTTTACAAAATTCAAGTTACCAAATTTGTGTATAATAGATTCATATTTTAAGTAAATTAATGGAAAAATACAAATTTAATTCTATTATAAAATTGAAACCATGTTTCGATGTTTAAATTTATTCCACATTTAACATTAATTTTGAAATAAATTAATTCTAAATTTTTTCAAAAATAGTAACTATGAGATTAATGAATACCAAAATTAATTTGAATTTTTAGTTTTTATTTTTAAATATTTCAAAATTTTAATTATATATCAATATTTTTTAGTTTTGAATTTTTTGAAATTAATTTTAATTTTGAAATTTTAATTTTAGATATTTGTGAAAATCTATTTTTATTAGAAATTACTTAGTGTCAAAATTTTTGACATAGATAATTCATGAAAATAAATAAATAGTAACAAATTTGGTAATTTTAGATTTTCAACTTTCCTAAATATAGACATTTCACGAAATTGATAAAAAAACATTTTCTCTATGATAAAAAATAAATGATAATTTAAAATCCTATAGTGTCCTATGTTTTGAAGTAATTTTTTAGACATCAATAAAATTAATGACAGACTAAATAATCATGATCTGTTTAATTTTTAGTTCTTACTTGTAAGTGGTGGATATTTATTCTGATTTATGATTGTAACTAATATTTTTTATTATGTTTAATATTGTAAGCCATGATTTGAAAGTAGTTTGATAGAATATCAAAGATAAGTTAGATAACTGAGCTCGAATGTTGAGAAATTTTCTGTCTAATTAATTTGTGAAAAGTATTTTTAATTATTACATTTTCAGAATATAATATTTCAAATCATAATTCTTTGAATAATATTTGCAATAAATATTTATCATGAGTTATGATTGCATCTTATTTTAATTTTTTATTATATTTAAAATTACAGGTCGTGATTGGAAAACAGTTGGATTGAATATCTAAGATCTAAGATAACTTTGATAACTAAGCTTGGAAATAGGTTAATTTCCTGTTGTTTTGATTTGTGGAAAATATTTTTAATTTTACTTTCATAATATAAATTTTTTGATCAAAAATTTTAGATTAATATTTACAACAAATATATATTTTAATTTATGATTGTATCTTACTTCTATTTTTTTATGTTTAATATTGCAGGCCTTAATTTGGAAATAGTTGGATTGAGTATTAAAGATAACTTCAACAACTAAACTAGCATATTGGTAGATTTCCTGTTATAATATTTACTAACATGATTTACTTTAATTACCACATTTCTTTTGAATTCCAAAAATTTCTTGAATGCACGGTTTATATGCAAAATATCATGATCTCTTTGAATTACGAAATTTATCAATTAGTAAAAATGTTTTTTGCAAAAGCTTTTGGCGTATATTAAAATCAAAAGTGAAAATTTGCCTCAAAAGTTTTGTATTTTTGATTTTGTTAAAAACATATGTCAAATTACATGCTATAATAAATTTAGTAATGATTAAGAAATTAGTCAATTTCATAATATTAAAAGAATATTTAATTTTTAAATTTCTAATTTTAATATTTAAATTTTTATGAAATAAGATTTTATTCATATATTTTAATTTTTATATTTTCTAAAACTATATATATTTTTGAAATTTTAAAAAACTTATTTTTATCAAAATATTAGTTTATACCAAAATTATTCCTACTTTCATAAATAAATAATTTAATCTTTTCTAAAATATTAAGTTATGTAAATTCAAGATTTATATTTTTAGATTATCCTAAAAATTTTATTCTTATTCGATTATTTTGACTTTTGGATTCTTAGATAATATGAAATTCATGAAAAATATAAAAATATTTATGTATAACTAATTAATCACAATCTAAAAGAGCATTATCCATGCATTTAATTTTAAAAAAATTGATTTTATGTAATTGAGTTTGAATATTTTGTTTAATTTTCAAATATTGTTTAAATTAAAAAATTAAACACTATTAGTAATCCTATCAATATTTTTATTTTTTACTTTTTCATAATATAAAGTTTTTAGATCATAATTCTTATCATAATATTTCCTGTAGTTATTCATTCTGATTTATGATTGTAGTTTATTTCTAATTTTTAATATTCTGTTTAGAATTATAGGATTTAATTTTGTAAAACCCCAAAAATTTGAATATTTTGTAATAAATAATAATAAATTTGTTATATGTTGATAAATAACATATTGTGATGTTTGAGTATGCTAGGAATTGATTTGAGAACAATTCAATGTATATATGTATATAGTGAAAATGCACAAAACATGCGTGATGTATAAATTTGGAAAATAATGACCAGTGGAGAGACTTTATTTTTTATACACTGATACAGTGTGAATATGGAAATACTTAAGACCAAAGTTGTAGGTCTCTTCAGCATCTTTCTAACAAATATTTAATCACCTCATTCCGAGGTCGGATACGAAAGTTGCAACCAAAATACCAAAGAGTATGCTTTTAGTCAGACTGGGTTTTCAGTTTCGGGTTTTAGGTTTTGGGCTGTATTTTTTCAGGTTTGCTGCCATATATATACATGTTTATACACGAAAAACACATCTTTTTTTTTGTGTTCCTATGACGCCCCTATTTTAACACATAACCTGCCAAACCTGCCATGCACCTACACCGTACAATAACATGTTTTACCAATCACAGTAATATCCTCTAGTGGGATCAACAATAAAGTGCAGGTACGATACAAGCAAAAAGAAGATAGTAAACACAGTAGACATGATGTAGAAAGATAAATCTAATAAATGAACTCATGTCTCAATCGACAAGTCTAAAATACATCTGATGACTGAAAGAAAAATGTCTCATCACAAACTAAATAGGAATCTACTAAATCTCACAACCTTTACAAAAAGAAAACAAACTCTAATGTCTGAATATGAAAGTCAACACAGTGGAGTCTCACTACTAAAACTGAACGACAGTGACTATGCAGGAAGACCGTCAACCTGCGGCTCTCCGAAGCTCTGAACTGACTGAAAAGAAATTTAAAAGAAAAAGAACAATAACAAGAGCGTCAGAGTGCTATAGCAAGATTACCTCCATCCACCCCCAGGGGAAGCGCTGCTAGATGGAGTGAAGGCTCTATCTATTAAGCATAGTCTACCTAGATTTATTTTCCTGGTATCTAATTGTATTAATACTTAGAAATCTATAATATGAGACGTAGTACGTCGAGCAAAATAATCCAAATAGGAAATCCTCATGTATATACCATATTGTAACCTCATATTTTGTTAGAAGTATATATGAACTATTAGTGATAAATAGTTCTATTTGTGGTAAATGACTTGAGGTCATGGATATACTTGGTAACAAGTTTCTAGACATGTATAAGTGTGGATGGATATACTTGGTAACAAGTTTCTAGACATGTATAAGTGTGGTTTCATAGAGTTCGTGCATTGGTTTTCGCTGAATAACAAAACATATACGAATCTGGAAATAAGTGTCTGCTCAGTCGACTTATGAGTTGACTCATGAGTCGACTGATGAGTCGAACTATGAGTCGACTGATGGGCTGATTTCCAGCTTTTCTTTAATTTGCGGGTTAGGTTGGTTTTGTTTCGGGTTTGACCGCTTATATAAAATCTCTCCTACTCGAAACCAACCCGAAAACCCATCAGTTATCAGAGAAACCCTAGCCTCTCTCTCCCCTCAAAACCCTAGTTTGTTTTTGGCGATTTTTGGGGGATTTTTCGGAAGATTTCAGCGGGATTTGACGAGGTGCAGCATAGGAGATCTTTCTCTCTCGGATTCAGGAGTTGGTCAGCATACTAGAGGCGAGTAACATCTCGCCCAGCCCTACACCCACTGTTTGTATAGTTTTATTTGGTTTTATTTCGGTTTTATTGAGCCTAAATTACTATTTGCATATAAAAATAGATCTTTATAGCATATGATGCGAAAATCGAATGTTTTTAGTTTATAAAAGCTCACAAACGAATTTATAAATTAAGATCCAGATCTGGAATTTGTTTAAGCACGATTTTTTATTGTGATTTAATGGTTTCAATACGTTTTCAAACATGAGGAAATATGTTTAGGGTTTTAATGCAAAATATTACATGCAAATCTTTCGTTTCTGTTGATATACATATGTTGGAACCGGATATATATTGCTGGACATGATCAAAGAGAACACTAGTTTTATAAATTTCTGCAGAAAATTTTTGAAAACAAAAAACTGGGGATTTTCTGCTCAGTCGACCAATGAGTCGACTCATGAGTCGACTTATGAGTCGACTAATGAGTCGACTAATGAGTCGACTGATGGGGAAAACTTCAGTTTGTGTTTTGTTGGTCGACCAATGAGTCGACCAATCATAGTCAACTCATGGGTCGACTGATCAGGAGATTTTTAGTATTTCTTCAGTTTGGACCTGTTTGAGTTTCCTTTTCAATTTCACTGAAACTGTATACGTTTGTTTATTGTTGTTGCGTGCTATAATATGAACGAGAAGTCGCCTCGAATGGCGAGTATTAGAAGTTTATTATAACATGTATCATTATATGTGAGATGACATGCGGACACGAGTTTAGGTTTGCGCACCGAGACACGTGAGAAAATAGGGTATGTGCACCTGTTCATATATTTCATCTAGTTCATGTGTTGGGCAATTATGATGTGTAGTTCATGTGTTGGACATTTATCACATTCAGTCCATGTGTTGGACAGTTTTCATATGCAGTCCATGTGTTGGACACCCAACCCATTACATCAGTTTAGACCTTGAGAGTTTACACTGATACTTACATAGGCTGGACACGACATTTATGCGAGTTGTGACACGACACCGTAATTAAGTCTGAGATGAGTTTGCCTTCTTTTATTAATGTTTCTTGTATTAGATTTTGGGTTTGGTATTTAGGGATGTACAATTTGAGATACAAGGTGTATACATGAGGGTTTCCTTGTTTGGATTATTTTGTTCGACGTACCTATGCTCGTGTTGTAACTTCCTAAATACTAAAATCCTCTTATACATAGGTACTTACAATCTGAGCTACATGGTATATACATGAGGGTTTTCCTTGTTTGGATTATTTCGCTCGACGTACTTATGGTCTCATTGTAATTACCTAAATAGTATTTATGATTTTATATATATGTTATAACTGTATTTTCTGTATACAACGAGCCTTTTTCCCTTGGGGTTGGTTGTGATGTTACTCGCTAGCGCTTTGACGCTCGTTGTCCCTCCCCCTTTCAAGTAACGAACCAGGAGCCCGGAGAGTCGCAGGTTGATGGCATCTCACTTTAGCTTCAGCTATTCTATTATAGTTATATTTTTCTTTTGATCTCCACTGTAGGCTTTGTTTAGACATTTTGAGAGTTTATTCTAGAAGTTGTAAAGGCTGTGTGCCTTATTTCCTTTTATTCAGACATTTGTATTTGAGACTTGTTGAGAAGTTTTAGTTTATTCACTTCAAACATTAACTTGTACTTTAGTGTGTTAGATGATGAAATATTAATTTGATCTCTATTATTTCATCAGTTGACTCTTGTATTATCTTTTACTTGGTTTTGTACCTACACCTGTTATTTGACTCTACTAGAGAGATAGTAATTATGATGGTGAAACATGTTATTGCACGGAGTGGTGCATGGTAGGTTTGACATTCTTGGTTTTACCTTGGACTGCAGCCTTGTGTGAACCTAGGGGCGTCACACATATGTCTCAGACTGTAGATACCTAAATATCAATATCGAACTATGGAAAGAAACATCACTAAAAATAAAACACCATAATGGACGTAAACATATAATTTCATATAATCACAAGAGTAAGGTACCTTGGTCACACACACACACACACACACACACACACACACACACACACACACACACACACACACACAACAGCAGTGTGACATAAACACTTTTAGTATCCACTAAAACTCAGGCTATCTGTAAAACCCCGTAAATTTAAATATTTTATGATAAATAATAATAAATATGTTATATGATGATAAATAACATATATTGATGTTTGAGTATGCTAGGAATTGATTTGAGATCAAATTGATACATATATGTGAAATAATTTTACATGAGCTTTGAAAAAATTGAGAAATAATTTTAAATGATAATAAATTAGCTTTATTATGATTGGTGATCATTCTGAGATGAATGGATCAGATTAGAATCGATTTGAGATCGATTCATAGTTTCAGTCTCGGTATCACGAGTCTGCTAAAATCTATCGCATTTGTATTTTTAGTAATTTATCTATTGATTAGATGGACATGAGAGTTGTGACATTGATCTTAGAATGTTAAGACGGTGCTGTTGGTAAAGTTCCGTTGTGTTCTGACAACAGAGACTGAAACCCGATTTTAATAATTATTTGAAAGATAAGTAAATTCCATTAATACCAAAACACTAGTACATATGTTACATCAATTGGCTAGGCGACTCTGAATATCAAACTAGAGAACCTCTAGAGAGGGGAGAGGACCTTGGCCATCACCCTCAACTAAAGAAACCCTAAAAAGATACCAGAATGACCCAAAGCCAAAAAACAAAAGGAATAACAGTACTACCTCCTACACAAACAATATAGTTCGAAAGCACTAAGAGAAAGCACTACCAACACGGCTTAGTGGGTCCAAACCCCAATTTGCAAGAATAACATCATTTCCAGCCTTCCAGTTGCATGTTCTAAGCAATCCATTCATGTCCTCATAAAGTCTCCTAAACACCATTATCTTATGCATCCGTTGATCGTGAAAGATTCTTCAATTCCTTTCTTGCCAAATATGCCAAACAGTTGTGCTTAAAACCAATCTAGCCAGTTTATAAGTTCTATCTTTCACCTTGAATTTATGTTGAATTTGTAGCACTTCAGTTCTAAGGTCTTGAATATCAGTAGCATCCAACTGCAATTTGAGTTTACAAAGTTTCCAGATAAATGCTGTAAAAGGGCATTGAAAGAAAAGGTGATCTCTAGACTCCTTCTCACCAATACAAAGAACACAATCTTCAACTGAAGAGATCCTAAATCTGAAAAGCCTGTCTCTAGTAGCCAATCTATTGTATAGACTTTTAATCAAACAACAAGCCATTCTAGGATTTAAGGAAGGAAACCAAACCACATTGTAAAGATCAAAGATAGTATAGGAAGTCCTTACTTGATCCTAAGCCGAAGCAAAAGAAAAAGTTCCACTTGCAGCAGGCAACCAAACCCAATGATCTTTTTGTTCAGAAATAGAGATATTAGTTATAGAATTCACTAGAGGGATAAGACATGGCAACACAATATTCCATTGAGAGTTATGAATGATGCATGAAACTGTCCAATTCTCTGTGTCAGTGAGTTGTGGGGTAAGATGATGAAGCAACTCAATAAGTCTACCTTCATGAATCCATGGATCAAACCAAAGTGAAGTAGTCTCCCCATTACCAATAGATTTTCTAATGCAATTCAAAGCTTTAGATTTGAGCCCCGATAGATGCTTCCAAGTTCCAGAATCCATTAAATTAAAAGAAGATACCCAGAAATTACCTCCATTGATATATCTGATATTCATCCAATTAGTCCAAAGAGAATTACTAGTTAGGAGTCGCCAAATCAATTTTAAACATGCAACCTGACAGAGATCATCTAGTTTTCTCAGGCCAAAATCTCCTTCTTATTTTGGCCTACAAACTCCTTTCCAGTTGATAGCATGCATCTTACCTTTCCAGAGAAAATTTGCAAATATAGCTTCCAAACTGTGCACAATAGAAATAGGAAAGTTATAGATAAAAAACCAGTAAGCAGTGGTACTATACAGGACAAATTTAATGAGTTCTAGCCTCCCAGCAAACGATAAGGAGTGTGTCATCTAACCCTCAATCTTATCAATTAGGGGAAGAAAATCCTTAGCTTTAGGGTAATTGATTGATAGAGGTAATCCCAAGTATTTCACAGGAAGAGTTCCTCTAGATATTCCCACTATAGAGCTTAAAACACTTGTATTAATGCAACCTTTACTGTAAAATATCCTGCTCTTGCTTCGGTTTATACTCAGTCCAGTATTCAGTACCAGGGAGTCCAACATGGTGTTTATACCTTCGAAGGATTTCCTATTTTCTCTACAAAAAACCAACATATCATCAGCAAACAAGATATGAGAGACTTGCAGATCCTTGTTCTTCTTAAAATTTTGGATTTTCCTTGAGATGGTAGCTAGCTCCATGCTAATAGACCAGAATTCCATCACCAACACAAATATATATGGAGACAGAGGATCTCCCTGCCTTATACCCCTGTTACTCTGAAAGTAACCAGAAGAAGATCCATTTAATAGGACTGAAAAAGATGCTGTTGAAAGGCACTCCTTGATCATTGATCCATTTGACTGGAAAATCCATACAGTGCATAATATAGTATACAAACTCTTTGTTGATGCTGTCAAAAGCTTTGTGCAGGTCAATTTTTAAGCAAGCTCTCTTCCCATGATTTTTAGAGAAATCTCTTAGCAACTCATGAGCCAATAAGGAACACTCACCTATTTGCCTCCCTTGAAGAAAAGTATGTTGATTCTTAGATATCAATTCTCCCACCACCAACTTTAATCTGTTACTCAAAATCTTAGTAGTAATCTCGTAGATAACATTACAACAAGATATTGGTCTATAATCATTTATGGAAGTAGCTTCTTGTGATTTCGGTACTAGCGTGAGGAAAGTATGATTGATCTGTTTAAGAATTTTACATGAAGAGAAAAAAGAATTCACTGCTAAAACAACATCATTCTTGATTAAGCCCCAATCATGTTGATAAAAATAAGCGTTAAACCCATCTGGTCCTGGCGCCTTATCTGGATTCATTTGGAATAGAGCATCATTAATCTCCTTGTAATTAATGTCCTTGCATAACCATTGTTTAGCTTCATCAATTAGTATTCTCTTTACTGTCATTTTAGGAAACACATTCCAATATGAGGTTTGATTGAAAAGACCTTCATAGAAATTTGGAGCCATGAGCTTAATTTGGTCAATAGAAGAGATAGGAGACCCATCTTGGTCAATAAGTTGTCTGATACTATTTGTAGAAATCCTTTGCTTGATATCATTATAAAAAAACAGGGTGTTTCTATCCTCTTGTTGAAGCCATAATTGTATACTCTTTTGTCTTAGCTAATCCTCTTCCTTACCTAGCCAACCATCAAGTTCAAAACATAATGCTGATTGTGTAGACTGCAGCTCTTCATTTTCCAGGTCTTGGTTTAACTCATTTTGGATGAACTCCAACTGCTTAGATAACTTAATAATATTATCCTTAGTAGAAGAACCTAACAATTTAGACCATTTTTTAGAGCCAATTTTAGGTCCTTTAGCTTAGAAACCAGCATGAACATAGGAGAACCTGCATAAAATTTAACCCAGACTCTTCTGACCACCTCTTCATAACCCTAACATTGAGACCAGTAGTTAAAAAATCTGAAAGGCTTAGGCCCTGAAAGAGTGCTGGGCATAAGATGGACAAGAGCCGGGGTATGGTCACTAGAAGATGTACATTTATATTCTATAAAAGCTTGAGGAAACTGATCAAACAACTTTGAATTGCCCAGAGTCCTATCCAACTTACCATAAATTCTGTATCTACCTTGTTGTTTATTATGCCTTTTCCAAGTTGAACCAGAGCTTTTGATATCAAATAGACCACATTGCTGTAGGCAATCATTAAACTCTTGAAGTTTCTTTGTAGTTAGTTTCATACCACCAATTTTCTCTGAGGTGAATCTACAAAAATTGAAATCCCCCACTAACAACCATGGGATTGTGTTAATTTGAGAATGTATATCTGTAATATAAGCCCATAAAGATGATTTAGTTAATTCTAAATTTTCACCATAAATGACACTCAATATAAGAGTGAAACCACTATTATTCTGAAGCCTTATTGTTATTTGTTGTAAGGTAACAGATACTATTGCACCATTCCAGATATCTGCATCCTAAGCTACCCATATTCTTCCTCTACTAGAAGCAATATAGTTGTTGCAGTACGACCAATGAGAAGATATACATTTGGAAATTCTGTATGCTTTAGATGATTTTACTTTGGTCTCTAACAAACCAACTACACTGGGATGTTGGAAGATCTAGTCTGTATGACACAGCTCCAATGCGCTCTAGGATCTGGAAAGGCCCAATATATCTTGGTGCAAGCTTCCCTCGCTTTCCGAATCGCTGTACGCCTTTCATAGGCGATACTTTAAGCATAACCAAATCTCCCACTTGAAACTCTAGGGGTCTTCGCCTCCTATCTGCATAGCTCTTCTGTCGACTCTGAGCGGCTAAAATCCGCTCCCTGATCAAAGCTACCTTCTCAGTGGTCTGCCTCACTAGCTCGGGCCCAAGCATCAAGCTATCCTCTGGCTCGGCCCAACATATCGGTGATCTATAAGGTCTCCCATACAATGCTTCATACGGGGCCATACCGATCGTCGCTTGATAACTATTGTTATAAGCGAACTCTACCAGTGGAATATGATCCTCCCAACTACCTTGGAAGTCAATGACACATGCCCACAACATGTCCTCCAACACCTGATTCACCCTCTCCGTCTGGCCATCCGTCTGGGGGTGAAATACACTGCTATAAGATAGCGTGCTGCCAAAAGAGTCCTGAAAACTCCTCCAAAAATGTGAAGTGAAAACCGATCCTTGATCTGACACGATCGTGTCCGGTACTCCGTGAAGTCGAACTATCTCCCGAATGAAGATTCTCGCATAAGGTCTTTTAATATCCCTTCTCCTACTCAAATTGTTCATGCCCCTAACATTCCAAAATAACATGGTCATGAGATAGTATTTGAGGATGCCCTGGTAACTCTCTTAGGGCCTAAAGAAGAATCTCTGATTATCTTTACATTGTTTTTCTTCTTCACCAGCAGCTGATTTTTTTCATTTAACCAATCAGGGTTATCAATAGCAATAGAAAAATCAATACCTATCTTAGTCCCCTTTGCCCCACCAGATTGCGAAGAATCATTCACCTCTATGTTATTTTTGGATTGACCTGGTTTACCAGTTTGGTAAGAGTTGGTATGGATATTCTTCCTAGACTTCAGTTCTGGAGCATTTTGGTCATCAAGCTCCAAGAAAACTTCAGATTCAGAATAGACATCATTTATAGTAGCTTCATCATATATCATATCTTCAGAATTAGCAATATCGACACTTCGTCAACCGGTCCACTATCACCCAAACTGAATCATTCCCCTTCTTCGACTTCGGCAACCCTATAATAAAATCTATGGAAATATCTGCCCACTTCCACTCTGGAATGAGTAAAGGCTGCAGTGTCCCTGCCAGTCTCTGATACTCTGCCTTCACCTGCTGACAGGTAAAACATCTAGCCACATAGTCTGCAATCTCTCTCCGCATACCACTCCACTAGAAACGCCTCTTCAGGTCTTTGTACATCTTGGTAGTCCCTGGATGTACTGTGTACCGAGTACAGTGCGCCTCATCCAATAACTCCCTCTTCAATTCTGCACTGGCTGGCATAACCAATCTACCCTTCATCCGTAATCCTCCATCTGTTCCAATGGTCCAGTCCATATCGACATTTGGTAGCTCATCTTTATCATCAACATCCTCATTTATCATAGTAACATTTCCTTCAATTAATACATCCTCTGCATTAATATTTTCTCTCCTTGAAATGGCAGTAGCATAAAGAGAAACAATATTAGCAGCAGGTAATGCATTAATATCTATAGTGTCTTTACCATAACAGCATGATTTGGCAGCTGCTTCTTGAGGAGCATCAGCATCAAGAACAACTTTTGGATTATCAAAACCTGTACCAGGAAAAACAAATTTACCTGAATTGGTAGTAATAAGATCTGTATCACCCGTTTGCTGAAATTCATTTCTTGAATCAATAATGCCTGTCTTTAGAATTACTGTAATAGGAAGCTCATCATCCTTACTCCTTTCAGCTTCATTTACTGTTTCTTTAAGAACCCATTTCTCAACTAGAGCTACAGGACACTGATACTCAACATGTCCAAAAATTAAACATTTACTACATTTAGGTGGAACCCATTCATACTCCACATTAGTTTCTAGCCAGTCTCCATTACCTAAATCAATCCTTACAGAATTTGGAAGCTTCACTTTAGAGGAGATCTCCACAAAACATCTAGCATATGCTAATCTCTCACCTGATGCAGTTGCTTGATCAATATAAAGAGGAATACCCATGAGACTAGCAATTCGCCCAATAATATTATTAGACCATAGCTTAAGGTGCATTGATGGAAATCTAATCCAAACTGGGACAGTGTTAAGAAGCTCTCGTTCTAAACTAATATTCTCAGTCCATTTTTTCAGAATAATCAATCTTCCATCAAACAACCAAGGCCCACCATTTAAAACCCTATTTAATTCTTCATTAGATCCAAATTTAAAGAAGAAAAAACCATTCTCTCTAGAATATATTTCAAGGGAGCATGTAAGTTTCTAAAGACGAGCAACACATCCTTTTAGATGGGAATAGAAAGGTTTATCCCCAAGAACATAACCAACTAAAGTGTTATTCCATTTTTCAACATTTAGAAGAAACTCGGCTCTTGGAATAGAAGCATATTGGAAACCTTTGCTATCAATAGATGGAGGAAAGTATTCTAAAGAACAATTTTGATTTATCTCACGGCCCATGGTACAAATATCCTTCCATGATGTAGATCCAACAGTTTTAAATTTCCATGAGACATCATTTTTCGGCTTATGAAGCTTTTGAAGCGCCTTTCCCTTAGATTCTGATAGTTGAATCCTTCCAACATCCTTATTCAAATCATATTGTCTTACGAGGATCAACATTAGATCTTGAATCATTAGGTTTTGAAAAAAAAATTCTATTACGATGAATAACATTGATCCAATCTTGATCATCCTCCTCATAAACGGTAGCTATTCCATTAGGATTGAAGGGGGCTCTTCTATCCTCTAGATCAGTAGATTGAAGCTTTTCCCGAGCTTGCATGGCCGAAGCCACAACATGGGAGTGCAGAATTGCCAAATCGCCATAACAGGGGATTTATATATATCATCATCTTCCTCCATTCATTTTTTCTTCTCCTTCTCTCCGTGAGCAGCAGCCATTTCCCCTCCTAAAAATTCCTATTTTTTGATAGAATTTCGAAAAACTTTGTAAAGCAAAGTTGTAGAGGGAGGTCGTATCTACAACTTTTGTGAAGGAATTTCGTACAAATCAACCGTTTGGGGGATCAAAACCACTTCTATAGGTAAGATCATCTTTTTCCAATCTCATCCTAATTAGTTTTAATTTTGATGGTTTAGACCCTAAATTGATGAATAGAATATTAGATATAATCCAAAAATATAGAAAAAAATGATCGGGAGGATTTTTACCACCGGAAACACTGTTTATAATTGGGAGATACTATTCACTATCGGAAAACACTGTTCATTACCAAAAACAATGTTTATCACCTGAAAAGAAAACTGTTTATAGGCGAAAAATACTATTCATTTCCGGAAAACATAGTTCACCACCTAAAAACACTGTTCATTATCGAAGTCACTATTCATTTTCGAAAAACATTATTCATTGTCGGTAAACACTATTCACCACCGGAAAAACAATTCACTATCGGAGTTACTATTCACATCTAAAAATTTTATTTCCCCACTAGAATTGCTGTTTATCGTCTGGAGCACCACCCGTCGCTGGTGTTACTATTCACAGACGGAATTACTGTTCACCGACGGCGTTACTGATCACTACCGAAATTACTGTTCATCGTCGAAATTATTATTCACAGGCTACGTTAGTGTTTATCGATTGAGGCTGTTTTGTGTGTGCAAGTTTGTGCACGCGCCGCTGGTTGATCGACGGGATATTTCGGTCGACCGATTCGATGTTGTATTGTATATAGTGGGTTTCTACATGCGTTAGATCGCAACCACGAAGTACAAACTTCGGGTCGACCGACCTACTTCTTTCTTTAATATGCTTTGTTTATTCATGCATTGTTTCTTTCGCGAACGCGGGGTCGAGCCACACGATGATACACGTATGATGATGAGTACACGTATAGTCTTGTAGCACACACACAGATATCCCAAAGGGGATTATGATAAGTATTGTTTTGATTTCACATGAGATATGAGTTGTCTATTCAGTTTTTACATGTATGTGAATATCCTTGATGAGCACAGCTCAATACTACTTGGGATAGTGCGTCGGTGTACCTATATCACTGTTTTCGCATGTTTATGCACAGAGGTCGGTGTATCTATATCATTGTTTCCGCATGATTATGTGCAGAGGTCGATGTACATATATCATTGTTTCCGTGTTTATGCGCAGAGGTCGATGTACCTATATTATTGTTTTCGCATATTTATGCGCAGAGGTCGATGTACCTATATTATTGTTTCCGCATGTTTATGTGTAGAAGTCGATGCACCTATATGTTGATCCGCATGGTGATGTGATGATACCTATTTGTCGATCCTCACGGTGATACGATGATACCTATTTGTCGATTCGCATAGTGATGCGATGATACCTACTTGTCGATCCGCACGGTGATGCGATGATACATATTTGTCAATCTGCACGGTTATGCGATGATACTTATTTGCTGATTCACACAAGTATATGATTTATTAAGCAACTATAGAGAATGATAATATTGTAAGGCAGTTGTTTTGAGTCCTTGGTGGACATTAAGTGTGATACAACTCATTATTGAGTTGCCATTTTACCGAGTTACTCATGATTTTGAGTACATGAGGCATACACATATACTGATATCGTTTATGATGTTTCACTTTATTGTTTCATTTTAGTCATATTTTGGTTGTTTAGTTCAGGGTTAATATTTAGTAATTTACCACATGAGACATACAATATATACATGAGGGTTTCCTTGATTGGATTATTTCGCTCGACGTACCAGTCTCGTGTTGTGAGTTTTTAATTATTAATTCTATTTTGATTGTTTATTCTAAGTTTGGTATTAGTATTTAGTTATCTAGAATTTGAGACATATGGTATATACGTGAGAGTTTCCTTATTTGGATTATTTCGCTTGACGTGGGTCTAAATATTAATTCTATTAGATACAGGAAAAATGATCTAGGTAAACTATGCTTAATAGATAGAGCCTCCATTTCATTTAGCAGCCATTCCTGTGACACCCCTGGATTCACACAAGGCTGTAGTCCGAGGTAAAACCAGTAATGTCAAACCTGCCATACACCACACCATGTAATAACATGTTTTACTATCACAATTACTATCTCTCTAGTAGAGTCAACAACATGTGTAAGTACAAAAGCAAGTAAAAGATAATACAAGAGATATATAATGAAATAATAGAGATAATGTGACGCCCCTGGGTTCACACAAGGCTGCAGTCTAAGGTGAAACCAAAAATGTCAAACCTGCTATGCACCACACCGTGCAATAACATGTTTCACCATCACAATTAACATCTATCTAGTAGAATCAACAACTGGTGTAGGTACAAAACAGGTAAGAGATAATACAAGGAATACTGATGAAATGATAATAGTCACATACATATCTCATCATCCAACAATACAGAAATACATAGTCAAGATCTGAGTAGATAAACTGAAATACTCAACAAGTCTCAAATACAAATATCTGATGATAAAGAGATAAGGCTCACAGCCTTTACAATTTCTAGAATGATACCCTCAAATGTCTAACCTCACTACAGTAGAGCCCAAAGAAAATAATACATAGCTAGAAAGTAAAGCTGAACACTAATGTGGTCCGCTATCAACCTGCGACTCTCCATGCTCCTGGCTCATGACCTGAAAGGGGGAGGGACAACGAGCGTCAAAGCGCTAGCGAGTAACATCACAACCAACCCCAAGGGAAAATGGCTCGTTGTATAAGAAAATACAGATAATATATATAATAGATCTAAAATCATTGATCCTACTTAAGAGGGTTTTAGTATTTAGAAATTTACAACACGAGTATAGGTACGTCGAGCAAAATAATCCAAACAAGGAAACCCTCATGTATATACCTTGTATCTCAAATTGTAAATCTCTAAACACCAAACCCGAGGTTCTAGTACAAAAACAATGAATCAAGAAATACAGCTAATCTCAGAACAAATTACAGTGCCATACCATATCCAACACGAGGACTGTGGATTATAGTCCAACACGAGGACTGTGAAATGGTGAAAATATCACTGGGATACATAGTGAGATCTACCTATATCAATTCACAGTCAAATCAGTGTATATATCCATAATTGGTACCCTCAGGTCATCTATCGTGCCTGGGTACACAGTAAGACTAAGTACCAATGTCAGATAGTCCAGTCAAGCTCTCAAACATGAGTGAAATGTTCAAAATACCCAAAACAGGAAAAATTTTACAGACAGTGCGTCGGTCGACCGACTCGGTCGACCGACTCTGCTACGAGCCTGGCGGAAATTCGGTCGACCGGAAGGACGCCGCGGTCGACCGCCAGGAAATTCGGTCGCACGGTCGACCGCCGCGGTCGACCGCGCAGAGGGCAGACTCTGTTCTGCCCTCGCTGCGCGCCCTGCGGTCGACCGATGCGGTCGACCGCGAGGCAGACAGAACCCAGGTTTGGGTTTCTGTCTAGATCTGACCTGTAATAAAATGCAATATAGCAGATTGAAATTTGTCATTTAAACAGGTAAATAAAGAAAACTTATACATTGAGGATTCATTATCAAGATCCCAAACATGGTTAAATATGATCTATGTATAGTTAATCAACAAAAACAGGGTTTTTCTCCTTTTTAAACATATTCAGATCTGGGTCTCTTTAATAGAAAACATTGGTGAGTTTTTAAAACAGATAAAATCCCAAATCCATATTCTATGCCACAATACTCTATTAGCTACTTAAAAATACGAATTTGGATCCATAAAAACCAATAAAACTCAGTTCTTGACATGAAAATGAAAGGGGGTGGGGGTTGGACGAGAAATTACTCGCCTTTGGGTGTTGACGAAAGCCCTAGATCTGTAGGAGGTTGATCCACTTCGCTGAAATCCCACAGACCTGCTGGCAATCTTCTAAACTGCTCCCAGGTCACTAAAAGAGAGGATTAGGGTTTAAGGGAAGAGAGAGGGGGCTAGGGTTTTGATTTCAGAACTCCAAGAGGCTCTCTCGTGAACAGTAGCATATATATCCACTCACAACCCGACCCGAAACCCAAAAGACCCGAAATAATACCGCAAAGAAGAACGAAACCTGGAAGCTCTCTGACTGCTGTGCGATCGACCGCGCAGCACAAAAATGCCTGCTGTTGGGCATTTCACACGCTGACCATAGCACTCGATTTCTCTCACTTAAAATCACTTGTTGGGTTCTCAAACACAGATAATTACATTCATGTGACATATATATGTGTATATATATATATATATATATATATTATTTTTCATCATAAGGAAAATATTTACTATTAATAATTCACATATATTTATTGTAGAAATTTTCGGGGTTTTACAGATAAAAATGAAATTTCATCATCCAACATATAAAATATAAAGTAAATCTCTGAAATAACTAGTCTGAAGATCTCAACAAGTCTCAAATATAGAATATCTGATAAAAGGAAATAAGGCACACAACCTTTACAACTTTTAGAACATAACTCTTAAATGTCTAAACAAAATGTCTACAACGGAGCTCCATAAATAAAATAAAACTACAAATGAAAGATGGACGCTAATAAGTATCACTATCAACTGCGACTCTTCGTGCACCTGGCTTGTTACCTGAAATGGGAGGGGACAACGTGCGTCAAAGCGCTAGCGAGCAACATCATAACCAACCCCAAGGGAGATGGTTCTTTGTATATAGAAAATACAGTTAATACATATATACATGAAATCATTAATCCTAACAATAATAGGATTTTAGTATTTAGGAAATTACAACACAAGCATAGGTACGTCGAGCGAAATAATCCAAACAAGGAAACCCTCATGTATATACCTTGTATCTCAAATTGTAAATCCCTAAATACTAAATTCAAGATCTAATACAGGAACAATAATATAAAGAAAACTAACCCATCTCAGAACTCAAATACCATGTCATGTTAAAACCCACATAAGTATCATGTCTAGCCTATGTAAGTGTAAGTGTCATACTCAAGGTTTAAACAGGTGTCCAACACATGGACTAAGACTAGGTGTAGTGGATGCCCAACACATGGACTGCATATATAAATTGTCCAACACATGGACTGAATGATGAATGTCCAACACATGGACTAAATATAATGAATGTCCAACACATGGACTGAATATGATGAATGTTTAATACATGGACTGCACATAATAATTTTCCAACACATGGACTGAATGAAATGTGTAGAATACCGATGAGATATATAAAAAGGATGCATATACACTAATTTCACACGTGTCTCGGTATGCAAATCTAAACTCATGTCTGCAAGCCATCTCACATATGAAGATACATAATAAACAATAATTTCTAATGCCAAATATTCGAGGTGACTCCTCGTTCACATTAAGGCACACAACAAAAGTAAACATGCACAAACTGTGCCGGTGATCAACCGAAACAGGCAGAAATCCTTCATAGGTTTCTTTCTGCTTCGAAACTAATCTAGAAGTGATATCATTATTTTCCAAGAATAATATTATTGATATCAACATATATGAAACAACATGAAACGAAATATTAGCATGTAAATATATCGTCGAAACCCTAAATATTTATATACACATGTTTAAACGTTTTAAAAGCAAAAACTTGTGATTTAATTCATGATTAATAAATTTCAGATCTGAAATTTGTCAAGGTTACTGTTGTAATCAATTAGAAAATTATGATAATGTATTCTCACTTCATAAGTTATAAAGATCTATCTTTTGTACACTAAAAATACGTTTTAGGCGCAAAAAATCCGAATAAAACTTAATAAAACGTGCAAAATAAAATGGTGTAGAGTTGGGCGAGATGTTACTCACCTCAGATGCTGAAAAACTCCTGTCACGTGAAAGAGAACCAATCCCCTTTGCTGCACTGCACAAAACCCGCTGAAAAATCCCCCGAAATCCTTCAAAATTGCCAAAGAAAAGAACTAGGGTTTGAGAGAGGGGAAAATAGGCTGTTAGGGTTTGGAACACAAGAGAAAAGAGGTGTTTTTCGTGTTTAAACATGTGTATATATGACATCAAACCCAAAAACTACAGCCCAAAACCCGAAACCCGAAATTGGAAAACCCAGTCTGACTAGAAACATACTCTTCGGTATTTTGGCTGTAACTTTCGTATACAACCTCAGAATGAGGTTATTAAAGATTTGTTGGAAAGCTGCTGAAGATATCTACAACTTTGATCTTTAAGTTTTTCCATATTCATAACATATCAGTATGTAAAATACCAAATCTCTCCACTAGTCATAAATTTCCAGATTTATACATCGAGCATGATTTGTGTATTTGCTCTTATATATATACATATATACATTGAATTGATCTCAAATCAATTACTAGCATACTCAAACATCATAATATGTTATTTATAAATATATAACATATTTATTATTATTTATTATTAAATATTTAAATTTTTGGGGTTTTACATTCTTCCTCCCTTAAAAGAATTTCGTCATCAAAATTCGGAAATCATACTTAACTGAAAGATAGTATTAGAAAGCATGTCGAGGGTGAAATCCAACCCGCACATATACCTCTCGTAATATTAAACTCTTGATAAGCATATAGGGATATTTATACTTAACAATCCAGAATGACTATATTTCCACTCAACCCTTAATCAATTGGAACTAGTACGTCGGGCAAAAAATCTAAACAAGGAACCCCCCATATATATACACTATATATTCCAAAAGATTAAGAATTAAGCGGAAATATACTCATTCTAGCGTTAAATCTAAATATAACCATACAAATAATCACACACATAAATCAATCCACTTCCTCAAGAGGTGCAGGTAGTCGCACTGCATAACATCTTCGCGCTCCCGAGAATCATCCTCGATGTCTACACTTTACCATATAAAATGTAAATACTCCCACTTAACCCCTAACTAAATGGAATAAATACATCGAGCAAAAAATCCAAACAAGGAACCCCTCATATATATACCATGTGTTCTGAGTATTTAGGAGTTAAGTGTTAATACCCTCATTTTAGTGTTAAAGTATTAACATCACATACATGTAATCCATAAGTCATATATAAGTCATACAAAAATTTAATTTACCTGTTCAAACATATGTGGGTAGTCGTGACGCATGTCCTCTTCGCGCTCCCAAGAAATCTCCTCAACGCCTCTTCGGTTCCACTGAACTTTCACCAAAGGAATTACATTGTTTCTAAGTCTCTTGTCCTCTCTGGCAAGTATACCAACTGGAATCTCAACAGTAGTCAAATCATCCTGAATCTCAATCTCTAGTGCAACCAACACTCGCTGTTTCTCCTCATCATGTAAGTGGTTCTTGAGCATAGAAACATGAAATACATTATGTATACTAGACATCAATGCTGAAAGATCTAGTCTGTATGACATGGCTTCTATGCGCTCCAAAATCTAAAAAGGTTCAATATATCTCGGTGCAAGCTTTCCCCGCCTTTCGAATCGTTGAACGCTTTTCATAGGCGATATCTTTAACATAACTGAATCTCTAACCTAAAACTCCAAAGGTCTTCGTCTTTTATCTGTATAGCTCTTTTGCCGACTCTGAGCGGATAGAATCCGCTCTCTGATCAATGCTACCTTTTTAGTGGTCTGCCTCACAAGCTCTGGCCCAAGCATCAAGATATCCTTCGGTTCTGCCCATCATATCGGTGATCTACAAGGTCTCCCGTACAATGCTTCGTACGGGGCCATACCGATTGTCGCTTGATAACTATTGTTATAAGCGAACTCTATCAGTGGAATATGATCCTCCCAGCTGTCCTGAAAGTCAATGACACAAGCCCGCAATATGTCTTCCAACACTTGATTTACTCTCTGCGTCTAACTATCCGTCTGTAGGTGGAATACACTGTTGTATGATAGTTTGCTGCCAAAAGAATCCTGAAAACTCCTCTAGAAGTGCGAAGTGAACACTGAACCTCGATCCGATACAATCGTGTTCAGAACTCCATGAAGTTGAACTATCTCCCGAAAAAATTTCCTCGCATACGTCTCAGTTGTGTATGTAGTCTTCACTGGAACGAAATATGCTGACTTCGTCAATCAGTCCACTATCACCCAAACAGAATCATTCCCCTTCCTCGACTTCGGCAACCCTACAATGAAGTCCATAGAAATATTCGCCCACTTCCACTCTGGGATGGGTAAAGGCTAAAGTGTTCCTGCCGGCCTCTGATGTTCTGCCTTCACCTACTGATAGGTAAAATACTTAGCCACATACTCTGCAATCTCTCTACGTATACCACTCCACTAGAAGTGTCTCTTCAGGTCCTTGTACATCTTAGTAGTCCCTGGATGTACTGTGTACCGAGTACGATATGCTTCATCAAATAACTCCCTCTTCAGCTTGACACTGAATGGCATAACCAGTCTACCCTTCATTCGTAGACCTCCATCTGCTCTAATAGTCCAATCAGCCTTAGGCTCTTTAGTAATCTCCTCCTTTCGGATTTGAATCCAAGAGTTTTCCAGCTAAGCTCTGACAAATCTAATACTCCAAGATGGCTGCACTGACACAGCTCCCAAAAATACACTTGTTCCACAAATCTCGGGTCTACAATCAAACTGGCTAAGAGTAAGAAGATCTCGATACAATGAGCATCTCAAAGCCGAAACCTAATGTCGATGCTTCCTGCTTAAAGCATCTGCTACGACGTTCGCCTTCCCCGGATGATACTGAATCGTGAACTCGTAATCCTTGATAAACTCAATCCACCTCCTCTGTCTCTGGTTGAGCTCCTTCTGAGAGAAAAGATACTTCAGACTCTGATGGTCTGTGAACAACTCAAACTACACTCCATACAAGTAGTGCCTCCATGACTTCAGTGCAAATACCACTACTGCTAACTCCAAGTCATGAGTAGGATAGTTCTGCTCATGTACCCTCAATTGTCGTGAGATATAGGCTACCACCCTCTGAGTCTACATCAAGATGCCTCCTAAATCTGCCAATGATGCATCTGTGTAGACTACAAATGTCCTGTCACTGCTCAGAATAGTCAAAACTAGCACTGTAGTCAGCTTAGTCTTCAAGGTATCAAAGTCCTTCTGGCACTCCACGCTCCAAATAAACAATACATCATTCTTCGTAAGGTGTGTAAGCGATGTCGAAATCTTCAAGAAGTCCTGGATGAACTTCCTGTAATAGCCGGCTAAACCCAAAAAGCTACGAATCTGTCACTATCTTCCACGGTTCCCAATCAAGAACTGCTGTAATCTTAGCTAGATCTACTGCTATGCCCTCTCTACTGATGACGTGGCCGAGAAATCTGACTTCTGAAAGCAAAAATTCACACTTACTGAACTTAGCATATAACTGATGCTCTCGTAGGGTCTGCAAAGCTAACCGTAGATGCTGCTCATGATCTGTCTCCGATCTTGAATAAATAAGGATGTCATCAATAAAAACAATCACAAACTGGTCCAAGAAGGGACAAAAAAATCTAGTTCATCAAATCCATGAATACCGCGGGTGCATTTGTTAACCCAAATGGCATGACCATGAACTCAAAAGATCCATATCGAGTCAGAAAAGTGGTCTTGGGAATATCCATCTCCTGAACCCACAACTGATGATAACCAGAACGAATATCAATCTTCGAGAAATACTGCGCTCCCTATAACTAGTTGAACAAGTCCTCAATCCTAGGTAATGGGTACCTATTCCGGATAGTGACCTTGTTCAACTCTGTAATGGGTACCTATTCCGGATAGTGACCTTGTTCAACTCTCTATAATCAATACACAAACGCATACTGCCATCCTTCTTCTTCACGAAGAGAAGTGACCTTGTTCAACTCTCTATAATCAATACACAAACGCATACTGCCATCCTTCTTCTTCACGAAGAGAACCGGCGCTTCCTATGGAGACTAACTCCAATGAATAAAACCCTGAGCTAATAACTCATCCAACTGGGTCTGGAGCTCCCTCATCTTAGCTGGTGCCATACGATAGGGTGCGTGTGATATCGAGGCTGTGCCCGGCTGCAACTCAATACAAAACTTAACGTCTCTCACAGGAGGTAACCCAGGTATGTCCTGAAAGACATCCTGATACTCTGAGACAATTCTAGTCTTAAATAAATCAATACTCTGATCCTGTCGCATTACATCCTTGATGTACGCCAGAAACGACTCCGCAAAACGGTTGCTCTGAGAGGTGGCTATAATCATCTCGGACCCATTGGACGCTCGCAAATTGACTATCTTTGTAAAGCGGTCAATACTAACGTGGTAAGAAGATAACTAATCCATACCAAGGATAACATCAAACTCGGACATATGCAGCACTATCAAATCGATAACAAACTCCAACTCGTCTAAACTGACGGCACACCTCCTACAAACGTTCTCTAGAAGTGATACCTCACCTAAAGGGGTGGAAACTAATAAATGGGTGTCTAGAGACTGAGCTATGAGTTGGAGTCTAGACATAAAAGCATACGAAATAAAGGAATACGAAGCTCCCGAATCGAAGAGAATACGGGCGGGAAAGGAATTCACAAGGAACGTACCCTCCACTATGGCTCCGCTAGCTCCATGTTCACGCGAAACTACCGTATATACTTTGCCTATGGCTGAAGACTGCTCTACTACTGGTGCTGGAGAATACAGGACTATTTGCCCCTGAGGAACCTCCTGAACTACACGAACCTGTCCCTCAATCTTCTGAGCTGCTGGCGGTGCCTCAAGCCTCATCTGTTGGCCCTGACCTCTGCCCTGAAGTTGCTGCTACTGCTGTCCTACTGGTGTGCTACGGCACTCCAATGCCTTGTATCCGACCTTGTGACAGTTATAGCGAACCCCCTAAAACTTGCGCTGCTGATGCACTCTCTGATCCTGCTGGGGTCCCTTCTTATGAGGGCCCTGCTGCTGCTGCTGAGGTCCAGAAAAAGGTCTCTTGTTCTTACCCTTATCCTTGGTCTGTCCTGTCTTAGCTTTCCCTTCCTTGTCTTTCTAAAACATGGCCGTCTCAATTTCCTGTGAAGTGGCAGCCTCAGCTACCTCTCGTACCGAATAAAATTTCCTTGAGATGAGGTATCGACAAAGATTGGGGCGAAGCCCTGCTAGAAACATCTGAGCCTGATGCTCTCCTATCTACCACATACCCGTGAAGTGCAGCAACTCTATAAACTTGCTCTCAAAGTTAGCTACTGTCATGTCCCCCTGAGTCAATCGGGACAACTCAAACTCCTTCCCAGTCCGTGCTACAGAAGAAATGTACTGGCCGTCAAAGAAATATACGAAATCCTCCCATGTGAGGTTCATCTTATGCTCTAGAGTAAACTGGAGTCGGTACCATCTCCCAGCGTCTCCCTTCAGACTATAAGATGCCAGTCTCTGCTTCTGAATTGAGTCCACATTGAGTATGTCAAGTACATTACTCACACCCTCCTTCCACTTATGGGCTACAAAAGGGTCTAATGACCCCTGGAACTCCGGTGCCCTCATCTTCTAGTACATCTCTACCATACAGAGCTAAGTCTCCTGTTCTATGGCTCTATCTGGGACTACTGGTGGAATAGCTGTAGGTGTGATCTCTAGGGATCTCTCTCTGATAGGAACGACTGGTATCCCCTACGACTGAGCTACCAGTGGTGGTGGTGGCGTGATGTGATTCCCCACAAGCTCCTCAATTACTATCATCCTAGCTATAAGGGGAGCCAAGATATCTACTAGGTACTGGGGTGCATGCTGCGGCTCAGTTGGTGCCTGCTATGGTTCGGGTTGAGCTTGCTGTGGCTCAGATAGAGCCTGTTGTGACTCTGTCTGTCCAGCTCTCTGAGTACGAGGTCTACCACTTCCTGCCATCTATGATAATAAGAAATAAAAGTTCATGAGTCAAAATGGATATATATATATATATATGGGGTAGGTGAGAAGTTAGGCAGGGTAGAAAAAATAAAAATACAAGAGAAAAAATATATATATATATATATATATATATATATATATATATATATATATATATATATATATATACACACACACACACACACACACATACATAATGTATCACAATACGATTTTCACAACATTTAGTATTCACACAAATACTTAAATTTATACACAAAATAGTTGTCATAAAAAAAATATTCTTAAAATTTTAAGAAATACGCATATATCGTCCTCACTCATACTAGAAAATCCTTAGCGAACTCTATACATGAATCCCAAGAAACTCTATCCTAGCTCCACGACTCAACACAGGATGATCATAATGATACTGGAACTAGAGCTCTGATACCAACTGTGACGCCCCTGGGTTCACACAAGGCTACAGTCCGAGGTGAAATCAGGAATGTCAAACCTGTCATGCACCACACCGTGCAATAACATGTTTTACCATCACAATTACTATCTCTCTAGTAGAGTCAACAACAGGTGTAGGTACAGAAGCAAGTAAAAGATAATACAAGAGATATATGATAAAATAATAGAGATAACAATGATATTTTATCATCCAACATACAAAAATATAAAGTGAATATCTGAAATAGCTAGTTTGGAGATTTCAATAAGTCTCAAATACAGAATATCTGATAAAAGAAAATAAGGCACACAGCCTTTACAACTTCTAGAACATAACTCTCAAATGTCTAAACAAAATGTCTATAGTGGAGCTCCATAAATAAAATAAAACTACAAATGAAAGATGGACGCTAATAATTATCGCCATCAACCTGTGACTCTCTGTGCACCTGGCTCGTTACCTGAAATGAGAGGGGACAATGAGCGTCAAAGCGCTAGTGAGCAACATCATAACCAACCCTAAGGGAGAGGGCTCGTTGCATATAGAAAATACAGTTAATACATATATACATGAGATCATTGATCCTAACAATAAGATGATTTTAGTATTTAGGAAATTACAATACGAGCATAGGTACGTCGAGCGAAATAATCCAAACAAGGAAACCTTCATGTATATACCTTGTATCTCAAATTATAAATCCCTAAATACCAAATCCAAGATCTAATACAGGAACAATAATATAAAGAAGACTAACCCATCTCAGAACTCAAATACCATATCATGTCAAAACCCACATAAGTGTCATGTTCAGCCTATATAAGTGTAAGTATCATACTCAAGGTTTAAATAGGTGTCCAACACATGGCCTAAGACTAGGTGTAGTGGGTGCCCAACACATAGACTGCATATATAAATTGTCCAACACATGGACTGAATAATGAATGTCCAATACATGGACTGAATATAATGAATGTCTAACACATGGACTGAATATGATGAATGTCCAACACATGGACTGTACATAATAATTGCCCAACACATGGATTAAATGAAATGTGTAGAATATCGATGAGATATATGAAAATGATGCATATACACTAATTTCACACGTGTCTCGGTGTGCAAGTCTAAACTCATGTTCGCAAGCCATCTCACATATGAAGATACATAATAAATAATAATTTCTAACACCAAATATTCGAGGTGACTCCTCGTTCATATTAAAGCACACAACAAAAGTAAACATGCACAAACTATGCCGACGATCAACCAAAACATGCAAAAACCCTTCATAGGTTTCTGTCTGCTTCGAAAAAAAATCTAGAAGTGACATCATTATTTTCCAAGCATAATATTACTGATATCAACATATATGAAACAACATGAAAAGGAATATTAGCATGTAAATATATTTTCGAAACCCTAAACATTTATATACACATGTTTAAATGTTTTAAAAGCAAAAACTTATGACTTAATTCATGATTAATAAATTTTAGATCTAAAATTTGTCAACGTTACTATTGTAATCAATTAGAAAATTATGATAATATATTCTCACTTCATAAATTATCAAGATCTATCTTTTGTACACTAAAAGTATGTTTTAGGCTCGAAAAATCCAAATAAAACTTAATAAAACGTGCAAAATAAAAGGATGTAGAGTTTGGTGAGATGTTACTCACCTCAGATGCTGAAAAACTCCTGCCACATAAAAGAGAACCAATCCCCTTCGCTGTACTGCACAAAACCCGCTGGAAAATCCTCCAAAATCCCTCAAAATCGCCAAAGAAAAGAACTAGGGTTTGAGAGAGAGGGGAAAAGGGGCTGCTAGGGTTTGGAACACAGAAGAAAAGATGTGTTTTTCGTGTTTAGATATGTGTATATATGACAACAAACCCAAAAAATTATAGCCCAAAACCCGAAACCTGAAACTGGAAAACCTAGTCTGACTAGAAACACACTCTTTGATATTTTGGCTATAACTTTCACATCCGACCTCGGAATGAGGTGATTAAAGATTTGTTGGAAATATGCTAAAGATATCTATAATTTGGTCTTTTAATTTTTTCCATATTAACAATGTATTAGTGTGTAAAATACAAAAGCTCTCTACTGGTCATAAATTTCCAGATTTATACATCGAGCATGATTTGTGCATTTGCTCTTATATATATATATATATACATTGAATTGATCTCAAATCAATTTCTAGCATACTCAAACATCATAATATATTGTTTATAAATATATAACATATTTATTATTCTTTATCATAAAATATTCAAATTTTTAGGGTTTTACACTTCCTCTGGGGGCGGACGGAGGTGATCTTGCTGTAGCGCGCTGACGCTCTTGTTGTTGTTATTTTTATTCTATTTTTCCTTTTAGGCGGTTCAAAGCATTGAAGAGTTGCAGGGTGACGGAGTTTTTGCATAGTCACCGTCGTGTATTTTTACTAGTATGGACTTCACAGTTGTCTTATGATTCCATTCAGTCATTTGAGTTTGTACTCATATTGTTAAGGCATGTTGCCATAGTACGAATTCTAGTTGATTTATGCTGAGACATATCATGTTATTTTAGACTCCAGATGTATATCAGTTGTATTCTAGTTTAGTTTATTTGGGACATGATTTCATTTATGAGATATATCATTCTGCATCATGTCTATAGCATTTATTTCCCTTATTTGCCTTTTTTGTACCTTCACTTATATTTGTTTCCACTAGAGGATATTACTATGATTGGTGAAATATGTTGTTGTACAGTGGAGGTGCATGGTAGGTTTGACATCTCTGGGTTCACCTTGGACTGCAGCCATAGGTGAAAATAAGGGTGTCACAGTTAGTATCAGAGCTTTAGTTCCAGTTTCCTTACGACCATCCTGTGTCGAGTCCTGGAGCTAGAATAGAGTTTCTTAGGATTCATGTATAGAGTCCGCTAAGAATTTCCTATAATAAGCGAGGACGATATATGAGTATAGAATTTTTTTATGACTACCTTACTTTGATTGAAAAATATTTGCGTGAATACTTATCATGACACGTTTTGTTATTTATATATCTATGTTTGCGACCTCATGTACTGTGTCAATTAAGCTCTCCTCTTGATATTATAAATATCGGGACAAAAATGTGGTTGAGGTAAAACTTGTACCCGGAGAGCTAGGCATGCAGAGCCTGAGTCGCAGCAGGCTCCACAGTATCTGATCGACTTGGTAACACCGATTTCAGAAGCAGAGACTAGAAATACTCGAGGAGCGAGTAACGAGCAAGATTATACTTTTGGAAGTTCCACCACCATTCATACTAGCCGTGCCTACTGAAGAGGCAATATTAATGACTATACCATCACCACATCCAGCTGTTAATAGAGCAGCAGAGCAGGAAACTTCGCTCAGTAAGATTGAGGAAAATATTAGAAGCCGAGAGCACCAAAATTTTAGGACACATCGGTATCAGTTACAACTTATAAATGGAAGAAATATGTGTAAAATATTTCTTAACGTTGACTCAGTACCAAAGCAGAAGTTAAATGTATTCGGCATAGAGGACATCACCGGGGGATAGCAACAACTTCATATTTTCACCGGAGCAGCAAATATCACTTATTTAGGAGAATTTTATTTACTCCTTCGACAAGCAGTTAGAGCTAGTCCAATTGGAGCAGGGAGATATACCTGTAGTAAATGAAGAAATCAAAACCAGCATGGTTAAGAGACCTATTGTGGGATCTAGAGAACCCTAACAGCGGGGTAATGATTTTTACTTACAGCACAAGGACAATATAAGAAGGGAGCACAAAATGATTCGAGAGCACCGCAATAGCGCAAATTTTGGGGAACATATTATAATTGTAACAAGATCGAACAAAGAACGAAAGACTTGTCGTAGTACACTAGCAGGAAGCCATCATGACAGAGGACAGGGTCGGTAGTCTCCGAGCCGCGATTACGGCCAACAATGGAGGGTAGAGGCACTACCTATTATTCCAAGGATTAAGGGGCCATTAGGCCAGATTTGCGTTATCCAAGATATTCCTGAGGGACAGATAGTCCAATATATTTTCCATTAATGATAGAGTTTATGCAGCCGTACCATGTGATCATGGTGTGAGCGGAGCTTTCTTCATGATTTTCTTTCCAACTCAGACCTTGTTTTATTCAGGAATTTCGCGTTATTCTATCTTTCATGCCTTCATGGATATGCTTCAGCTTGTAGCACATCCTTTAGATGTTTTGTTATCAGTCTCTATTCCTCTAAGGGAGGTATCCTTATTAGAGAATATCTATAGGACATATGTCATCAGTCTAGATGAGTCCGAGTTTCTCATAGATTTGATCGTGTTACGGATGTCGGATTTTGACGTCATTCCCGGCATGGATTGGCTATCATCCTACTATATTAGTATCGATTGTTTAGCTAAAATAGTCATCTTGCGAGCATCCGATGGGTCTGAGTTGGTAGTAGCGACCTCACAGGGCAACCAGTTTGCAGAATCATTTCTGGCGTACATCGAGGAGGTGATGCCGAGGGACTGGAGTGTTGATTTGTGTGAGACTAGAGTTGTCTCAGTTTATCAGGATGTCTTTCAAGACATACCTACGTTACCTCCTATGAGAGAGGTTGAGTTCTGTATAGAGTTATAGTCAGGCACAGCACCGATATCCCGAGCACCCTATCGTATGACACCTACTGAATGAGGGAGCTACAGACCCAGTTGGATGAGTTGTTATCTTAGAGTTTTATTTGCTGGAGTCATTCTCAATGGGGAGCACCGATCCTCTTCATGAGGAAGAAGGACAATAGCTTATGATTATATATAGATTATCGTGAGTTGAACAAGTTCATTATCCGGATTAGATAGGATTTATGACTTGTTCGATTAGCTACGGGGAGCGCATTATTTCTTGAAGATTGATCTTAGTTTTGATTATTTTCTATTATGGGTTCGGAAGATGGATATTCCCAAAACCACCTTTCTGACTCGATATGGGTCTTTCGAGTTTCTTGTCATGCCATTTGGGCTGACCTTTACACTCGCAGTATTCATGAATTTGATGAACCAGGTTTTTTGTCCATACTTGGACCAGTTCGTGATTGTATTTATTGATGATATCCTTATCTATTCGAGATCGGAGGCAGAACATGAGCAGCATCTACGATTAGCATTGCAGACTTTGCAGGAGCATCAGTTATATGCCAAGTTCAGCAAGTACGAATTTTGGCTATTGGAGGTTAGATTTTTGGGTCACGTCATCAGCAGAGAGGGCATTATAGTAGATCCAAAGAAGGTTGAGGTAGTACTAGAATGGGAGCCGCCAAAGACCGTCACAGAGATCCGTAGTTTCTTAGACTTAGCCGGCTATTATAGGAAGTTCATTCAGGACTTCTAGAAGATTACAACACTACTTACACGCCTTACGAAGAAGGGTGTAAAGTTCATTTGGGGCACAAAGTGCTAGAAGGCTTTTGAGACATTAAAGACAAAGTTAACTACATCACCGGCTCTGACTATTCTGAGCAGTGGTAGGACATTTGTTGTCTACATATATGCGTCATTAGCAGGCCTAGGAGGCATTTTGATGCAGAACCAGAGAGTAGTAGCTTACACGCCTCGACAATTGAGGACCCATGAGTAGAACTATCCCACGCACGACTTGGAGCTAGCAGCAGTAGTCTTCATACTAAAGACATAGAGACATTATATGTACGGAGTATAGTTTGAGCTATTCACAGATCACCAGAGTTTGAAGTACCTATTTTCTCAGAAGGAGCTCAACCAGAGGCAACAGTGATGGGTCGAGTTCATCTAAGATTTTGAGTTTTTGATTCAGTACTATCCGGGGAAGACTAATGTTGTAGTGGACGCATTGACCAGGAAGGGTCGACATCAGATTGCGGCTTTGAGGTGCTTGTTGTATCAAGATCTTCACACCCTTAGCTAATTTAAATTTAGGAGAGATATTGGCTGGAGTAGCGCATATTTGGGAGCTGTGTTAATGCAGCCATCTTGGAGTGATAGAGTAGTTAAAGCATAGCTAGGGGATTCTTGGATTTAAACTCAAAAGAAGGAGATTTCCAAAGAGCTCAAGGCGGATTAATCCGTTGGAGCAGATAAAGGCCTTCAGATGAAAGGCCTTCAGATGAAAGGCTGATTAGTGATAGCAGCTAATGCATAACTGAAGAATGATTTGTTTGATGAGGCACATCGCACCAGGTGCACAATGCATCCAAGCACAACAAAAATGTACAAGGACCTGAAGAGACACTGTTGGAGCGGTATGCGTAGGGAGATAGCAGAATATATTGCTAGATGCTTTAACTGTTAGCAAGTGAAGACAGAACATCAGAGGACAACATGGACTCTCTAACCTTTACCCATTCTGAAGTAGAAGTGGGTAGATATTTCTATGAACTTCATTGTAGGATTAACAAAATTGAAGAAAGGGAACGATTCCGTTTGGGTGATAGTTGATCGGTTGACGAAGTTAGCACATTTCATATCAGTAAAGATGACCTGCATGGTGGAGACTTATGCGAAGATATTCATCCAAGAGATCGTGATTTTGCATGGAGTTTCGAGGATGATTGTATCAGATCGAGGCTCGGTTTTTACTTCATATTTCTGGATATGCGAAGATATTCATTCAAGAGATCGTGAGATTGCATGGAGTTTCGAGGATGATTATATCAGATCGAGGCTCAATTTTTACTTCATATTTCTGGAGGAGATTCCAAAATTCATTCGGTAACCAGTTGTCATATTTCAGTGTTTTCCACCCACAGACAGATAGACAAACGGAGAGAGTAAACCAAGTATTAGAGGATATGTTGCGGGCGTGCGTCATTGTTTTCCAGGATAGTTGGGAGGATCACATTCCTTTGATCGAGTTTGCTTATAACAACAATTTCCGAGCGTGTTGGAACGGTTTCATATAGACTAGATCTTCTAGTATTGATGTCAAGTGTGCACGATGTATTTCATGTGTCAATGCTCAAGAAGCACCTACGCGATGAGGAGTAGCAGAGGGTAATCGATACACATGAGATCAAGATTCAGACAGATTTGTCCACCATTGAGGTGTTAGTTTGCATCCTTGCTAGAGAGGACAAAGACTAAAAAATATGGTGATTCCTTTAGTTAAGGTTCAATGGAACTGGAAAGGAGCTGAGGAGGCTTCTTGGGAGCACAAAGAGGATATGCATCGCAACTACCCACACTTGTTTAAGTAGGTAAATTGATTTATTATGACTTGTTTGTGTTTATGATTAATTATATGGTCATATTTATGTTTAATGCTAGAATGAGGGTATTAACACTTAGCTTCTAATCATTCGGAACACGTGGTATATATATGGGGGATTCCTTGTTTGGATTTTTCGCCCGACATACTAGTTCCGCTTAGTTAGGGGTTAAGTGAGAGTATTTGCATTCTAGATTGTTAAGTGTAGATATTTTTTGTTTTATATATAGAGATTAATGGTACAATATATGTATGTGAGGGTTTCCTCGTCTGGATTATTCCCTCAACGTACTTTTCTCTCTAAGATACAATTACGAAATTTCGAGGATGAAATTCTTTTAAGGGAAAAGAATGTAAAACCTCGTAAATTTTAATATTTTATGATAAATAATAACAAATATGTTATATGATGATAAATAACATATATTGATGTTTGAGTATGCTAGGAATTGATTTGAGATCAAATCGATACATATATGTGGAATAAGTTTAAATGAGCTTTGAAAAAAATTGAGAAATAATTTTAAATGATAATAAATGAGCTTTATTATGATTGGCGATCATTCTGGGATGAATGGATCAGATTGGAATCAATTTGAGATCGATTCGTAGTTTCAGCCTCGGTATCGCGAGTCTGCTGAAATATGTTGTATTTGTATTTTTAGTAATTTATTTATTGATTAGATAGACGTGAGAGTTATTACATTGATCTTAGAATGTTAAGACAGTGCTGTGGGTAAAGTTTCGTTGCGTTCTGACAACGGAGACTGAAACCTAATTTTTTTAATATAATTATATTCATTATAATATAATATATATTATATATATATATATATAATATATATATATATATATATATATATCATATATATATAATATAATTATAATATATATATATAATATATATAAGTATATATATATATAATATATATATATATATATATTATATATATATATAATCATCACATCGTCTCATGGCATTTTTTCTTTCTTCTCCTTCTCTCCTTGAGCACTAGCCATTTCCCCTCCTCAAAAATCCTATTTTTTGATAGAATTTTGAAAAACTTTGTAAAACAAAGTTGTAGAGGGAGGTCGTATCTACAACTTTTATGAAGGAATTTCGTACGAATCAACCGTTTGGGGGATCAAAACCACTTCTAAAGGTAAGATCATCTTTTTTCAATCTCATCCTAATTAGTTTTAATTTTGATGGTTTAGACCCTAAATTGATGAATAGAATTTTAGATACAATCCGAAAATATAGAAAAAAATATGATCGGGATGATTTTTACCATCAAAATCACTGTTCACAAACGGGAAATACTATTCACTATCGGAAAACACTGTTCATTACCGAAAAACAATGTTTATCACTTGAAAAGAAAACTGTTTATAGGCAAAAAATACTATTCATTTCTGAAAAACACTGTTCACCACCTGAAAGCACAGCTCATTACCGAAGGCACTGTTCATTTTTGAAAAACATTATTCATTGTCGAAAAAACACTATTCACCACCGGAAAAACTATTCACCATTGGAGTTACTATTCACATCTGAAAATTTTATTTCCCCACTGGAATTGCTGTTTAACATCGCGAGTACCACTCACCGATGGTGTGACTATTCACCGACGAAATTACTGTTCACCGACGGTGTTACTGATCACTACAGGAATTACTGTTCATCGTCGAAATTATTATTCACCGGCTACGTTAGTGTTTACCGATTGAGGCTATTTTGTGTGTGTACGTTTGTGCACACGCCGCTGGTTGATCAACAGGATATTTCGGTCGACCGATTCGATGTTGTATTGTATATAGTGAGTTTCTACATGTGTTAGATTGCAACCACGAAGTACAAACTTCGGGTCGACCGACCTACTTCTTTCTTTAATATGCTTTGTTTATTCATGCATTGTTTGTTTCGCGAACGCGGGGCTCGAGCCACACGAAGATACACCTATGATGATGAGTACACACATATAGTGTTGTAGCACACACAGGGATATCCCAAAGGGGATTATGATAAGTATTGTTTTGATTTTACACGAGATATGAGTTGTCTATTCAGTTTTTACATGTATGTGAATATCCTTGATGAGCACAGCTCAATACTACTTGGGATAGTGCATCGGTGTACCTATATCATTGTTTCTGCATGTTTATGCGCAGAGGTCGGTGTACCTATATCATTGTTTCCGCATGATTATGCACAGAGGTCGATGTACATATATCATTGTTTTCATGTTTATGCGCAGAGGTAGATGTACCTATATTATTGTTTCCGCATGTTTGTGCGTAGAGGTCGATGTACCTATATTATTGATTCTGTATGTTTATGCGCAGAAGTCGATGCACCTATATGTCGATCCGCACGGTGATGTGATGATACCTATTTGTCGATACGCATAGTGATGCGATGATACCTACTTGTCGATCCGCATGGTGATGCGATGATACATATTTGTCGATCCGCCCGATTATGCGATGATACCTATTTGCTGATTCACGCAAGTATATGATTTATTGAGCAACTATAGAGAATAATAATATTGTAAGGCAGTTGTTTTGAGTCCTTGGTGGACACCAAGTGTGATACAACTCATTGTTGAGTTGCTTTTTTACCGAGTTACTCATGATTTCGAGTACACGAGGCATACACATATACTGATATCGTTTATGGTGTTTCACTTTATTGTTTCATTTTAGTCATATTTCGGTTGCTTAGTTCAGGGTTAATATTTAGTAATTTACCACATGATACATACAATATATACATGAGGGTTTCCTTGTTTGGATTATTTCGCTCGATGTACCAGTCTCGTGTTGTGAGTTTCTATTTTCTTTCTTTCTTTATAAAAAAAAGAGTATAAAAAGAAATAGTTTGGTATATGCAACAGTGGATTAGGCATAATACACATCGATTAATTCGCTTTGAACCAATCATAGAAATGGAGCATCCTAATCCACTCATTCTTCATGATATGTGCTATCCTATTAGGAATGTAATCCCCTCTTGCATTAGGCTCCCCGAAACAAATGGAATAAATTTTGAGCTTAGACCGCATTACATAAACATGCTTCCTAAATTCCTTGGAAATGAAACAGAAGATGCATATATTTTTATCTCAGAATTTGAGGAAGTGTGTATTATGATTAAAATGAGAGAATTAACAGAAGATGCGATCAAACTCAGATTTATTCCATTTGCTCTCAAAGACAAAGCAAAAAAATGGCTGTATAGCTTACCCGTAAATTCCATCACTACGTGGGAGGAATTTATCACCGTTTTTCTTAAGAAACATTTATGATGTTTCACTTTATTGTTTCATTTCAGTCATATTTCAGTTGCTTAGTTCAGGGTTAATATTTAGTAATTTACCACATGATACATACAATATATACATGAGGGTTTCCTTGTTTGGATTATTTCGCTCGATGTACCAGTCTCGTGTTGTGAGTTTCTAATTATTAATTCTATTTAGATTGTTTATTCTTAGTTCGGTATTAGTATTTAGTTATCTATAATTTGAGACATATGGTATATACATGAGAGTTTCCTTGTTTGGATTATTTTTCTCGACGTACTGCGTCTCGTCTTGTAGGGGTCTAAATATTAATTCTATTAGATACAGGGAAAATGATCTAGGTAGACTATGCTTAATAATCCAACGAGACTGGTACGTTGAGCAAAATAATCCAAACAAGAAAACCCTCATGTATATACCATAAGTCTCAAGTTGTAAATCTCTAATCATTGATCCCAACTAAGAATCAGTTCCCCAACCTAAATCCAGTGGTATTTCCTTAGAGTCGAACATTGCATCTGAAGCTAAGATGGCCATAATCATGCATAAGTTAGAAGCTTTAGAAATCAAGGAAAGAGCCCCGGCTCAAATCAATCAAGTTTCAGCCTCAGGATGAAAAGGACAGTAAAAGAAATAAGATATTAACACATCGTATTTATAATATCTTCCACTATCACTGGAGAGATAGAATAAAATACCAACACATGATTTTGTATACTTTCAAAAGTAACGTATCTCAGTTATATAGTTTAATGATAGACCGTATTCATAATCGACATCTACCATACTTAGGCTATTAAGTAATTGTCTCAGTACAACGGACTACCCTGTAGGTATACTGAACTGTGTACACGGCTCATTAGTCTCATCGCGATCTCAGTGCGTAACATGAATGTGGGACAGACTACCAAATAGGCATCCTAGAAATACGGCTCACGAGCCTCATCGCATCCTAGTGCGGGACGGACGGCTAGATCAAGCCTTCTAAAATCCGACTTAATGGCCTGTACATATGGAATATCGACGCACTACCTCATGTAGTACTGAACTGAGCTCATCAACGATATCCACCTCATATAAATCTTTGTATCTCTGGCATATCGATGTACTATCCCATATAATACTGCTCATCAATGACTGTTGCATCATGTATAAATCATGTATATCTGGTGTGTCGACGCACTATCCCATATAGTACTGAGCTGTGCTCATCAACGACATCCAACATGTATATGAACTATATCTAATTCAATATGATCAAATCAAAATTCATCATAATCCTCTTGGGATTCTTAAATGTCTAACATAATATATTCATGACTATCCGTGTAACATCAAGCAGCTCAAAACTCCACGAACGCACCTCAAAACGGTGCAACACAGCTCCACAAAACGAGCAGGAAAAACAGACGAGACATCTATTAGTAAAAGAAGTATATCTTTCTCTAGGAAAACTATTTTTATAAATGGTTTTCTGTTTTGAAAACTAGATTCACACATCTTTAAAATGACATAAGTTTGGTTCAGTTTAGAGTTCACTTGTTATCCTAAATCTCCAGTTAAACATTATACATGTGCAGCAGTTTTTCTGCAGGACATGTTGTTAGTAAATATAACATATCTTTCTCTATACAAACTCTTTTTAAGAATGATTTTTCTGTTTTAGAAACTATATACATATATCTTTCATATAAAATTAGTTTGGATAAATTTGGACTTTGTTTGCTATCTTAAACTCTCAATTAAAGATTATATAAGTGCTGTAGTTTTCTGCAGAAAAACATATATATATAGTACATCACTTAAATTCAATTAAAGATTATATAAGTGCTGTAGTTTTCTGCAGAAAAACATATATATATAGTACATCACTTAAATTTCTCATATATGAATAAAATTATGAGTTCTGCAGAAAAACATATATATATAGTACATCACTTAAATTTCTCATATATGAATAAAATTATGAAAAAGCTAATGGTAATGATCATGATACTATCATAAACAGTAAGAAAAGATAATTCATCTAGCATTTGTTTTAAGGTTTTAAAAAATCTAACTTTTAACACCTCAGGTTAAGATTAAAGCATGAAAACACATATTCAACATCATATTAATCATCTAAACTAGTTATTTAACTATGGGGATAGGTTTGAATGAAGATAATCTTACCTTAATAATATATGCAAGCATATGAAATAAACAATAAGCAATCCATGAGTACAAACCACCCGTTCTCCCTCGTCACACGTCGATGATCTCGCCCTTTTGTCGATATTTGCTTCACAAAGCTCTCAAAACTCATAAGAATAAGATCTAGGGTTTTTGAGGGGAGAGGATGGCTGCTAGGGTTCATAGATATAATAAAAAAAGGAATTTTCATGAAAAACATAGGTATTTATAGAGGCAAACCCAAAATAAACCTGTTTGATCCGAACCAGAAAACCTAGTCTGACTAGAAAAATAACCTTTGGTATTTTGGTCATAACTTTCACGCCTGACCTCGGAATGAGATGATATAAGATTTGTTAGAAAGATCTTGAAGATACCTATAACTTTGATATTTTATGTTTTTCTATATTATAACTGTTTCAGTGTGTAAAATGTATATATATTTAACTGGTCGTTTTTTCCAGATTCAGGCCCGTGCACGTGTGCATGATATTACTTCTATATTCACATATATACATTGAACTGATCTCAAATCAATTCTTAGCATACTAAAACATTAATAAATATTATTTTCTTTTTTTCATAATACAACATATTTATTATTTATTATAAAATATTTAAATTTTTGGGGTTTTACATTACAGTTCCAAACCCTAGCAGCTCCTCTCCTCCTTTCTCAAACCCTAGCCCTAAACTTGAGTTCTCGGAAGAGTTTCATGAGGCGAAAAGTAAGGAGAAGGCAAGATTTGTGATGTTTGGCATCGAGAGATCGTTTGCTGATTGTTTCGTGGGGTTGTGCACATGATAATGTAAGATTATCTGCATCCAAACCATTCCCTTAGTAAAGATTAGACTTTTAATGGTTAAAGTGATGTTTTTCATAATAAAGTTTAACCCGACATGATAAAGTTTAGATTTTTGATAATAATTCTTTAAACCATGATAGATTTATAATAATTCCTTACTGTTTATGATAGAAATATGATCATGATCATTAGGTTTATTCATAATTTTGTTTTTAATTTATTAATCATAATTAAACTATGTTTAAACCCTAATTTGGCAATTAAATAATATTTTATGTTGATTAGAGATGCTTAAAACCCAAGGTTTGGGGTAAAACATGATTTGAAAACGTGAAAAAACAATTGTTACATCGGTTTCAAGTTTCATACAAGTATATTTATGTTAATTTTGTCGATAACTAGGGTTCTTGTAAAGAATTTAATTACTTGGGTTGTTAAACTTGATTAGGTTAAATCAAGTTTAAGTAAATCATGAGATATTTTTTTGATATGTAAAAATAAAGTTTTCATCTTGTCATATGATTTATAAATGATAAAATTCATGTTTTTGATGAGTTAAAATTTCTGCAAGTTTAAAACCTAAAAACCTGTTATGCTTCTGCACAGTCGACCGTAGTGGACGTGGTGGTCGACTGCTGGACAACATTTTTGTGCAGGAAGCTCTCTGTTTCTACACGGTCGACTACGGTGGACGCGACGGTCGACCGCTGGGTGATATTCTGTGCAATGTCTTTTTGCTCATTTTACGGTCGACCACGGTGGTCACGACGGTCGACCGCTGGACTTGTTTGTGCATGTGCATGTTATTTACATGTGTTTGTGTGATCGGTGAGTTGTTTGGGTTATCTGGTGTTTTAATACACTATCAATTGTGTATTCTACACATGAGTTGATTATGGACATGAGTTTAGGATTCACCCACCGAGGCACGAGTGTGAATAGTATATATGTATTTTACTTACATCATTTATTTGTATTACGCTCATCATATGCAGTCCTCATGTTGGACATTTACATATTGTGGCCCATGTGTTAGACCTTAATCATATGCAGTCCTCGTGTTGGCCATTTACCTATTGTGGCCCATGTGTTGAACCTTAATCATATGCAGTCCTCGTGTTGGACATTTACCTATTGCGGCTCATGTGTTGGACCTTAATTATATGTCATCCTCGTGTTGGATATTTATCTATTGCAGTCCATGTGTTGGACATTCATCATATATAACCCATTTGTTGGACACTTATTCGACTTGTCTTATCTAATATGTAGCAAGTGAAGTCCATGTGTTGGACATGTATGTGATATCTGTCAGGACACCTTTGATATGGTTTGAGATGGAGTTGTCTTTTCTTATTGCTCCATGTAGTAGCTTTTGAATTTGATATTTAGCTATTCACAATTTGAGCTAACAGGATATTCGACATACCTATGCTCAAGTTGTGGATTTTTAAATATCAAACATCCATTTATTTCAGAGTAGATGATTGCTTATATGTATGTATTAATAAGTATTTTCCTTATATACAAGGAAAATGATCTAGGTAGGCTATGCTTAATAGATAGAGCCTCCACTTTATTTAGTAGCCCTTCCCCGGGGGTGGATGGAGATAATCTTGCTAGCGCTCTGACGCTCTTGTTGTTATCCTTTTTATTTTATTTTATTTTAACTTTCAGGTGGCTCAGAGCATCGAAGGGCCGCAGGATGACGAAGTTATTGCATAGTCACCGTCACATGAGTTACTAATAGAGACTCCACAGTAGAGTTATTTCCATTCGGATATTAGAGTTTTGTATCACATTTTGTAAAGGCTATGAGCCTTAGTTACATTTTTAGTTGTTTCATGTTAAGACATATTTATTTATTTTGGATGTCGGATGTATTCCGGATTGTTCATTAAGACATGATTTATTTATGAGATACTCATTTTTATATCATGTCTGTTGTAGTTATTTCCTTTCTTTTACATGTTTTGTACCTACACTTTACTTTGATCCCACTAGAGGATATTACTGTGGTTGGTGAAACTTATTGTTGCACAGTGTGAGTGTATGGTAGGTTTGACATCTCTGGGTTCACCTTGGATTCTTGGTATAGATTGACTATCTTCCTTCCACGTCAGTATTAACTGTTTTGTGAAAATAGTCAATTTGCGAGCGTCGGATGGGTCTGAGTTAGTTGTAGCAACCTCTCAGGACAACCAGTTTGCGGAGTCATTTCTGCTGTACATCAAGGAGGTGATGCTGTGAGATCAGAATGTTGATTTATACGAGACTAGAGTCGTCTCAGAGTATCATGATGTCTTTTAGGACATACCTGAGTCACCTCCTATGTGAGAGGTTGAGTTTTGCATCGAGTTGTAGCCGGGCACAACCCCGATATCCCGAGCACCTTATCGTATGTCACCTGCTGAGATGAGGGAGCTACAGACCCAGTTGAATGAGTTATTAGCCCAGAGCTTTATTCATAGGGGTCATTCTCTATGGGGAGCGTTAGCCCTCTTCGTGAAGAAGAAGGACAGTAGTATGCGATTGTGTATCGATTACCATGAGTTAAACAAAATCACTATCCGGAATAGGTATCCATTACTAAGGATTGATGACTTGTTCGACCAGCTATGAGGGGCGAAACATTTCTTGAAGACTGATATTCATTTTGGTTATTTTTTTGTAAGTTCGGGAGATGGATATTCCCAAAACCGCCTTTCTAAGTCGATATGGATCCTTCGAGTTTCTTGTCATGCCATGTGGGCTGACCAATGCACCTACAGTATTTATGGATTTGATAAACCATGTTTTCCGTCTATATTTGGACCAATTTGTGATTTTATCTATCGATGATATCCTTATCTATTCGAGAGTGAAGGCAGAGCACAAATAATATTTACGTTTGGCATTGCAGACCTTACGGGAGCATCAATTGTACGCTAAATTAAGCAAATGCGAGTTTTGACTATCCCAAGCAGTGATAGAACATTCGTTGTCTATACGGATGCGTCATTAGCGGTTTTAGGAGATGTTTTAATGCAGACACAGAGAATAATAGCTTATTCCTCTAGACAATTGAGGACGCATGAGCAGAACTATCTCATGAATGACTTGGAAGTAGTAGCAGTATTCTTCGCATTGAAGAAATATAGGCAATATCTGTATGGAGTACAGTTTGAACTATTCACAGACCACAAAGTCTGAAGTATCTATTTCCTCAGAAGAAACTCAACCAGAGGCAGCGACAATGTGTTAAGTTTATTAAGGATTATGAGTTCGTGATTCAGTACCATCTGAGAAAGGCGAATGTCATAGCGAATGTTTCGAGCAGGAAGCGTTGACACCAGAGTGCGGCTTTGAGGTGCCCGTTGTGTTAAGATCTTCATGATCTTAGCCAATTTGAATTTATGCCGAATGTTTTGAGCAGAAACTAGCGTATTTTTTTTGGAGCTATGCCAGTGCAGCCATCTTGGAGTGATAGAGTTGCTAGAGCTCAGTTAGAGGACACTTGAATTCGAACTCAGAAAGAATAGATTTCCAAAGAACCCAAGGCCGATTTGGACCGTTGGGGCAGATGTAGGACTTCGAACTCAGAAAGAATAGATTTCCAAAGAACCCAAGGCCGATTTGGACCGTTGGGGCAGATGTAGGACTTCGGATGATAGTCTAATTAGTGAAAGAACCCAAGGCCGATTTGGACCGTTGGGGCAGATGTAGGACTTCGGATGATAGTCTAATTAGTGATGCTAGTTAATGCATAACTAAAAGGGAATTGTTTAATGAGGCCCATTGCACCAGATATACAGTGCATATCGACACAACAAAAAATGTGCAAGGACTTGAAGGGACATGTTTGATAGAACGACATGCTTAGGGAGATTGTAAAGTATGTAGTTAAGAACTCTACCTTCCAACAAGTGAAGGCAGAACATCAGAGGTCAACATGGACCCTACTAACTTTACCCATTCTGGGGTTGAAGTGGGCAGTTATTTCTATGAACTTCATTAAAGGATTGACAAGACTAAAGAAAGGGAACGATTCAGTTTGGGTCATAGTTGATTGGTTGATGAAGTCAGCATATTTTATACCAGTGAGGATGACTTACATGGAGGAGACTTATGTGAAGATATTCATCCAAGAGATCTTAAGATTGCATGGAGTTCTAAAAATAATTGTATCAGATCGAGGCTTGGTTTTTACTTCACATTTCTAGAGGAGTTTCCAAAATTTCATTCGGCAGCAAATTATCTTATAGCAGTGTATTTCACCCATAGACACATGGGCAGGCGGAGAGAGTAAACCAAATGTTGAAGGGCATATTGCGGGCATGTGTTATGGATTTCCATGTTAGGGAATTCAGCGATTCGGTAGACGGGGGAAACTTACCCCAAGATATGTTGGACAATTTAAGATTTTCAAGTGTGTTGGAGCAGTTTTATATAGACTAGATCATCCAGCATCGATGTCGAGTATACATGATGTTTTTCATGTTTCGATGCTTATGAAGCATTTACTTGATGAGGAACAGTAACGAGTATTAGACACGCCGGAGATTTAACTCCATGATGATTTGACTACAATTAAGATTCATGTTCGTATTCTTGTTATGAGAAAACAAGAGACTTATAAATAAGGTAATTACATTAGTCAAAGTTCAAATGAACCGGAAAGGAGCTAAGGAGGATTTTTGGGAGCACAAAGAGGATATGTGTCGCAACTACCCACACCTGTTTGAACAGATAAATTGATTTGATTATGATTTACTTATAGTTTATGATGATTTGGATAGTTATATTTATATTTAACACTAGCATGGGGGTATTAACACTTAGCTCCTAGTCATTCGGAATACATGGTATATATATGGGAGGTTCATCGTTTGGATTTTTCGCCTGACATACTAATTCTGTATAGTTAGTGGTTAAGTGAGAGTATTCGCATTCTAGATGGTTAATTATAGATATTGCTATGTTTCGTATCTATAGGTTAATAATAATGTATTATTAATCTCTAAGACAAGATGCGGAATTTCAGGGATGAAATTCTTTTAAGGTGGGAAGAATGTAAAACAGCAAAAAATTAAATATTTTATGATAAATAATAATAAATTTGTTATATGTTAATAAATAACATATTGTGATATTTGAGTATGCTAGGAATTGATTTGAGATCAATTAAATGTATATATGTATATATGAGTGCAAATGCACAAAACATGCGTGATGTATAAATCTGGAAAGTAATGACCAGTGAAGATATTTTATATTTTATACACTGATACAATGTGAATATGGAAAACTTAAAAAATCAAAGTTGTAGGTCTCTTCAGTATCTTTCCAACAAATCTTTAATTACCTCATTCCGAGGTCGGATGCGAAAGTTACAGCTAAAATACCGAAGAGTATATTTCTAGTCAGACTGGGTTTCCAGTTTCGGGTTTCGGGTTTTAGGCTATATTTATTCGGGTTTGCTGCCATATATATATATATATTCCAAACACTAGCAGCCCCTCTCCTCCTCTCTCAAACCCTAGCCCTAAACTGGAGTTCTCGGGAGAGTTTCATGAGGCGAAAAGCGAGGAGAAGGCGAGATTTGCGGCGTTTGGCATCAAGAGATCATTTGCTAATTGTTTCAGGGGATTGTGCACATGATAAGGCAAGATTATTTGCATCCAAACTCTTCCTTTAATAAAGATTAGACTTTTGATATGGTTCAAGATTGGACACGTATCTGATTTTTGTCAAGACACCTTTGATATGGTTTGAGATGAGTTTGTCTTTTCTTATTGCTCCATGTAGTAGCTTTTAGATTTGGTATTTAGCTATTCATAATTTGAGCTAACGAGATATTCGATATTCCTATGCTCGTATTATGGATTTCTAAATATCAAACATCTATTTATTTCAGAGTAGATGATTGCTTATATGTATGTATTAACAAGTATTTTTCTTATATACGGGAAAAATGATCTAGGTAGGCTATGCTTATGTAAAACCCTAAAAATTTGAATATTTTATAATAAATAATAATAAATGTGTTACATTATGATAAATAATATTTATTAATATTTGAGTATGCTAGGAATTTATTTGAGATCAATTCAATGTATATATGTGAATATAGAAGTGATATCATGCATACGTGCACAGGCCTGAATCTGGAAAAAACGACCAGTTAAAAGTATATGTATTTTACACACTGAATTAGTTGGAATCTGGAAAAACTTAAAAGAATAAAGTTGTACGTATCTTCAAGATCTCTCTAACAAATCTTATATCACCTTATTCTGAAGTCGGACGTGAATGTTATGACAAAAATACCGAAGGTTGTTTTCCTACTCAGACTAGGTTTCCTGGTTCGGGTCAAACAGGTTTGTTTCGGATTTGACTCTATATATACCTATATTCTTCATGAAAATTCCTCTCTTTTATCACATATATGAACCCTAGTAGCCACCTTCTTCCCTCAAAAACCTAGATCTTTTTCTTATAAATTTTGAGAGCTTTGTGAAGCACAACATCGACACGAGGGTGAGATCATCGACGTGTGGCAAGGGAGAAATATATATATATATTAACTACAAGTACTTTTTATAAATTCTTAGTAGCCTAGTGGAAAGTTTATGTTTTGGTGTTTCAAAATGTTCCTTGTTCGAGGCTTGCCAACGGTAAGCCGAGAAGTGTTTTATTTGAATTAATCCCTCATAAGTTCTAGTGGGTCATGGGTCGTGGATCGTGGATCATGGGCCATGGACCATGGGCAACAGACCATGAGTCAAGGGCCATGGGCCGTAGGCCAATGGGTTGGGGATCGGGGCTAATCAGGCTGAGGCGCTAAGTGGCGCTTTGTTAGACGCACTTTACACTTCGCACGGAAGCATCGGGGCAAGGTGGCACTATTTGGCGCCACGTTGGCTGCCACTATGGTCTACACTGGATATCTAGATGTAATCGAAGTCTATTCAGATGCGAGCTGGTGCTCAGAACTAGATGAGTGCAGATTTACTGGAGGTTTTGTATTCACCATGGGCGGAGCTTCCATCTCGTGGAAATCTAAGAAGCAAATTATGATTGCACAGTCATCGATGGAATCTGAGTTCTTCACACTCTGTGCTACAGGAGATGAAGCTGAGTGGCTCAGTTGTATTCTCTGAGACCTTCCATTGACAGAATTGTAAGGCGCAATTACAATCTTTTATGATAATCAGGCAACGGGTGCTGTGGCAGCGAACTTGTTGTTCAATGAAAAGTAGCGGACCATTCGTCTGAAGCATTTCTATTTGAGAGAACTCATTTGCCAAGAAGTCATCACGGTGATTTACGTTCGGTCTTCAGAGAATGTGGCTGATACTTTGACTAAAGGTATGAAAAAGGACATAGTCGAAAGGATGTATGCTACAATGGGTCTCAAAGTTTTGTGATTCTTACAAATACTTACCATTTTATCAAGTTATTAGTTCAAAGCTTACACTACTAATGACAAGATCACTGGTTCAAAAGTCAAGTAAGATTTGCAAAGTTTGGTGAGTCTTACAAATACTTACCATTTCGTCAAGTTATTAGTTCAAACCTTACACTACTAATGACAAGATGATTGGTTCAAAAGTAAAGTAAGATTTACAAGTGAAATCTTATCATGTTTAGAGGTTGCCTGTTAAGCCTTAATGAGTCCAAAGCATTTCGGATGTGGGGTGTTAGATAGGTGACACGCTTAAAGGACTCACCGATAATCCTGTCATGTAAAGGGGTTGGCTGTTAAGCCTTAATAGATTCAAAGCATTTCGGATGCGGGGTATTAGATAGAAAACACGCCTAAAGGACTCACTTAGAATCCTAGCATGAGAGAGGATGGCTCTTAAGCCTTAATAAGTTCAAAGCATTTCGGATGCGAGAAGTTTGATAGGAAACATGCCTAAAGAACTTAGCTATGCCTGGGTGAAGATTTGGCCGTCTCCTATGGTGTCTTGTGGAAAGATACCTAGAACCCTAGCAGAAACCAGGACTAGCATAGGGCCATAAATGTGCAAAGGGAAAGGTAAGTATGGTTCAAAGTAAAAACTACCACAGATAAGTTTGATCTTGTGTGATCGCTAGATTTTAGACATGTGTTGGTTCAAGTCTCTACGACACCATGCATCTATCTTCTATTCAGTTAGTCTAAGGGGGATTCAAGTCCTTGCGACATCTACCTTATGCACAATGATTGAACCGACGACATTATAACACGACACTAGTTTAAAAACTTGTGGGGGATTGTTGGATTTTTTGGTCAAAATTGCTTTCCAAAATGAGTTTTCAAACTATATATATATTAACTACAAGTACTTTTCATAAATGCTTAGTAGCCTAGTGAAAAGTTTATGTTTTGGTGTTTCAAAAGGTCCATTGTTCGAGACTTGCCAACGACAAGCCGAGAAGTGTTTTATTTGAATTAATCCCTCATAAGTTCCGTGGGCTGTGGGCTATGGGCCGTGGGCCGTGGGCCGTGAGCTGTGGGTCGTGGGCTAATAGGCCAGGGATCGGGGCTAATTAGGCTGAGACGCTAAGTGGCGCTTTGTTATACGAGGTTCACCTGTTTGACGAGGTTCATCTGTCATACGAGGTTCACCTGTTTGACAATGTTCGTTTGTCAAATGAGGTTCGTCTGATTTGCCGAGACGTGATCCTCGCATTTTGTAGCAACGCGTCCATTGATTGCCTCGTATTCAGCAGTTACTACATGCAGCAGTTACGACAGCAACTAGAGTAATTTAATGCATTAATGTTACAATCTTAATTGCCATTAAGAATTATAACAGTCACATTAATTACTAGTGACTCTTGAGCTGGCCTTAGAGGCCTATAAATAGCACCCTTGGGCAGCTCTTGGTTGCTGCTAAAAACTCTCTCACGAGCGTGGAATACGAACGTCAATATAGAATATGAACGTCAGCATACACACGTGAGCTTGGAAAATAAACGTCGGATCAACGTTGTTGTTGCTGTTATTATGTTGCTACTGCAGAACTGTGCCCGCAGGAACCTTGAAACCAAAAGGTTTTAAACCAAAAGGTTCTAAGATATTGGATATCTTTTGCCTTGACCGAAAGGTCTTATAGATCGAGGAGATCTTGACAGTACTAGGTTGGTGCACACCAGAGTACTGTACTGTTGTTCCTAGAAGCAGTTTAGCCTTGGGATCGTTACACCTGAGTAGGCTAAATATTATTTTAAGCATAGCATTTCACAAACGCATAGCAGTTAATTAAAAAAATTTAAAATAACATCACGTCATCCTTTACTGTTTAATTCCAGATTTAACCTTAATTTCCAACAAACGGGTTGTTTGTACTTGTGGATTGCTTGATGTTTATTTTAGAGGCTTGCACATGAGATTAAGGTAAGATTATCTGCATCCAATCCCATCCCCTTAGTTAAACAATAAATTTAACAAGTTTTAATTGTTGATTATATATTAGATCTTAACGTGAGTTAAAAACATAATTTTTTGATGTTAGATCTTAATGTATTGCTAGTTTCATGTTAAATTCTTGTTGTTTACAATAGTTTCATGATCATGATCATTAGGATTATTCATAAATTTTCGTTTACATATGAGAAATTTATGAGATGTACTAAATATATATTTTCTGCAGAAAACTACAACACTTATATAATCTTTAACTGAGAATTTAAGATAGAAAATAAACACAAAATTTAACCAAACTAGTGCCAAATGAAATATATGTGAATCTAGTTTCTAAAACAGAAAATGTTTCTTAAAAAGAGTTTGTATAGAGAAAGATATGCTCTTTTTACTAACAATATGTCCTGTAAAAAAACTGCTGCATATGTATAATATTTAACTGGAGATTTGGGATAACAAATAAACTCCAAACTAAACTAAACCTGTGCAAAATGAAATATGTATGAATCTAAATTTCAAAACAGAAAACCTTTCCTAAAAATAGTTTTCCTAGAGAAAGATATGCTCATTTTACTAACAGAAGTCCTTGTGTTAGACTATAATCCATTAAAGTACTCGTGTTGGACTATAATCCATTGAAGTTCTCGTGTTAGACTATAATCCATTAAAGTTATCGTGTTAGAACATAATCTATTGAAGTCCTCGTGTTGGAGTATAATCCATTGAAGTTCTCGTGTTGGACTATAATCCATTGAAATCCTCGTGTTGGAATTTAAGCTTTTGCAGTTCATGTATTGGACATTTACCTATTTTAGTCCACGAGTTGGGCACATATTTGACATCTGATAGGTCATTGATATTATGGTTAGAGATGGAGCTATATTTCTTTATTGCTCCATGTTGTAGTTTTTTTTGGGGTTTGGTATTTAGCTATTTACAATTTGAGCTAACGGGAGACGTACCTATGCTCGTGTTGTAAATTTCTAAATATCAAACCTCTATTTTATTTTGGAGTAGATGATATCATTTTTGCCGAATCACACAAGTATATGTTTTTTTGAGAAACTATAGAGAATGATGATATTGTTAGCCAGTTGTTATGAGTTCTTGGTGGACACTTAGTGTGATGTGATTCATTGTTGAGTTACCCTTTTTACCGAATTACTCATGATTTCGAGTACACGAGACATATACATATACTGATACCACTTATGATGTTGTGCATTATTATTTTATTTTAGTTATATTTCTGTTGCTTAGTTAAGAGTTAATATTTAGTAATTTACTACCTGAGACATATGGTATATACATGAGGGTTTCCTTATTTGGATTATTTCGCTCGACGTACTTCGTCTCGTATTGTAGGTTTCTAAATGTTAATCTCACTTCGATACAGGGAAATGAATCTAGGTAGACTATGCTTAATAGATAGAGCCTTCATTCCATCTAGCAGCCCTTCCCCCGGGGGCGGATGAAGTTAATCTTGCTATAGCGCTCTGACGTTCTTGTTGTTGTTCTTTTTCTTTTAAATTACATTTCAGGTAGTTCGAAGTTTCAAAGAGCCACAGGATGACGGAGTTCTGACATAGTCGTCGTCGCATATTTTTACTTGTAGAGACTCCACTGTAGTTTTGAGTTTTATCCAGACATTAGAGTTTTATTTTCATATTGTAAAGCCAATGTGCCTTAGTACGATTTTTAGTTGATTCATGTTGAGACATTTTCATTATTCAGATATCAGATGTATTATAGTTAAGACATGATTTTTTTATGAGATATCTCTTATATATCATGTCTATTACATTTATTCCCTTTATTTTGCCTGTTTTGTACCTGCACTTCTATTTAGTTCCACTAGAGGATATTACTGTGATTGGTGAAACGTGTTTATGCAGAGTGTGGGTACATGGTAGGTTAGACATCTCTGGTTTCACCTTGGACTGTAACCTTGTGTGAACTCAGGGGCGTCACAGCTTAATAGATAGAGCATCCACTTCATTTAGTAGTCCTTCCCTGGGGGCGGATAGAGGTAATCTTGCTAGCGCTCTGACGCTCTTGTTGTTATCCTTTTTATTTTATTTTTTATTTTAATTTTTAGGTGGCTCAGAGCATCGGAGGGTCACAGGATGACGGAGTTATTGCATAGTCGTCGTCACATGAGTTACTAGTAGAGACTTCACAACAGAGTTATTTCCATTCAGACATTAGAGTTTTGTATTACATTTTGTAAAGGCTATGAGCCTTAGTTACATTTGTAGTTGTTTCATGTCGAGACATATTTATTTATTTCGGATGTCGAATGTATTCCAGATTGTTTATTGAGACATGATTTATTTATGAGATACTCCTTTCTATATTATGTCTGTTGTAGTTATTTCATTTCTTTTACCTGTTTTGTACCTACACTTTACTTTGATTCTACTAGAGGATATTACTGTGATTGGTGAAACTTGTTGTTCCATAGTATGGGTGCATAATAGGTTTGACATATCTAGGTTCACCTTGGACTGCAGCCATGTGTGAAAACAGGGGCATCACAAATTTGAAAGTAGTTGGATTGAATATCAAAGTTACTTCAATAACAAAAATCTGATTTTGGTAAATTTTCTAATAATTTATTTTTAGAATTTATTATTTCTAATTTTTACATAATATATTTAAAAAGTTTAGTGTTTTATTAGGACTTTCATGTATTGAAATAGTAATAATTAATTTTCAAATTTCACATTTGTAGAATAAGAAATAATAAATTATTATTTTAACTTTCATAGATCAAAATACCAATTATTGCTATGAAGATTCAAAAGCTAATATTATATACTGCTCATGTACAAAATATCATGATTTACTTGATTCTCAATATTTCTTAAATTCTAAATGGAAGGTATTTGGAACTGTTAATGTAGGTTACTTAAATTATCATCATGATACTTGTTCAACTATGTGTGCATACAAATCTAGCAATTTATAAATATGATTCATGCTTACTCCTCTAACTGTGTAAAATTTACTTTGTAAACTTTTGCTTTCATAATTAGCCTAGGTCTCTGCCAGAATATAGAAGATAGAGAAGATAAAATGCATTTAGCCAAGGGCTGATGTATGCGACGTCTTGAAATTATAAAATCAAAACGTGAAGGAAACATTATTGCTTTAGGTAATTAGGAAAATAGAGTTGTGCTCAAGAGCAAGGAAGCTAGAAAATATCGTAAAGATATTATTAATGCGAAGAGAAACAAACACACAAAAATTCTAGGTTAATTATTATTTTGTTTATTATCATTTAATCAATTGTTAATCTAAAAAAAATTAATTCCATCACTAATATGAAACTTTTATAATTAGAGTGATTGATTTATTATTTTTGCAAATTGTTAATGATTAATATGATTTTTTTGAAATTAGTTTATGTTATTTTATTAATTATGGTCACTAATTTTATTAATTCATAGTGTCACCTGATTTAAAACTATATCATTTTAAATTAATTTATAGATATTTTATTATGATATCAGGACAAAATGATACAATTACAACATACACACTATTAAATGAGCTTCAAGAAGATGAAAATGATGTCATTTTAACGAAAACACAAGAATCTCATCTGAAATTATCTTTATTCTTGATAATAAGGTACATTCAAAATTATAAATGTATTGATAAGTGCAAGTTTAAATAATACAAATTTACTTTATTTGTGATGTGTTTTATTTAATTTTTAACAAAACACTTACATACATGGCTTTTGCTGTAAAAGTGATGCATTACGATTGAGAAAATTAATACAAAAAGGAAAATTTTAACAGAACACTTACATAGACGAAAAGATTATTACTTCAAATAATATATACAAACCTATACGTACTCTAGTATTTATTCGTCTATGTTATCATACAAAATCAAGATTTTAGAGGAGGATGACGATGATATAGAAAATTATAAATTCTATTTTCTTCTTTTCGGAGAGATTGAATCAAGAATCGATTCAAAAGAATTTCTTATATGTATCTATTAAATTTATATTCATCCTAGACTATCATGTATATCAAAGAATACCAAATTTCAATTATTTTCTTATATATATGTGATTTGAATATTTAATGAAATTTATGCGATTGATAGCATGGACAAGAATGAAAAAGAAGTTTTCTTTAGAAGCTTTACAATGCATGATAATGAGTAAGTTATAAATTTATTAGTGTTTACATGAAAAATATATCAAAATATATTTTATAATATAAATGTTAAATGTATATTTTATTCTTTATCAACTTTAACACTATAGCTATCACTTTGTGGGAAGATTTAGCATGTACCCTGGAGAAAAAACTAAAACAAGAGAATCAAAGGTCAATGGTTATTATCGTGACCAATTTGTTGTACTCTAAATTTCAAAGAGTGTATGTTGTAATTGTATACTAAATTTCAATTATTTTCTTATATATATGTGATTTGAATATTTAATGAAATTTATGCGACTGATAGCATGGACAGGAATGAAAAAGAAGTTTTCTTTAGAAGCTTTACAATGCATGATAATGAGTAAGTTATAAATTTATTAGTGATTTAAGATTTATATAATATTACATATTTTCTAAATTATTATATTTCTATTGATTTTCTTTATACAGTGAATGATTGATAAACATTTCGTCCACATATGCTACAAAGTCTTATATAAACCTGGGTGATAATAAGGATGTTGTTCAGACTCAAAGGTATATTATAACATTTTTTTTAAATAGAGTAATTCTATTTTCATAAAATATATTCAGAATGATTAGAATTACGAATACAAGTAATTTTTTTACTTTTTTCTCAGTTCTATTGATGCGCCAATTCAATACCAAAAATTTGATACTAGAAAAAGATCACTAAACACATGAGTGAAGTTTAAAATTAACAATGGTACAATTGATGACATTATTAAAGTAAAGGAATTGAACGATGGCGACATAAGTAAAATTTAACTTTTTAGTATTGAATTATTTACTAACTTTTTAGTATTGATATATCAGCAGCCACCTTCCCTCTCAAACCCTAACACTAGTATTGAATTATTTACTAAACACATGATAATTCCTCTTCGCCAAGCTCACAAATCCTGCCTTCCTCTTGATAAACGCCTCAGGTAAACTCCAAAAAAAACTCACAATCTAGTGTTAGGGTTTGAGAGGGAAGGTGGCTGCTGATATATCGCATAAAAGATGAAGGAAAAATGTTTTAAATGAGTATATATACTTGCATACATAACTGGGCCCAAAATGAAACCAAATCGGATCCGAACACATACCTGCATGAGCTGGGAGCCCGTCGGTCGACTGATGCTATGACATCAGTAGACCAGCCAATGGTCAATGGTTGTGACGCCCCTGGGTTCATACAAGGCTACAGTCTAAGGTAATCTAAGAATGTCAAACCTGCCATGCACCAACAGCATGCAACAACATGTTTTACCATCATAGTTACTATCTTTCTAGTGGAATCAACAAACATGTGAAGGTACAAAATAGGCAAAGAATAATAGAGTAGTACAATGAACAAAATAAGCACATAAGAAATGTATAAACAACCATCATCAAGACCCAACTAAAAATAGAATGAAATATCTCTGAAACTGAATTAATGTAATATGTCTCAACCCAAGAGTCAAACAAAATCCCACTAAGACACTCAACCTCTAAAAAATAAAAATACAAACTCTAATGTCTGAAAAAATAAACAGCTACTGTGGAGCTCCAAAAATAACTACAAATATAATAAAATAGATGAAAGCTAAGATGCAACTCCATTAACCTGCGACTCTCCGAGCGCCTAACTCACGGCCTAAAAAGAGGGGAAACAATGAGCGTTAAAGCGCTAGCAAGATCATCTTTAACGTCCCCAGGGGGAAGGGGTAGCAGTATATAAGAAAATATTGTTAGTACATATAGATATAAAATTATCTATACTACACTAAGTGAAAATTAGTATTTAGAAACCCACAATACAAGAATTAGTACGTCGAGCAAAATAATCCAAACAAGAAAACCCTCATGTATATACCATGTATCAAATTGTGAATTGCTAAATACTAATTCCAATCCTATAAATAAAAAACAACACATACCAGAAATATTTCAACTCCAAACCTCAACCATGATGAACCAATGTCTCAATCTTGGACTACCCTCAGGTAGTTGGTGCAGTCATAAGAAAAATATCACCCAACATAAACATCTCCATAGATCATACCATGTATGCCAAGTATCTATAAATATACCCTACTCTCGGGTAATATAACATGGGATCAACACTACAACTGTGTAGGTATATATATATATATATATATATATCACCCAACATAAACATCTCCATAGATCATACCATGTATGCCAAGTATCTATAAATATACCCTACTCTCGGGTAATATAACATGGGATCAACACTACAACTGTGTAGGTATATATATATATATATATACATGAAATAAATATACTCTTGTAAGGTACTCACAATATCATGTGGAAACAATATCCTTACTCAATTGTTCTGCGGAGATAGGTAAATCACCCTAGTCCGGAATAATGCATCCAGATGATCGTAGAGCGAGTGTAGGCATATCAGCCTAATCCAAAAACCTCGATCATCTTTGAGTATAGTATAGCCGCAGTCTCATTGTAGGAAAACGTCCAACTCTGAGTGTAGTACAGTCGTGGTCTCATTACGGAAAAACGTCAATCACTAAGCATTCACCACTAACGGATTATGTATTATATGTGTTATTCCAACACTATTAACTCAATCATGTATTACGCATCTTGATTATGCATATAAACTCAACTAAGAACATGTATTTAAGTGTTCGTGCACGTATCTCAATGTACGGATCTATATCTCATGTTCACAAATATCTTAGGTGTTAAAAAGATGAAAAACAACATAATACAATATGGGTTGATCGAGAAAGTCCCTTGATTAAATAACAATTTGCACAAAAACATGCACAGGAATAAACATGCGGGCCGATCGACCGGGCATGCGTCGCCGGTCGACTGACTAGAAGTCTAGAGCCTAGTTCTACAGGTTGTGTTCATGTGTCGTGTTCGTGATTCTAACTTATTTAACTTGCTATAAAACATATAAAATACATTTTAAATACTTAATTACCATTACTAAAGATCATCTAGCACATGAAACAATAATTATTACATTAATTGACATGACAAACCCTAAATATGTACAAAAGCATCAAAACATTGTGAAAACCATCAAAACTCATTTAAATCTCATTTTAATTACTTTCAGATCTTGATCTACATTAGAATATTCATTTAATATCATTTGAACACAAAAAATTTAGATCTTTATCTCACATATTACAAATGAACTATTTTTATGCATGAAAATAGGTTTTAGGCTTAATAAAACCAAATTAAATCTCATTAAAACAATTTAAAACATGGTGTAGGGTTAGCATAGATGAAACTCATCTGAAAACCTTTGTTGAAAGCCTGAAAGTGCACACCCAAGTCAGATCCCTTAGCTACAAGCCAGCAATCTCACCTTCATGTCGAAAATTATTTCTCAAAGCTCTTGAATTCACAAAACTCGGATCTAGGGTTTATGAGGGAGATGGTGGCCGCTAGGATTCAGGGGATATACTAAAATATGTGGAAAATTCATGAAAAAGTGGTATTTATACATATATGTGCAGCTGGGCCTCAAAAGACCCGAAATCCAACCGTAACTAGGTTTCTGAAAAATCCGATGTCGGTCGACCGGGCCTTGTACGTCGGTCGACCAGCCAGAGTATTTTTAGATGTGCATGTTTTTGGCTTACACATGTTTTGAACTTGATTCTTTCATATATATGAACTCGTTTGATCTCAAATCACTTGCTATCATACTCATACACTATTTAATGACATTTATCATGTTAATAATTCATTTATCATAATTAATCACATATTATCTCAAATTTACGGGGTTTTACATTCACCCCCCGTAAAAGAATTTCATTCTTGAAATTATGCAATAATAGTTTAAAGATTAATAATATGAGAAAAGTACTAAGAGAGGATAATCTAGATAAGAAAATCCTCCCTTACACATCTCATACCATTAATCCCCACATATGAACCATAAGTAAACATTTAAACTTAACAATCTAAAATGTGTATACTCCCACTTAACTCCTAATTAGATGAAACTAGTACATCGGGCGAAAAATTCAAACAAGGAACCCTCATGTATATACCATGTGTTCCGAATGATTAGGAGCTAAGTATTGTTAGTACCACATTCTAGCGTTAAATATAAATGTGGCTGTACATATAACATAATCATAAATGCATAAAGCATACTCAACATCAACATCTTACCTGCTTGAACAGGTGTGGGTACTCGCGACATATATCCTCCTCGTGCTCCCAAGAAGCTTCATCGACCCCTTTTTGGTTCTATTAAACTTTCACTAAAGGAATCATCTTGTTTCTAAGCCTCTTTTCCTCTCTAGCAATAATACAAACTAAAATCTTAACGGTAGTCAAATCTGCCTGAATCTCAATCTTGGGTGCATCAATCACCCTCTGTTGCTCTTCATCGCGCAAATGCTTCTTGAGCATCAAAATATGAAATACATCGTGTACACTCGACATCGATGCTGAAAGATCTAATCTATATGAAACAGGTCCAACACGCTCAACAATTTTCAATGGACTAACATATCTCGGGGAAAGCTTTCAACGTCTATCGAATCACTAAACGCTCTTCATCGGTGATATCTTCAACATAAAAAAATCTCCAACCTGAAACTCTAAAGGTCGTCGCCTCTGATCTTCATATCTTTTTGGCCGACTCTGAGTGGTAATAATATACTCTCTAATCAATGCTACTTTTTCTATAGTCTGTCTCACGAGCTCTGGCCCAAGCAAAAGGTTGTCCTCTGGCTCTGCCTAACAAATATGTGATCTATAAGGCCTCCCGTACAATGCCTCATATGGTACCATGTCAATAGTAGCTTGGTAACTATTATTATAAGCAAACTCAATCAATAGAATGTGATCCTCCCAGCTATCCTAGAAATCTATAACACATGCTCGTAACATATCCTCCAACACTTGGTTCACTCTCTCCGTCTGACCATCCATCTGTGGGTGGAAAATGCTACTAAATGACAACTGGCTACCGAATGAATTCTAGAAACTCCTTCAGAAGTAGGATGTGAAGACTGAGCCTCGATTTGATACAATCGTCTCTGGGACTTCATGTAATCGAACCATCTCCCGGATGAAAATCCTCGCATAAGTCTCTGCCATATACGTCATCTTCACAGGTAAGAAATGCGCTGACTTCATCAACCGATCAACTATCACCCAAATAGAATCATTCCCTTTCTTTGATCTCGACAGTCCTACAATAAAATCTATAGAAATATCTGCCCATTTCCACTCCGCAATGGGTATAGGCTGTAGGGTTCCTGTCAGTCTCTAATGTTCTGCCTTTACTTGCTGGTAGGTAAAACACTTAGCTACATACTCCACAATCTCTCTACACATGCCGCTCCACCAAAAAAGCCTTTTTAGGTCCTTGTACATTTTTGTTGTGCCTGGATGTACTGTATATCCGGTACGATGTACATCATCAAATAAATCCTTCTTCAGCTATAGATTGTTCAGCATGACTAACCGTCCCTTCATTCTAAGACCTCCATCTGCTTTAATAGTCCAATCAGCCTTGAGCTATTTGGAAATCTCCCCCTTTCAGGTTTGAATCCAAGAATTCTTTAGCTGAGCTCTGACTACTCTATCACTCTAAGATGGTTGCACTGATAGAGCTCCTATGAAAACACTGATCCCGCCAATCTCTAGCTTGAAATCAAACTGGCTGAGTGTGTAAAGATCTCGATAAAATGAACATCTTAAAGCCGCAAGCCCATGATGATGCTTCCTACTCAACGCGTCTGCTACAATGTTCGTCTTCCCCGAATGACTGAAGTGCGAACTTGTAATCCTTAATAAACTTGACCCATCGCTGCTACCTCTAGTTAAGTTCCTTCTGGGAGAAAATGTACTTCAAACTCTGGTGATCTGTGAATAGTTCGAATTACACTCCATACAAGTAGTGCCTCCATGTCTTCAGTGCGAAAATCACTGCTGCTAACTCTAAATCATGTGTGGGATAATTTTGCTCATGAGTCCTCAATTGCCTTGAAATATAAGCCACTACTCTATAGGTCTATATCAAAACACCTCCGGGACCTGATAACGATATATCCGTGTAGACAACAAAAGTCTTATCACTACTCGAAATGATCAACACAGGTGCTGTAGTCAACTTAGCCTTCAAAGTCTCAAAGGCCTCCTAGTACTCCGTGCCCCAAACAAACGGTATACCCTTCTTCGTAAGGCATGTAAATGGCGTCGTAATCTTTGAGAAGTCCTAAATAAACTTCCTGTAATAGCCAGCCAGACCTAAGAAGTTACGAATCTCTGTAGCGGTCTTCAGCGACTCCTGATCAAGAACAGCTTCTACCTCAGCTAGATATACTGCAATGCCCTTCTAGCTGCTAATATAGCCCAAAAATCTAACCTCAGATAACCAAAATTCACACTTGCTGAATTTAACGTATAGCTGGTGCACTCACAAAGTCTGCAATGCCAACCATAAGTGCTGCTCATGTTCGGCCTTCGATCTCGAATAAATAAGGATGTCATCGATAAACACGATCACAAACTGGTCCAAATATGGATGAAAAACCTGATTCATCAAATCTATGAATATAACAGATGCATTGGTCAGCCCAAATGGCATGACAAGAAACTCAAAGGACCCATATTGAGTCAGAAAGGTGGTCTTGGGAATATCCATCTTCCAAACCCGCAACTAATAATAACTAGAATAAAGATCAATCTTTGAGAAACACTACGCTCCCTACAACTAATCGAACAAGTCATCGATCCTCGGTAGTGGATACCTATTCTAGATGGTGACCTTATTCAACTCACGATAATCTATGCACAATCGCATGCTACCATCCTTCTTCTTCATGAAAAAGACCGACACTCCCCATAGAGAATGACTCTGATGAATGAAAACCTAAGATAACAACTCATCTAACTGGATCTGGAGCTCCCTCATCTCAGCTGGCGCCATATGATAAGGTGCTTAGGAAATTAGTGATGTGTCTGGCTGTAACTCAATGCAAAACTCGACCTTTCTCACTGGAGGTAAACCTGGTATGTCCTCGAAGACATCCTGATACTGTGAGACCACTCACATCTCTCTCAAATCGACACCCTGATAATGCATCATCACCTCTTCTATGTATGCCAGGAATGATTCCACAAACTTGTTGCCCCGTGAGGTCACTACCACCAATTCAGATCCATCAAAAGCTCACAAACTGACTATCTTCACAAAATAGTTAATACTCAAATGTTAGGAAGATAATCAATCCATACCAAGGATAACATCAAACTCAGACATACGCAAAATAATCAAATCAACCATGAACTTAGAATCGTCTAAGCTGATGATACATCTCCTACAGATACTCTCTAAGAGGAACCCCTCTCCCAAAGTAGTAGATACTGATAAAGGAATGTCTAAAGGCTGCGTAGCAAGTTGAAGTCTAATCATATATCATAGGAGATAAAAGAATGCGAAGCGCCTGAATCAAAAGTATATGGGCTGGAAAGGAGTTCACAAGCAACGTACCTTCCACGACAGCCCCACTTGCACCATGATCGTGAGGAACAACTGTATATACTTTACCGGTAGCCGAAGGCTACTACTCTGAATTGCCTGGAACATATAGGACTATCAGTCCCTACTGAATCTCCTGAATGGCTCGCACCTGCCTCTTGATCCTCAAAACTACTGGCAGTGCCTTTATCCTCAACTGTTGGCCCTGACCTTGGCCCTGAGCACAGTTCTGGTGCTGTTGGTTCTGGTTCTTGCCCTGCTGGCCTGCTGTTAGTACGCTACGGCACTCTGCTACTCTATGTCCAAATTTTTGGTAGTTAAAACATGTTCCCTAAAATATGCGCTGCTGCTGCTGCACCCTATGATCTTAGTGATGTCCCTTTTTATGGGGACCCCGCTGATGTAGACCTTTACCCTGCTGCTGGGGTCCTCCGGGTCCTGCAAATGGCCTCTTTCACTTAGTGTTCCCTTCCTTGCCCTTCTAAAACATGGTCATCTCTGTCTCCTGAGATATGGTGGCATCAGCCACCTCCCCCACTGACTGAAATCTCCTAGATCCAAGATACCGACGCAAACCCGAGCTAAGCCCTATCAAGAACATCTGAGCATGTCGCTCTCCAGTATGCCACATGACTTTGAATCTGAGTAATGTCATAAATTTTCTCTCATAATCCGTCACTGACATATCTCTCTACTCTAGCCGGGCTAGCTCTAATACATTTCTGGCTTTCGCTATAGCTGACACATACTGCTCATCGAAGAAGTAAACAAAAGTATCCCACAAAATCATCATCCTCTGCTCTGGAGTGAATCGAAGTCGATACCATCCTCCCGCATCACCCTTGAGACTGAAAGCTGCTAGCCTCAGGTTCTTCACAATGTCCACATTAAGCATATCCAAGATGTTACTAACATCTTCCTTGCACTTATGTGCTGTAATAGAATATGACATGTCGTGAATGTAAAACCCCAAAATTTTTTATAAGATAAATAATAAATTATTTAAGCTTTTATGGATTTATGGTGTGTGCTTATCATTCTATGACGAATGGAAACAGTTATAATTTATTTGGAGTATGTCTGCAACTCGGGTTACGGTACCACGAGTTTGCCATCGTACAACAGTGTGAAATGTTTATGGTGATCGGATGGGTCTTTGGATGATGCCAACGATCATATAATGTGGTTTTTATTCTACGAGCCTAGTTTGGTTCGATTTAGACTACGTTTGTAGTTTCAGTCTCGGTGTCGCGAGACAATATAAAACCTATAGTGTTTTATTTTTAATATTTTATCTGTAACTCGGATAGACGCGCTATTAGTTCCATCATTCCTAGATGCCAAGATTGTGTCGAAGGTAAATTAGCAATTTATTGGGACACCGTAGAAAATTAGCTGAATTACGAGCTGGTAAAATACCCCGATGAATAGTTGTATTTACTTGTTTTGGTCTTAGTCACTTGTTTTGACTTAGTCAACTTTTAATGTGAATCATTGAAGGAGAGTAAATCTAGGCCTTTGATTTTCTTTTATAAAGATGAGAATGAAAGAGAGAGGATTATTTAGTTATGAACACTCTCTCTCTTCTTTACTCTTCTTCTTCTTCCTCCTCTCAAAACTCACGGTAAGCCATGGCCATGGTGATCTAAATTTTTTTGGAGGAAATTAGGAATACTCCGTGAACAGAAAATCTTGGCCTCGAGTGGATCTACATCTATTGTGAAGAACAATCCGCTAGTTTTCATTTTTTTTGGAGATCAAATCATCATTAAGGCAAGTTCATCTCTTCTAAACCCCACCCTTCTTTGATATGTTGTATTTGATTGTGTTATTAAGTTGAATTCATGATCAAATACTCATATCTTACCTAATAAAACTATAAAGAAGGAATTTTTATGAAATTAAAAACAAATCTAGTTGTAAATCATGATATTTTTGGGATATGGTTGATATGATATAGATTGCAGAAAACTGCTGCACATATATAACGTTTAACTAAAAAATTAAGATAACAAATAAACTCCAAACTGATATATTCAATTTACTAATAACATGTTTTGCAGAAAACTACTGTACGTGTATAAACTTCAGTTGAACACTGGGTATAGAAAGTAAACTCCAAATTAAACCAAACTAGTGCCAAATCAAAGCTATATGAATCTAGTTTCTAAAATAGAAAACCATTCTAAAAAAATATTTGTCTAGAGAAAGATATACTCAATTTACTAACGATATATCCTGTAAAAAATTGCAGATATGCTAATTTGAAGTAATTGATATATTACGTGAATGTTTTTTTTGAGTTTCTCTCTTTAGTATTTAATGCACAACTTCTACGACACATATGTACATATGTGGATGGAAGTATGTTGCACGAGATCCATACGTGGTGCATGTGTTTAGCTATATAGCTCTCGCAGCTTAATTTCGATATTTGTGGGATATGTGGGAGCACGCATCGTTAGGGAATTTGATAAACTATGGGAAGCTTGATCCCTTGAGAGAGAGGGTACGTAGGCAACCATATTGGTGAAGCTAGATTTTTAAATGATGATTTTTTATTTTATTATGGGCATTATAAATCTGATATATGTTGGTATGAGCTTATCTATGATAATACGAGTATGTTGCCTGAGTTGGGCCTATTAGCCACTCAGTAGAATGCTGCCTAAGATCAACTATGAGAGTTACTCATCAGATTGTTGCCTGAGAAAAAACTATGAGAGTTACTCAGCAGATTGTTACCTGAGGTAGACCTACAAGTCACTCAGCAAATTGTTGCCTGAGTTAGGATTTTATATCACTCAGCAGATTATTGTCTGGGTTAGGCCTATAAGTCACCTAGTAGAAATATAAGTTGAATAATGAGTTACTCAAATGGAAATTTATGTTTGGTTGTGAACCACTTAGTCATGTATGTGAAATAGGATGTTGAATACCTATGCTTCTTTACTTATATCATTATGAAATGAGTTTACTTTAATGCAGTTTTCTTTGAGATTTATGAGTTCTCACTTTTATGAGTTCTGTTGAGATAGACTATGGATAATATAGGTAGAGACTCCATCATATGTAGTAATCCCTTTTTCTTGGGGACGGATAGAGATGTTCTTGCTAAAGCGTCCTGACGCTTGTGTTGTTTTTCTTTCTTTTCTTTTTCTTGAATGCTATTTCAGGAAATTCCTCCGGAGTGCAAAGAGGTGCATGCTAGCTTGTAGCAGTGGACATTGGTTCCGCTAGGTAGTGCTCCAGAGTGTAGTTTTTGTTGTCTTTACTCTTATAGCCGAAGCTGGACCGTACCCATGCAAGTTGTATTTCTTTTTGGAGATGGAGACTCTCCTAATGATATGTATATTTGATATAGTGTTAGATATCAGTTACACTTGGATATCTATATAGAATCTGTTAGATTTCTATTCTTATTTAAAATCTCTTCCATATATGAGATATGTTCACTTTTTAGTTAGAACTGTGATGTACCTAAATTTTGGTTTACGAATGATACAATTTTCTAACATCTCTGAAGTTTACCCTGAACTGCAGCCATTGTGAAAATCAGGGGCGTTACAGTTGGTATCATAGACCTGGTTCTAGTATTCTTAGGGATCTATTCTGTGTTGGTCTGTGGAGCTAGTGTAAAGTTTCTTAGGACTCATGTATAGGAATCACTAGGAATCTCCTAGTTGAGTGAGGACGTAATATGTATAGTTTAAAATTTTTGAGAACTTTTTTATATACGTGTTTTGCTCGACCTTTCAAGTATTTTCACAATGATAGCTTTCCATGCTTTTGTGTTATTATTATATATTGATATATTTTTGGGGTTCAAAGTCTCATATATCATGCCTAATAAACTCCTTCACTGCTAATCTTTAGATGACAGAATGAGGACGAGGGCATGTGCATAGACCTCATACCCGAGGAGTTGGGCACATTGAGCTAGAGCCCTAGCCGCAGCAGGCTCCTTTGACTCTGGGAGACCTCAGAGATTTGCTAGCACCTATAATCACTAGACTTGTTGCACTAGAAGAATCACGTGTGCCACTAGTTGTTGCTTAACCGGAAGTTGATATGGTAGTAGGTTTAGATAATAAACCAATTGTCGTGAATAGAGTCACTGAGCATACTTCATGGCTCCGTCTGGTGGAACTATATCAGAAGATGAAGGTTCTAGTTTTTTAGGGGTTATTTGATTCCCTTGTAGCTCACAAGTGGAAGGAAGATGTTAGCACCATTCTAGACATGCTTGAGGAGGATCCAGTTCAGCGACAGAGCCTGGCAGCATTTAGCTTGAAGGGTGATGCCAGTGGGTGGTATAGATTGCAAATTTCCCCAGAACAGAGACTAACTCTTACTTGGGATGATTTTGAGTTTTTCTTTAATAAGCAATATATCTCTTTTGTAACCAAGGCCAGGAAGGAGATGGAGTTAACTCGCTTAGAGCAGGGTGAGATGTCAGTGGCTGAATATGAGACTAAATTCATGAGCTTATTGAGGTTCACAGGCATGTGGCTAACTGGTGAACGTCAGGCTCACATGTTCTTGATGGGATTGTGCCCTAATTTGTGCCGTTATATAGTTTCACGACAATATAATTCAGTTTGAGAAGTTACAGATACTGCTAATGCCAAGAGACAGAGACTGCAACCTTCCAATGGAACCGGGAGTCAAGTTCCAAGGTGAGACATTCAGACGAGAAGGGGAAAGGCAAGAGGCCTCTAGCAGCTTTAGAGTTAGCAGCACCCCAGAAAAAGGGCAATCGCCGTCAAGGCGAATAGTAGAAGCAAAGTTAGCAACAACAGGGTCCTAGGCAAAGATGACCGCAACAGCCACAGAGAGCTCAGACACCGGGCAGATTTATGGGTACATGCCATAACTGTCATAAGACTGGTCATATGGCCAGGGATTATCGCAGTGTGCCTGTTGGAGGTCAATTCTAGGGCAGAGGATAGGGAGGTCAAGGCCAGGGGTAATATCCTGGTAGAGGCCAGGGCCAGCAAGCCCGAGGATAGAGTCAGGGCCGTGGTTATGACCAACAACAAAAGTTAGATGCACCGCTAGGACAACAACAATTAGAAGGCCAGATGCATGCTTTAGTTGAGGTACTGCAAGGCCAGATAATACCATATTCTCCTATGGCTCAGTCTCAGCAGTCAGCAGCTACCGGTAGAGTATATGCAGTGGTTCCCCGTGATCATGGAGCTAGTAGAGCCGTGGTGGAAGGTACATTCTTTGTGAATTCCCTTCCAGCCCAGATTCTTTTTTATTCAGGAGCTTCTCATTCCTTTATTTCAGTTCTTTTTATGAATAGGCTTGAGAAAGTTACAAGACCTCTACACATGCCTTTGTCTATTTCCACTCCCATAGGAGATGTGTCCCTTCTAGAGAGTGTCTGTAGGAAGTGTGTTGTTCATCTAGATGAGTCACACTTCACAGTTGATTTGATTGTTTTACCGATGTTAGAGTTTGATGTCATTCTTGGTATGGATTGATTATCATCCTACCATGTGATTCTAGACTGTTTTACTAAAACAGTCAGATTGCGAGCTTTAGATAGGACTGAGATTGCTATTGCTACCGCTAAGGGGAATGAGTTTGCTGAGGAATTCCTTGCGCATATCAAGGAGGTGTTACTACAGAATCAGGGAGCTGTTATGTATGAGACTAGAGTTGTCTCAGAGTATCAGGATATCTTTCAGGATATTCCTCAGTTACCTCCAATTAGAGAGGTTAAGTTTTGCATTGAGTTATAGCCAGGAACAACACCGATTTCTCGTGCACCCTATCGTATGATACCCGCTGAGTTGAGGGAGCTACAGACTCGGTTAAAAGAACTTTCTTCTTTAGGCTTGACTCGCCGGAGCTATTCTCCTTAGGGAGTGCCGGTCCTCTTCGTGAAGAAGAAGGATGGAAGCTTTTGGATGTGTATTGATTAGCGATAGTTGAACAAGGTCACTATTCGGAACAGATATCTGTTACCGAGAATAGATGACTTGTTTGACCAACTTTATGGTGCTTGTTATTTCTCGAAGATTGATCTTCGATCTGGTTATCACCAGTTGCGTGTTAGAGAGATGGATATTCCTAAGACCGCATTCTTGACGAGATATGGATCCTTTGAATTTCTAGTCATGCCATTTGGACTGACTAATGCACCTGTTCTCAATTCATTGATGATATCCTCATTTACTCTCATTCGGAGACAAATCATGAACAACATCTCCATTTAGTACTCCTGACTTTGCGGAATCATCAGTTGTACGCAAAGCTCAGTAAGTGTGAATTTTGGCTTTCGGAGGTCTGATTTTTGGGCTATGTGATTTCGAAGAATGGTATTGCCATTGATCCATCCAAGGTCGATGCAGTGCTAGATTGGGAGCCATCAACGACTATTTCAGAGATTCGTAGTTTCTTAGGACTTACAGGCTACTATCACAAGTTTATTTAAGATTTCTCTAAGATAGAAGTTCTTTTAACATGCCTTACAAAGAACGAGGTTCAGTTTGTGTGGGGACCAGAGTGTCAAAGTGCTTTTGAGACTCTTAAGGTCAAGCTGACGACATCACCTGTCTTAATTATACCCAGCAGTGACAGATCATTTGTAGTGTATACAGATGCTTCTTCTTTGGGCCTAGGTGGTGTACTAATGCAGACAAAGAGAGTAGTGGCTTATATTTCTCAATAATTGAGAATCCATGAGCAGAACTACCCGACCCATGATTTAGAGTTGGCGACTGTAGTCTTCGCATTGAAGATATGGAGACATTATCTATATGGAGTTCAGTTTGAACTTTTTATAGACCACCAGAGTTTGAGATATTTATTCTCATAGAAAGAACTCAATCAGAGGAAATGACGATGGATTGAATTCATCAAGGACTATGAATTCGCACTTTAGTACCATCCTAGGAAAGCGAACATCGTAGCAGATGCATTGAGTTGGAAGAATCGCCACAAACTTGCAGCATTGAGGAGCTCGTTGTACTGAGACCTCATAAATCTTAGCCAGTTTGATTTTAGGTCAGAGATATGGGGATGCACAGCTTTCTTAGGATTTTTATCAGTGAAGACTTCATGGATCGAATGTATTGTTGATGCCCAGTAGGGAGATTCTTGGATTCAAACCCGAAAGGAAGAGATAACTCAAGAACCCAAGGCAGATTGGTCTATTGGTTCAGATGTAAGTCTTTGAATAAGAGGCAAATTGGTTGTTCTAGACATACCATAGTTGAGGAAAGAACTTATGGACGAGGCGCATTATACTCGATACACCGTACATCCAGGTTTGATCAAGATGTATAAGGAGTTGAAAAGATAGTTCTGGTGGAACAACATACGTAGAGAGATTGCAAAATATGTTTCTAGATGTTTTACTTGTCAGCAAGTGAAGGCCGAACATCAGAGGCCAGCCGGTACACTTCAGCCCTTGCCCATTCCAATATGAAAATGGATAGATATCTTGATGGACTTCATCGTAGGATTGCCTAGATCTAATAGGGGAAATGACTCTATTTGGGTGATAGTTGATAGACTTACGAAGTCAGCTCATTTCTTTCCTTTCAAGACCACTTATACTGCAGAGAACTATGCTTGTATTTTTATACAGGAGATCATCAGAATCCATGGTATTCTAGAGATGATCGTTTTAGATCGGGGATCGGTGTTTACATCCCATTTCTGGAAGAGCTTTCAGAGATATTTTGGCAGTACTCTGGCATACAATAGTGTGTTCCATCCTCAGATCGATGGTCAGACAAAGAGAATCAACCAAGTGTTATAGGATACGCTTCGTGCCTGTGTGATTGACTTCTAGGGCAGTTAGGAGGATCACCTACCTTTGGTAGAATTTGCTTACAATAACAGTTATCATGCAACTCTAGGTATGACACCTTTTGAGGCATTATACGGGAGACCTTGTTGATCACCTATTTATTAGGCAGAGCCAGAAGATAGTCTTCTTCTTGGACTAGACTTGGTGAGACAGACTTCTGAGCAGCTTATAGTGATTAGAGATCGTAGTCTTGCAGCTCAGAGCCGACAGAAGAGCAATGCCGATCAACGGCGTCGACCTTTGGAGTTTCAGATTGGCGATGAGGTGATGCTGAAGATTTCGCCTATGAAAGGTGGTAGGCATTTTGGGAGATGAGGGAAACTTACCCCAAGATACATAGGACCTTTTTAGATCATAGATCGCATCAGGACAGTCTCCTACCGACTCGACCTGCCAATGTCGATGTCGAGCATTCACGATGTCTTTTATATCTCTATGCTAAGGAAGCACCAGTGGAGCGAAGATCAGCAGAGGACTGTTGACACTTCAGAACTCTAGTTTCAACCAGATCTCACTAGCGTGGAGACCCTAATCTAGGTACTTGCTAGGGAGGACAAAAAGCTTCACAACAAGGTGATCCCACTGGTTAAAGTCCAACGGAACAAGAGAGAAACTGAAGAGGCTTCATGGGAGAGTGAAGAGGTTATACATCATGACTACCCACACTTATTTGAATTAGGTATATTATAATCTTTCACTTAATAAAATTCCTTTTAGTATTTTTATAATTTTCTGGTTTTCAATATTACATATTATGATATCGTGGAGGGTAATACTGACACTTATTTTCTAAACACGTGAACAGTGATATATACATGGGGGGTTCTTTGTTTGGATTTTTCATCTGACGTACTAGTCTCACTTGCTTAGGAATGTAGTGAAGTATTTACCATCTGAAATGTTGATTTATTATATCAAACTACTGAATTTCGAGGAAGAAATTCTTTATAAGGAGGGGAGAATGTAAAACCTAGAAATTTTTATAAGATAATTGATAAATTATTTAAGCTTTTATGGGTTTTATGATGTGTGCTTACCATTCTATGATGAATGGAAACAGTTAGAATTTATTTGGAGTATGTTTGCAACTCGGGTTATGGTACCGCGAGTTTGTCGTCGTACAACAATGTAAACTGTTTATGGTGATGGGATGAGTCTCTGGATGATGCCAATGATCTTAGAATGTGGTTTTTATGCTACGAGCCTAGTTTGGTTCGATTTAGACTACGTTTGTAGTTTCGCTCTCAGTGTCGTGAGACAATATAAAACCTATAGTGTTTTATTTTTAATATTTTATCTATAACTTGGATGGATACGCTATCAGTTCCATCATTGTTAGATGTTTATATTGTACTGGAGGTAAATTGGCAATTTATTCGGACACCTGAGAAAATTAGCTGAACTACGAGCTGGTTTTGACTTGTTTTGGTCTTAGTCACTTGTTTTGACTTAGTCAACTTTTAATGTGAACCATTGGATGAGAGTTTGATTGATGAAGAGTAAATCTAGGACTTTGATTTTCTTTTATAAGGATGAGAATGAAAGAGTATGAACACTCTCTCTCTTCTTTACTCTTCTTCTTCTTCCTCCTCTCAAAACTCACGGTAAGCCATGGCCATGGTGAACTAAAATTTTTTGGAGGAAATTAGGAATTTCGTGAATAGAAAATCTTGGCCTCGAGTGGATCTACATCTATTGTGAAGAACAATCCGCTAGTTTTCATTTTTTTGGAGATCGAATCATCATTAAAGCAAATTCATCTCCTCTAAACCCTACCCTTCTTTGATATGTTGTATTTGATTGTGTTATTAAGTTGAATTCATGATCAAATACTCATATCTTGTACCCTTCTTTGATATGTTGTATTTGATTGTGTTATTAAGTTGAATTCATGATCAAATACTCATATCTTGCCTAATAAAACTATAAAGGAGGGATTATTGTGTTATTAAGTTGAATTCATGATCAAATACTCATATCTTGCCTAATAAAACTATAAAGGAGGGATTATTATGAAATTAAGAACAAATCTAGTAGTAAATCATGATATTTTTGGGATATGGTTGATATGATATACATTGCAGAAAACTGCTACATATGTAGGATCTGAAATAGATACACTTGAACACTAGAGGGGGGGGGGGGGGAATAGGAATTGCAAAGAAAAAATGGCAATCTCAGAAATTCACAATCACAAACACAAGGATTTTATACTGGTTCCACCAATCCGGTGTACATCCAGTCCCCAAGCAAATCCCGCTTGAGAGTTTTCACTATGATTTTGAATAAACTTACAAAATCAAACGCAAACCTGACCAATTTACAAGTCCCTGCAAATTGCAACACCAATTGACAAACAACTTGCCAATTTGAACATCAATCTCTAAACCAAGAGATCAACCCTCTCAAACCCGAGAGAAATCCTTGTTGAAGAAAGAACATAATTGATCCTATAAGTCTTGAATGTGTAGTGAAGTGCAGCAGTGGCTTAGGATTCTTTTAACCTCTGTAAATTGTCTAAATGATAAGTATTTGATGAATGTTTAGAGGCAATTTCAAAAACTTCTCTTTTTCACAAAATCTGAATACATTTCACTTGAAAAATTGCACAAAGATCAAAGCTTATGGGTATGTAAGTCTCTGCAATTTTTCTGAACAAATAACCTATATATAGCCCTTGAAAAGACAAGTTTTTACTGTAAATTGACAGAAATATGTATTTGAGTTTTATACACGAGTAGTCGACTACTATTCTAATTAGTCGACTACTAAGATCAAAAATTCTGCTATAAGGAGTTTTTATAATCAAGTTTTAACTATAATTCTAATGGTTAACATAGGGGATTTCTATAGTTAACCAACACACTAAGCCTGTGTTAGTGTGTTCTAAAATTGTGTGTGTGCGTGTGTGTGATCAAGGCTTGTACAATTATTCTAAGTAAAGAAAATGTAAAATACATTATCTCTTTTGTTCTTCATTTTCTTCACTTCAAAATGCCTTGAAATCAACTTGCACTTGTACATATTCTGATATTGAAATCTGCATATAAATGTTAGTGCATACACTGTATAAATTGTTATCATCAAAACACTATCATGGAGATATGATATTCAACATTCTCCCCCTTTTTGATGATAACAAATAATTTATGCATCAGATTAAAACTTAAAATAATCATACTTACTCCCCTTGCATATAATACTTACTCCCCCTGCATATATGCAACTTTGAGTCTATAACAGTACATACATAACTATAAATATTTCTCCCCCTTTGTTATCAACAAAAAGAGGAAGCTAAACATGACATTATTTCTTCAACATGAACTAAAACTTCAAACAAATCATCAAGGTTATGAACATAGTCCATAACTTCACCCATCCAAATAGGTAGGCAAACACTTGCCATAAAGACCAAAAGTTCCACAATGTTCATCACCATGATCTGTTTAAAATATATAGCACATGCATTATCTAACCAAACATTATCATAGATAATAAAAACACATAATTAACATAAGTGACATAGTAGCAACATAAGAAACATATTACATAAGTCCTAACAACACACAACCACATAGTTTTTGAAACTTAAACAGAATAACATAATTGTTTTGACACTTAATATAAAAACATCTTAAGGTGCTGGAGGAGGTTGCTGTCCTTGAAAATACGTATTAAGCTTTGTGTCTAAGTCTTCAAACTTCTTGATTAGCTCTTCTTGATTACTAATGATGTATGAATTTTGTGCATATAGAGCTCTTTGACCAGTTTCAAGTTCAAGGATACGTGCACTCAAAGTATTGTATTGCACGTCTGAAAAGCATGAGGGTTCTTTAGGAAATGGTGGTGGTTGACTTGAAGAAGCTCCTGCTTGAGTTGAGGATTGTGGAAACTCTTCTTGATGAGGTTCAGGTTCATTTTGACGAGGTTCATTTTGATGAGGTTCATTTTGTTCTTGAATTTTAAAGTTTGTCAATTTCATCCTAGTTAGGGCATTTGAATCAAAAAATTCTATGGAACGGACAACAGAATTTTCAGATTGGAGATCGACATGGAATTTGTCAAAGATTTTAGTTAGGAATGCACCATAAGGAAGAAATCCTCTTGGAATAGTTAGAAGATTATCAAAGTAAACCTCAGCCCAATTGACTTGAATATTTTCCATTATAGCATATAGAGCTTTTGCTAAATCTAGGGAAATGAAATGAAAACTTCTAGTTTTTGGAAACAAGTTATAGGCTAGGATACGAACAATGAACCTAGGAATTGGACGAAGTTTGTTTGAGTTATTTAAAGGTTTTCCATATCCAGGAAGAAATATATGATTAGATAACAGATCTGAATCATTCATCTTAACAGACTTAAGAGAAACTCCTTGATAAGGAATATTAACAATTTTACCAATTGACTTTGTAGTTAAGTCCATCTCTATTCCTTTAACAAGAGTTTTGAGTTTTTCAGAACCACTAATAGTTCCCACACGTTCTATATTAGTATAGAACAATTGCACAAGAAATGGATATGTGGGTTTTTTATTTTCAGCAGAGAACAGTTCAAGCAGTCCCACATTTTCAAAATATGAACTAAAATTCCAGGGTATAAAATCATCAAATTTCACAAATCGTCCTGGAAGAACTTCAAAAGATGATAATTTGTTAAATTCTTCTAATAAATCAGGACTTTTTAAATAGATGATGATTTCATCATTGATAGAGGTATGGGTCTTAGCTTTCTTAGATCTAGACATGATTAGATAGATAAATAACAAAAGATGTAAAGATCAAGTTTAGAAGCAATACCCCAACTGTAGAAACCCTAGATTAGTCGACTATAGCTTGGATTAGTCGACTACTGAGCTTGATTGCTTGTCAGATTTGAAAGAGAATTGAAGAAATTGATGGAAAAAGTGAGAAAAATGAGATGCCCTAACCTGGATTTGATGACTCTGAAGTGGGGAAGATGGGGTTTCGGTTTTGGGTGTAGTTAGAGGGTAGTTTTTGTTTTTAACTTTATCTTTTAAGAATAAAAAAATAATGTATGGTTGAGATTTGATAGTAAATTGAGTGTAGGGTTAAGATTTGATCTTAAATGTATGGTTAGGATTGATGGAGTTGAAAAAGAATGGTTGAGATGAATTTTATTTAAGTGAAATGGGTATGGGTATTGGGTTTTTGGTTTGAATCTAAGAAAAAATCCACTAGGATTAAAAACTGTAAAACAAAAAGTTCAGAATCATTAGTCGACTAATAGTGAGAGTAGTCGACTACACTGTGAACGACAGAAAGATGAGTTTTAGTTTTTGACTCAGAGTAGTCGACTAATCTGTATTGTAGTCGACTACACTGTAAACAACAGAAAGTTGATTTTAAGATTTTAACATTGAGTAGTCGACTATAATGGTAAGTAGTCGACTATACTGTAATTTTTCAGAAAAAATTATTAGTAAGACTTGTGCATGTAGTCGACTATAAGTCACATTAGTCGACTATTTAGGGTATAAAATTTATATATATTTGTTTTAAAAATTAATTTAAATCTTCAATTGAACATATACCTAATTCTCTTCTTAATTTAACATAAATTTCTTCTTTTAGGGGTTTTGTTAATATATCTGCTATTTGTTATGTCACCTTTAAGAACATGATCACGTAAAAAATGATGTCTAATATCAATGTGTTTTGTACGTGAGTGTTGAATAGGATTTTTAGATAAATTAATTGCACTAGAATTATCACACATAATAGATGATATGGGATAATTTATACCATAATCAGTTAAAGTTTGTTTCATCCATAATATTTGTGCACATGCAAGACTTGCAGCAATATATTCAGCTTCAATTGTTGATAAAGATACTGAATTTTGTTTTACCAAGATACAAGTGAATGTCCTAAGAAATGACATGTTCCACTTGTACTTTTTCTATCAGATTTACATCCGGTAAAATGAGCATCACTATATGATATTAAATTAAATGAACTATGTTTTGGATAAAATAAACCATAATTTGTAGTATCTTTAATATATCTAAATATTCTTTTTACTTCTTTAAGATGTGGTTCTTTAGGATTAGATTGAAATCTTGCACATAAACATACACTAAACATAATATCAGATCTACTAGCAGTAATATAAAGAAGTGATCCAATCATACCTCGATATAGCTTTTGATCAACATACTTACCATTTTCATCTTTGTCAAGTGATGTAGTGGTGCTCATTGGTGTTGGTTTACTTGATGAATTTTCCAATCCGAATCGTTTGAGTAAATCTTGTGCATACTTGCTTTGATTAATGAATATTCCTTCTTTCAATTGTTTAATTTGAAGTCCAAGGAAGAAATTTAGTTCACCCATGTGACTCATTTCAAATTCATCCTGCATAATCTTAGCAAATTCTTGACAAAGATTGTTGTTAGTAGAACCAAAAATAATATCATCAACATATATTTGAATTAATAAAATATCTTTATTTATTTTCTTAATAAATAATGTTGAATTAACTTTTCTAATTTTAAAACCTGAAGTTAAAAGAAACTTCTTTAATCTATCATACCAAGCATGAGGTGCTTGTTTAAGACCATATAATGCTTTATTAAGTTTAAAAACATGATTTGAAAAACTTTCATGTTCAAAACCTGGAGGTTGTTCTACAAAAACTTCTTCTTTTATAAAACCATTTAGAAAAGCACTTTTAACATCCATTTGAAATAATTTAAAATTCATAAAACATGCAAATGCAAGAAAAATCCTAATTGATTCTAATCTTTCAACAGGTGCATAAGTTTCATCATAATCAATTCCTTCTTCTTGATTATAACCTTGAGCAACTAATCTAGATTTGTTTCTAACAACTTGACCAAATTCATCTAATTTGTTTCTAAAAATCCATTTTGTTCCAATAATGGATTTATTTTGAGGTCTAGGTATAAGATCCCAAACATTATTTCTAGTAAATTGATTAAGTTCATCTTGCATAGCAATTATCCATGAATCATCAAGAAGAGCTTCTTTTATATTTTTAGATTCAATAGTTGAAATAAAAGCATTATGAGCAATCAAATTAAAATGAGATCAAGTAGTTACTTTTTCAGAAATATTTCCTATAACTAAATCATGTGGATGATTTTTAACTTCTACAAAATCTTTAGGTAAATCATTTTGTAGATTATCATCTTTTGTAATATCTATCATAGGAGTATCATGTATAGTATCAATTACATCATCATCATTATTTAATATAATAGGTATTTTTGAAAAAATTTCATCAAAAGAAACATGTAAAGATTCTTCAATAACTAGTGTTCTTTTGTTATATATTCTATATGCTTTACTATGATTAGAATATCCAACAAAAATTCCTTCATCGGATTTAGAATCAAATTTATCTAAGTTATCCTTTGTGTTTAAGATAAAACATTTACAACCAAAAACTTTAAAGTAAGATACTTTAGGAATTTTGTTATAAGAGGTTTTCTTTAAAATAGGTCTTAATAAAACTCTATTTAATACATAACAAGCTGTTGATACAGGTTCTGCCCAAAAATATTTAGGTAAATTACTATCACATAACATGGTTCTAGCACATTCTTGTAAGGTTCTATTTTTCCTTTCTACAACTCCATTTTGTGGAGCAGCTCGAGGAAAAGAGAATGTGTGTGATATACCATGTTGATCACAATAATTTGCAAATAATTCATTTTCAAATTCACCTCCATGATCACTACGTATAGAGATAATAGAAGTAGATTTTTGATTTTGAATTCTTTTGCAAAATATAGAAAACTCATTAAAAGCATCATTTTTATGTTTAAGAAAAATTACCCATGTGAATCTAGAATAATCATCAACAAGAACAAATGCATATCTACTTCCATTTAAAGATGCTACTCTAGATGGACCAAAAAGATCTATATGAATTAATTCTAATGGTCTATTTGTAGATATTACATTTTTAGATTTGAAAGAAGATTTGTGCATTTTTCCTTGTTGACATGCATTACAAAAATTATTTTTAAAAGACATCTTAGGTAAACCATTTACTGAATCATTTTTAGAAATCTTAGACATATGTTTAAAGTTAATATGTCCATAACGTTTATGCCATAAAATAGAATCATTAGATGATGCAATAAGACAATGTTCATTTGAAATATTATTCATAGATAACACATATATGTTATTCTTTCTATAACCTTTAAAAATAATGGTTATTAAATCAATATCATAAATTAAGCATGATTCTTTTTCAAAAACAATTTTAAAACCTTTATCACAAAGTTGACTAATACTTAGTAAATTATGTTTAAGACCATCAACTAATAGAACATTATCAATGATAGGTTTGTTTGGATTACCGACAGATCCAATACCGATGACTTTTACTTTGTTGTTATCTCCAAAAGTAACGGTACCTCCATTCTTGTTTTGAAAAGATGACAACAATTGTATGTTTCCAGTCATATGTTTGGAGCAACCACTATCCAAAATCCACCTATCTTTCTTGGGTACCTGAAATAATAAACATTTACATTTTGGTACCCATACTATGTTGGGTCCTTTAAATTAGCCTTTAAGAAACCAAACTCTTGAAGAGTTTGATTTGCCTAAATAGTTAGGTGATAAACAAATATTTTAAATAAAATCAGAAATATAAAAATTCTTATGTAAAGAAGATAATTCTTTTGGAACCCAAATAGAAAAGAATTTTGATTTCTTTTTACAAAAAATTTTAGTTCTATAATCATACAAATCACAAGAAGGTTTTACAAATATTGTATTCTTTGATTTATTTTTATTAAATTGAAAATCTAATCTTTTTTTCTTTTGTGATTCTCTTTGAAAAGAAAGAATATTATTAAGATTTTCTTTACCTTTATTAAATTTGCTTACATTTAAACATATATCCTCATATCTTGATTTAAAAGAAGAAATATCTTTATCTAAACTATTAATTCGAATATTTAAATCATTACATTCTGATTTTAAATAATTATTTTCATTAGATAAACATTCATTTTCTTTAAGTAAAGAAAAATTTTCTTCTTTTAATTCAATTATTTGAGGATTAGAAAATGTAGAGGAATTTAAATCAGATATTTCTTCAAGTAATCTTTTATTTTTACCTTTAAGAAAATTATGTGATGTTTTTAATCTTACAAAAGTTTCATATAATTCATTGAAAGCATCTAAAAGTTCTTCATTTTTACTTACTTCATCTTGTGTCATAAAACACATGTGAGCACTTTCTTTTTCTTCAATTTCTTCATCTGAAGATGACTCATCACTATCATCCCATGTGACTGCCATTGCTTTCCTTTTCTTGTTATTTTGAATGTTGTTGAAGTTGTTGAAATAACTTGATTTTTGCTTATTCTTCAACATTAGACAATCTTTCTTCATATGCCCTTGTTTTATGAATTTTTGAAATTTTCGTGCAAACATGCCCATTTCTTCATCATCATCATCTGAATCTTCTTTATCGAAAGTAGTATTGAATGCAAGAACTTTCTTATTATTTGATTCTTCATTATTCTTTCTATCTTCAATTTGTACTTCATATGCCATAAGATTACCAATAAGATTTTTAACCGTAAGAGTTGACAAATCATTGGCTTCTTCAATTGTAGTAACTTTCTTTTCCCATTGTGGAGTAAGTGAACGAAGTATCTTTCTTACCATCTCCACTTGAGTATATATTTTTCCAAGACCAATGAGAGAATTTGTGATGTCGGTGAATCTTGTGAACATTTCTCCAATAGTCTCATTTTCCTTCATCTTGAATAATTCAAATCTGTGCACAAGAACAGAAATTTTAGATTATTTAACTTTATTTATACCTTCATGAGTTACCTTGAGTGTGTGCCAAATATCATATGCGGATGTGGCCGTTAACACCCTATTGAACTCATTCTTGTAAAGTACACAAAATAAGGCATTCATTACTTTAGAATCCAAATTTGCATTGTTCCTTTGAGATGTAGTCCATTCCACGAAAGGAGTGGTTGGCTTCTCATATTTCGTTTCCACAACGTTCCAAAGTTCGTAGCCAATAGATTGAAGGTAAATCTTCATTCGGCACTTCCAATAGTTGTAGTTCAAACCATCGAACATTGGAGGACGATTTGTAGAGTGACCTTCCTTGAATTGTGATGTATTTGATGATGCCATCTTTCACCTTGCTCTGATACCAAATGTAGGATCTAAAATAGATACACTTGAACACTAGAGGGGGGGGGATATTGTTCTTTTAAAATTAATGCAAAGTATATTATAAATTGCAAAGAAAAATGGCAATCTCAGAAATTCACAATCACAAACACAAGGATTTTATACTGGTTTCACCAATCCGGTGTACATCCAGTCCCCAAGCAAATCCCGCTTGAGAGTTTTCACTATGATTTTGAATAAACTTACAAAATCAAATGCAAACCTGACCAATTTGCAAGTCCCTGCAAATTACAACACCAATTGACAAACAACTTACCAATTTGAACACCAATCTCTAAACCAAGAGATCAACCCTCTCAAACCCAAGAGAAATCCTTGTTGAAGAAAGAACATAATTGATCCTATAAGCCTTGAATGTGTAGTGAAGTGCAGCAGTGGCTTAGGATTCTTTTAACCTCTGTAAATTGTCTAAATGATAAGTATTTGATGAATGTTTAGAGGCAATTTCAAAAACTTCTCTTTTTCACAAAATCTGAATATATTTCACTTGAAAAATTACACAAAGATCAAAGCTTATGGGTATGTAAGTCTCTGCAATTTTTCTGAACAAATAACCTATTTATAGCCCTTGAAAAGACAATTTTTTAAACTTTAAAAACATTTAAAAACGGCTATAAACTATCAGATATTCAAACTTTGAAAACTGGAAAAACTGTATCTGTAGTCGACTACTATTGACATTAGTCGACTACACTGAGTTCAAACAGACTCTATGTTTTCGGAAAATTTTCTCAGTAGTCGACTACAAAGCCCATTAGTCGACTACACTGTATTTTGACAGAAACTGATAAAATGAAATTTGAGTTTAGTAGTCGACTACTGTTGACATTAGTCGACTATACTGTAAAATTACAGAAACTTATGTTTCTGTCAAACACCTGAGTAGTCGACTATAATCACTATTAGTCAACTATACTGTAAATTGACAGAAACATGTATTTGAGTTTTATACATGAGTAGTCGACTACTATTCTAATTAGTCGACTACTAGGAGCAAAAATTATGCTATAAGGAGTTTTTATAATTAAGTTTTAACTATAATTCTAATAGTTAACATAGGGGATTTCTATAGTTAACCAACACACTAAGCCTGTGTTAGTGTGTTCTAAAATTGTGTGTGTGCGTGTGTGTGATCAAGGCTTGTACAATTATTCTAAGTAAAGAAAATGTAAAATACATTATCTCTTTTGTTCTTCATTTTCTTCACTTCAAAATGCCTTAAAATCAACTTGCACTTGTACATATTCTGATATTGAAATCTGCATATAAAAGTTAGTGCACACACTGTATAAATTGTTATCATCAAAACACTATCATGGAGATATGATATTCAACAATATATGTATAATGTTTAACTAAAAAATTGAGATAACAAATAACTCTAAACTAAACCAAGCTAGTGCCAAATGAAATATGTATGAATCTATTTTCTAAAATAGAAAATCATTCTTAAAAATAGTTTTTATAGAGAAAGATATACTCAATTGATTAATGATATGTTCTACAGAAAATTGATGCACGTGTATAAAATTTAACTAAAAACTAGGTATGGAAAGTAAACTCCAAATTAAACCAAACTAGTGCCAAATGAAAATTGTGTGTGTATAGTTTCCAAAACATAAAACTATTCAAAAAATAGTTTTTATAGAGAAAGATATACTTAATTTACTACTGACATATTTTGTAGAAAACTGCTGCATGTGTATAAAGTTCAACTAAAAACTGGGTGTAGAAAGTAAACTCTAAATTAGACCAAACTAGTGTCAAATCAAAGCTATGTGAATCTAGTTTGAAAATTAGAAAACTATTCTAAAAAATATTTGTCTAGAGAAAGATATGCTCAATTTACTAATGATATATCCTGCAGAAAACTGTAGATATGCTAATTTGAAATAATTGATATATTACGTGAAGGTTTCTTTGAGTTTCGCTCTTTAGATTTAATGCACGACTTCTACAAAGTATGTTGCATGAGATCCATACATGGTGCATATGTTTAGCTATAGAGCTCTTGTAGCTTAATTTCGATATTTGTTCGATATGTGGGAGCACGTATCGTTGGGGAATTTGATAAACTACGGGCGACTTGATCCTTTGAGAGAGAGAGTATGTAGGCAACCATATTGGTGCAGCTAGATTTTTAAATGATGATTTTCTATTTTATTATGGGTATTATAAGTCTTATATATTTTGGTATGACCTTATCTATGATAATACGAGTATGTTGCCTGAGTTGGGCCTATTATCCACTCAGCAAAATGCTACATGAGATAAACTATAAGAGTTACTCAGCAGATTATTGCCTGAGAGAAAACTATGAGAGTTACTTAGCAGATTGTTACCTAAGGTAGACCTACAAGTCACTCAGCAAATTGTTGTCTGAGTTAGGATTTTATATCACTCAGCAGATCATTGTCTGGGTTAGGCCTATAAGTCACCTAGTAGAAATATAAGTTGAATAATGAGTTACTCAAATGGAAATTTATGTTTGGTTGTGAACCACTTAGTCATGTATGTGAAATAGGATGTTGAATACCTATGCTTCTTTACTTATATCATATGAAACGAGTTTACTTTAATGCAGTTTTCTTCAAGATTTACGAGTTCTCACTTTTATGAGTTCTGTTGAGATAGACTATGCATAATATAGGTAGAGCCTCCATCATATGTAGTAACCCCTTTTCCTTGGGGACGAATAGAGATGTTCTTGCTAAAGCGTCCTGACGCTTGTGTTGTTTTTCTTCCTTTTCTTTTTTTTTTTGAATGCTATTTTAGGAAATTCGTCCGTACTGCAAAGAGGTGCATGCTAACTTGTAACGGTGGACAATGGTTCCGCTAGGTAGTGCTCCACAGTGTAGTTTTTATTATTTTTACTCTTGTAGCCATAGCCGGGCCGTACCCGTACAAGTTGTATTTCTTTTTTGAGATAGAGAGTCTCCTAGTGATATGTATATTTGATACAGTGTTAGATATCAGTTACACTTGGATATTTATATAGAATCCGTTAGATTTCTATTCTTGTCTAAGATCTCTTTCATATATGAGATATGTTCACTTTTGAGTTCTGAACTGTGATGTACCTAACTTTTTGTTTACAAATGATACAAATTTCTAACATCTCTGAAGTTCACCCTGGACTGCAACCATTGTGAAAATTAGGGGCGTTACAGTGAACAGTGAAACTCTGGTGCCTTCAACTTCTGGTACCTCTCTACCAAATAAAGCCAAGCCTCCTGCTCAGCCACTCTATCAACAACTTGCGATGGTGGTGGTGGTGTACCTATCGGTGTCTCTTTCGGTGTTTCTTCCTTTGTGGGTATCTCTTGCAGAGCCTGATTCGCCAATTGCTCCTCTATTGTCGCCAGTTGTGCTCCCAAATATGCTATAAGATCTTCTAGATACCGCGGAGCCTGCTACGGCTCGGGCTCTGCATCAGCTTGCTCAGCTCTCTGAGCACGGGTACCTCTGTGACCATGTCCTCTTCTAGACATCTATAAGTTTAGGAATAGGGCTTGTTAAACATAGTAAATAGGATCTCAAGCATAAAGATAAAACATATATCAATAGGAAAATAATATCACTTATCATTCACCGTATGCTATATATATATATATAACGTCCTCACTCATTCTAGGAATTCCTAGCAGACTCTATACATGATTCCTAGAAAACTCTATCCTAGCTCCATAATATGATACATGAATGATCTTAAGGATGCTAGAACTAGACCTCTGATACCAACTGTGATGCCCCTGGGTTCACACAAGGATACAGTCGAAGGTGAATCCAAAAATATCAAACCTACCATGTACCAACACCGTATACCAACATGTTTTACCATCATAGTTACTATCTCTCTAGTGGAATGAACAAATAGGTGAAGGTACAAAACAAGCAAAGAATAATAGAGAAGTACAATGAACAGAATAAATACAGAAGAAATGTATAAACAACCATCATCAAGACCCAACTGAAAATAGAATGAAATATCTCTGAAGCTGAATCAATGTAATATGTCTCAACCCAAGAGTCAAATGAAATTCCACTAAGGCACTCAACCTCTACAAAATAAAAATACAAACTCTAATGTCTAAAAAAAACAGCTACTATAGAGCTCTGAAAATAACTACAAATATAATAAAATAGATGGAACCTTAGATGCAACTCCATCAACCTACGACTCTTTGAGCTCCTGACTCGCCGCCTGAAAAGAGGAGAAACAACGAGTATCAAAGCGCTAGCGAGATCATCTTCAACGCCCCCAGGGGAAGGGGTAGGAGTATATAAGAAAATACTATTAGTACATATAGATATAAAATCATCTATACTACACTAAGTGGAAATTGGTATTTAGAAACCCACAACACAAGATATAATATGTCGAACGAAATAATTCAAACAAGAAAACCCTCATGTATATATCATGTCTCAAATTGTGAATCGCTAAATACCAATTCCAATCCTATAAATGAAAAACAACACATAGCAGAAATACTACAACTCCAAACCTCAACCATGATGAACCAATGTCACAATATCGGACTACCCACGGGTAATTGGCGTAGTCATAAGGAAAATATCACCCAACATAAATATCTCTATAGATCATGCCATGTATGCCAAGTATTCATAAATATACCCTACTCTCGAGTAATATAACATAGGATCAACACTACAACTGTGTAGGTATATATATATATATATATATATACACACACACACACACACACACACACACACACACACACACACACACACACACACACACACACACATGAAATAACGATACTCTTGTAAGGTACTCACAATATCATATGAAAATATCATCCTTATTCAATCGTTCTGTGGAGATAAGTAAATCACCCTATTCCGGAATGATGCATCCAGATGATCGTACAACGGAGTATAGAAATATTAGCCCAATCCAAAAACCCCGATCATCTTCGAGTATGGTATAGCTGTGGTCTCATTGTAGGAAAATGTCTAACTCTAAGTGTAGTAAAGTCATGGTCTCATTGCGGGAAAACGTCAATCACTAAGCATTCACCACTGACGGATTATGTATTATAAGTGTTATTCCAACACTATTAACTTGATCATGTATTACGCATCTAGACTATGCATATAAACTCAACTAAGAACATGTATTTAAGTGTTTGTGCATGTATCTTGATGTACGGATCTATATCTCATGTTCACAAACATCTCAGGTGTTAAACAGATGACAAACAACATGATACAAAGTGGGTTGATCAAGAAAGTCCCTTAATTAAACAACAATTTCCACAAAAACATGCACATCCATAAACATGGGGGTCGGTCGACCGGGCATGCATCGCCCGTTAAGTCTAGAGCCTAGTTCTACAGGCTGTGTTCATGTGTCGTGTTCGTGATTCTAACTTGTTTAACTTGCTGTAAAACATATAAAATACGTTTTAAATACTTAATTACCATTATTAAAGATCATCTAGCACATGAAACAACAATTATTACATTAATTGACATGCACAAACCCTAAACATGTACAAAAGTATTAAAACATCATGAAAATCATCAAAACTCATTTATATCTCATTTTTAATTACTTTCAGATCTTGATCTACATCAGAATATTCATTTGAAATCGTTTAAACACAAAAAAATTTAGATCTTTATCTCACATATTACAAATGAACTATTTTTATGCATGAAAATAGGTTTAGGCTCAATAAAACCAAATCAAATCTCATTAAAACAATTTAAAAAATAGTGTAGGGTTAGCAGATATGAAACTCACCTAAAAACCTTTGTTGAAAGCTTGAAAATGCACACCCAAGTCAAATCCCTTAGCCACAAGCTAACAATCTAGCCTTCACGTCAAAAATTATTTCTCAAACCTCTTGAATTCACAAAACTTGGATCAACGGTTTATGAGGTAGATGGTGGTTGCTAGGGTTCAGGGGATATGCTAAAAGATGTGAAAAATTCGTGAAACAGTGGTATTTATACATATATGTGCACCTGGGCCTCAAAAGACCCGAAATCCAAATGCAACTAGGTTTTTGAAAAATCCAACGTCGATCGACTGAGCCTTGTGCAGCGGTCGACCGACCATAGTATTTTTAGATGTGCATGTTTTTGGCTTTGTGCATGTTTTGAACTTGATTCTTTCACATATATGAACTTGTTTGATCTCAAATCACTTGTTATCATACTCATACATCATTTAATGATATTTCTTATGTTAATAATTTATTTATCATAATTAATTATATATTATCTCAAATTGTGGGGTTTTACATTGGTCGACTAATGCCATAGCATCGGTCGACCTCCCAGAGGCCGTTTTCAGCCAACTGCAACTGTGCACGTTTTCATTCGTTTATTCTCATAAATACACTGAATCGATCTCAAATCAATTCCTAGCATACTCAACCATTAATAAAATGTTAATTATCATGATTAACTCATTTATTATTATTTTTCATAATATATTAAAAATTACAAGGTTTTACATGTAGTCATCACAAAAATAAAGCAAATATGTAGAAGCAAGGTAAATAGAATATTATAAATTTTATAAATATCAATAATTTATAGTTTAGAAAATTTAAATTGAATAATCTTAATACGTAGAAGAAAGGTAAATCCCTCGATATGACATTGGTTGATGGAGATGAAAGTCAGTCCATTGAATATACTCTAGACTTATCAACATATAAAAATACCTCTAATAAAAATTCTAAAAAGAAGGTTATTGATAAATTTTATATTAGTTGATATCTTTCAAAAATTAAAGCATGTTTATGTTATTCTAAGATGAATGTACTACTATCATAGGACGAGAAACCAATTGAGTTGAATCAGGATAGTATCATTGATAATCAATTTGATAAATTAAATCTAGACTTATCCACACTGATATCGGTAGCTATTAGCAAAAGTAAAAAAAAAAGAAGATTTTAGATATATCACCTATAGTTACGCTAGGCACTTCTCCATTTAAAACCCCACCTACGACCAAAAGAAAAATAAGGATACAATCAGGTTGAATTATTTAAACATTAGCTCTTCTTATCATATAATTTTTAATGTTAAATTTACTTAATAAATATGTTTTACATTTTACATAAATGAATAAAGAACTAGCTCTTTCAACTTTGAAGAAGAGGATTAAGACGGAGAAAAATAATTGAAAATTGTTGGAGCTTTTATTAATATTTTGCTTATTACATCATATGATTGGTTGATTGATAGAGATCTTTTTTTGTGATGCATCATTTGTGAATAATATTTTTTGAACATTAAATTATCTTGTATTTTAATTACATTTAATTTACATTTAAATATATGTTTATTATCTTTGTTTTATTCATTTCATATGAAAAAATTAATTTAAATAATTTTAATTTTAATTATATAATTTGTTCAATATCATGAGTTCTATGCGGGGACATATTTTCTAACCTATATTTCATATGTATTCTTTTAAATTTTATTAGGATACAACTAACTGAAACATGACGAAATTTATGTGAATTATGATAAGATCATGCTTAGCACATGTTAAAAGACTAGATCCTCTTAATAAGATTTTGCTTCGTGCTCATTGCATTACTCTTGAGGAAATAAAGCTAAGTCTTAATTGTGAGATGTTAACTCTTTAATCATACTTTCCTCTATTACTGAAGACCCTCCAAATCAAGAAAATCTACCTTTTTCTTTGAGTATACTTCCTTTGATCCTTGTTCATGCTTACTTATCAGCAATAAGATGTCTTAGCTATAACCATTCATTACCTTATGGTCATCACCATTATATAATTTTTTATTGACACAAAATGTGATCAGCTTTTGAGAAGAATTTTAAGTGAAGGAGATAATAAAAATATCACGTAAATTAATTGTGTTGCTAGTTGTGAACATGACTATGGCTCCACTAATTCACCCCTTAAACTTATGTATGCATGTACTTTTGGGGTGGGCGAATAAATTTATGCTTCGTTATTGGGCTTAAAATAGATCTGATCACATGGTCGAGCCAGCCAGAAAGTTCGTCTAACCTAGATTACTTATGAGTCAGGCTGGGCAACGGGCTCAAAACTCGGGCTAAACCCAACCCAATCTTGGACCTGATCTCACCTCGGCCCAGACCCATAACAAATGTGGGCCTGAATTGATCAAGTCCAAATGAAATGGGCTTGACCCATTTTTTTAAAAAAAACGAACTTGGCCCAAATTTAGGCATTATCCATTTTTTAAATTAAGTTTTTGAATTTATCTTTTCTTTTTTATAAGTTTTTAGGAAAAATTGCTTCAAGGTCCCAAAAATACAAACCTGATGTGTCTCAGCCCCCTGAACTTTTTGTAATGTGCATTAGCCCCAAAAATAAAAAGTCTAGGTTATTCAGCCCCCTTTACAATTTTTAAGACATTAAATCCCCAAATTACCCTCTTCTTCTTCTCCACATCTTCTCTAGACCTGCTCCTTCTTTTCCAACAAACTCATCTCTTCTTCCACCCTCTCTCCAACCTCGCTGGGAACCTCCAACACCGTCGACACCTCCGCTGCCTCCGCCTCCCCTCGACCTTGTCGACTCCATCCCCTGTCGTAGCCCACGCCGCCACCATCGACCTCATCGACTCCACCCTCTAACATAGGTCATCTTCTCCTGCAGCGCCACCAGTGCCGTCATCCCCACCACCGCCACGCCACTGATGTCGTATGCTAGGGCCTTCAAGTAGGATCTCATTAGGGTTGGTTTTGATCGTGGGCCTTTGGTTTTGGTTGTGGGTGCTTGGATTTTGATTGTGGGTGCTTGGGCCTTTGGTTTTCGCGTACAAGTTTACATTTTGATGAAGTTCTCTTTATAGGGTTGGGTTTAATTTTGTTGATGAGCATCATCATTCCTGTAGCCGTGGAGAATAAGATAGCTAATGAGATGTTGAGGGTGTCGACGGTTGATGGAGGAGAGGAGGAGCTTGTTCCAATCATTCATTTGCTCACCGATGATGGAGTGTATCTCCGCCCGTTCTCAGCGACGTCGACGATGAAGATGCCTCTTTAGTCCCCGTCACCATCTCCTCATCCTCCTCAGATAAACAATAACAATGAATATGCGACCTCCTCTCCCAGCTCGACGAAGAGAGCCGCACTCGCCGAGAATCTGACGATGCCCTAAAACACAACGACGGCGCCGTACGAGACAAAGACTAGGCCAATTTCCAATCTAACTAATTATCATGCTAACTAATTAATTTTGTATATATGTGAACTATAACAAGAATGTGATATAAAAATGATGTACAAATAAGCAGGAGCGACATTTATCATGCTAACTAACTAATTTTCAATGGTGTCGTTTAAGGGAATATGTAACATGTTATCCATCGCATGTAACATATTAACGATAATAGTTAACATGTTAATTATTATAGTTAACATGTTAACTATTAAAGTTAATATGTTAACTGTTGTCATTAACATGTTAACTATTGTATATAAACTGATAACTATCAGAACTTACATGTTAACTATAATATGAACGCATGTTAAATGTAAAAGCCAACATGTTAACTATAATTTGTAACGTGCTATCCATAAGTTGTAACGTGCTATCCAGAGCGCCAACATGTTAACTATATTTTGAGTAACAAGCATATGCAGAAAAATAATAACACGATTGTGTACTGCTTGTTTGATGACACGTAGCATGTTAAATGAAAACTATATTAATGTGTTATAGTCAATATAATCAGTTAACACATTAATATAGTTATCAATTTACCAATTAAGATTAACATAGATCTTATTTAACGTGTTATCAATATAACTTAACAAGCGAACTACGAAAGTTAACATGTTATCAGTGTAACTTAATAAGCGAACAACGAATGTTAACATGTTATTAGTGTAACATAACAAGCGAACAGCGAAAGTTAACATGTTATCAGTGTAACTTAACAAGCGAACTGCGAAAGTTAACATGCTATTAGTGTAATATAACAAGCGAACTGGGAAAGTTAACATGTTATCAGTGTAACTTAACAAGCGAACAAAGAAAGTTAACAGCTCAACTTGTTATCAGTATAACTTTTACAAATAACAGCATCCAAACCCCTCTTTTCCTCCCAAAATATGTACACATCCTAACTATTTATATACAAATTATAACCATTCAAAACTATAAAATTAGCCCAATATTTAAAAACCATAAAATCAAAAAAGACCACAATTTGTTATTGGTTCCAAGATCTTCTAACAAATCAAATTCAATTTCACCCAACTCCTAAACACCTACAGCTCCCTCTCCTCCCTCAAATGCATTCACTCCCTCCTCATCACTCATGGTTCCTAGGAAGGGTGGAAGAGGAGATGGGAGATGGGAGGTAGCGTGATGGTGGCGGCGACGTTTACGACTGAGGATGGAGTCGATGAGATCGAGGGGAGGCTGTAGGTTGTCTAAAAATTACTATAGATTGCTGATCCCCATAAAATACTAAGAATGGAAGTTACAATTTAACGGCTTTCAGAATGTTATAATTTGAAAAATTTTACGTAGATCGATGAAGGTTATAATTTGACAACCTTCACAACAACCGATAAAAGGTCTAATTCAACATCCTTCACAATCAACATCAGGAGTTATAATCTGACAACTCTTATATTTTTAAGGAGCCAAGACGAAGGTTACGGGATGACGATCTTTGCAACGTTCTAGCACAAGAGACTACAAATTGATGGTCTCTTCAAATTAAAACGCAAGTGGCCTTGTTTCAGAGTCAAAGCAATGCAAACGCAGCTTCAACCCAGCTCCAAACACAGCTTCCAACGTAGCTTCCAACAAGCTGCCAACAAAGCGTCCAACAAACTACCAACGCAGCTTCCAAATGCTCCGTCTGAGCTTCCAGACGTAACGTTCGAGCTTCCAGACACTGCGTTCGAACGCAAAATTCATGCCAGAATGCGGATTTTGTTTTTGACTCGTTCAAATACGAGCTGAATGGTTTCAAAATCATTTTCTATGATTTGAGGGGATCACTCCCCCACTTATGAGAGAATTAAGGGGGCGGTTGCACCCCTTAATCCCCCTATAAATCTCAACAAACTCAACTGAGTGAAAGGCTGGCTTTTTGGGATCAGGAGAGATCTTTTTGGCAGATCGGATCTTAGCAATCTTCGAATCTTTTGGAGAGCAAAAAATCTAAATAGAGATCGACATTCATCCTTAAAGAGTTTTCATCATTAGCAATAGAGATCTTGGAGCTTAGATCTGGGCTTACTAACCGAATTTTTAGTTTCAAATCAACTCTTTCACAGAGTTAAAAAAAACTTGTACTGAGTTATAAAACTCGTTAAGAGTTCTTTTCATACTTGTCATGCAAGGTCTATCAACCGTTCTAGTAAAGTGAGATGTTCGGATCGTCAACGAGAAGCAAACTCGATATGAACATCGAGGGAGGCATCTCATTGCTACCATGAAGAACCCAGTTTTAATTATAGGGGAGGATCACCGTCGATCCTCTTCTCTTTTGTAAATCAGGATTCTAATTAAGAATATTTGTAATTTCTTTTTCTAAGCCTGTTAGAGAGAGATTACTTTGAGAGAATTGTAAACCATTCTTTATCTAAATCAATTACAGAGAATAAAATCAAATACATTTCTCATAATTATTCTTCCAATTTTCCGACAAATAGAGGCAGAGGTGGCAGTGGTGTTGGAGGTTCCTAGCGAGGGTGGAAGAGGAGATGGGAGGCAGCATGATGGTAGCGGCGGGGCTACGACTGAGGATGGAGTCGATGAGGTCGAGGGGAGGCGGAGGTGGCGGCGGTGTTGGAGGTTCCCAACGAGGGTGGAAGAGGAGATGGGATGCGACGTGATGACCCCACCCTATCCCTAGATTCCTCCAGATCTAGCGATATGGAAGAGGAGATGGGAGGCGGCGCGATGGTGGCGGCGGGGGCTACGACAGAGGATGGAGTCGACGAGGTCGAGGGGAGGCGGAGGCGGCAGAGGTGCCCGTGGTGTTGGAGGTTCCCAGCGAGGTTGGAGAGAGGGTGGAAGAGGAGATGAGTTTGTTGGAAGAGGAGCAGCAGATCTGGAGAAGATGTGGAGAAGAAGAAGAGGGTATTTGGCGATTTAATATCTTGGAAATTGTAAAAGGGGCTGAATCACCTGGACTTTTTATTTTTAGGGCTAATGCACATTAGTAAAAGTTCAGGGGGCTGAGACACATCAGGTTTGCATTGTTAGGGCCTTGAAGCAATTTTTCTAAGTTTTTAAGTAAATTAACTTGAGAAACATATAAAACCAAGACACAAAAAAGCTCTCTGGAAGGCTAAGCTGGCCTGGAGCCCAGTGGGCGAGGTTTGGGTAGCTCCAAAACACAGAACTGAAGGGCTAAGCTGGCCTGGGCCCATTGTGCCCGGCTTGAGCCTGGTCACGACCAGGTCTAGCTTAAACTGATCTTATATATTATATCGTGCCAATTCTTATTGAATATGACTACTTATTTTTCTCTTTGTGAATATTGGGATAAGTTTTTTGTTTAACCGGATGGTAATTTAATTTTAGGATAATTTTTTATAAAAGACTATTTTTGAAACTTTGTTAGCAAAATCGACATAGTTTTTATATAATTAGCAAAATCGACCTCTTTTTGGCCAACTGGTCAATTTTACAAAAATGAAGCTTTAAAATACACGAGACTACTAGTCCAATGTATTTAATGGTTCCTATTTACACCCTAACAAAGTTTAATTAGTCTTTGTGTATTTTTTAAAGTTTATAGCATGTAATTAGCCAACACTAATTACCCGGGACTACTAGTCCCATGACTACTAGTCCCATGTACTTTAAAAACTATATTTGGCAAAATTGACAAAAGTGGCCAACTTTTCTAGTTAAATCTACTACAGATCGATTTTGTTAATAAAGTTTCATATACAGTCTGTTTTTAAAAGAATTCCTTAATTTTATTGCTTTGTCTTATTAGAGTCGACCTCTCAGTTTCAGTCATCTTCAAATTTTGAATTAAATGGTTCAAGGTCAATGGTCCCCATATTCGCGGCTTTAAGTGTACGGCAAAAGAATAGTTATGGGATTTATGGGGCTATCTTGGAAAGGATTACCACTTTCTTAAACTATACTGATGCTAGAATCTAAAGCTATCCAATTAAATTCAGTTACTATAAGGAAAATTTTAACTATAAAAGTATGATATTTGATCGAAGAAGAACTTAATCTCTGTTCTTGTTTTCAGTCTTTGTCTTTGTGTGTCTGCTTTCTTTTCGTGATTAATTTTATAAAATTCTTAATGTTCCTAAATTGTTATTCATGTGTTATTTTTTTCTCTATTTTTTCCATTTTCCTTTTTTTTGGGAGTTCCCCTCGGGGGATGGTCTGCCTCTAAATTTAACAAGAATTATTGCAGCTTAGACCTTTGCTTCTTTCCTTAACACCGAAACAAAAGAGTGGAGGAAGTACATAAATTTGCAGACAATCAATTTGGAATAATGCAATTTAAGCTATAGAAAAAAAGTTGTGTGATGCATCTTGATCTTGTGGTGTATTTTCATGGATGTCCTAACCCTAAAGAAAATGAATGAAATAAAGGTGTAAAGAGTTAACTGGAAAGTGAGCTGCAAGCCCTCCAGTTTGCTTGGGTAAGTCCTCGTAGATTTGTGAATGAGACCCTGCACATTGAACCTCTGTGAATGAGACCCTGCACATTGAACCTCATCGATCGAAGGAGTTATTTTCACGATTAAATGAGATATGAAACTTTAATTCTTTTTTAAAGTAATCAAAGTTCTGGTCCCTGTTGGATAGCAGGTTCCTAATCTGTTTTGGTAACAGGTTATTAGGATTCCTAATTTATTTTGTTTTCGGTTTTAGAATTCCTAGTCTGTTTTGATTTTAGGTTTACTATATATATGGAACGCCTTAGAAGAGATTAGGATCATCAAAAAGAGGAGAGTTGTAATCATAGATTAGAGAGACTTTTGAGCATTGTGAGAGGGAGATATTGTGAGCAAGTTAAGAGCTTTGGTTGAGGATTAGTTTGTGAGTTTTGTGAGATTGCAACCCTTTGTACTCTCCTTGATTTAGTGGAATCTCCTCATTCTCTCCCCGTAGACGTAGGCAAATTACCGAACTACGTATATCTCTATATTTGTGATTGATCTGTCGTATTTCAGTTTTGCATTGTGCTCATGTGTGATTGGTTATTCTTCTTCCGTGCTTACGACTTGTTTGGTGAGCGAGCACACTTCCGCATAGGCGCACGACAATTGGTATCAGAGATCAGATTTCAGATCTAGGGTTTTGGCATTAGGTAGAGGAAGATTCATCGTGGAAGTTTGGTTCTTGGAGTTCTAGACTTCGGTGGAGATAGGATTTGAAGTTACCGTTGGAGATCTCGCTTTCCTCGTGTGGTTAGGAGTTTTATTTGTAATCCAATCTAGGGTTCAGTTGGGTAGTATCTTATTCCTTTCAAAGTTTGATTCTTTGTAATTTAGAGTTTGTGAGTATGGGTGAAGAAGTTGGTGAAAGCAGCAAGATGGCGAGTACAGTCCAAGTTGGTTTTCAGAATATCAAAATTAGTGTGGTAAAGTATGACGGCAAGATCAACTTTGGTTTGTGGATGAGTGACGTTCAAGATGCGCTCAATGCTTAGAATTTGGAGGAGACCATCATGGTCCAAGAGAGACCACAGAAAATATGAAGAGGCGATATGGGAAAAGATGAATAGGAACACTTGTGGAGTGATCAGATCATGTTTGGAACATGAATTAAAGTATGATATGATTGGGGTGACGTTTGCAATAAAGATATGGGAAATTTTCAACAATAAGTACCTTACGAAAAGTGTTGAGAACCGTTTACACTTGCTACAAAAATTGTTCAGATTTCAAATATCCCGAGGCACCTCACCAGCGGCTCATGTGAACAACTACACTAAGTTATTGTCGGACTTGGCGAATGTTGATGAGAAGATATCGGATGAGTACAAAACGATTATTTTGTTAGGCTCCTTACGGGATGAGAAGTATGATACATTCGTGCTCACTTTGTTGAATGGGAGGTCTCCTATCAGCTATAGTGAAGTTATTAATGCTTTGAGAAACTATGATTTGAGGAGGAAGGACAAATAGACTTTCCGCGCTAGTACTTCAGGAGAGGTCTTGTCGACGAGAGGTAGAAGCCCATATCCAAAAGGTTGTAATAAAGGAAGGTCAAAGTCAGGAGGTCATCACCAGCTAGGAAAGAACTAATGTGCATTTTACAAGGAGCATGGACATTGGAAGAGAGACAGTCAAAATATCAAGGAGAAGAAGAATAACAAGAAGAAGGGCCCAAAGGCCAATGAGGTGAATATTACGAAAGGCGTTGATTCTGATGATTCGAGCTTTTCTCTATTGATTACATTGGAGGTGAACCACTTGGATGCATCAGATTGGATGCTTGATTCTGGTGCTACTTATCATGTGACTCCTAGATGAGATTGGATTTCATTATTTGAGAGACTCGATGGGGGGTGTTGTTATCATGAGAAATAATCAATCCTGTGGTATTTATGAGATAGGTATTATGAGGATTCGAATGCACGATGGAGTAGTCCGTAAATTGAAGGAGGTGAGATTTGTTCCTCAGTTGAAGAAGAATCTTATCTCAGTTGGAGCTTTGGAGGCAAAGTGATTCAAGGTGACATTTGAGGATGTTGTAGTAAAGGTTACTAAGGGATCTTTGGTGGTGATGAAGGGAGTCCGCAGTTAGAACTTATATTATCTGAAGGGGAGAACCATGACTAGCTAGGTTGCTTCAGCTATTTCAGAGGCGAACATTGGTAGACTTTGGCATTACAGATTGGGGCACACAAGAGAAAAGTCACTGCAGGTGCTGTGCAAGCAGGGGCTATTGAAGGGAGCCAAGAGTAGAAAAGTTGAGTTCTGTGAGCACTGTGTTCTTGGCAAGAAGACAAAGGTGAAGTTCGAGACAGCTATTCATAGGACGAGGGGCATCCTGGATTATGTGCACATAGATGTTTAGGGTCCCACCAAGACTGCATCACTTGGTGGTAGATATTGGTTCAGCATGCTTGTTGATGACTATTCTAAGCGTTGTTGGATATACACCATGACAAATAAGAGTGAAGTCCTAGATATATTTGTGGAGTGGAAGAAGAGCTTGGAACTGCAAACTGGGAGAATGATCAAGATGTTACGATCCGATAACGGTGGTGAGTACACATAAAACCTCTTTCAACAGCTACGTCGAGACGAGGGCATATAGAGACACTTCACAGTTAGTCATACACCGTAGCAGAATGGGGTGGAAGAGAACTTAAATCAGTCTTTGTTGGAGAAGATACGATGTTTGTTGGTGCATAGTGGTTTGGAGAATATCTTTTGGATTGAGGCACTTTCATATGTGAGCCACCTCATTAACAAGCTTCCTTCATCTGTGATTGAGGGGAAGACCCCTATGAAGATGTGGTCGGGAGAGCCAGCACATGATTATGACCAGCTCAAGGTATTTGGATGCCTTGCATACTATCATGTTAAGACTAATAAGTTGGAACCTCAAGCTAGGAAGGCCATATTTATAGGATTCAAGTGTTGTGTCAAGGGATACAAGCTTTGAGATCCAGTTGATAGGAAGATTATGCTGAGTAGAGACGTTATGTTTGATGAGGCTTCTTTCTTGAAGCTTCTCAGCTCTCATCAGGTGGAGAGCGACCCGGCGGAGGAAATATCATAGGTGGTGGAGATCGATGCAACTCCACATTATCTAGATAGTACAATATCCATTAGAGTGTCGATCGAGGTAACGCCAGGCGAGCACGGTGACAACGAGTAGGATACGGGTACAATTGTACAGGATTAGGGATTGACGGCTCAGGTTCAGAATTCTATTATGGTTCAGAGACAGAGGAGAGACATATGGATGTCAGCATGATATACTAACATAGTAGTTGCATATACACTTCCGATGGAGAGTATCGATGAGTTAGTACTTACTACATTCAGAGAGGCCGAGCAGAGTTCGGAGGCTGATTCGTGATAGGTGACTATGCAGGAGGAGATGGACTCTCTTCACAAGAACGATAATAGGAGCTTGTTGAGCTTCCAAAGGGGCGGAATGCAATTAGTTGCAAGTGGGTATATACGAAGAAGGATGGCATTAAGGGTACTCCATTGAGATTCAAGGCTAAGTTGGTTGCGAAGAGCTATGCACAAGAGGAATGTATTGATTATAACGAGGTTTTCTCTCCTGTGGTGAAACAATCTTCGATTCGGATTTTGCTAGCTTTGGTGGCACAATATGGATTAGAGTTAGATCAGTTAGATTAGTTAGATGTGAAGATGATATTTCTTCATGGTAATCTTGATGAAGAAATATCTATGACTCAGCCATTGGGATTCCGAGTTACAAGGAAGGAAAACCTAGTTTACAGGTTTAAGAAACCGCTATACGGTTTGAAGCAGTCTCCTCGACAATGGTATAGGCGATTCGATGATTTTGTGCTTGGTCATTCGTACACTCAGAGCCAGTTTGATCCTTACGTGTATTTTTATAGGTTGAAAGGAGGTGTGTATATTTATTTGTTGCTCTATGTTGATGACATGTTGGTTGCCTTTATTTCCAGGTCTTATATAGATGAGTTGAAGACACATCTTTCAAAGGAGTTTGAGATGAAGGATTTGGGTGAGACTAAGCGTATTTTGAGGATGGAGATCGGCAGAGACAAAGAGAAGGGCAAAATTTGTTTGACACAGGTGAGTTATTTGAAGAAGGTTCTACAGTGAATTCATATTAGCATGGATACGAAGCCAGTTACTGTACCTTTGGGAGCCTATTTTACGCTTTCAGCTGACCTCTCACCGAAGACAGTTGAAGATCAAGAGTTGATGTCGAAGACTCCATTTGTGAGCATGGTTGGGAGCTTGATGTACGTGATAGTATGTACGATGCCAGATTTATCACAGGCGGTGAGCATGGTTTTGAGATACATGCATGATCTAGGAGTGGGTCATTAGGATGCCGTGAGATGGATTTTGAGGTACATTCGAGGTACGCTCAATGTTGGTTTGGTTTATGAGCAGTACACTACATGTGGGCAGTTGTGCATTGGTTATGTTGATTCGGATTATGTCAGAGATTTGGATAAGCACCGGTCTATGATGAGATATGTGTTCACCTTGACCCGTGCGTCGGTGTGTTAGAGATGTACCTTACAGTCTACGGTGGCTTTGTCTATAACGGAGGCAGAGTATATGGCGATTACGGAGGCTGTGAAGGAGGCTATTTGGCTTAGAGGGCTTTTGGAGGAATTTAGTATATCGTAGCGGTCCGTCACTATTCATTATGATAGCATGAGTGTTATCTATTTGACGAAGAATCAGATTTTTCATACGAGGACGAAGCACATTGACGTTCATTATTACTTCGTTCGAGATATTCTTGAAGATGGCGATGTGGAGATTGTGAAGATCCACACGAAGGATAATCCGGCGGATATACTCGCTAAGGTGGTTCCGAACAAAAAGTTTGATCATTGTAGAAGCTTGTTGCACATTCGTGATTGTTGAGGTCGTTGACGGGCATTTGGATGAACTACGGGCGGCTTGATCCCTTGAGAGAGGGGGTACGTAGGCAATCACATTGGTGCAGCCGAATTTGGTGAGACGACGCATTGGTGCTCATATTGGTGTCAGCTCAGTTTTGGTAATACTTCGTCGAGGTGGAGAATTGTTAGATAGCAGGTTTCTAATCTGTTTTGGTAACATGTTATTAGGATTCCTAATTTGTTTTGTTTTTTGTTTTAGAATTCCTAGTCTGTTTTGGTTTTAGATTTTCTATATATGTAGAACGCCTTAGAAGAGATTATGATCATCAAAAAGAGGAGAGTTGTAATCAGAGATTAGAGAGACTTTTGAGCATTGTGAGAAGGACATATTGTGAGCAAGTTGAGAGCTTTGGTTGATGGTTAGTTTGTAAGTTTGTGAAATTGTAACCCTTTGTACTCTCCTTGATTTAGTGGAATCTCCCCATCCTCTCTCCGTGGACGTAAGCAAATTGCCGAATCACGTATATCTCTGTGTTTGTGATTAATCTGTCGTATTTTAGTTCACAACCGAACATAGGCGCGCGACAGTCCCTTCTTTGGTCATTCATATATATGTGCAGCGGAAATGTTGTCAGATAGAAATATCATAGTTCACAACCGAACATATATATCTTTCATTAAAAAAAACAAAAAGAGATGAAATATCAAAAATGGGTTGGAAACTGCATCTCTCTACTGATTCATGTCTCATTAATCAGGATCAAATTCTATTAGATTGTCGTATTTTTCCATTGCGTCATTATAATTCATGTGATCCGATTTGATAGGATGTGCTAAAAATTGATTGTTCTAGCTAGTAGTGTCTCAAAGGACACAAAACAATGATGTAATGGAGTTGATTAAAAAGAGGAAGACATCCAATAATTCCCCTCAAATCATGTGCGAACTATATTATGGACCCCTGTAACGTCCTAGTGCATGCATGTATGTATTCAGAAAATACTTTAGTTTATATCGGATTGGATCTTTTGGATGCATGTGAACTTCCCATCCAAAGAGGAACCGTGTGTGGCCACTTAAATATTAGTCTGATATCTTGCACGGATAGTTTTCTTGGAAAAGCTTGGCTAGCTAGTAATGCTTTAGTAATGCTTTAGAGCTTTTCAAATATACCTCTGAACCTGACTTTGGCCTGCGGCGAGTGAGAAATAGTAGATTAGTCAACAATCTTTTACTTCTAATAAGTGGCCAGCTAATATCTTCAAATGAAAAACGACCGCCGTGGAACATTCCTTACGATTAGTTGGTGTAGTTTAGTCTATCCAATTGGAGATCACTACTAATTGTCTGCAGATATTTGATGTGATAGCTGTTGTTTGAGACTCTTAAGCATGATTTGGTGTGTGCTATTAGCAAGGCTAAGCAGTGTCGTCATTATTTTAAACGGCAATTAATAAGTGCTATCTTATCTTCTCACCTAATATATATATATTGATATCGGTCACAATCAAGGGACGTGATTAGTATCTCTAGTTAATTTATTTGATGGAAAGTGAGGAGCCATTTGGTTGTTCTCGATTAAAGATAGAATAGAAAAAAACAAGCATTTTGGAGTTGCTCTTATAGGGGGGGAAAAAGGCCAAAAAGGAAAGGCTCCAACTCGAGGGATTATTATAACATAAGCACTTCTGATAGGTAGAGAAATGAAGATGAAGCCAATAATAGAGAACATAAGCATTCTTCCCCTTGTTATTTCATTAGTATTCCTATCTATGAGTATCTAGCAAGCTGATTGTATAAGCAAATGGGACTATTTCTAGTAACAGGATAAGCAAATGGGATTATTTCTAGTAACAGGAGCAGCACGCTGAAAAATCCTCAAGTTGGCATTGAAATACTAAGATATATTTTTTCACATCTCTTGGTGAGAATCTCTTGCGTCGCATTTTCCATTTTCATGTGCATGCGCATCTTGAATTCTATGAACTTATCTGTCTCAAATTAAATGATTCAAAAGTTGCATCTTGAAGGGGAAACCTTGTGGATTTTTTTGGTGAATATGAATTATCTAGTCCGGTTTATATTTTTGACAAATATTTATTCTTGTAGGGTTTTCTTATGTAAAATAAGCAATCGCCTTTACTTTGAGATTTGGAGTGTGTATTTAGGAGTAAGGTGTAAGAAATACTCATTATTTAGCCAATGATATCTGCAGTTTGTGTTCCCCTGTTGAAATCTACGGAGTTTATTTAACATAATTTGTCGAGTAAGCATCTAATTGTAGCGTGTAACTCTACGAAAATTCTTAGGAGACAGGCATCAAAATATGGGGTTAAACGATGAGAGGTACTTAACTCTTTAAAATCTTTATAATTAGAGTACTTTAAGTCACATCCATCAAAGCAGTGGATTCCTTAATAAACAGATTCCTTTCAAAAGCGAAGTCCCCTACTTGCAAACCCTACTCATTCCTTCATCTCCTCAGTACTTCCGGTCACCAATCCTGGGTCTTTGGATATTTGTCTTATTCTATATAATCATCCACCATGCAATGTGATTAGATATCTATATTCATAGATGTGTACATGATGAGTCCATAATAGTGTCCAATCAATATGTTCTTAAACTCCAAGTGTGAATGCTATATTAGGATCACTGTTGATACATGCATATGTCATTATAAATTATTATTTTTAGTAACAAGGGTCAGAAGTCCGAGAGATTATTGACTAGAGAAAATAGATAGAAAATATATATAAAGACGAAGGAGAAGAAAATAGATAAGTAAAATAGGGGGAGAAAAAGAGGAAGGACCATAAGAGGAAGAAAAACAAAAAGAACTAGTCAAGTTTCTAGATCAATGTGCCACACTGCTTTGATTTGATCGTCTATGTGTAAATCAAATTGTCATGTCAAGTGGAACATGTCGTATAATTAGCGACAAAGAGCGTCTGTATCTCTGAGTTTTATTTCAAAACACTATAAATTGTTATTCTCATTGTCGAAGTATCTGACAAGAGCAACACAAATCCCATTGATTAGTGCCGCCAAAATTTCCGCTGCGCACAACATGAGTAATAAGATATGCTGATGCCACTGGCCCCAGTATATCTCTATAATAAAAACCAGGACTCATTTGCTTTTTAGCTACTGATATAAACCCAACCAACCAAAAGACATAACAGAAGAAAAAGACTCTTTCTCCTCTGCAGTTGATTGAGCGTGGAGTTTGTTTATTTTTCTTTGAAGATGGCAAGAAAATGCTCCCATTGTGGAAACGAGGGGCATAACTCTAGGACATGCAGCAATTCAAGGAGTTTGAAGCTCTTTGGCGTGCAGATTCTCATAGCTTCTTCACCCATGAAGAAGAATTGTAGCATGGATTGCTTATCGCCTTCTTACCTTTCTTCTTCTTCCTCTTCTCCGTCACGATCATCAGCTTCTCTCGTGTCTAGCAATGAAAATTCTGAACAATTAACTAATGGCTATCTTTCTGACGATCTCATGGAGCAAGCACAAGAGAGAAAGAAAGGTCAACCTCACTCGTGCCTTTAATTTTTCCCATTTCCTACCAGTAATGGATTTCTTTCTCGAATTCTACAAGCGTGACGTTTTTTAGATATATATGGTATTCAAGAACAAGTGTGGACTCAATCAGCTAATTCTGTTAATAAATAGTTTTTATACAGTTATCCACGATAGGGTTATTTCTAGTTTATGGATGTATCTACTTATTTATTATTGTAGGTTAATTGCGGATAGACCTCTGTTCTGTCACCCTATTGCGGATAGACTGCCCGTAGTTCAATTGTTGCAGATAAACCTCCGGAGTGAATTTTTTTTTGACTCATTTACAGTTAAAGAAATATAATTTCTTTTAGTAGACGGTCGTGAGGGTAAAGGAGTCTTAACAAAATACTCAGGGCCCTATTTGCAACTGGACGATACGACAGAGGTCCAATTCGAAAATACAGGGGTCTATCCACATTGGGATAGTACAGGGGGTCTATCCGCGATTAAACCCACCCTTTTTTCATATGATGATTCCTTGCAATTGTTAGAATTTAAAGGTTTATGTAAATTTAAGCATGAACATCTCATACAATGATAATTCTGGACTCGATAGTCTATTTAATTTCTTCTGCTTAGCTACATAAACGCATATATACCTATGGTTTTATGATCTGTAACCGAACTCATACTTGTTCTTAGGAGTACCTTGGACCGAGGAAGAACATGGAAAGTTTCTAGCTGGCCTTAAAATGCTTGGAAAAGGAGATTGGCGTGGTATTTCGCGTAATTATGTGACAACAAGAACTCCTACCCAAGTGGCTAGCCATGCTCAGAAGTACTTTCTTAGACAAAGCAACCTCAACAACACCAAGCGCCGATCTAGCCGTTTTGATGTGGTAAAAAAAATTATATATGAACGGAATTAATTTTCTTTCTATCAAAGAATTATCATTTAATCAGTTATCATAATTTCAGGCTGGTAACTGCGAAGCACAAGTTCATGTAATTGATGGCATGCCAAAGATTAAAGATTCATCCTCTTCGAGTGACTTTCGATTTCCTCTTCTATCTCTTAATGTGACAAGTAATGGAGTTGGCAATGATGAGATTGATCTTAATGTGTCACAGTCTTCCTCGTTGGTTGAAAAGCATCATTCTCATCTTCCATCGCCTGACTTAGAGCTCGCCATTTATTAGATTTGGCCGGAGGCGAGAAAAATAAGTGAGTGGAAGTTATGTGATATAATCCTTTTTGGTTATCGAAATTGTATGATATCTATATGTTAAAACTTGCTATAGAGGTAGAGAAAATGTATGATGTCTAATTGTCGCCCCTTTAGGGTAACATAAATATTGTCCAAATAAAGATAAATTTGTGCGCTTTAACATAAGTGTTGTTACTTTGAGCCGTTGAAGGTGAAACATGAGTCCATATATTCTCACCTGTGACCATCCCCCCTTCTTTTTGGTTGCTTTTACCTCCACCGGATTAAGTGGATGAATCTATACGCTCAAGTGTTGGATGCAATCTCTCTTTTTCCGTACAAAATTCCTTCACGTCTGCTAATCTTTTATAGTCTTTTCAGTTGCATAGTCTGCATAATCCCACAAAGGTGAAATCTTTTTGATCAAATATAAAGGATTAATCAGAGCATATATGCTTCAAATTGTATGATGGCTGAGGAAACTATGGACAAGTGTGGGTCATGTCTGTCATTATAAAATGTCAAGCAGCAATCCATTTTCATGAACTCATCATTTATCCGATTCTCGAAGGCTTTTAAATCTTTTGTTACCAAAGTAGCATGAAATTAACAGTGCAGTTAGATATGGAACAATCTTCCAAAATTTCCCCAAGTACGATCTTTATCCACAAACAGGTAAGATGGTCGGCTAGCTAGAGGGAATTGTTTCACGTTATGAGCTTAATAGTGGCTTTAACAAGAGTTGTTTTGGTTGCTTACTATCTAGTAAAACCAATTCAAACATTAATAAATGATCACAAATATAAATAACACAATAATTATCTTGGTAGTTGAAAGGTACCCATCTCTAATACACACTGATAAAATTACAAGGAATATACACCATGAGATTCACAGAATAAACCAGATGAAGGTTCCTTTTCTGTAGACAAAAGGAAGGGCAAAGGAAAAGCTTCCAAGAAATGATTATGACTTGCATGTTTGGTCTCGTTGGGTGGATAACAAATAAAACATGATAAATGTTGGTTAGTTATGGTTATAAGATAGACACTCAAATAAGTGGGTGGATAATGTATTATCTTAGAGATAAACCTAATGAGTGTAGGGTTCTATCTCTAAGTCCGTATAAATAGATATAAGATTTTTCATGATAGGTAAGAGAGAAAATATACATATAAATAGAAAGACATCATCTCCTTCTTTGTTCGAATTCGTGCTTTATGCGGTAGTAGCGAGGTGATATGTGAGGGCTTCTCACCAGTTGCACGGTGTGGTCGTCCTCCGACCGTTGATCAAGAAAGCTGTGGTGATTCTACATAAATCATCCATTTGGTAAACCCTAAACTTGTTGTTTATGTCCAAGAAAGCATGCTTGAGTTTCTTATTTTCCGTTGAACATAATCCAGATGTAGATTTACCCTATTGCATGCGTATAATTATTCATATCCCACATTGGTATTGGAGCCGGATCTAGGATAGTTCGTAAGTTTTTTATGGTGATTTTGGCCATAGAATAGAAAATTAGGGTTTTTATTGAGAAAAAGATTAGATCTTTCATTAAAAATTTAATTCTTGGTATTAAAAATCCAATCTTTGACATTCGGGATATCAAATCTATGAGAAAGGCTCAATTTTTATGAAATTAGTGGGCTATTTTTAATAAATTAGGGATTTATTAATTCTTAATAAATCAGGGATTTATCAAAAAATTTAACATGTGATTTATAAAAACAAAAGTTTTTTTTTCAAATTTCAAAAAAAACCTAATTGTCGTTACCATTGCCTATGACACGGTGGTCGTCGGGTTGGCCGGAGGCCCCCATGCAGAGCATCGAGGCTCACTCTCCTAACAACAGCCTAGCCTCCCAACAAAAAAAATTAAAATAAACAGTGGTTGTGACGGCACATCACTGGGTAAAGATTCCGATGGAGGGTAGGGGTGGTGCTGCGAGGCAATGCTACCGCTGCCGTCACTTGTAAATTCAAAGATGTTTTTATTTTCTATTTTTTTAGTTTGAATATTCTAAAAAATTACTTTTAAATCCAAATGTTGTTTTGAATAGTAAAAATATCTTTAAAAAATTTAAGAAATTTTCAAAAAATTTAGGGAAAAATGTGTCCAGGCCCCAAAAACAGAAACTTCATATGCTGCAGCCCCTCCTAGTTTCCCCCATGTGATTCAGCCCCTTGAAGTGTGACATTTTGTGCTGCACCCCCTTTTTAACAATTATTACATGCCAACTAAGCTAAAATCTTCAAAATAACCCTCTCTCTCTCTCTCTCTCTCTCTCTCTCTCTCTCTCTCTCTCTCTCTCTCTCTCTCTCTCTCTCTCTCTCTCTCTCTCTCTCTCTCTCTCTCTCTCTCTCTCTCTCTCTCTCTCTCTCTCTCTCTCTCTCTCTCTCTCTCTCTCTCTCTCTCTCTCTCTCTCTCTCTCTCTCTCTCTTTAAAAACAAGGGCTTTCTAAAGCTCGTCGCTCTGGCCCTCGCCCTCCTCGCCGTCGCCACCTCCGCACAGGCCGGCAAAATAATTTGGATTTCTTATAGATGCAGACCTGCAAAAAGTTTCGTGTATCAAAATTTGACTTAATGCCGCTTGACGTCATGTGTTCTATGATAAATTGAGAAATTTTGATTGGTCCTTGAAATGTTACAAAAACTCCCTTCAGTCTTTTCATTATATACCTACAAAAGTATCAGGCAGTCTAAATTGGTTTGTACACATAAGACTAAGTATCAGGCAGTCTAAATTGGTTTGTACAAAAGTATCAGGCAGTCTAAATTTCTAAATTGGTTTGTACAAAAGTATCAGGCAGTCTAAATTTGATGTTGGTATTCTTATCTTTGCTTGGATTTTGTCATGGAGTATAAAATAGAACTAACTTGGTATAAAATAGAACTAACATTGTATAAATTAGAACTAACTTGGTATAAATTAGAACTAACGTGGTATAAATTAGAACTAATTTGTTATAAATTAGAACTAACTTGTTATAAATTAGAACTAATATGGTTAAAATTAGAACTAACGTGGTATAAAATAGAACTAACTTGTTATTAATTAGAACTAACACGGTATAAAATAGAACTAACGTGGTATAAATTAGAACTAACATGGTATAGAATAGAACTAACACTGTGCAGATTAGAACTAACACTCTACAGAATAGAACTAACACTGTGCAGATTAGAACTAACACTCTACAGAATAGAACTAACACTGTGCAGATTAGAACTAACACTCTACGGAATAGAACCAACACTGTGCAGATTAGAACTAACACGCACTAATTTGGATTTTTTACAGAAAATAATAATTGATCTGGGGTTTTGGGGGGAAATAATTGATGGTAATTGACCTAATGGAATTTTCGGGCATACAAACCTAATTACAAGTTTAACCCCATAAATTTATTAAAGAATGAAGTAAGTCTACTTGGTGCACTAACGATCTTACCAAAAATCCTGTATTGGGAGCACCATGTTCTGCATTTGGGCACAAGAAGGTATATGATCCGATCTTTCCACAAAAAACTTGGCCTCATATGCAGAATAAGCAGGAAAGAGTCGTGCATGGAGTAAAGTAATATGACTAATTCCACATTTGAAACTAAAACTTCAAGGAAAATAACATAAATGATGTTTATTACAGAAACGTTAGAGAACTTCATAAGCATGACACTTTTTATACCTTGGACGTAAAGTTTGATGGATGTCTAACAGAAGAAGCTCGGGATACTTTCGAATAACACGAGGAAGTTGACCTCTCAAGATGCCAAAATCTGTGAGGAATTGTACTTTCCTCCTGAGAGTATTGTCGACATTAGCAGAAAATATCTCTGGGCAGCGACATAATATTCTCCCTATGGTTCTGCTATCAAAACCAATTTCTTTCATAAATGAAACCACCTACAAAGGAATGGGAGAAGTATCAGGAGACTTAAACGCTACAGTGTTAGTTCTAACACGCGGCTACAGTGTTAGTTCTAACAAGTTAGTTCTAACACGCGGCTACAGTGTTAGTTCTAACACACTACAATGTTAGTTCTAACAAGCTATAATGTTAGTTCTAACACGCGGCTACAGTGTTAGTTCTAACACGCTACAGTGTTAGTTCTAACACGCTACAGTGTTAGTTCTAACACGCGGCTACAGTATTAGTTCTAACACGCTACAATGTTAGTTCTAACAAGCTACAGTGTTAGTTCTAACACGCGGCTACAGTATTAGTTCTAACACGCTACAATGTTAGTTCTAACAAGCTACAGTGTTAGTTCTAACACGCGGCTACAGTATTAGTTCTAACAAGTTAGTTCTAACACGCGGCTACAGTGTTAGTTCTAACACGCTACAATGTTAGTTCTAACAAGCTACAGTCTAACACTGTACAGTGTTAGTTCTAACACTGTAGCGTGTTAGAACTAACACTGTAGCGTGTTAGAACTAACACTGTAGCGTGTTAGAACTAACACTGTAGCGTGTTAGAACTAACATTGTACCCGCGTGTTAGAACTAACTTTTTTTTTTAACATTTTTTCTTAGCTCCTCCTATCGGGCTCTGGTTTTCCAGTCTGAGTAAAAAAATGGGAGAAGAGTTTAGAAAGAAAAGTGAAGTTTGTCCAAAGCTACTTAATCTGATGGCGTCAAAGGAGAGAAATTGGATTGATGAAGAAGATCCTTCAGTCCTCTCTCTAGGTTATTTTCCTAAAGCCTCTAAACCCACTAAAAGAGGATTTTTGGACACAGTTGCAGCCAATACTGAAGGTACACTTTCAATCCAGGCAAAGTTTTCTGTAATGGGTTTTGTTCTGTAGAGTCTAATGATCTCCTTCTTTGCCATTTTCTTCATTTTTCTTCAGGTTGCCCATCATCACTACATGCTGTTGCCTCTGTTAATGCAGCTAGGCCCAATAGCAAGAGCTCTCAATCAAGGCGTAGTCGAGGGCGAGAAGGGGAGCGACGGCGAGCTACCGCGACGAGGTCGGGCGGAGGAGAGGAGGGGAGGCGGCGGCGAACTCGGGGGAGGCTTGGGAGCCTGGGCGGAGGTTGCGACGGCGAGGAGGGCGAGGGCCAGAGCGACGAGCTTTAGAAAGCCCTTGTTTTTAAAGAGAGAGGGGGGAGAGAGAGAGAGAGAGAGAGAGAGAGAGAGAGAGAGAGAGAGAGAGAGAGAACTGGGTTTGAAGGATTGAGAAGAGGGGATAAGGTTATTTTGGGGATTTTAGCTTAGTTGACATGTAATAATTATTAAAAAGGGGCTGCAGCACAAAATATCACATTTCAAGTGGCTGAACCACATGGGGGAAACTAGGAGGGGCTGCAGCACATGAAGTTTCTGTTTTTGGGGCATGGACACATTTTTCCCAAAAATTTATTATTTGTCTTTTTAATTTTTTAAAAAAATTTATAGGGGCCGACTAAGTTTCATAATTAAGAGTTTTTTGGGTTTTTGCTAAAAATAATTTTTTAAGCTTTGACAGTTTAGAAAATTATTTTAAATACTAAAATTATTTTAAATACCAAAATTATTTTATAAATATCCTTAGTTTTGGTGATGGGTAACTATTCTAGTGCGAGCGCCTTGGGCATCATACTTAATTTCATGAGAAACCTTAAACCCTAATAAAATTGACAAGATTAAAATAAGGTAGTTAAATATTTGTAAAATTTATTGTTTATATTTGTCATGCCATATGTACAGATGCATGCTGATACATAAAAAAAAATTTTAAATGAGATATTTCAGGTACATATGGTACTATGATTTAACTACACAATCTAGTCTATCTTTGGGAAATCTAATATTCCATTTTTAGAATTTTTTACTGATTTTAAAACTATATTCATAAAGATTATGGTTGGGGCCTTAGGTCTCCTTCTCTTTCTTTGGAATGTAAATTTATTATTAGAATAAAATTCTTGAAGAGATGGAATGTTCTTCCTGGAAGAACGCTACTCCACATAAACACCAATAAACTTAATTTATCCATAACTTGAGTGTCTTAGTCCTTCTCTTAAAGAGTTACCACCATAATTTTCTAACTTTAGTCTAGGACTGATTAGTTATAGATATTTCTGTTAGAAGAAACTTTTTCTCCTAAGAGCAGGAGATTTTAGTGAGTACTAAGGCGATAACGTCCGAGTCAGAACAAGGTTCAACTCGGACCCAAAGATGTGATACCAATTAGTACGAGATCTAAAATTTGAGAGATCATTCAAGTAGTTCACTAGATGGACTGCAATGAAGAGCAATCTTATTAGGGAGTTTGAGGATTATTTGTATGCAAAGGGCTTCAGTGATGCTCTTAGTCCAAGATTCAAATATCTCTCTCCACTAAGGATCCAGGTTCGTGTTAGTTAGTTAGATTTAAATGATATGTTTGTTAGTCAGAATATGAAATTCACTTTTGGATGATAACCTTTATGATCATGGATCATGAGATAGCTGGAACTGTGACATGCTAGGAGCGGCAGATCTGGACGGTTAGCTAGGCTTTACATAACTGTTGGAAAGACATGTATTACTTTTATTGCACATAGCAGATGTGACAACATCCATGACTGTGCAAATAAAAGTGAAGTTGGAGTCTAAACACAATGGTGTGCTCAAGGTTAATATGTCTACTTCGACTTTGGTAGCTGAATATCCAATGCACAACGATAGGAGCCTTGTTGTAGTGGGTAAGATGGAAGATTTTCAGAATGGATTCTGAAATAAAAGAAGTCAATTAAAAGGGGGAAGAAACCAATGGATAGGAGTGAGGCTGATTATTTTGGCTGCAGACAAGTCGATCATTTTACACATGAGGGCACACAACCGATAAAACTCAGGACTCATTGACTACATTTGCATGGCAGAGACCTGTTCGTTGAGTTCAGAAGATTCCAAATTGGAGTACAAAGGTCTAGTGGGACCAAATAGATATTGTAATACACCCTTTATAGTTGAGGAATCATCTCGGTAGTTAGGCTTATGGGCTTCATGTTAGTTTCCCATATGTACGTGACTTACATAGATTTACTTCTTGGATTTTTGCGTAGCATTGGTTGTCAAGCTAATTTCTTAGTTGATTTTAAGATATAACTAATGATAAGATAAATGGGTTTATCTTTTATTTTATCTTGTATCGTGAATTAAGATTAGGTATAATATCATAGACTAGGTCATGTTGGAGGATACATGTAGGCTCGCCAGGGCGACCTCCTAAGTATGTGTACCAAGATGTATCTGTCCACCTACGAGTATAGTCTCACTAGTAAAATTACTGGGAAATCTTTTGGGAAGGCCAAGAACAAATTCATTGAAATAAGTACACTCTCTTATATGCATATTGATATTTATGAAGGTATGAAGTAGAACACATTAATTCCTCATGTTTATAGGCTATTACTGTATCTGTGGTGATGTGCATTTGATTTTTCACCTAGGTGAGGGCTTGGATTTGTTGCAAGCACAAAATCAGCAAGATGGATAATCAATTAAGCAAAAGCATTAGAGCTTAGCACACTAATCGCGAGATAAGAACATCTATCAGGCCAGTTTAGGGAACTATGTTAAGAGAAGAAAAAAAGTCAAATAGTTTATGATAACCTACATTTCTCTAATAAAATTGTGTTACAATAGTGAGGAGTATGACTCTGCTAGATGTAGTGTAGAATATCTACCCATTTAGTTTTGTAGAAATGCGCTTTTGATAGTGGCATATGTTCTAAACTGTGCACTTTTTAAGATCAGTATAGTCTACACCTTCTGAGTCATGGATCACTATGTCCATGTGGATGCATTGCTTACACACATACTACTTCTCAATAGTATGAGAAGTTGTACCCCATAGGGAAGAAGTGTATGACTATACACTAATTCTAGATACTATGTGGGACGTGTTTACATGTGAACACTATGATGGGATTGTGACTGAGAAAATTAAGGATATTTATTTCCTAAGGGAGGATTTCCTGCACAAAGAAGAAATAGATCAGGATTTTGGGTTCATATGAGATCGAGGAGACTGTCACAGAGCCAGCTATGGAAGAGAATAGTTTGTCTACCACCTGGGGACAGTGGGAGTGAGATATATTTAGATGACTCGGAGCCATCTAAGAAATCTTAATTACCTCGTTAATCATCATGTGGACTAATACCCACCTGATATTTTGATATTGAGAGAAAATATTAATGGCATCATCGTAAGTTATTGTGGAGCCGAAACCATATGAGGATGTTATTTCTTGATCTACAATGAAAGAGAGAAAAGCAGCAATAGAAGGGTAGATTGAGTTGATGAGGAAGAATCAAGTTAGGGACTTGATGGATCTTCCAGCTGAATGCAAGAACATTGAGAGCAAATAGTTTTTTAAGGTCAAGCAGAATGGGATAATTAAGTGGTGCAAGGCATGCTTGGTGGTGAAAGGATACACCTGAAGTTATAAGGTAGATGATAAAGAGTGTTCTCTTTGGGAGAGAGTCGAATATTATAGAAATTGACTCTTATATTTTATATCGATCTTGAACTAGTCCAATAGACTTACAGATAACTTTTCTCTAGGAGAATTGGAATAGGAGATTTATATGGATAGACATATATGTTTCAAAGTCAAGGGATTTGAGCACAGGGTGTCCAGTTAAAGAGCTCTATCTATGACTTGAAAAAGTATTCCAGTATGTAGTATTTGTGGTTATATTAGATCATACTAGGTTATGATTTCATAATAATTGATGAAGACAATTCTATCTACCTACACAGAGCTGGTAAGAGTTTAAGATCTTGCCATCATATGCTGATGACATATTGCTAACTAGGCATAACATGGAGACCAAAGGGACTCCAATTGGTAAGATTCATACTCTAAATTTAGAGCAATGTCCCAACACTAAAGCAAAGAAAAAGTGAATGTTTATTATCGCTTATAGGAGTGTAGTCGGTAGTCATGTATGCGTACAAGACCCGACATAATCATTTGCAATAGAACTGATGAGTAGACATCGGTTCAATCTGGGTATCACTCATAGGCATGAGTCAAGAGGAACCTTAGATATTTGATTCAAACTGTAATTTATGTATGGTGCTATGATAGAATTGACACGTGCCTATAGATATGTTCATATATCGATTGGGTCTGCAATTTGGATGGGTGAGCGTCAACTTTTGATTATGTTTTCTTACTGAATGACATGGTTATTTCATAGAGTAGTAAGAAGTAGTAGTACATAGCATTTTTCCAATTAGAATGGAATATGTAGTGATATACATGATAGCATTAAAGGCAGTCTTGTTGTGTAGATTCTTAGAGAATCTTTCTGTAGCTTGACATGCATAGAATGGTGTAATTTTCTATTGTGATAGCATGTTAATCGCTGGTTATTAGCCCAAGTTAATTTAGAGAATTGAATAAATTCTAGATTGGGTACCATTTCATTAAGAGCTAAGAGAAGAAAGAGGTTGTATTGTTTGTATCTCTATAAGTCAGATGATCGGGGATCTACTAACTAATAAAGGGAATAACCAAGGAGTGGCTAGTGCAACACACAAGCCTCATAGGCTATGCTTTTAATGATGATTTTTTTAGTTGAGACCTCAGACACTTAGGATATTACGGATGGTGGATTTATAAGACATTATATTTGTTTTGATTCTTTTCTATGTATGCATTCTAGGACTACTAATATCTTATTATTGGTTGATTATCACGCCATGGAGTATATGAGTATATAATGTGTACAGTATACACAAAGGGCACTGAGTGCACCATTAGAAGTTATATCAGCGGGTAGGAACTCTTATCACATAAGAGATCCCCTTCGGAGCTGTGGCAGTTGCCGAAGCTGAGATTGAATGTTAGATGTCATTAATCTTGGAACAATAGCAACACTATAGTATTATAGGGTATGACAATAGTGGGAGTACTCTATTGGTCTCGCTGATTGGGTCAGGATGAGATTGCTATATACTTATACATTGAAACGATTGAATTATAAAACTCATGCTCATTTTACCTATTTACTATCAGCCAGACTAGAGGTCTGACTTGATACATGAGGTGTGGGCTTGTTAGGAGATCCCAAATATATCGCGAGGTGGTATAGCCGAACAAGTTTGTCACAAGGTGATAAAACTTGGGCCTAAATGATATTCCTTTAATGACGTATACTCTCAGAGAGAGAGAGAGAGAGAGAGAGAGAGAGAGAGGTAATATCATAGCACGTTGCCATATGACGTATGGTTGGACCGGATATAAGGAGGTCAAGGGATGGATTCCTGCTCCCTCGCTGTGTGAGCCTTTGTCAATGACCACTAGTAATGGAGAGCAATCATTATATCCTTAGAGGCACTAGGCTGTCTAGGATAGCTGTTAAGAGCATCCTCTACTTTGGCTGATATTTCATGTTGTGAATGAAACAATACTACACATACAAGACAATATCAGGAAAGCGGGTGATTAACACGCTCAACTATTCAGGGTCTGAGGAAGATCGATTAACATGTCTCTTAATTGCATTGCTTCGGCAACTCTTATTTATGTCAGGGACAGGATTTAAGAGTGCGATGAATCAAGGATAGACCATAGTTGTTGATGTCAGATGCTTAAAAGCGGGTTTTAGTGCTAATTTTGAAGAGTTTAGGGGTGCTTTGATCTCCTTGGAGTATGAGCTGTATCTTCTGTTCTACATTTTCTTTGTCGCGTCTTGGAAGCCATGGGAGTTTTTCCATCACAGATGAAGCCGAACTTCATAGCTACTTTTGTGGGGGTGTGTGGCTATCTATAATCGAATTGAGGCTGAACTGACTTTGAGAATTCTCGATCATCTCATTAGTGTGAAGGTTAATAACGAAGAGGGCCATTACTATCTTCAAATCTTGGGTAGCTACAAACTTGTCTCTAATGCCCCTAAATCTAATAAGGACTGGAAGAAGAGATTCATGTTGGTCTTTTGAGCCGACACTATCTTGGCCTACTCCTCATGGCCCAAGATCAGCAAGGATGTGCTGAGGCTAGGGCTACTATTAAATTATGATAAGCGAGAGCATGACAAGATTAAATCTTACACTAGTTCTCATCAGAGCGAGAATATTTTCGACAACTTGGTACTACGAGTTGTGGGCATTTCTTAAATTCCTCCAACTGAGGATGCTAAGACTCGAGTAGTTGTGTTGGCACTACAATTGGAGGAACCCAAGACATCCCTGATGGCCACCCAGCTTGATCTCAAAAAGATCCATTGGTGAGGCCCCAGAAGCGTCTTCACTGCTAATGCTCCAAGATTGCGGCTCGACTGGCTGGGCTGAGCTCTACCATTGTTTAGGTTGAGAGGTCTAAAAGGAAGAGGAGGCTAAGGAAGGTGGGCAGTCGAGACCTCTCTATAAGTGCCAAAACTGTGAAGGACCAGGAGATGGCTACGGTGGAGGCGGGCACTCCTGCTGTTGCCCAGGAGGCTGTGCAAGGTGAAGTCTCTGTCGCTCTCATCCAGGGGTTTCTTGAGCCAAGTCTTCAAACATTGTTGTAGTTGATGATGAGTCCTCTTCAAAAGCAAAAGGGGTTGAAATCTTTACAGTCGAGCCCGAAGGGGATCAAGCTCAAGATGAGAAGGAAACGGCCCTTGCTATGCTTTCTTTGTCGGTTCACCGACAAGGCAAAGAGCCAACTCTTGAGGAGGTTCCTCCTACCTAGGGGGATAATGTTGGGTGCCCTTTCCCCCATTGCATTAATGAGCTTCCACCAGAGGTGTGGAGGGAGTTAAGAAAGTTATTAATGGGGACACCCGAAGTCGGCCCTAGATATGACAGGGGGCCATCAGAGGAGAATCTATTCATCTCCAGGTGGAGTCTCAACAAGAGGGGGCCATCTTGGAATCCAAGAAGGCTCAAACTAGGGCCTTGGATCAGTTCCTGCTACCTAAGGATGTAGATCCTCTCAGATATGCCTAACTGTGGTCTCCACTAGACCCTGAAGAGTTACTTACTTCGAGGAGATTTGGTGGAGCAAGAGCAATTTGGGCACTTTGATCACATCTGGGAGATCTACTTTCAGCTCTAGGGAAAATTAGAGACTGAGAAAGCAGCTCGGGAGGCGGCTGACCTAAAACTAGCTTCGAAGGAAGACAAGTTGTCCTATTGGAAGAGAGGCTAAGGCAAGCTAGAGCAGAAAGTTGAGATCCGGGAAGATAAGATAAAGGATTTGCTAAATTCAAATAGCCAAAATTCATCCCAAATAAAGAAGCTTCAAGAAGACCTCGGTCACCTCAAGCAGCTTCATGAGCGATATGACACGATATGGTATCTGAAGGAGGAGATCAAGGTTAAGAGGTGAGAGAGTACCGATGCCTTTGATCGAGCTCGAGTGGCACGCCAAGATGCTCAGTGGCTAAGGGATCAACTGAAGGAGGAGGAGATCGGTCATGAGAAGCTGAGGAAGCAGTTGGAGCAAGACCATGAGTCATTCTGTGTAGAGAGGCAGGAGATGTAGCATCGCCTCGACAATTTGGACTCGAAAGATTATCACTATCGGATCATTAAGGAGTATCCTTAGGGTACCCTTGGGAAGGTAGAGGTAGTACTAGCATGTAAGGCTGGATTCGAATTCAAGAGGATGTAGCTTCCGTCCGATCTCAAGCTTCATCCTGAGCAATTCCACTATCTTCCTTGAGTAGATAACTACCTTAGCACTCTACAAGAGATAGAGAGGAGAGGAGGAGGGCTTGTTCTCGAGGTCAAGAATAGAGATGAGGATGATGAAGAGTCGGCTCAAGGAGCAGGCGAGGACTCGGCTCATGATAGTTGAGTGAGCCGGCCTGAAGAGGAGGGGGACTAAGTGTTCGGGTCTGAGCCTGAGTCATCTCCTTCGCCGACTTCTACTGCTACCGTGCCTCTAGACTCAAGTTCTGCTTAAGCTTTGGCCTTTGCCCTAGATTCGAGTTTGGCCCCCGATCCAAGTCTGGTTCCTCTGGAACTTTAATGTATTTCTCATTTGTGAATGGACACAATTGTGAATTAGCCATCTCGCACAAAGAAGAAGAAGAGGCATCGCGGTGGGTGCTAAGCAGTTGATGTCAAATGCTTAACAATAGGTTTTGGTGTTAATTTTGAAGAGCTTAGGGTGTTTTGATCTCCTTTGCTAGATGATCCCTTGGTCCAAAGAGAGTCATGCATATATGCAACACGTTAGAGGATCGGAGTTAGGTTCTCCGGTGATTCCTCCGACGATCAAGTTATGTATAATCTGAAGGGGAGTAAGAAACTGATATGGTTCTCTCTAAGTGTGCAGAAATTGTATACCTTTGGTTAGTAGGCAATGTGCCTATTTATACCGAGCTGACGAGGGTATTTATGTAATCTCGACTGAGTCCATATAGTCAGCTTAGTCAGTTGATACCTTTATAGGTGTTGGGGGTTCGAGTCATCCTTGTAATTAATGCAACAAAGACAGAGGGTTTTAGGTGCTGACAAGGTCCGATGAGTCATTAAGACTTTCAACGATGATGTAATAATGATTATGACCATGCATTTAATGTAATGGTGACTAGCTGTCGACGAGGGGTTCGAGAATGATCACCTTTCATCTCGGCTTTGAGAGAGGGCCAAGAAAACACGCTTTTTGTCTCGATCCTAGAGGGAGACAAGAATGGATGCCTTTCATCTCAGCCTTCAAGGGAGACGAGAAGGGACGCCCTTCATCGCTGCCATCGAGGGAGATGAGAAGTCGGTGTGTCTGGGTCGAGTCAGTGTGTAGTATGCTTGAGACACGTGTCAGCTAGTTAAATGTGATTAATACTTGCTTATTTCTATGGTGCAATAGTGGTGTTCATGTACGCTTCTTCGATGGATTAAAGGTACTTGAGCAGACTTGATTGATCACATCTCAGGTATGAGATTTTGCACACTTACACTATTTATTATGTTTTACTTTAGGGAGATCCTTGTGTCGGTCCTAAAGGATCTGACTACAAAGTTACTCACTTGCAGGTTCTCAATAGTCCATGCTGCACTAACGATGTATGGATATGGATAAAGAAGGCATTTTCAGGGAGTCTTTGATTCGGGGAGTCAATGTTTCAGGGAGTCAACTTAGGGAGCAACGAATGGCACCCACTCATTTATGTGAGTGGGAGTATGTTGGTTATGATTATGGGATAGACACTGAAATAAATAGCCGGATACTATCTTGTCTTAGAGATAAGATATTCATAATCCTAATTAGTGTAGGATTCCATATCTAAGCCCTTATATGTAGATATAGGGTTTTTCATGATGGGTAAGAGAGAAAATATACATACACATTGAAAACTATCATCTCCTTCTCGGTTCAAATTCATGCTTTTTGTGGTAGTCGCAGGGCAATATACATAGGCTTCTCGCCAGTTGCACGATATGGTCACCCTCTAACCATTGATCAAGAAAGACGTGATGATCCTACAAAATCGATCTATTTAGTAAACACTAAACTTATTGTTTATGTTCCTAGAAAGTATACTAGGATTTCTTTTTTTTTACTATGGATAATCTAGATATAGATTTACCCTATCGCATGTGTATAGTTATTTGGATGCTGCAGTACACATATTCATGTGGGCTCAATACCTTGAATAGCTAGAAAAATTGTGTGTGGAAGAGAAAGAGTGGAGAGTGTAGAATTGGCGACATAGCAACAAAGTTCGAATTTTTTGAAGCAGGGAACATTTTGGATGCTGCACGGTCGACCGCGAGTGGCGCTGCGGTCGACCGCGAATGTGCACAACACAGTGAAAGTCTCTATACTTTTCGCGATCGACCGCAAGTAGCACGGCGATCGACCGGCAAAACCCATTAGTGTTTTTTGGTTTTGGTCGTTGGATCCGGTCGACCGCGATGGGTTCGGCGGTCAACCGCGAGTCGGGTCTAGGCCTTCTTTAGTTTCCTACACTGTTTGGGTTTCCTGTTTTATAAATAGGAACACGATTTGTTTAGGGTTGATTGGATCATATTTATCACGTTTGTGGTAGCTTGAAGGAGATTTTGAGCACAGAAAAGAGAGTTCTTTTCTAAGCAAATTGTTTGAGGGTTTTGTAAGAGATTTGAGGGTTTTGTTTGAGAGATTAGTTTGAGTGATCTTGTAATCTCTATTTTGTACTCTCTTTCTCTATAGTGAAAACCCCTTCCCTTCTTGCCTCGTGGACGTAGGCAATTTGCCGAACCACGTTAAACTTTGTGTTTGAGTTTGTGTCATTATTGTTTGATTTGAGTTGCCTTCTCTCTCTCGTTGTTTGGTTTGGTTCCTCGGCACACAACAAGTGGCTTCCGCGTATAACAAGTGGTATCAGAGCCTAATAAATGGTATCAGAGCTTGGGCTATTTGGAGGAGTAGATCACTTTGAAAGTTCGGCTAGGGTTTCGTTTGGAGTTAAAGGTGGGATCGTTTTGGTAAAAATTCTATCTTTTTTTAGTTTTGGATCTATTCTTCAGTTTGTTCCGAATTGGTTATTAGTGTGTTGAGGAAGATGACTGGGAAAGAAGGTACTTCGGGTGTTGAGGGTGGTGCTTCTGGCGTGAAGACTATTCAAAATTTGAATATCCACTCTACTAAGATAGATGTGAAGAAGTTTAATGGCACGAACAATTTTGAATTATGGAGATGTGAGGTTTTGGATACGCTGAACGTGCAAAATTTAGAAGATACTTTAGAATTGGATAGCAAGCCAGATGATATTGATAAGAAGGTTTGGAAGAAGATGAACAGAACGGCGTGTGGTGTGATTATGTCTTGTTTGACTCAAAATTTAAAGTATGATGTGATGAATGAGACTTCGGCTAAGAAGATTTGGGAGACCCTTGAGAGCAAGTATATGACCAAGAGTGTGGAAAATTGCTTGCATTTGAAGAGGAGGCTTTATCGCTTCCAATTGAAGAAGGGAACCTCCATTGGTGATCATATAAACCACTATACGAAGCTTCTTGTGGATTTGGCGAATATGAATGTTATGATAGAGGATGAGGAAAAAGCTTTGTTATTGTTGAGTTTCTTGCCAGATGAGGAATATGAGACCTTTCTTCTTACCCTAATTAATGGGAAGGCGTTCCTTTCGTATAGTGAGGTCACCGCTGCACTTGTGAATTATCAGCTTCGAAAAAAAGATAAGGAGTCTACAAGTGACAAAACAATAAAGGCGTTGATCGCAAGAGGGAAGAATCCAAACTGGAAGAATAGGAAGTCACAGTCTAAAGTAGGGTATCCTACAGTTAGCAAAGATCAATGTGCTTGGTGTAAAGAGACTAATCATTGGAAGAAAGATTGTCCAAAGCTTAGTGATTGGATGAAGAATAAGCAGAAGGGAAAATGGAAGCAATTATCATCAGAAGCGAACATCATTATATCAGATGGTAATCTTTCTGACTCATCTGTTTATTTGCTTTCTATCAGTCCTACAGTTTGCTATTCAGAGGAATCCGAGTGGATGTTATATAGCGGTACAACCTATCATGTGTGCCCTAGAAGGGAATGGTTTACCAGTTTTGAGAAGCCAGAGAGTGATGTGGTGTACATGGGTGACAACCGTGCATGTTAAATCCTTGGGATAGGAAGAATTCGTATCAAGATGTATGACGGGACAGTTAGAGAGTTACATGGTGTGAGATATGTTCATTCTTTGAAGAAGAACTTGATCTCGATTAGAGCTTTGGTTGGAGAGGGTTTTAGAGTTCGTATCGAGGACATGATTCTCGAGATTATGGAAGACTCTCGTATTTTGATGAAGGGCTTCAGGAAGAATAACATGTACTATTTGATTAGAAATACGGTGACAGGTGGAGATCTGATGATTTCTATTGATTCGACTAGAATGTGGCATTTGAGGCTTGGTCATTCTAATATTGATTTGGAAAAGGGTTCATCGACCTGCAATTTAAAGTCCAGTGAACATTTTGATGTGAGCAAGAAGACCAATATGAAGTTTGGCACCTCTATTCACCGCACGAAGGGTCTTTTCGATGGAGTTCATGTGGGCATTTGGGGGCCTTCCAAGGAGGCATCATTGGGAGGTAATAGATGTTTGGTTTCCTTTGTTGGTGACTGTTCTAGGCATGTTTGGGTTGTAACCAAATCCCGATTGGATAAAGTCGTAGTAGTCTCCAACAGATTGAAGAAGTGTGAGATTGACAGAAAGGTGAATGTACTTCATTTTGATTTTGGTGGGAGGTACAAGAGGGACCTGTTTCTTCATTTGAGCTGAGCTCATGACATTTTAAGACACTTCGGTGGAAGGAAATCTTAGTACAACGAGATGAGATGGCAGATTTGGTGAGCTATTCCTTGCTGGAGGAGGACCGGTGTTTGATGTTGAGCATTGATTCTGGTGTGTTGAGACTTCGACATATTTGGGTCATCTTGGTCATAGGTTGTCGACTGCTACGATTGGAGGTAAAACTCCATTGGATGTTTGGTCTGGTTGTGTCACTTCGGTTGAGGCTTCAATGAGAGAGCTAATTGACTCTCAGCAAGTGGAGAGTTTTGGACATACCTTAGATGTATCACAGTGGGTGAAGAGTGATGCTACTCCATATTAGGTGGAGATTACTCCACATAATCTAGATTATACTATATCGTTTGGGATTCCAGCTGAGGTGACACAGTTAGGGGATCATTTGGATTTGGGTGCAGATGATGAGTTGGTTGATTCGAATGCAGCTGGTGGATATGATTTGGATACGGCCATTGGTTCACCTCAAGTGGAGGTGTTTGATTTGTTTCACTTTGGGGCCATTTGGAGAGCTATCAGCCGCATATTTGTTGGTGAAGAGTTGAGAACTTTTCTATTTAATTGAGGGCCTTTGGAGGCCATTTAGGGAACTACGTGAATGCTTGATTCCTTTGGTAAGAGGATACGTAAGCAGTCATTTATGATGCAGCTGATTTGATGGGTAGATACCGACATTTAGAGAGTGTTCGTATTCTCATTTGGATCTCGACTTGTTATGGATTGAGTCCGTTGTTGTGATTTTATTTCACTTCATACTAGACGCAACAAGTGGGATATTTGGTTTGGTTAGTGTTGGCTCAGTTTTGGAAAGACTTCGCCGAGGTAGAGAATTATAGAATTGGTGACAGAGCGACGAAGTTCGGATTTTTTGAAGCAGGGAACATTATGGATGTTGCACGGTCGACCGCGAGTGGTACTGCGGTCGACTGCGAACGTGCATAGTACATGGAAATTCTCTGGACTTTTCGCGGTCGACCGCAAGTGGCGTGACGGTCGACCAGCAAAACCCTGTAGTAGTTTTTGGTTTCAGTAGTTGGATCCGGTCGACCGCGATGGGTTCGGCGGGGGGGGGGGGCGAGGGGGCGGGGGGGCTTTAGTTTCCTACACTGTTTGGGTTTCCTGTTTTATAAATAGGAACACGATTTGTTTAGGGTTGATTGGATCATATTTATCACGTTTGTGGTAGCTTGAAGGAGATTTTGGGTTCGGCGGTCGACCGCGATGGGTTCAGCGGTCGACCGCGAGTTGGGTTTGGGCCTGCTTCGGTTTCCTGCACTATTTGGGTTTCCTGTTTTATAAATAGGAACATGATTTGTTTAGGGTTGATTGGATCATATTTATCACTTTTGGGGTAGCTTGAAGGAGAGTTTTGAGGACAAAAAAGAGAGTTCTTTTGTGAGCAAATTGTTTGAGGGTTTTGTGATAGATTTGAGGGTTTTGTTTGAGAGGTTAGTTTGAGTGATCTTGTAATATCTATTTTGTATTCTCTTTCTCTATAGTGAAAACTCCTTCCCTTCTTGTCCCATGGACGTAGGCAATTTGCTGAACCACGTTAAACATTGTGTTTGAGTTTGTGTCATTATTGTTTGATTTGAGTTGCTTTCTCTCTCGGTGTTTGATTTGGTTTCTCGGCGCACAACAAGTGGCTTTCGTGCACAGCATAGAGCTCATATAAGTATGTGAACTTTAGCATATATAAAATTATTATAACCCTCAGGTCTCATCATTTTATATATTATAACCCTCAGCTCTCATCGTAATGTGATTGTTATGTATAGTAGAAGAGACTTTAAGACTGTATTTGGTCTGAATGGAAATAAGAGAAAGGAAAAGAAAGCGAGGAAGGAAGTCATTTTTAATTGTTTAATTTGAAAGAAAATCAAAAAGAAAATGAGAACGAGAGAAAATTAGAAGGAAGATGGGCTGAATTTTCCTCCGATTCTTTCCTCACCAAGATCTAGTGAAAGTAGCGAAAAATTAGCCCGAGGGAGGAAGAGCACGCACTCGCTGAGACATCGTCAGCAGATTACTCACTCTTTTGTTTTCATGTGGGACCCACATGAATGAAATAAATAGGCCTGCTCCAAGTTTCAGCTCGGCAAATGAAATTCTCATTTGTTCCATGTGACATGCCATAAGTAAATGGCCATGTTGCCATTTTGAAATAAAAGTTGTTTTTCCCAACCATCATCCACATTCGAAGTGAGTTCTAATCATTAAAGTTCTATTAGCTTCCCCAAGTTTTAAGTTTCTATGAGATTAGTCCCTAAAACATTGAAATTACTATTATGTTCCTGATTTTCATAATTTTATTTCAAGCTAATCTCCACGAGTGCTACTTCATTCTACTCCTGATTGGAGATACTAATTTCAAAATTATTTTTCATAAGGCTTACTCGCAATTTAAATGATTAAAAATAACTAATTTTAAAATAACTTAAGAATCAGAAAAGCTAATAGCAACTCGATAATTTGAGAGAGTCATTTCCAATTATGAAAGATTTTAAGAGACCAATATTGATAAAAAAACTTTCTAGTTTTACTGACATATCAATGAAGTCATTAACTTAATATGGATATTTTCTTATAGATCTTTTTTTTTATAAACAACAAGCAACACTTGTATTGAATTCCAGGCTAGAATTATCATTTAAAAAATTTATTAATATAGATTATGTGACGCAAGTTAATTGTAGTTTCTATCTTACTTTTATTAGTTATTCTTATTCTACTTCTAACTTTTTCTTTGGGAAAATTGTGTCAATGCCCCAAAAGTAAAACATTCATGTGATGTAGCCCATCCACTTTTTTCCCATGTGGTTCAACCCTAAGAAATGTCACATCATGTGTTGCAGTCCTTTTTCATGTAATTATCATGTCAACTAAGCACAAAGAGAGAGAAACAAACATAAAAGCCCAAAATACCATTATTTCCTCCCCTCTCTTTGTTCTCTCCAAATCTATCATGTTAGGTTCAGTTTGATTCATGTTAAGTCTAATTTAATTCCCTTTAAGTCTAATTTAAATCATGTTAAGTCTAATTCAACTTGTTTTATGTCTAAAAATAAGTTGAATTAGAGTTAACATGAATCAAGTTAAGTCTAATTTAACATGTTTTAAGTCTAATTTATGTTAAGTCCGATTTGATTCATATTAAGTCCAATTTTATTCATATTAAGTCTAATTTAATTTCTTTTAAGTCTAATTTAAATCATGTTAAGTCTAATTCAACTTGTTTTAAGTCTAATTTCATGTTAAGTCTAATTTTACTTCATGTTAAGGCCAATTTGATTTTATGTTAAATCTAATTTAATTTCTTTTAAATTTAATTTTAATCTAGTTTAGTGTTAAATCCAGTTTAGTTTATGTTAAGTCCAGTTTGGTTCATATTAAGTCCAATTTGCTTCGTGTTAAATCTAGTTTGGTTCATATTAAGTCTAGTTTGGTTCGTATTAAGTCAAGTTTAAATTATTTTAAGTTTAATTTAAATCATTTTAAGTCTAATTTAAATCATTTTAAGTTTAATTCAAATAGGACTTAACATGAATTAGACAAAAAATAAAATGAAATGGACTTAACATGGATTATATGTTAAGTCCAATTCGATTCATGTTAAAGTCAAATTCAGTTCATGTTAAGTCCAATTTAAATCATGTTAAGTCCAATAAGGTTCATGTTAAGTCTAATTTAAATCATATTAAGTCCAATTCGGTTCATGTTAAGTCCAATTCGGTTTGTATTAAGTCTAATTTAAATCATGTTAAGTCTAATTTAAATCATGTTAAGTCTAATTAAACTTGTTTTAATTCTAATTTAATGTTAAATCCAATTTAGTTCATGTTAAGTCTAATTTAATTTCTTTTAAGTCCATTAATGACGTATCCGCCACTAAACTCTTACAATTATTTCATCTTGATCTTTTTGGTCCTATGTGTGTTGCCTCACTAGGAGGTAAACATTATGTTTTTGTAATAGTTGATGATTTTTCTCGTTTTACTTGGGTTATATTTCTTGCTAACAAGGATGAATGTTTTAAAGAATTTTCCTGTTTTATAAAAAGAGTTGAAAATGAAAAGATTTGAAAGTTGTAAAAATTCGTAGTGATCATGGTGGTGAATTTCAAAATAAGTATTTTAGTAATTTTTGTGACCATCATGGTATTACTTATACGTTTTCTGCACCAAGAACACCACAACAAAATGGTGTTATTGAACGAAAAAATCGTACCATATATGAGATGACACTTACTATGATAAATGCTTTTGATTTGCCAAAATATTTTTGAGCTAAAGTCGTTAATACGGCTTTCCATGTTTTAAATTGTGTTTTGATTAGGTCATTTTTCAAGAAAACATTTTATGAACTTTATTTTGACAAAACACCTAATATTAGCTATTTTTTGGATTTTTGGGTATAAATGCTTTATTTTGAACACTAAAAATCACCATGATAAATTTGATTCAAGAATATATATTGGAATATTTTTGGGATATGCATCAAGGAGTAAAGCTTATAGAGTTTTTAACAAACGAACACTCGTTGTTGAAGAATCTATAAACATTGTCTTTAATAAAACTAATGTTAATTTAAAAGATTTTGTGCCTATTAGGGATGACGATGACATTGAAGGTGGATTAGAATTATTGCAAATAAATGTCACCCTTTCAATGGTTGCACCAAAAAAAGTGGAAGATGAGCTTGATAATAATCAAAAGAACTTCCAAAACTTGGAACTTTGCACCGGATCATGCCAAGGAACAAATTATTAGAAACCCATCCAAAGGTGTTATGACTCGCTCAAAAGCTATGAGCAAATGTGGTAATATTGCTTTCTTATCTCAAATTGAACCGAAACGTGTTGATGATGCTTTGAATGATGAATTTTGGGTTTGCCATGCATGAATAATTAAATAATTTTCAAAGAACTAATGTTTGGAAACTTGTTCCTAGACCTAAAGATTTTCATGTTACTGGCACAAAATAGGTTTTCCGTAATAAACTTGATTAATTTGGCATAGTGACTAGAAATAAAACTAGATTAGTCGCCTAAGGATACAATCAAGAGGAGGGCACTGATTATGACTAAACTTTTGCACCGGTTGCAAGAATGGAGTCCATTCATATGTTTTTAGCATTTGTTAGTTTTAAAATTTTTAAATTATTTCAAATGGATGTCAAAAGTGCGTTTTTAAATAGTTTTATTGATGAAGAGGTGTATGTTGAGCAACCCCCCGGTTTTATTGACCCAATGTTTTCAAATCATATTTACCGGCTACAAAAGGCCTTGTATAGCTATTTTACCCAGAATAAGGCTTTTTTGCCAAAGCAGATTAATTTATTCAATTATAGTCCCAGTTCAATGATAAGCCTTTTCCAATATCTAATAGCAGAAAAAAGGGAATCCCCAGCTTTTCTTTTAAGAAAACAGCTATCTTTTAATCTCGAGAAAAAGACCATCGAGTTTGAGTTCTATCTCGTCCTAAGGACAATTATATTCCCAGCTATCTAGTTTAAGTGCCGGTTTCCTTACATTCAGTAGGAGTTTTCTTCGAGCCAGTAGAAAAAATCTCAGTTTTGATAGTGGGTTGAAACAAGCTCCAAGAGCTTTTTATGCTCGCCTCTCTAGTTTTCTCATTGAAAATGGTTTTTCAAAAGGAAAGATTGATAATACTTTGTTTGTTAGAAAAAGGAAAAATAATTTCATCTTAGTTCAAATATATGTTGATGATATCATTTTTGGGCTACTAATGAAACTCTTTGTAAGGAATTTTCAAAAGTCATGCAAGAGCAATTTGAAAGGAGTATGATGGGAGAGTTTACATTCTTTCTTGGTCTCCAAGTCAAACAAAGTAATGATGGAATCTTCGTGTCAAAAAGCAAATATGCCAAAGAGTTGGTGAAGAAATTTGGGATGTCAAACTCTAAGCATGCACCAACTTTAATGAGCACATCCATCAAGTTGGACAAGGATGAAAGTGGTGAGAAATTAGACCAAAAGTTATATCAAGGTATGATAGGTAGTTTGCTTTATCTCACCGCTAGTAGACCGGATATTATATTTAGTGTTTGTGCATGTGCACGTTTTCAAGCTTCTCCTAGAAAATATCATTTAATTACGGTTAAAAAAATTATTAAATATATATATGGTACTATTGAGCTTGGTTTGTTTTATCCAAAACATACAACTTTTGATCTTTATGGTTATTGTGATGCGACTTTGCCGAATGCAAAGTAGACCGTGAGAGTACTAGTGGCACATTTCAATTCTTAGGCAACTCACATGTTTCTTGGTCTTCTAAGAAGCAAAATTGTGTAGCCTTATCCACTATGAAATCGGAATATATTATCGCCGGCTTATGTTATGCACAATTATTATGGATGAAATAAAATTTAGTTGATTTTGATTTACATTTTCACGATACGAAAATATTTTGTGATAATATTAGTGCTATAAATATTTTAAAAATTTCTGTTTTACATTCAAGAACAAAACATATAGATGTACATCATCATTTTTTAAGTGATCATGTAGAAAGAAAAGATGTATCCCTTATTTATATTGATACAAAATCATAATTAGCGGATATCTTTACCAAGTCTCTTAGCGAAGAAGATTTTTGTCGTATAAGAGGTGAATTAGGTATGTGCATTCTTTGATTATCTTTTGTGGCCTTGCATGTTTTCGTTGTATGGATTATGTTGGATATCATGTCCCTATGATATAGTTTTGATGATAACAATTTATTCACTATGTGTATTATTGTGCACTAACATATCAATGCAGATAGTTTTGATGATAACAATTTATTCACTATGTGTATTATTGTGCACTAACATATCAATGCAGATATCAACTTCAAATAAGCTCAAGATATGTGAACAAAAGTGCAAGATGAGCTTAAGGCATATGAAGTAAAGAAGATGAAGTGCTTAAATATATACAATATAAATTTTATATTTTCTTACCTTAGAATAATTATACAAGCCTTGATCACTCACAACACATACATATACATAGTGTTTAGAACACACTAACACATGCTTAGTGTGTTGGTTAACAATAGAAATCTCCTATGCTAACCATTAGAGTTTATAGTTAAAGAATGAGTCTCAAAATACTTCATTCATATCATTTTTACGCCTTAGTAGTCGACCAATAAGATTTGTAGTCGACTACATGTACGCTGTTTGAAATATTAAGTTTCTGTTATTTGACAGTGTAGTCGACTATAGACAATAGTAGTCGACTACTCATGCCTTAGACTTAATTTCAAGTTTCTGTCAAATAACAATGTAGTCGACTAATATACAGTATAGTCGACTACTCATGACTTAGACAAATTTTCAAGATTCTGTAAAAATACAATGTAGTCGACTAATAACTATATGTAGTCGACTACTAAAGTTAAATTTAATTTTCAAGTTTCTGTCAAATTATAGTATAGTCGACTAATAAAAGTTGAATCTGAATTCCAGACTTTCTGTGTTTACAGAGTAGTCGACTAATGACCAGTGTAGTCGACTACTAAGAAAATATCCTGACTTCACAGAGTTTGTTTGAACTCAGTGTAGTCGACTACTAGGAGTTATAGTCGACTACAGAGATAGTTTTCTGATATTTCAAGTTTGAATTTGTGACTGTTTATAGCCATTTTTGATCAGTTAATTGGCTTTAAAAACTTGTCTTTTCAAGGGCTATAAATAGGTTAGAAGTTTAGAAATTTGCACCATTCATTCCTATCTATAAGCTTTAACTTGTGCATTCTCAAGAGTTCTAAAAATTCAGATTTTTAATTAAGTGTTGAGAAATAGCATTTGATCTTCAATACATATACAAAGTGTTAAGGTATTTTTCAGATATTAAAAAGTTCCTAAAGCCACTGCTACACATCACTGCACAATCAAGGCTTATAGGAATTGTGTTGTTGATTCAAGAAAAGTTCTCTCGGGTGTGAGAGTTATGATCTCTTGTGAAGAGATTGTGTGCAATTTGTATGGTCTTGTAAAGTGGTCAGGTTTGCTTTTGATTTTGTAATAATTTTCAAAATTATAGTGGAACTCTCAAGCGGGATTTGCTTGGGGACTGGATGTACACCAGGGAGGTGGAACCAGTATAAAAGCTTGTATTTGTGATTGTAAATTTCTGTGATTATTGCTATCTTTCTTACAATTTATAATCTGCTTTGTAAAAAATTTTAAAAAAATACTATTCACCCCACTAGTGTTTTAGTGTGTATTAGATCAGATCCTATAGATTATAATTTTCATATCTTGGTATTTTGATTTGCACTCATTGTCATAATATGTTGTAATACATAATGACACTTAAAGAAGTGGTTGGGAGAGACCGTGGCCAATTCCAAGAGGAGTGTTGTGACGCCCCTGGGTTCACACAAGGCTGCAGTCCAAAGTGAAACCAAGAATGTCAAACCTGTCATGCACCACACCGTGCAATAACATGTTTCACCATCACAATTAACATCTATCTAGTAGAGTCAACAACAGGTATAGGTACAAAGGCAAGTAAAAGATAATACAAGAAATACTGATGAAATGATAATGATCACATAAATATCTCATCATCCAACATACAGAGAAAAACATAGTCAAAGTCTGAGTAGATAAACTGGAATACTCAACAAGTCTTAAGTACAAATATCTGAGTAAAGGAAATAAGGCATACAGCCTTTACAACATCTAGAGAATAGTCCTCAAATGTCAAATAAATCTACAGTGGAGCTCCAAAATAAATCCTAGCTAACATAGATAGCTGAACACTAAAGTGTGTCGCCATCAACCTGCGACTCTCCGGGCTCCTGGCTCGTTACCTGAAAGGGGGAGGGAAAACGAGCGTCAAAGCACTAGCGAGCAACATCACAACCAACCCCAAGGGGACAGGGCTCGTTGTATAAGAAAATATAGATAATACATAATAGATCTAAAATCAAACCAACCCCAAGGGGACAGGGCTCGTTGTATAAGAAAATATAGATAATACATAATAGATCTAAAATCATTGATCTAACCAAAAAGGATTTTAGTATTTAGAAATTTACAACACGAGCATAGGTACGTCGAGAGAAATAATCCAAACAAGGAAACCCTCATGTATATACCTTGTATCTCAAATTGTAAATCCCTAAACACTAAACCCGGGGTTCTAGTACAGGAAACAATAATAAAAGAAATACGACAAACCTCAGAGCATAAGTACAGTGCCATGTCATAGCTTACATGAGCATCATGTTATTACTTACATGTATGCCATGTTATAATCTACATAAGTGTCATGTTATAAAACTCCTGTGAGAAAGTCATAAACAGGGTCAAGAAATATGTCCGATACAGGAACTAGATACTGTGGTTTCCAAACACATGGAATAAGTGGCAAATGTCCAACACGAGGACTGAAATGGATTATAGTCCAACACGAGGACTTCTATGAATTATAGTCCAACACGAGGACTATGTAACTGTGAAAAGTATATGCGGACAGATGTACATAATCTAAACTCACCCACATTTCAGGGTACATGGCTAAACTTGTGTCAAAAGTCATCCCACATGTACAAATAAATTATTAACATGGTAAACTAGGGTCAGGTTATCAAGGCGACCCTGAAAAACAACTCAAACAGATCAAAAATCTGTAAAACAGCTCATCAGTCGACTGATGTGTCGACTGATGACGTCAGTCGACTCATATGTCGACCGATAAAGATCAGACAGCACAGCCTCAGCTCAGCGGTCGACTGATCAGTCGACTGAGAAGCTAAGAAAACAAAATCAGCCCATCAGTCGACTGATCAGTCGACTGATCAGTCGATTGATGACTGAAAACTGCCCGTCGGTCGACTGATCAGTCGACCGATAGACTACAGAAAACTCTGCCCAGGTTGTTATTTACCCAAAATTCGATCTAAACTCATCCCCATCAATCCCAAGCATGAAAAATACTGATATCAACATATTTGCACTAAACTGGAATGAAAGATCACATATAAACATTTATCAAAAAACCTTAAACACATAAAAAAATGTTTAATACGTTTTGAAATCAATAAATCGTGAAATAACTCTTGTTAAACGTTTTTCAGATCTAGATCCATTTAATAAAACATTTTTGGTCTTTTTATAAACTGAGATGCTCAATACCTCACCTCATATATCATAAAGATTCATTCTTGGTACAAAAAATGCGTTTTTGGCTCAATAAAAACTCATTAAACTCAATAAATTCGTGTAAAACAAAAGGGACAGAGTTGGGCGAGATGTTACTCGCCTCTCGGTGATGAACAACTCCTGGATTTGAGAGAGAGTGGATCCCCTCTGCTGCAACGTGAAGATTTCGCCGAAAATCCTCCAAGTTCTCCCCCAAATCACCAAGAACAACCTAGGGTTTTAGATAGGTGAGAGGGGGCTAGGGTTTTCTCTGGTCTGAAGGTGAGAGGAGGTGATTTCGGGTGAGAGGGGATATATACAAATAGTTAAACCCGACCCAAACCCGAACCAAAACTAAACAGACCCGAAACCTGAAAATTGGAAATCAGCGTATCAGTCGACTGATGTGTCGACCGATACAGTCAGTCGACTAATGTGTCGACTGATCTGGAAAATTTTAGTTTTTGTGCATGTTTTGCCTATTTGCAAAACCATCGCACAAAACTCTACACCCATACTCTCATATCATCTCAAATAACTTGTTATCATGTACCTTAATGATCTCAAGCTATTTATCATAAAATAATTATTTATTTACTAAAAATTCACATATATTCATATATAAAATTTACGGGGTTCTACATTCTTCCCCCCTTAAAATAATTTCGTCCTCGAAATTCAGAAACTATATGCATCTCACAACATGAACTTCCAAATAAACATATAGAGATATTTATACTTAACGATCTAAAATGGTAATACTCCCGCTCAAACCCTAATCTAGTGGAACTAGTACATCGGGTGAAAAATCCAAACAAGGAACCCCTCATATATATACCATGTGTTCCAAAAGATTAAAGAATTAAGCAAAAATATCTTCATTCTAGTGTTAAATATAAACATAACCAAAGATATAAACATAAAGTAAGATATATAACCTAATAAGAATTAATTTACCTGCTCAACCAAGTGTGGGTAGTTGCGACGCATGTCCTCTTCGCGCTCCCACGAAATCTCCTCAATGCCTCCTCGGTTCCACTGAACTTTCACCAAGGGAATTACCTTGTTTCTAAGTCTCTTGTCCTCTCTGGAAAGAATACAAACTGGTATCTCGACAGTAGTCAAATCCTCCTGTAGCTCAATCTCTGGTGCATCCAATACTCGCTGCTGCTCCTCATCATGCAAGTGTTTCTTGAGCATAGAAACATGAAACACATTATGTATACTAGACATCGATGCTGGAAGATCTAGTCTGTATGACACAACTCCAATGCGCTCCAAAATTTGGAATGGTCCAATATATCTCGGCGCAAGCTTCCCTCGTCGTCCGAATCGCTGCACGCCCTTCATAAGCGATACCTTCAACATAACTGAATCCCCAACCTGAAACTCCAAGGGTCTTCGCCTCTTATCTGCATAGTTCTTCTGCCGACTCTGAGCGGCTAAAATCCGCTCCCTGATCAATGCTACCTTTTCAGTAGTTTGCCTCACCAGTTCCGGTCCAAGCATCAAGCTATCCTCCGGCTCTGCCCAACATATCGGTGATCTACAGGGTCTCCCGTACAATGCCTCATACGGAGCATGCTGATTGTCGCTTGGTAACCATTGTTATAAGCGAACTCTATCAATGGAATGTGGTCCTCCCAGCTGCCTTGAAAGTCAATGACACACGCCCGCAACATGTCTTCCAACACCTGGTTCACCCTCTCTGTCTGACCATCCGTCTGGGGGTGGAATACACTGCTATAAGATAGCCTGCTGCCAAATGAGTTCTGGAAACTCCTCCAAAAATGTAAAGTGAAAACCGATCCTCGATCCGATACGATCGTGTCCGGAACTCCGTGAAGTCAAACTATCTCCCGAACGAAGATCTTCGCATAAGCCTCGGCTGTGTAGGTGGTCCTCACTGGAATGAAATGTGCCGACTTCGTCAACCGGTCCACAATCACCCAAACTGAATCATTCCCCTTCTTCGACTTCGGCAACCATACAATAAAGTCTATAGAAATATCTGCCCACTTCTACTCTGGAATGGGTAAAGGCTAAAGTGTCCCTGCCGGTCTCTGATGCTCTGCCTTCACCTGCTGACAGGTAAAACATCTAGCCACATAGTCTGCAACGTCTCTACGCATACCGCTCCACCAGAAATGTCTCTTCAAATCCTTGTACATCTTGGTGGTCCATGGATGCACTGTGTACCGAGTACGGTGTGTCTCATCAATTAACTCTCTCTTCAGCTCTGCACTGGCTGGCACAACCAATCTACCCTTCATCCGTAGACCTCCATCAGCTCCAATGGTCCAATCAGTCTTAGGCTCTTTGGAAATCTCCTCCTTTCGGATTTGAATCCAAGAGTCTCCCAACTGAGCTCTGACAACTCTGTCACTCCAAGATGGCTGCACTGTCACAGCTCCTAAAAATGCACTGGTCCCTCCAATCTCGGGTCTAAAATCAAACTGGCTAAGGGTGATAAGATCCCAATGCAGTGAACACCTCAAAGCTGAAATCCGATGTCGACGCTTCCTGCTTAAGGCATCTGCTACGACGTTCGCCTTTCCCGGATGATACTGAATCGCGAACTCGTAGTCCTTGATAAACTCAACCCACCTCCTCTGTCTCTGATTGAGTTCCTTCTGAGAAAAGAGGTACTTCAGACTCTGATGGTCTATAAACAACTCAAACTGCACTCCATATAAGTAGTGTCTCCATGACTTCATTGCAAATACCACTGCTACTAACTCCAAGTCATGAGTTTGATAGTTCTGCTCATGCACCCTCAACTACCGTGAGATATAAGCTACTACCCTCTGAGTCTGCATCAATACGCCTCCTAAGCCTGCCAACGATGCATCCGTATATACAACGAATGTCCTGTCGCTGCTCAGAATAGTCAAAATCGGCGCTGTAGTCAACTTAGCCTTTAAAATATCAAAGGCCTTTTGGCACTCCATGCTCCATATGAACTGTACACCCTTCTTTGTAAGGTGTGTAATCGGTGCCGAAATCTTCGAGAAGTCCTGAATGAACTTCCTATAATATCCAGCTAGACCCAAAAAGCTGTGAATCTCTATCACCATCTTCGGTGGCTCCCAATCAAGAACTGTCGTGACCTTAGCCGGGTCCACTACTATACCCTCTCGACTGATAACATGGCCAAGAAACCTGACTTCTGAAAGCCAAAACTCACACTTGCTGAACTTAGCATACAGCTGATGCTCCTGCAGAGTCCTCAACGCTATACGTAGATGCTCCTCGTGATCCGCCTCCGATCTCGAGTAAATGAGTATATCATCGATGAAGACGATCACAAACTGATCTAAGAAGGGACGGAAAACCCGGTTCATCAAATTCATGAATACCGCGGGTGCATTGGTCAACCCAAATGGCATGACCAAGAACTCGAAGGACCCATATCGAGTAAGAAAAGCGGTCTTGGGAATATCCATCTCCCGGACCCACAGCTGATGATAGCCAGAACGAAGATCAATCTTCGAGAAATACTGCGCTCCCTGCAACTGGTCAAACAAGTCATCAATCCTAGGTAGTGGGTACCTATTCCGGATAGTGACCTTGTTCAACTCTCTATAATCTATGCATAATCTCATACTACCGTCCTTCTTCTTCACGAAGAGGACCGGCGCGCCCCATGGAGAATGACTCCGGCGAATAAAACCCTGAGATAATAACTCGTCCAACTAGGTCTGAAGCTCCCTCATCTTAGCTGGTGTCATGCGATAGGGTGCGCAGGATATCGGGGTTGTGCCTGGCTGCAACTCAATACAAAACTCTACCACTCTCACCGGAGGTAATCCAGGTATGTCCTGAAAGACATCCTGATACTCTGAGACAACTCTAGTCTCCAATAACTCAGCACCCTGATCCCATCGCATCACCTCCTCAATGTATGCTAGGAATGACTCCGCAAATCGCTTGCCCTGAGAGGTGGCTACAATCATCTCGGACCCATCGGAAGCTCGCAACTTGACTGTCTTCGCAAAGCAGTCAATACTAATATGATAGGAAGATAACCAATCCATACCAAGGATAACATCGAACTCGGACATATGCAACACTATCAAATCAACTATGAACTCCGACTCGTCTAAACTGATGGTACACCTCCTACAAACGCTCTCCAGAAGCGATACCTCACCTAAAGGGGTGGAAACAGATAGAGGGGTGTCTAGAGGCTGAGCTACGAGCTGGAGTCTAGCCATAAATGCATGTGATATGAAGGAATACGAAGCTTTCGAATCGAAAAGAATACGAACTGGAAAGGAATTCACAAAGAACGTACCCTCCACTACGGCTCCGCTAGCTCCATGATCACGGGGAACTACTGCATAAACCCTGCCTGTGACTGAAGACTGCTCTGCTACTAGAGATGGAGAATATGGGACAATCTGCCCCTGAGGAACCTCCTGAACTGCTCGAACCTGCCCCTCAGTCCTCTGAGCTGCTGGCGGTGCCTCGAGTCTGTTCGGCTGGCCCTGACCTCTGTCTTGCTGGCGCTGCTGCTGGTTCAGACCCTTGCCCTGCTGGGCTCCTGCTGGTGCGCTACGACACTCCGATGCCTTATGCCCGACTTTGTGACAGTTAAAACAAGATCCCTAGAACTTACGCTGCTGATGCGCTCTCTGATCCTGTTGGGTCCCCTTTTATAAGGGCCCTGATGCTGCTGCTGCTGTCCTGAAAAATGTCTCTTGTTCTTGCTCTTATCCCCACTCTGTCCTGTCTTGTCCTTCCCCTCCTTGTCCTTCTGGAACATAGTAGTCTCAATCTCCTAAGAAGTGGCAGCCTCAGCTACCTTCCTAACTGAATAAAACCTCCTGGACACGAGGTACCATTGAAGATTAGGGCGAAGCCCTGCTAAGAACATCTGAGCCTGACGCTCTCATGTCTGCCACATTCCCGTGAAATGCAACAGCTCCATGAACCTACTCTCAAAGTCTGCAACTGTCATGTCTCCCCCTGAGTCAAACGGGACAACTCAAGTTCCTTCCCAGTCCGTGCTGCAGAAGAAATGTACTGCCCATCAAAGAAGTAAATGAAGTCCTCCCATGTGTGCAGAAGAAATGTACTGCCCATCAAAGAAGTAAATGAAGTCCTCCCATGTGAGGGTCATCCTCTGCTCTAGGGTAAACTAAAGTCGGTACCATCTCCTGGCATCTCCCTTCAGGCTGTAGGATGCCAATCTCTACTTCTGGACTGAGTCTACACCGAGTATGTCCAGAATGTTGCCCACATCCTCCTTCCACTTATGGGCTGCAAGAGGGTCGGGTGATCCCTGAAACTCTGGTGCCCTCATCTTTTGATACCTCTCCACCATACGGAGCCAAGCCTCCTGCTCTGTGGCTCTATCTGGGACTGCTAGAGGAATGGCTGCGGGTGTGATCCCTAGGGATCTCTCTCTGACAGGAACGGCAGGTATCCCCTACTGCTGAGCAACCGGTGGTGGTGGTGTCCGTGGTGTTATATGAGTCGTCACCAACTCCTCAATGGCTGTCATCCGGGCAATAAGAGGGGCCATGATATCCACCAAATACTGAGGAGCCTGCTGCGGCTCGGGTGGAGTCTGCTGAGGCTCAGATTGAGCTGGCTGCTGCTCAGATGGAGTCTGCTGTGACTCTGCCTGCCCAGCTCTCCGAGTACGAGGCCTACCACGTCCTGTCATCTCTCTGATCATAAGAAAATAAGAATTTATGAGTCACAAAGGACCTTTATAAATAAAGTATCACATTGAAATTTTCACAACATATAGTATTCACACAAATACTTTGAACTTATACGAAAATAGTTGTCATAAAAAAAAATTTCTCAAATTTTGAGATATACGCAATATCGTCCTCACTAATACTAGGAAATTCTTACGGACCCTATACAAGAATCCTAAGAAACTCTATCCTAGCTCCACGACTCGACACAGGATGATCCTAAGGATACTAGAACTAGAGCTCTGATACCAACTGTGACGCCCTTGGGTTCACACAAGGCTGCAGTCCAAAGTGAAACCAAGAATGTCAAACCTGTCATGCACCACACCGTGCAATAACATGTTTCACCATCATAATTAACATATATCTAGTAGAGTCAACAACAGGTATAGGTACAAAGGCAAGTAAAAGATAATACAAGAAATACTGATAAAATGATAATGATCACATAAATATCTCATCATCTAACATACAGAGAAAAACATAGTCAAAGTCTGAGTAGATAAACTAGAATACTCAACAAGTCTCAAGTACAAATATCTGAGTAAAGGAAATAAGGCATACAGCCTTTACAACATCTAGAGAATAGTCCTCAAATGTCAAATAAATCTACAGTGGAGCTCCAAAATAAATCCTAGCTAACATAGATAGCTGAACACTAAAGTGTGTCGCCATCAACCTGCGACTCTCCGGGCTCCTGGCTCGTTACCTAAAAGGGGGAGGGACAACGAGCGTCAAAGCTTGCATGAACATCATGTTGTTACTTACATGTATGCCATGTTATAATCTACATAAGTGTCATGTTATAAAACTCCTGTGAGAAAGTCATAAGCAGGGTTAAGAAATATGTCTGATACAGGAACTAGATACTGTGGTTTTCCAAACACATGGAATAAGTGGCAAATGTCCAACACGAGGACTGAAATGGATTATAGTCCAACACGAGGACTTCTATGGATTATAGTCCAACACGAGGACTGTGTAACTGTGAAAAGTATATGCGGACAGATGTACATAATCTAAACTCACCCACATTTCAGGGTACATGGCTAAACTTGTGTCAAAAGTCATCCCACATGTACAGATAAACTATTAACATGGTAAACTAGGGTCAGGTTATCAAGGCGACCCCGAAAAACAACTCAAACAGATCAAAAATCTGTAAAACAGCTCATCAGTCGACTGATGTGTCGACTGATAACGTCAGTCGACTCATATGTCGACCGATAAAAGATCAGACAACACAGCCTCAGCTCAGCAGTCGACTGATCAGTCGACTGAGAAGCTAAGAAAACAAAATCAGCCTGTCAGTCGACTGATCAGTCGACTGATGACTGAAAACTGCCCGTCGGTCGACAGATCAGTCGACCGATAGACTACAGAAAACTCTGCTCAGGTTGTTATTTACCCAAAATTCGATCTAAACTCATCCCCATCAATCCCAAGCATGAAAAATACTGATATCAACATATTTGCACTAAACTGGAATGAAAGATCACATATAAACATTTATCAAAAAACCTTAAACACATAAAAACATATTTGCACTAAACTGGAATGAAAGATCACATATAAACATTTATCAAAAAACCTTAAACACATAAAAACATGTTTAATATGTTTTGAAATCAATAAATCGTAAAATAACTCTTGTTAAACGTTTTTCAGATCTAGATCCATTTAATAAAACATTTTTGGTCTTTTTATAAACTGAAATGCTCAATACCTCACCTCATATATCATAAAGATTCATTCTTGGTACAAAAAATGCGTTTTTGGCTCAATAAAAACTCATTAAACTCAATAAATTCGTGTAAAACAAAAGGGACGGAGTTGGGCGAGATATTACTCGCCTCTGGGTGATGAACAACTCCTGGATTTGAGAGAGAGTGGATCCCCTCTGCTCCAACGTGAAGATTTCGCCAAAAATCCTCCAAGTTCTCCCCCAAATCACCAAGAACAAACTAGGGTTTTAGATAGGGGAGAGGGGGCTGGGGTTTTCTCTGGTCTGAAGGTGAGAGGAGGTGATTTTGGGTGAGAGGGGATATATACAAACAGTTAAACCCGACCCAAACCCGAACCAAAACAAAACAGACCCGAAACCTAAAAAACTAGAAATCAGCGTATCAGTCGACTGATGTGTCGACCGATACAGTCAGTCGACTGATGTGTCGACTGATCTGGAAAATTTTAGTTTTTGTGCATGTTTTGCCTATTTGCAAAACCATCGCACAAAACTCTACACCCATACTCTCATATCATCTCAAATAACTTATTATCATGTACCTCAATGATCTCAAGCTATTTATCATAAAAAAATTATTTATTTACTAAAAATTCACATATATTCATATATAAAATTTACGGGGTTCTACAAGTGTGTTGGTAGTAAAGCCTAGGAAGAGGCGGTAAATCCAAACACTTGAGGAAGGTGATACGGGTAGGCCAATACTTAGAGGAGTGTCTTGTGGATTGACAACATGTGTATTGTATTGTATACCTCATTTTGATGTTGACAAAGGGGGAGAAATATCTCATATCCTTTGTGCACATAGGTAGGGGGAGGAGTCTTATAGATAGGGGTAGCATCTATCTATAAGTATACTTTTATTTATTTTTATGCTATTTTATAATGATGGTTTGTCATCATCAAAAAGGGGGAGATTGTTAGGTCTCGTGTTTTGATGATGATTTACAAACCCCATTATTGGTGCTAATTGTTTGTCAAGTGATATTATGCATTATGTATTTTATCAATCAATATAGTGTCATCATAGGAGGATGGATGGATTTAAGCTTCAATGATCATATTCATGGAGGTGGAGGCAAGTTGATGAAGAAGAACTTTCAAGTATGATATATATAAGAAGGTCTTCATCAAAAAATTAGCAAATATCGAGTCTCAAGATTTGTATATATTTGTGAGTGGTATTTGCATTTTTATTTTCTCTCTAGATCATAATGTAGGCAAGAAATAAAATAGATTACTTTTGAAGCATTTGGGGATCAAATACACACACTTCTAAAACTGTATTTTTAACCGTTTTGCAAAATGATAAGTTTTCATAATTGGTAAATGATATTTAAGAAAAAAAATTTCTAACATGTTTATTTTTATCAGAATAATCATTGTCCTAAGTTTTATAATTTTTGGAATTTATTTACTATCTTTAAAGCTCATTTGAAAATTAGATTTTCAGTTCAAAACTAGGTTGTGCACGTTTTTCCGTCGATCGATACTATTCATCAGTCGACCAAAGAACTGCTCTGCAATTGCTAAAAGTTTTTACTCAGTCGATCGACTTCATCAATCGACTGATCAGTATTTTCAGTCGACCGACACTATGCTCAGTCAACTTTCAAACTACTCTGCAATTGATGAAAAGTTTCTACTCAGTCGACCGACCTCCATCTGTCGACTGAATAGTGTTTTCAGTTGATCGATGGTTTGCATCAGTAGACCGATAGTTTCTCAGAATCAGCCAACGGTCAGCTCATCAGTCTACTGAACATTACATCAGTCGACTGAACAGTACATCAATTGACCGACGGCACTGTAACGGCTAATTCCAGATTTTGCTAATTTCTCGCCATTTGCTGTTTTGTGTTGGATTTGGGTTGTTATTTTGAGCTCCTATATATATCCCACAGCCCTCATTTGTTTAGTAACTAAGCAAGCAAAGAATATCAAGAGTTTCTACTTGTGTTTTGTTTTTGAGCTTAAACTTTCATCTTACTCTCAAGTTTCTAGTTTTTAGTTTTCACATTCATAACCCACAAATCCCTGAGCTTCAATTATTTCTCTCTTTATCCTTGTTATAGGATTGTTGTAAGAGAGATACTTCATTCATTTTGTATTGTGTGGTAAGCTTGATCTCGAGGAGATCATTGTGTGGCGAGTTAGATCTCGAAGAGATCGTTGTAAAGAAGTTCTGGCTTCCAAACCGGGTTGTGTAGTGTATTACCATCGGGAGAGGTGGTTGGGGACGTAGGTCAAGGGGACCAAACCTCGTGAACATATCGGCGTCTCATCTGGCTAACAATTTCTTACTCTCTCTCTCATTTATTTCTATATTGCTATATAGTGTCTTGAGTTGCATTGAATTTCATTAATTGCACATTAATTGTTTGATTAACCTATTCAANGTAATTTCATATTAATCTATCTCAAAACTTGTTTGGAATGAGTTCATCAAAATCGAGCATTTAACTACTCCGTATTTTTGACGATTTTGCAAAATATTGAGTTTTCACAAATGGAAAATGATATTTTAGAAATTTCTTTTTAACATGTTTATTTTCATATATATAAATATTTCCCCAAGTTTTACTATTTATGAAGTTAATTTTCTATTTTAAATTGATTTTAGAAAATCAAGTTTTTAGCAGTTTAAGTATCTGAAAAATCAGCTATCGATCGACCGATCGGCTCCACCAGTCGGCCGACTAGAAGAATTTTTCAGCGTCTAATTTTTTAGTCTTATCAGTCGGACTATTTATTAAATGACTCGATCGAGCATAGTGTTTTCAATCGACCGATTGGTTTTATCAGTCGACCGACTGTGTATTATTTTTCAGAATTAGCCAACGGCTCGTTTATCAGTCAACTGATGAAATTGACCAGTCAACTAATCTGCACTTTTTACTGTAACGGCTAGTTTTTTGTTGTTTTGTTTGAGAGGCTATAAATAACCATCAAGACTTGGTTTTTCACTTAGAGTTTTTATAAGATTGTTTCACTAGTTTGTTTCTAAGTTTAAGGGTGTTTGTTTATGTGAAGAAAGTTTCACAAAGAGAAGAATGTCAATTTCATTTTTGAGGAGTCCATCCTCAAATCTCAAATCTCTCTTTGTTTTGGAGAAGTTTTTCTAAACTCATCCTCTAGCTAATTATTATTTTGATTCTCATATTGTTATGCTAGATTGATTTGAGTTTAATTTTGTTTTACTCATTGTTTACACACAACCATTTGAGCTTTAGTATTTTAAATTTAGTATATTTGGGTTGTGAGTGATTCATTGAGTGAGCTTCATTTTCGTTATCATTTGTATTAGAGAACAAAATATTTATTTGCACTTATTGTTAAAACACATTGTAATACACGAGAATACTTAGAGAAGTGGTTGGAGAGAGACCGGGGTTAATTCCAAGATAAATGATTGATTTCCTAGCTCTAGAATCTATCTTCTCTTTTTTTCCACCTTAGGGTGGTAAGTGGTTGATTTCCTTCTACTACGAATCCTCATTAAACAAGAAAACACACAAATCACCACAGAGATAGTAGCATTAGAAACCATCCTCATTAACGTCTCTTCATCAATGTCGTCCATCTACATTGTTCTAAAAAGAAATTTCCTGTAAAAATATGATACATTATCTTGTATTCACTAAGACAAATATTAGAATGATGATACAAAGATAAAAATCTAATTGTTACTTAATGAATCTTTTTATAGAACTGAGTTTGGTCCATAAAGATCAACTAAACACTTAACTCAAAAAATTTAAGGAGTTAAGTAATCAACAATGTTCAAGTGCTCGGACGTAGATAAATTTTTTTTATAGAACTGAAGGGATAAGCTAATAAAACTAAAAGCAAATTAAAGTCCTAAAATAGTATACGAAATTCAAACTAATCTTACAAGTGCGCAGATAATGAACATGAAGTCAAAATCAATTTCATAGACTAATCAATGGAACGAGAATTCAAACGAAATTCAAACTAATCTTACAAGTGCGCAGATAAGAATATCCCAGTTATTTTCAAGCAATGGACGAGAACAATTTCGTCTTCAATCCAAATCAATTTCAGAGACTAATAATTATGCAGAACCAAATTCACCAAACCCGAATCAATTTCACATATAACCACCAAATCAATTTCACAGAAACCCCAAATTATTTTCACCAAACCCCAAAATTTCAAAGAAACCCTAATTTACAAAGAAAGGGAACGAGATTTACCTGCCAAGGAGGAGGCGTAGTTCGGTTGGAGAGAAGTTCGATTGAAACAACAAAAACACCAAATCAATTTAACCCAAAACGTTAAGGAGAGTTGAGGAGAGGTAGGGCGGTGGAGCTGGGAGTCGGGAACGCTGAGGAGGAGGCGGAGCCCGGTGAGGTTGAGGGCGGAGAGGAGGGAGGGGGTGGCATCGTAGAGACGGAGAGGAGGGAACGAGATCTAGGGTTTTCGTGCAGAAAATAGGACGACGGGTAAAAGAGGAGGGAGATGAAAGCGGTGACCCTAGGAAACTAATTTCAGGATATCAGTGTAAAGTTTGATGAGCTGGACACGCGTTGGGAGAGATCTAGCCTAAATCCTCTCTCAAAGAGGGGATTTCACAAATGCTATAATATAATAGTTTTTTATTATTTGGGTATTCAATGTCCCAAAATTTATTTTGAATCAAATAAAGGTTATAGAATCCATAAACTCAAAAAAACTCATTTTTCCATCCTAGAATTTATAATTTACCCTATATCCAAAAAAAAAAGTTGAAACAGACACCCCCTCAGCCTCATGGTACATTTTACTGCTTTTGGCAGTGGAGGCGATGGTTCCCAATGTTTTAACAATGTCATGATGTCAGAAGAGGAGATCATGAAAGTTCAAGCATTCATGAAGTGTATTTTAAATAAGAATTTGATATTAGTTTGACGATTACATGAGAACTTAAAATAATGTTAATCCTTATCATAATATTTACAATAACACAAGGTTGTCCTAATTAAGCAACAGACAAGTTGCACTTTAGTAGCAATTCTTTGGGGTTATACCAAGTGAAGATAGCTGGCTCTCATGATAAATAGCTGGCTCTCATGATCAAATATTTTGGTACATATAAAAATCTGTTATGTTGGAGAGAACACTAACTTTACATTCTACTATAAAAATAAAATAAAACGTACAAAGAGAACACTAACTTTACATAGTATTGTTTGGTTCGGTTCAATCTTTGGTTCGGTTTGCTTCACTTCGGTTTTAGTTTAATTGAAACAGGTCAAAACTGACCGTTTGCTCACCCCTACCCAGCCGCCACAGCAGCAACCACTAACCTTACTTTGTACCATAAAATAAAAATAAAATAGGAAAAATAAAAATAAAAATGCAATATAATTCAACATTACTTGTGTCAGAACCTTATTCACTCTCTCAAATCATCAAGCATTAAATCCAATAAACAGGACCATAAGGACAAGGGCATTGGAGTTTTGGCATCTGGGAGCGGCGTTGGGGAGAGGTGTCAGTGTCGAAGTCAGCACATTTTTGCCCGGTATTCCCCCCCCCTCCCCCCCCGCCACAGCAGCAACCACTAACCTTACTTTGTACCATAAAATAAAAATAAAATAGGAAAAATAAAAATAAAAATGCAATATAATTCAACATTACTTGTGTCAGAACCTTATTCACTCTCTCAAATCATCAAGCATTAAATCCAATAAACAGGACCATAAGGACAAGGGCATTGGAGTTTTGGCATCTGGGAGCGGCGTTGGGGAGAGGTGTCAGTGTCGAAGTCAGCACATTTTTGCCCGGTAGTGTGGGCATCAGGGTGGAGCTCGGTGGTGACGGCCACCACCAAACATGATACAGAAACAAATGAGAGGATGAGGAGGATCAAACGGAGGGGCATATTAAGGGTACTCTACCCTTCGAACAAGACCGACTAATAATTATGCAAAACCTCTCGTGTTAAGACATTTACATCACCATATCAACCTGCCATCCCCATCTAATCACAAAACAACCAGAAAAGACCCAACTCCCAAAAAATAGTTCAAAACATAGTTTGAACAGTAAGACCCCGTTATAATAGTCATAATATTGCCAGACAATCTGCTAGCTCATGATAAGCACCCTCTGTATAACGAACGTACTCTAATTCTAAATCTGTAACTTAATGGTGAGCGTTCTAATTTTGTTGCTATTGAATACAACATGACAACCCAAAAAGACCTGAGATTGTCAATTATATACCAGCCAACAAAGTTAATAGCATTGTACCAAAGAATGTAAAGCAAATTTTTTAAGCTTGAACCAGACCTCAATAGTCCACCATCACTGCATCAGAACAAAATCTCTCAACTCAGGAAAAATCAAGCATCAGCAAAAGTGATGAACATGAAACTAGTGCTTGCTAGGGCAGAAGAGCAATACAAATTCACATCTTTGTAATATACGGACAGGCAGCGATTGAATAGCAAAGTACTGCACGCCAGCTCCAAGTGAACATACACTACTATTTCATAATCTATGGAACTATTAGATGCAGGCATCATATGAAAAACTATGAAACCCATCCTGCAAATCAGTAACGACCTCATTCTTTCTCGCCCTAAGTTCTTCTCATTTTGGACCTTGCATATCTG
>NC_033794.1:80255814-80266064 GCF_001876935.1 Asparagus officinalis | reverse complement strand
GTAGGGTAAAGAAAAAATATCATAAAATACAAAGGATAAAGTAAAAGGCTATAAATAGCACTTACATACTCTATTGTTCCATCTACTTTCCACTTATATACCGCCACTTTATTTAGTAGCAAGAAAATACCCTAGAGTTTTTTAAACTTGCACTTATATACCCTCACCTGATTTTGGTAGCAATTATATACCCTAAAGTTATTAGAACCTGCACTAAAATACACTCAAGTTTACATAACTGAGGGTATTTATGTGCAAGTTTTAAAAACTTCAGGGTATTAAAGTGCTAGTTGTAAAAATTTTAGGGTAATTAAGTGCCGCCAAAAAAAGGTTAGGGTATGTAAGTGCAAGAAAACTTCAGGGTATTTAAGTGCTGCCAAAAAAAGTTAGGGTATATAAGTGAAAGTTTAAAAAATTTTAAGGTATTTTTTTGCTACCAAATACAAGTTTGGGTATACAAGTGAAAAGTAGGCGAAACGATAGGGTATATAATTGCTATTTAGCCAAAGTAAGTCATTTTCCTGCAGCGTTAAAACTTAAGATTTGAGAAATTCTAAACCCTGCATGAACAATACTAGTTTCATCAGTAAAAAGGTTAAGAGCAAAAGAATTGTATAAAGAATTGTGTTCATGTATATGGTAGGATACTCCAAATGCAAGCCAGCATCATCAGCAGCAGCCTGCAAGCTGCCCAGGAGCTTTTCTTTGGCTTCAGTCGCTTCTTCAATACCCTGCAACAGCAAAGAAGAAATAATTAATGAAATTGTATAAAATACTGTAAATTGCACGACAAATAGCGAAGAGCCCGCAAAGCTGTGGAGTACACAAACATAATTACTTCATGTCTCAGTAACCTACACACGGATACAAATTTCCTAAATCATAAGTGAACATTTCCACGGCAAACAAATTAGCTCTAATCATGATTGATAAAATAGAAAAAAAATAAACTTTTTCCCTGGACTGTCTGCTCAAAGTAGTTGAACCGATCTTTGGCTCCGTAGTTCAAATTTCTCTTTCACAAGACATTCACCTCCCAATGAATTCCAGCAAAAGAATCTTCTGATCTCACTTACATTCCAAAGTATTACCAAATTTACCATGTCCACCAAAGTACAATAGTCCACACCTTGTCTGTCAACCTTCTCTTGCTGTCCGTTTATTAATCATCAATGAGGGAACACGTGTAATATAGTATGCATCAGGTTTTCTCTTGAATTATGCAATGACCCCCTGCTGAAAATAATTCAATTGCAAGTAGCTTCGGATAGATAATGATGTACAGGAATGAAACAGCTAAAATGCAGAAGTTTATATTAAATGGACAACACTTATCCATATCAAAGTACATCCATCCACAATTGCCAAACTTCTTCAACCAGCCAATTTTAATGATACGCCAAAGCATGTAGCTTCCAAGTAACAGTTAATTTCTCATTCTTTAGATCTCGCTGACATTCATCTCCTGGTAACCCAATTTCCTCGACTTCACGAGAAGGTATTTAATAATTTGACAAAAATTCTTCATTGAATCTATTCAAAAGAAGCTCCCTTGCTCTCCCTGTCTTTCCTTCAGAAGACTATACATATGTTGTTCATCGATTAGAATCCAAAGATCCTATCATTTAGATCCAGCATTCAAGTTTAAACTTGAAACTATCAAAATACAGAAAATTTGAACAATATAATTTGTAGCACCGGAACTTCAACATTAAAGGAACAAAAGTTCTGCCAGCACTTAAGACAGTTTATTTTAGAAAATCTATCTACAGTAATACAATTGGAATTGCAACTTGTGAGTTTAATACTGGAAAAGGCATTGGATCATGATTCCTAGGCCTTAATATATTTCTACTGTCCATTGACATTTTTTCCTAGACTGGTTATATCTGAAATGCTACAAAGATTCAATCACCTGCAACTTTTGTCACTATTGCTCATGAAGTCACAAAGTTGGATAGATTTGAGTAAATGTTTTTTACATAGAACTTCTTCCTGCAGGAAGACAAGAATGGAAATCAAGTGCGATTTTTATTTGTAATATCCATGACCTAAGTGGTTGGTTGTTCCCTATTTCATAAATCTGGTCTGGTGTTGTTTTTCTGCTCGTGAAAAGTTGATTTAAACTATTGGATCTACCTTCCAGTAGAAGGTCAAATTATCATGAAACTAGGAAAGAGATAATAGCATTATTATTTAAGTGCAATGAATGGCAAAAGAAAGGGAAGTATCCTTGATGAATAAGATCATACCGAAAAATTAGCAAAAGCAACAGGCTTTCCAGATTTATTTTGCATTTTAAGCACCTCGAAGCCACGGCATCTAGCAACAAATAACAAAAGGTATAAATTCCTTTAGTGACGATCAAATGTTCAAGGTAAATTTGTTTGGTAAAACATAAGAGACAATATAGATCGAAGTCATCTTCTTGAATAAATGAAAATGAAGACTATCAACTTACTCTGATAACATTTTCTTTATATCTTCTTCACTGCACAATGGACTCAGATTAGCGATAAACAAAGTAGAACAAGGTGAAATACCATCTTGAAGTTTGCTTTTTCGGCTGCTGAGGGCCTGAAGAAGTAAGCATGAACAACATTAGCAAACAAGATTATTTACTGAAAACATTAATCACTAGTAAAGAACCACAAACAAACGTCATGATCCTAAAACTACATTGGTTTCAGTCTACATATTGCTTCAAATTTTATATGTTTCTGTCCATGGTTCTTGAAAAAAAGGAATTAAAAATAAAGCAAGCTACGTAGTAACTTATTACGATGTGCATAATTTCACGAGATTATAATTCTCGTTGCTTACTTGGAACCCTCAATGTACTTGGAAACTCAGCTGCTACTTCTAAGTTCTATAAAGACTCTTTAAGAACTAGAATTCCGACATGTAAAAGAGTCCAAATTTCAGCAATAATACTAAAGTAAACTACAGCTGTAACAAACAAAATGAGATATTTGTTTGCCTGAAATCCAGAAATTGGAAAATCAATGTCCTAGAATTCTAGTTGAGAAACAGCGCATGAGAAAGAAAAGAAGATGCAATCTCTCTCAGAAGTACTGAATGGAATTCACACATTTATTTATTTATTTATAAACAAGCCGAAGTTCGATAAAAAGTGAATTCACTTAAACTACATCCGTAAAAAGTTATGTTGCTCCCATTGAGGATAAAAAGAGGAGGGCTGATTCAGAACTTACATGTGCAATGAACACTCATAATTGCTAACTTCAGAAGTAATATTACGAGAGAATCAAAACTAATGGAGCAACAAGGACTATATGTGGACTCAAAACAAACATAGATCAAGGCAATTAAGGACATATTGATTGTTAATGTAACAGAATAAATGGACCTCAACAGAGTCTAACGAAAGAAAATAACTCATACATTCAGCTCGAAAAGTTTGTAAATATTTTGTTATTGTTGTAATTTAAGTTATTTTTATTTGGAAGACTCCACACCTAATCCAAATACAACAAAGAGTGGTGTTTACCTCAAATCCTTTAATTGGAAACACTAGTCCAAAGCAAGAAAGGCCCTATAGCCCCACCAAGCACAAGAGGGCAGAAGGAGGTTGAGAGAAAGAGAGGATTTTCAAATTTTTATGCAAAAATACATTTTTTTTAAATTACCAAATTACATGTTCTGGCACAGGTATAAGGACAGAGAGGTGAAATGCAATGTTGTTTGTTGATGTCTCGGACTTAAAAACAACTCAGTGAGAATGTAAGAAGCCGTAATTAATTACACATAAGGTGTCTATGTAGTTAAATGCCAAATTGAGGGCCTGACTACAATTCCCACTATTATAATCACATTCTTAATGAAAGTACATTTTGAAGAAAATATAGCTTTCCTTTTAACCAAGTCTAAAACTCTATGTTGAAAACTTACATTTTGAGCAGACCGAGCATCATCTGCCTTACGCTTCCTGTTGCCACAAATTGTTCCCGCGAAAAGGAAAAGAATTAGTTATTTAACAAAAAACATAATTAGAGGGCTAAATAAAACTATAATGCATGAAAATAAACATTCATCTGGTACCAAACATGATACGGTAAACTGTGGAACTATAACATTTTAATTAAAAATTAATTTACTGTGAAGTGCATTTCAACCTCTGTGTGGCACCCTTTTTGCTGGAATTTTCAATTTCTGTGTCCGCATCAGATCCACCGTTTCCTGATCGTGAAAATGTGCCAAAACATGTGCAAGTGAGCTGTAGAGTAAGTTTTGATGATAGTGTCTTTGGTGATAACTAGTCTGCAATTCTCAGCTAAAGATATGTGAATGTCGCCAAAAAGATATAAGCTGGGCTAATAATTAACTTAAACAATGTGATTATCTGTATTCAATACACAGAATTTAAGCCACAAAAAGAAACAGAGAAAACATTTTGAGATCATGCGCGTAAGTGAAAATATTTGCTCACTATTCAACATTTTCATTACCATTGTTGCTCCATATATTTTGCTCGTCATTTCTTACTTTAGCTCGTTTATCAATTATATCATATGCTCCATCCACTATATAAAAAAACAACTCCCCATTAGACAATCAATCAAGAAAAACAAGAGATACGGGTTCAGAGTCACAATATATTATGGTACCCCTAGGACGTCTGCGAGAATTTGATCTGGCCAGCTCAATATGCAATGTAGCTCCAGTTTCAGGATCAAAGATAACTCCCTGAAAGAGAAACAACGACAGGAATTGATACAAGGAGATATGCTAATAATGGAAACTGAAAATAAGAACAGATAATATAATATGATGGCATACTGATCAGCTAAGTATCAATAAAAAACACAAACAACAAAGTTGATCAAATTCATGAAATTTGATATTTAGAACTCTACTCCATGCATTTAAAGTGTCCAAAACCCCAGTTAGGAATGCTGGCAACAAATGCGTTGGGATTTGCAAAAGATTTATAATTCTGGCTTTTGGATTATAAAATAACTCAGACTAGCACCCTAGTCCCTATTAGCTCTCGAGTCATCATTTTTCCAACAGTCATAACCCGATTTAAGTCAAAGATCAAGATAGAGATTTGTGAACTCAGTAACACCAGATCAACATAGGTTCCCTTTTGTGTATCATATTCTAGGGTTTTTTTCTTTTATAAAGGAAAAAGGATGGGTCTAAACGAGATCCCTAGCTGTTTAGCGTAAAACTAAAAAAGTGATTACACAAGAACAGGTGAATGCTCCCAACCTATCATATTCCTGGGTTGAATTCAAAAGGTTAAATACTTAAAATAGAACCACATTTGCTTTGACTTGTGTTTTGGATTACTCAACCAACAGAACCTGTTTGCTCAAACAGATTCAGTTTTGAACTGGGTTTTGGTTTAATTTGGTTGAATAGGGAACTTAAACATGAATAATCTAAATACCCAACAACTTCATTTGCTCACTCAATCCTCAGCCCAAAAGGTGTTTTGCCCTAAATTCTCTCCTCCCAACAGTTGGTGCTGCCAATCCTTACACCTCCATATGAGCCATAAAGCTCTAGTCACGCTAGTTAACCACTGATCTCTAGTACTCTAATGCTTCTCGGTGTCCAAGCCTCCCCATCCCTCTCTTCCTCCCTATATCAAGAGACCGATGTTGACCTCCTTGAGATGCTGATGAAGGAGATTTTGGTCCTGGTTTTGAAGTACTGAATGGAGTTGTCTACTTTAGATATGGTTCAAAATCAATTTGTCGATTTTGTTTGAGGGAATGAGGGCTGTTTTCATCACGTTTAGCTTTCAAATTTAAATTAGAGCTGATTCACCATGTTTACCTTTCAAGTTTAAATTTGATTCTATACGACTTTGAATCGTCAAGACATTTCTTCATTTTTTACCCCAAAATGTATTCTCCCTAAAATAGAAAAGATACTGCATGAATCAAAGCAATCAAAAGCTTAGATGATAAGGAAACTACGAATGGCGGGGATCTGATTGGATAGAAAGCTTCAACTTTTATCATTCACTTCTCGGTTCTGATGTGACTCCACTAAATAATAATATATAATAATACTCCTTTTAAAAGTACGAGTTCAGGAAAAACTTTTCATGGTCAATATTACCCTTCACTATTTTGAATATTTCATTTAAATCTTAATTTATTCTAATTTTAATCATATTTTATCTAATTTCACGTAAACAATCTATAGCTCAACAATTTAAAAAAAAATATTTTAAATATTTAATTTAATTTTTAATCTATCCAAATACTAATTAATAATTATATGCTATATTAACTCCATATGAACTACCTATAACTCAACAATTTAAAAAAATAAGATTAAGAAATTATACATAGATAACATATTATAATACAAGAAATATTACAAAAAAACTTATTGCATACAATAGCCTTAAAAGTTTAAATTTACACAAAACACCTTTACTTTTTAAAACTTAAAAACAAACATGAAATATAAAATTTTAAAATTTGCAATTGACACCCTCAATATTTCAAAAATTATAGAAACAATCTCAAAAAGTTTAAATTACAAAAAAACACCCTAAAATTCAAAGATTTTTAAAACTTAGAAACAACATTGATGAATTCCAAGGATTACCATTAGGCACTTAAAATTTTAAATTTATAAAAAATAACCTCAAAGTTATAAAAATTATAAAACTCCCTCAAAAGTAATAAGTTATAAAAATTTTTGAAATTTCAAAACTTATAACCGGTACACATCAAATTTAAAAATTATCAGCAGATCGCTGAGAATTTAAATTTTTTTAAAAATAACCAAAAATTTTAGTAATTGTAAAAATTCCTTCAAATTTTCACAATTACAAGAAACATTCTAACATTTAAAATTTACCACCAACAAATTAAATATGAAAATTATAAGCACCCAACTTAAAATTAAATTTTTTTTATAAAATACTATCAAAATTTAGAAATTGTAAAACACACCCTCAAAAGTTCAAAAACACAAAAAGGCTAAAATTTGGTAAAGAAATAAGAAATGTTTGATATTATTACATTAAGATATATAAATTTAACTTTTAATTTAAAATTTATCATCCCTTTTTAGCATCTAAAAATAATCTAAGTTGATGGCGGTAAAAAATAACAATTATCGTAGATTAAAACTATCCAGTTAAGGAATAAGAATTTAAAAATATATGATAGATTAAAAATTAACATTACTGTATAAATTCAAGAAAGTGCATATAATTTTACTAATAACATTCACTGATAGAAAACAAATTAATAAAAGACTATAATATAATTTGTTAGTATTAATTGATTATAATGTATAAACATTTATCTCTAATGTTGATAATATTCATAGGATAAAAAAATACAAGGAGTTATGTATAGAGAAACTATCAGAAATTTTAGAAATATCATTTAAAAGAACTAAGGTGTTTTCATTTCATATATAGAAGTGAAGGAAATAAACTCAAAATTAGAAAGCATTCATAAATCATCTGAATTAACATTGATAAAAAGCATATCTAGCAAAGAAGCACTGACCGAGTTCCCCTTGAAGAACATATTGAATAATTTTATCTTAATTAAGAAACATTCTTCATGAAAGATACAAGAAAAATTAGCAAGTACTTATAAATTTTTATACTTTATTCTTAAAATACTAGAGGAATCATAAACTTAACATAAAATTACGTATAAATAATCTTGTAATAGAAACTAAAGTGAAGCCATTGATCAACTATATTGCGAGATATAATAAGTTAGATAAGATGAGGAAAATCACTATAATGGACAAAAAGTATGCACATGATACTTAATTACAATATTGTACGTAAAAAAATTAAAATCGATATTTTTCTTTTTTCTATATAGTGGCATGACTCTGCAAGTAACCTTATTTAGGGATATGACTACCAACGAATGATGAATTTTTAAGGACACGATAAAAGATAAGCATGTAATAGTATCGTCAGATTTCAAGATCTTTAAATATGAAGGTAACATATTTTACAACTAAAATTCTTATTAAAGGTCACTAAACATAAAATTCACATTTTATCAATCTCAAATTTGTAGGAAAGATATGCATGTCATCGTAAATTTTGTTAATAATATATATCAATTCAAAGATACGACTTATTAAAGAAATAAGAGAATGGTAAGTAAGCCAAGCAAACATCCATATAACACGATAAAAAAATATTATATTTTAAAGCTAATATGTAGGGCTCATTCAGAACAAGCTGCTAAAACAAAAACATCTCGATCAAGGCTCTTTATAAATACAACACAAATTTAAATTATTGAATATTTTATAGAATAGCTTAATTTTTTGCGTAAAATCAGGAATTTTAGAAGGGATTTTTATGAACTCTTTTAATATTTTATATGGATATATGGATGTTTTTATAATGTAAAAGTGTACTAGAGTTAGCATTAATCTTTATTTTATGATTTTTTTAAGTCTGTCAATGATTAGCAACCAAATTTATATTCTTTTTAGTTTCATTCTAGCCCACTTTTAGTTAATCATCTTGGCTTATTGGTTTTAATTATTCATCTTTTTTTACAACTCTATTTTTTTCAAGTGTTTTCACTTTTACAATATTATACCTTCTCAAATCAAGCTTGGCTTCATGTCGATCCAAATAACGTGCAAATTCAAATTAGCTTTAGATTATATTTATTTCTTGTCAATTCAATTATTAACGTAAAAAATTTAAATTTAGTATAGCCCATTAAAACAAACATTAAAGAAAATAAATAATCATAATACTAAAATTTAAAGACATAAGTGAGCAAAAACAATCAAAGTAGAACTGATGAACAAATTTTAGTAAAGAAATAAATTAAAAAATTTAATCATAGTATATAACCACGTGCATTGCATGTGCATAAAACCTAGTGAATCCAAAACCCTGAGTTTATGTTTCACGCAACATAACATAAAAAGAAATAACACGGTAAATGTTATTAATTAGAATAATTGTCATCAGACGCCCTGCATAAAACGTTACATGGAGCCTTTCAATTCCATAAAAATATGTGTCCTTTCACAATAAAACTCGGTGGGAGTTTAAAATACTCTATGCTTACTTTTCAATCACATGCAGGAAATAGGCCCAAAATCTAGGCCAGGTAGGAGTTGCATTTTGTATTTCTTAATCATTAAAAAAAGAATTTACTGGGAAATTAAGAGATACCAGAACTCATTATTAACCTGTCCCCAACCACTTAAAACACTTTTTTTTTCTGAGAACCCCATTAAAAACATTACATTCTTTTGTAGGTGAAGATCAGAATATGAAACAGCGGTACTTCTTCACACTCTGGCCAAGAAATTGTTGACGATGAAGTCGGCTTCCTAAAGCTGACACACAAATCAAACTTGCAAGAGATTTGCATGGGAGAAAAGTGGAAACTAGTAACCATTGAATCATACAGTCTGATTGACCCCAGATGGAAGCAAGCTAAACTGATCCGAAAAGATGTCCAGCCTTAATTCCAAAATGTTTTTTCCAAGGCATCGCTATAGATTGGACAAGCAGAACCCTAATCCAGCTTAAGAAACTGAGTAAGGATATTCAGAAGGCCATACCAGGTTGACATTTTGAACCACAAAATTACGAGCGTCAATGATTTCTAATCGTGAAATTTTTATGAACAGAAGTAAACTGTTGACATCATACATATGCTACTAAATTTGTTAATAACTAAATCAATTTCATATATGCTGGCGCAGCATCAAACTTAGAAGCAAAGGAATTTGCATGGAGAGAAAAGTGAAGGATATTATTCCTCCCAAACTTACATTCAGTTCGGTCATTGCAGAAAGAGCAGATTGATGGTTGAAAAATGTAGCGAAGGCAACAACCTGAGATATAAAAAGGTCAAAATGAAAGACATTTTCAGCGTGTTAAAAAAACCCCAAAATAACGAGAAAAACTGAATGAGAGAAGGAAACCCTAGAGTAAGCAGAAATACTAATAAACCCTAAAAACTGCAGTTTCTTCAAACTAGGAACATGGTAACCCCTTAAATCTTGCAACTTTGTAAGTCGATCAATAACCAGCGACCAATAGAACCCTAATCCTAGAAAAAAATGCTTCCAAAATCGGACCTGATTCCCACGGCCGGTGTATTCAAGGAGGCAGGTGTCGAATCCAGCGCGGCGGCGGAAGAGGTTGTGGATCTCACGAGCCTTGACGTCATCGGGGAGGCCGGATATGAAAAGGGTGTGGATCTCCTGGTTCGCCGCGGCGGCGGCGGCGGCGATCGCCG
>NC_033794.1:80254805-80255793 GCF_001876935.1 Asparagus officinalis | reverse complement strand
AGGGAAGGAGGTGGCGGAGGGTGGTGGTGGTGGAGGTAGTAGGAGTCGCCGGTGAGGGAGGGCGGCGGTGGCGGGGGTTTCTCGTATTCGTAGGGGTACGGATGGTGGTATTCCATTGTTTTTTGTTGTAATCATCGGATTTTGTTGGAGATTTTGTTTATTTGTAACGGATGGGTTAGTGGATCGGACCTTTAGCGCGGGTAGGTTGGGCTAGATAACCCGACCCGAATTGGTAGCTTTCAATTTATTTTCCTTTTCTTTTCTGTGTCAAGATGTGCCAACAGTCCGTAACCAGTAAAAATTGTTGCACGAGTCCAAGCTTTACGGTCCAAGAAAAAGACTCCTTAACTTATCGACATGTTTGATATATATCTGAAGATTTCTCCCAGTCTTAGTGCATTTTGCTGCTTTTTGGCAATAGAGAGGATCTTAATCACCCTAAGGTTTAAAATGTTTAACAATGTCATGATGTTATAATGGAGATTTCAAGCATAAGAAACTTAATATTATTAAGTTTTTGTTAGATAAGAATTTGATCAGTTTACAGTTTACCTGATCAGATCACTTAAAATAGTTTGAACCCTTGTCATTATAGATGTTTGGTAATCAATGTGTTTTTTTGTTGTGTTTTTATAAAAAACACCATGGCATGGTGTTTCTTTTTCAAATGTGTTTTGAAACCATCATTTTAGTCAAACTAGTTTGACAATTTATATAAAGGCCAATGTCATGATGTTATAATGGAGATTTCAAGCATAAGAAACTTAATATTATTAAGTTTTTGTTAGATAAGAATTTGATCAGTTTACAGTTTACCTGATCAGATCACTTAAAATAGTTTGAACCCTTGTCATTATAGATGTTTGGTAATCAATGTGTTTTTTTGTTGTGTTTTTATAAAAAACACCATGGCATGGTGTTTCTTTTTCAAATGTGTTTTGAAACCATCATTTTAGTCAAACTAGTTTGACAATTTATATAAAGGCAG
>NC_033794.1:80242416-80252756 GCF_001876935.1 Asparagus officinalis | reverse complement strand
CTACGACGGCTTAGATGAAAAAACAGAATCTTAAAACATATTTTTGTTGTTTTGAGAAAAGTGTTTAATTTTTAGATTTTGTAAAAGGACAAGTCAAAAAAACGCCCATGTTACCAAACGCGTTTCTTTATTTTTGTTGAAGAAAAAAACAAAAACGGCAAAAACGCCACGACGACGGCTTAGATGAAAAAACAGAATCTTAAAACATATTTTTGTTGTTTTGAGAAAAGTGTTTAATTTTTAGATTTTGTAAAAGGACAAGTCAAAAAAACGCCCATGTTACCAAACGCGTTTCTTTATTTTTGTTGAAGAAAAAAACAAAAACGGCAAAAACGCCACGGTTGCCAAACGCCGAAATAAATAACAGACAAGTTGCACTTTAGTAGTAATTCTTTGGGTTTATACCAAGTGAAGATAGCCTTCTCTCTGTAGTAAATCTTTGGGGTACATATAAAAATGGATATTTTTTTCAAAAGAGACCCTTTTTGTTAAATAATTAGCAAAACCGACCGTTTTGCTAATTATTTAGCAAAAACGGTCATTTTTTGGCCGTTTTCGCAAAATGGGATCTCAGGACTATTAGTCCTGTATGTTTAGTGACCCCTAATTACCCACTGAACGATCTTAGAAAACCCACAGTATTACTAGTCCCGTGAGTTTTCTGAAAGGAATTCAAAATGCACGGGACTACTAGTCTCGTGCATTAAGCAGAGAAGTGGCTTTCTCCTCCCAACAAATCAACGGGACTACTAGTCCCGTGGATTTGCTGGGCACACCCCAAATATGCATAGAACATGCATAGGGCCATATCGCTTCATATATATTGTTTGGCGGACCTGTTTTGGCTACAAAAAATATAACATCAACTTCATATAATTGTTATACAATATAATATTTATACACTTATAATATTTAAGAAATAAACACTGGATAAAAAATTTAAGGAATCCACAACATCACAACACAATAGCTACTCAAATACATATCCATACGACAAAATATTCCAAACAAATTCAAATATATCAAGTCTACACATACGAAAAATTTAGTCTAAGCAAAAAAACTAATAATCTATCGCATGCAACCTAAAAGTCCGCCCCTCCCCCGTGGTCTCCCTTTTTCATACCCGCTTCAATCGTCGGCATCCTCCTTTGATTTGAGCTTTGTACGTGCTCACTCTTCGGTTGTGTGTGGGGCTGTGATGGACCAGCTTGCTGTGATGAACTAGCGTCATTGTCGTGTGAGAAAGATTCACCTCGCCTTCGTCGATGCAAATATACCCTCTCCTCATGTGCCATCTGCTCGCGACCATCATTTCGATCATCATGAGTTCGTTGAACAACTTTATGAATCCTCCCCACTATCCGCCGCAATACTGATACATGGACCGAATCTCCTCTGGTGGTATTTATGCCGTAATTTACAATCCCCTCTATCTCATCCATAGCGTCTATCTACAATCACGTAAAAAGATAATCTTATATAAATAAGTAACCAAAAGCTATTGGATTAAAAAATTTATTTAATCTATAAAACGCATTTTACTTACCCATTCTCTTTCATCTGCACCCTGTTATGTATCTTGCTTGTTGGGAATGTATCTCGATTTCGTCGACTGGAGGCGTGGTTTGAGTGATTATCTATCTTCTGGTAACCCCCAATATCATCTTATATAATATATTTCCTCCATCGGAGGATAAATCTGTTCGATGAAGCTCAAATACCGTTTATTCCATCTAGCAATGTAGTGATTATGCACAAGTGGCCAATCATTTTGGTGCCCACCCTTAGACGAATTTCCTTTTATTCTTTCTACAAATTATGGAGCGTGTTGTGCGAAACCAAACTGTCTAAGCACGTGATTCGGCACGTGCATCTCCATAATTTCAACGCAAAACGAGAGGAACTCTGGCTCTCCATATATCATATCCCCCTCCATGCAAATTAGTGGTAGACGAGGTAGAAAAGTTTAGTATATCTGCCACTCGAACTAAAAAATATTAATTATCATTAGTAACTAGCTTAAATTGACTTAAATTCAAAAATTTTGATGTCTGATAAAATTTTATCTAGTCAAGCTCTCGTAAAAATCTAACTGTCTTGTCGGGATCTCATCATATGCTTTAGTAATGTTCCATCTGCGTGTATGATAGAAGGTTAGATTCTAATTCTAAATTTAAAATTTAAATTTAAATTTTCTTTAATTAGATTCAAAATTCTGCTACCTAGTGGAATCTGTCGATCTAAAACTCGCGTCTTGCACAATCTTGGTCTCAAAACCAATCTCTCTCATGCCCAAACTTGTAACAATGTCAAGCACTCATTGAGCTCTTTATTTTGCATAAAAGCGACCTTAGACATTTCCCAATATAGGTATGTTAAAACAGCACTACCCCATGATAATGTCCTGCACCTGTCGAAGTCCCGAAGAAGCGTTAACCACCTATCACATGGCAAATACATTTAGTCGTATTTTATGAATAATGAGTAAATTTCTAGCAAAAAAGACAATGAAAATAGATTATATGAATAACAAGTTGTCTTACCTCAAATGTATTTTATGTTTACTTGAATCGGGGAAAAGAAGCACCCTGATCATATGCAAAATATATGCACGAGTATGTTGTTGGATCATGACCTGGATGCATCTTTTGGCAAGGGGTTTGCGAAATTTTCTTTTAGCCACTTCAATCCAATATATCCCTCGGGCAAGGACTCCGGAGATAGTCCTAACAACTCATCACAAATTCGGCACCACACATGTCTATTAGTCTCCGTAGCACAAGGACCATCAATGCGGAGACCAAGGATCACTGCTAAGTCTTGGAGAGTAATAATCATCTCGCCAACACATAGATAAAAAGTGTTAGTCTCTAGCCTCCATCTATCCATCAATGTATTAAGTAGTGCCCAATTGAGTTTCATCCACCGTAACTTTTGTTGGCCTTCTTATTTTGATGATGTTTAACAAACAATTTACCACTAATGTTGTTTGTCTAGTATTTGTGTTTTCTTATTTATTATAGACAAACAACATTGTTGGAGGATGGATGGAATAGAGCTTCAACGATCATATCCAAAGGAAGTTGGCAGAATGTCGGTGAAGCCTTGCTATTCAAAGTTCAAGATCCAAGTTAAAGCTTCCACTAGTGGAAATTAGGGTTTCCTTGACGGCAACATCGCTGACGGGGTATTCCCGTCAGCGTTGTTTTTATCACTGACGGGAAATCCCGTCGGCGATGTTCCCGTCAGCGTGTCTTCATTCCCGTCAGCGATGAAAATATCGCTGACGGGCTGTAAACATCGCTGACGGGAACCCCGTCAGCGATGTCTGCTTTATAAATCTCGCTGACGAAATATTTTTCCACAGATCGAAACCCTAATTTCTTCGCCGCCGCGCGCCCTCGTTCCCCTCTCTCAGCTCAGCCACTCGCCGCCGGCGAACACCGCACTCTCGCGGCCAGCCTAGCCCGCGCCATCACCTTCCCCTCCCCCTCTTCGACTCCACCATCCGTGGCCCCGATCAAGCTCACCGACGACCTTGGAGCTCGCCGCCGCACCGCCCCGTCGCCGACTCGAACAGTGGGCGCCTGAGCTCTCTCGTCTCCTCACCCGTCAGCAGCGTATGATTCCTTTGATTTTTTTTATTTTTTTTCTGATTTTAGGTTTTGTTGTTTTTACTAATTTGAGATCTGATTTCTTGGATTGCAGCGCAGGAGGTCTAAGTGAGTCTTACGTTTTGTTGGATTGCATTGCAGGAGATCCAAGCGGTAATTTTTGGTCATTGTCGCATTTTTGTGTATAGAATTATACATAATTAGTTGTAAAATGAATAATTAGTTGTAAAATGACCAAGCTGGCTGATATTTACAAATAGCTGTAATCTAGTTAAGTCTCATTTTATTTGTAAAGTTTAACATACAAACTTAAACAAAATTAAGCATATGTTGTAATAAAGTGGTTATATAGCATGACAGTTTTTAGTCTAAAGTGCAATCACTACTGAAATAATTTTTGTATGAAGTTCATCTCTAAATTGGTTCAGAGATAGCGCTATTCTGAGAGAAAAGTTCATGAAGAAAATAACGACATAAGTAACTTCGGTAACAGAATTTGACCTTGAATCAGAAATCGTTACCCCTAGTTTCCCGTCTAATATTGTTGGATGTGAGTCTCTTCTGATATAAACTCACGCAATTCTAGTTGAATGTGAAAATACTTTTTACATCTAAAGAGAATTACGTGATTTATGTTAGGAGTATGCTCTACATGCAATAATTATTAGATCTGTCCGGGGAGGAGTCCCCTTCTCGTATAGGTTAGGAATACAGTAGTGTATCATCTATCTTTATATACTTTATGCATTTTTATTCCTTAAAAATTTCGATAACACGTACCGCATTGTTCTCCGTGTACAATAAGCGTATGTTGTTTTGCGTATCGATCCATAATCGATCTATTATCTATCTTAATATCACTACATTGTATCTCAATTACCTTTTGGACGATATAAATATGTAATATCTTATTTTGTATATTCAGCTTGCAAATGCCTACAAACTTGATGTGAAATGAAAAATTTAGTAACGCAACAATACATATTGTTTTTATTTTCGCCAAGCCAATTTGCATCTATGTAATAATAATTTGTATGTTTATTCAACTTGCAGATGTCTAAAAATATTAACAGGAGGTTATTCGAAGCTAACCCCAGTCAAGACCAATCCACTGAGGAAGAGCCTCAGAGTTCAGGAGAGATGTCAGGTATAACTTGGTTTAACGAACGTATTTTTATTCATGATTTATGCACAATGATAATTTATTTCTTTTATTTTTATAGGTGAGGGTGAGGAAGAGCCGACTCACATGCCATTATATGTAGATCCTCCAGTTATACTTCGAGCATACATTCCTGAGATTGAGCGTGGGCCCTTACCAGCATGTGCAGAGGGGTACAGACTCAAGCAGACTGAAAAATACATGCTTGCGAAAAAAAGATTGGATGAATGGGCCCCTCAGATTGAGGAGATTTTGTCTGATGCAAAAAATGAAATCAGACAAAGATTTGGTGAGTTTGATCAAAAACTTAATCAATTCCAGAATTTTTCTTCTTCCTTTTTTAGTAAATTCTAAGAGCTTAAATAAAAGTGTTGATTAAATAAAAGTGTTGATATATCTATTATTTCTTTTTTGTAGGTGAAAAACTTTACCAGAAGAAAGGACGCCAAGGAAGTGACTTTAAAAAAAAGTTACCGACGGATGGTTTCCGAGCAATTGTGAGATGGGGACATAATGGGATTCCAACCGGACAATGGGCTAATAACTTCAGCTCATACCTTGGATGTTTGATACGGAGGAGTGATAATGTGAATCCCTATTACGAGGCTTGGGAGCAGCCATTTCATGTCCTGGAGAGTATATATCGAGATTGTTGGGTAAATTCTTATATTTATCACAATTATTTTTCAATTCTATCAATTGTCCATGCTTAACTATATTTTATTTTTTAGAGATATTTCAACATCGAAGACAATCCCGTAGGGTGGGAATTTTTATTTGGATACCAGGGAAAGTTCAAGCATTCTCTTCGGGAGTGGAGACATGAGATAAAGAAGAAATGCTTTGATTGTTTCACTCACAACTGGGAGAGGATATACAAGCTTTTGTTGGATTGCATTGCAGGAGATCCAAGCGGTAATTTTTGGTCATTGTCGCATTTTTGTGTATAGAATTATACATAATTAGTTGTAAAACGAATAATTAGTTGTAAAATGACCAAGCTGGCTGATATTTACAAATAGCTGTAATCTAGTTGAGTCTCATTTTATTTGTAAAGTTTAACATACAAACTTAAACAAAATTAAGCATATGCTGTAATAAAGTGGTTATATAGCATGACAGTTTTTAGTCTAAAGTGCAATCACTACTGAAATAATTTTTGTATGAAGTTCATCTCTAAATTGGTTCAGAGATAGCGCTATTCTGAGAGAAAAGTTCATGAAGAAAATAACGACATAAGTAACTTCGGTAACAGAATTTGACCTTACCTTAATTCCACCTTTCTGAGAGAAAAGTTCATTAAGAACAATAGTTATCAGAAAGTTACCACCTTAAGTTTGAACAATTATCAGATAACCTGCATCATATGATATAGTTGACCAGCTGCTAATTTACTCTCTAGGTCTTTATTCTTTTTTGGTTAATTTATTCTCTTGTGGGTAATTACAAGTTTTATTGTGTTATATATCATGATTTATGAATCGAAAGTCGTTACCCCTAGTTTCCCGTCTAATAATGTTGGATGTGAATCTCTTCTGATATAAACTCACGCAATTCTAGTTGGATGTGAAAATACTTTTTACATCTAAAGGGAATAATGTGATTTATGTTAGGAGCATGATATACATGCAATAATTATTAGATCTGTCCGGGGAGGAGTCCCCTTCTCGTATAGGTTAGGAATACAGTAGTGTATCATCTATCTTTATATACTTTATGCATTTTTATTCCTTAAAAATTTCGATAACACGTACCGCATTGTTCTCCGTGTACAATAAGCGTATGTTGTTTTGCGTATCGATCCATAATCGATCTATTATCGATGATTGATACGCATTATTTGTAAAATGAAAACTTTAATATCACTACGATGTATCTCAATTACCTTTTGGACGATATAAATATGTAATATCTTATTTTGTATATTCAGCTTGCAAATGCCTACAAACTTGATGTGAAATGAAAAATTTAGTAACGCAACAATACATATTGTTTTTATTTTCGCCAAGCCAATTTGCATCTATGTAATAATAATTTGTATGTTTATTCAACTTGCAAATGTCTAAAAATATTAACAGGAGGTTATTCGTAGCTAACCACAGTCAAGACCAATCCACTGAGGAAGAGCCTCAGAGTTCAGGAGAGATGTCAGGTATAACTTGGTTTAACGAACGTATTTTTATTCATGATATATGCACAATGATAATTTATTTCTTTTATTTTTATAGGTGAGGGTGAGGAAGAGCCGACTCACATGCTATTATTTTAGTAAATTCTAAGAGTTTAAGATTGATTAAATAAAAGTGTTGATATATCTATTATTTCTTTTTTGTAGGTGAAAAACTTTACCAGAAGAAAGGACGCCAAGGAAGTGACTTTAAAAAAAAGTTACCACCGGATGGTTTTCGAGCAATTGTGAGATGGGGACATAATGGGATTCCAACCGGACAGTGGGCTAATAACTTCAGCTCATACCTTGGATGTTTGATACGGAGGAGTGATAATGTGAATCCCTATTACGAGGCTTGGGAGCAGCCATTTCATGTCCTGGAGAGTATATATCGAGATTGTTGGGTAAATTCTTATATTTAGCACAATTATTTTTCAATTCTGTCAATTGTCCATGCTTAACTATATTTTATTTTTTAGAGATATTTCAACATCGAAGACAATCCCGTAGGGTGGGAATTTTTATTTGGATACCAGGGAAAGTTCAAGCATTCTCTTCGGGAGTGGAGACATGAGATAAAGAAGAAATGCTTTGATTGTTTCACTCACAACTGGGAGAGGATATACAAGCGAGATAAGAGGGTTGAGCCTGAGCACTTAGCTGCACTTATAATATTGTGGGGCCAAGAGGAGCACCAGGTAAATATGTATAGTAGTTAATTATCATCAAGTTATTTATCTGAAACTAGTGATATATTCCATTGTATATTATACCATGCACTAAAATTCTCTTTGTTCACGTTGAAGGAAAAATGTAGGAGAAATAAACTTAATCGATGGGAAAAAGATTATGATCATCATACGGGGACTACTTCATTTGCCCAGATTGAGGATCAATTTTGTAGGACAACGGTATAAAGTCTTTTAATCTTCTATGTATATTCTCTCCGCTTCTTAGAATATTTGATAAATAAAACTAATAAATATATTGTTAAATCTCAGAACGCTCCCTTTATCCCACTACCAGAACTGCACAGGAGAACGATGGTTCAATTTAAGAAGGGGTACAATGACGATGAGACTAAGAAACAAAAGCTAGAATTGGCGAAGAAAATGCAGGTTAACTAATTATCTTAGCTCTTATTAGCCTGTTATCATGTTGGGAATTTATTGTTTGCACTCTTCTTTTATTCATCTTAATTATCATACATGAATTATATGTGTGAAATGACCCATTCGTATGAGGGGCTTGCTTGTTAGGATATAACAATGCATAAGAAATAACATATTGTAACATGATTGATCTACTTGGTTTTATTCTCGAAAACCTTTGAATTGCTAATGACAAAACTTTTCCTATCACCAAACAAGCCAAAGCACCCTTCAACTATTTATTAGCACTTAACACCCTTCTTCACATGTACTTTTATGTTGCACAAAACACCCTTTACATGTACTTTTATTTTACTTGTTTAGGTAAATATCTTTTATTTTTGAAAGGCTAAATCTTAAATTTATTTTTTGGAATTCTAGGAAGCTCTGGAAAACACGTATTCTGAGGTTGTTGCACAGAGCCAAGAGCCCCTGACTAGAGAGCAGAATTATAATGTGAGCCATCTAGTTTGTGGACTTCCTAAAAAAGGGAGGACCAGGTGGATGGGAGTTGGAGCTCAGAGGGTGTCTACACAATTCCAGCCTCCGCCGATTTCCACACCCTCGACTATGCCATCGGGGCTCTCTTACATGCCGCAGGAGGATTGCACTCAGCAGGCGATGCATCTTGTTTCCTCTGTGATGAGTATGTTAGATGGTCAGATTCCCGAGGAGATGTGGGAGGATATTCAAGAGCTCGACTATGCCATCGGGGCCCTCTTACATGCCGCAGGAGGATTGCACTCAGCAGGCGATGCAGCTTGTTTCCTCTGTGATGAGTATGTTAGATGGTCAGATTCCCGAGGAGATGTGGGAGGATATTCAAGAGGAGCTTATGCGAGTGATCCAGCCTACTGCTACTTTTGCGATGGTTTCTAGGCAAATAATGAAATCTTGTAGAAGGCGGGTTCCTACTCGGGTGCAAAGCCAGATTATGAACTTCTTGGCCACTCAAAAGGCATTTACTGGTAGTGGAGAGAGTAGCAGACAGGTATACTTATTATATATGTAAAACATGATTACACACAATATTATGTGATTCTAAATTTAAATTATTTTGTTGTTAGATTGGAGATGATACTATTGGGAGCACGAGTCGTAGGGATGGATCCGCCAGTGGAAACGCAGACGATGACATGGATAGAGCGGATGACCTATCATAGTGAGTTATATATATTATGATACTCGTGTTTGTATATTGTGGATTTAGAACTTATGATACTCATGTGTATTGTTTGTTGTGAAAATTATTATTGTGGATTGTTTGTTGTGATACTCGTGTGTATTGTTTGTTGTGAAAATTATTATTGTGGATTTGGAACTTATCGTGAAAAGTGAATGTATATATTTCGATTGTTTGTGAAAATTGATTGGATGAGAGGTTTATTTGGGAAAATTTGGATTGTATTCATTGCGAGATGTTTTGGAATGCGTGTGAAATGTCGTTTGGAGATTTGTATGTACAGGGAATATATATATATATATATGTACAGGGAACTGATTTGTATATCAGCAGATTTTTTTTTGCTGCTGATACTTATCGCTGACGGGCTACTGGAGATTTGTATGTACAGGGAATATATATATGTACAGGGAACTGATTTGTATATCAACAGATTTTTTTTTGCTGCTGATACTTATCGCTGACGGGTCCTGAACCATCATAGTTATGTTACATCCACAACTGATTTTACTCTTGGTTCCAGGTTCCCAGTGACCAAAAGCTGCCATCTCTTTATCTTCTTGACAGTATCGTGTTTGTATATTGTGGATTTAGAATCTATGATATGTGTATTGTTTGTTGTGAAATTTATTATTATGGATTCGAGAATCCCGTCAGCGATGTTTCTCTATCGCTGACGGGCTTTGCCGTCACCACTTATGCCGTCAGTAATATGTATTACTGATGGCCCCCCGTCAGCGATAGTTCTTCCCTGACGGGACTATCGCTGATGGTGTATCCTTGACGGGGCGCTGTCAAGGATATGTATTTCCGACGGGCATTTGGGCATCGCTGACGGGAATGCCCGTCAGCGATACCTGATTTTCCACTAGTGAGCCTTGTGTGAACCCTGGGGCGTCACAGTTGGTATCAGAGCTCTAGTTCCAATATCCTTAGGATCATCCCTGTGTCATATTATGGAGTTAGGATGAAGTTTACTAGGGATCATGTATACAGTTCGCTAGGAATCCTTAGTATGAGTGAGGACGTACTATATATGTACGTGGAAAATCTAATT
>NC_033794.1:80231017-80242366 GCF_001876935.1 Asparagus officinalis | reverse complement strand
AGTACATTTCCTCCAAATTCTCCTACCAATCCTCTTCAATAGGATGGCGGGTCTACCAAAACTATCATGTTAATGATCACCTCTGATAGTCTATTTCCTCCAAATTCTCCTACCAATCCTCTTCAAGTAGGATGGCGGGTCCATCAAAACTATCACGTTAACCGTCACCTCTGATAGTCATTTTCCTCCAAATTCCCCCACTAATCCTCTTCAAGTAGGATGGCGGGTCCACAAAACTATCACGTTAACAGTTACCTCTGATAGTCAAACTCATCAGATAATGGCCTACCAGGTGATGTGCCTCTATTCCGACTTCATGGATAGTGCCTCACTAGGTGATGTGCCTTGTCTACCTCTTTTTATTCCCCTGCTAAGTTTTAATCAAGACTGGGGGTTGGTTACTTGGAATCCACAGGATTAAGAGTAACAAATCTTTCACATCGTCAAGTTAACATTACACTTCTGACGATCATCATATTTGTCACGTTAACAATATACACCTCTGACAATCAACTTATCAATCCTTGTCAATAGGATGATAGGTCCTCGAAATTGTGCAAATCGCAATCTTCCCCAGCAAGACACTAAGTCTTCAAAATCTTGTTTAAATCTTAGTATCAAAATTCATCGCTTTTGATGATAAACTCACATAGCAATTCTCCCCAGCGAGACGCTAGTCCCTAAAATATTGTGCAAGTCACAAGTACACATTCTCTTGTCACGTTAATATCAAACACCTCTGACAAAATCAACTTATCGACTCTCGTCAATAGAGCGATAGGTCCTCAAAGTTGCTCCCATCGCAACACAATCCTGTCACGTTAACACTCTCATCGCAACATAAATTTCTGTCATGTTAATATCACACCTCTGACAAAATCAACTTATTAATCCTCTTCAATAGGATGATAAGTCCTCAAAGTTGCTCTGATCGCAACACTTCCAACTTATCGACTCTCCTCAATAGAGCGATAGGTCCTCAAAGTTGCTCTGATCGCAACATCTTCTTGTCACGTTAATATCACACCTCTGATGACACAATCAACTTATCGACTCTCTTCAAATAGAGCGATAGGTCCTCAAAGTTGCCCTGATCGCAACACAAATCCTGTCACGTTAACACTAAACCTCTGACAACCCACTTATCAATCCTCATCAATAGGATGATAAGTCCACAAAGTTGCTCCAATCGCAACATAAATCCTGTCACGTTAACACTAAACCTCTGACAACCCACTTATCAATCCTCATCAATAGGATGATAAGTCCACAAAGTTGCTCCGATCGCAACATTCTCTTGTCACGTTAATATCAAACACCTCTGACAAAATCAACTTATCGACTCTCGTCAATAGAGCGATAGGTCCTCAAAGTTGCTCCGATCGCAACACTTTCCACTTATCGACTCTCATCAACGGAGCGATAGGTCCATAAAAATACTGTTAGGTTAACATCACACCTCTAACAGTCAAACCCCCCAATGAACTTGTTAATCCTTTTTCAACAAGATTAGCAAGTTGTCATTATAAAATCCCCAACGGATTAAATATTTTCTGGAATTATCCTAGTGATAATAAAGAAAATTTCTGAATTTCACTCTAAGTGAAAATTCATGCCAAGTTAATATTACACCTCTGGCGCTTCCAACTTTCTTTCAGTGTTTCAAGTAACACAGGAAGAAATAACGACAAAGTCTACGTATTCAACATCGTAGCACCAAAATCCATGCCTTTTACGCATGGGGGACTTTATCTCGATCCCTAATTAGAGATAAGCCTACGCCTAACACGCGTTGCCGGTTAGTCTTTTCCCGTGAAAATGACAAAGTCTATGTATTCAAAATCATAGCATCAAGTCTAAGAGGGTTCATTCTCTTAGCACAACGTTACATGTGGAACGGACTTAGACAATCCACATGCTAGCCCGACTCAAACGGTAGTCGGTAAAGGCTTATCAAATCCGTTGATGGCTAAGGGTTTGCCAAAAATCCTATGCATGTTTGCAGGCCCATCAGCTTAATGGATGTGAGCCGAGACTTAAAACAGATGAGCCAAAGACAAGTCTCAAAGACTTAGTCAAAAATGCACGGAAGCCACTTCCATGTCTTAAGTCATTAAAAACGCTAAGGTCAGACCCGCGTTACAAAAATCATGACGCTGAGGTCACACCCGGGTTTCAAATTCAAAACGCCGAAGTCAGCCTCGCGTCTCAAATTCAAAACGCAGGGGTCCACCCCCGTATTCCAGAAGCAGGATTATGACGCATACCTTCACAAAGGTCCTACGTGGCAAATCCCTTCAACCAAGATGCCTTCGAAGCAAGTGCAGAGAACAAATCCTTTACCACAAGGAATCAACAGCTCCAAGATCAGAGTTGAGATCCAAAGTATTCCGAAAATTCGTCCCAGTCAAACGCGAACTTTCGAAAACTTTGGAGGGGGTTCTGTAGGCTGTCTAAAAATCACAATAGATAGCTGATCCCCATCAAACACCGATGATGGAAGTTACAATCTGACGACTTCCAGAAGGCTATAATTTGAAGACTTTCACGTAGATCGCTGAAGGTTACAATCTGACGACCTTCACGACAACCGATGAGAGCTCTAGTTTAACAGCCTTCACCATCAACATCGAGAGTTACAATCTGACGACTCTTGCATATCAAAGAGCTAAAGTAAAGATTACGAAATGACGATCTTTGCAAACGCTTCGACAGAAAGAGACTACAAATCAATGGTCTCTTCAAATCAAGACGTGGAAGTCCTCCCCGCTTACCAGCATCAAGATGCGCCGTGTTCATAGTCACGAACGCAGCTCAAATACAGCTCCAAAAGTTGCAAACGCAGCTTAAATCGCCACTGGACGCAGCTCTATTCGCTGCCCGACGCAGCTCAACATCGCTGCACAACGCAGCTCAATATCGCTGCCCAACGCAGCTCCAAGCGCTGCCCAACGCAAGCACAAACGCAGCTCCAAGCACTGCCCAACGCAACTCTATACCGCTGTCAAACGCAGCTCCATCGCTGCTCAAACGCAGCTCAAAACCGCTGCCAAACGCAGCTTTCATCCGCTGCAAACGCAGCTTCCAATCACTGCGTTCAAGCTTCCAGACACTGCGTTTGGACACAGAATTCATGCCAGAATGCAGGATCTGCGTTTGACTCGTTCAAACACGAGTTGAACGATTTCAAAACCGTTTCCCACAATCTGAGGGGATCACAACTCCACTCAGGAGTGATTTAAGGGGCGGTTACATCCCATTAGCCCCACTTAGGAGCGAATTAAGGAGGTGGTTACACCCCTTAATCCCCTATAAATAACAACAAACTCAACAGAGTTAAAGATCGGATTTTTGATAATCAGATCAGGGCTGGATCTTTCGGGTACGGTCTGTTGGAACTTCTTGGCAGCAAAAAGAGGATCCTTCATCTTTCGGTTGGAGCTTTGGAGATCAGCAACAAGATCTTCTTCATCCTTGGCTTATAACCGACTTTCGGTTAAATCAACTCGGGTTCTGTAGGTTGTCTAAAAATCACAATAGATAGTTTATCCCCCATCAAACACCGATGATGGAAGTTACAATCTGACGACTTCCAGAAGGCTACAATTTGAAGACTTTCACGTAGATCGCTGAAGGTTACAATCTGACGACCTTCACGACAACCGATGAGAGCTCTAGTTCAACAGCATTCACAATCAACATCGGGAGTTACAATCTGACGACTCTCATATTCTCAAGGAGTCAAGATGAAGATTACAAGACAATGATCTTTGCAACGCTATGACAAAAGAGATTACTTTGTGATAATCTCTTCAAGACAAGACGCGGAGGTCCTGCCCGTGTGCCAACATCAAAACGCCGGGGTCGAACCCGCGTTACAACATCAAAACGCCAGGGTTAAACCCGCGTTACAACATCAAAACACTAGAGTCGGACCCGCGTTACAACAAGCAAAACATGATCGACCCTCGCATTCTGGATGTTCAGTCAACACCCAACCTCGCGTCTCAATCCTAAGACGCGAGGTTAGGATCCTGAACGCCAACGTGGGCGTTTGACTCGTTCAAATATGAGTCGAACGGTTTCAGAACCGTTTTTCCCCACGATCTGAGGAAATCACGCCCACTTAGGAGCGGAGTTAGAGGGCAGTTACACCCCCTTAATCCCCTATAAAAGCGAGTAAACTCAACTGAGTTAAATGTTCGATTTTTATTAGCTTGAATCGACCATTGAATGCTGGCTTTTTGGAGCTGAGAATTGGCAGCAACAGGGGAGATCATTGGGCGAACTTCGGAGGAGATCGGCATCATCCTTCAATGAAGATCATCTTCAACGTTCGGCAACAGGAGCTTCCTCATCCTTGGCTATTAACCAATTTTCAGTTTAAATCAACTCTTTTTCAAGAGTTAAAACTCGTTCAGAGTTATCAACTCGTTCAGAGTTTCATTCCTCAAAGTTTTACATTTTTTGGAATTTATTTGATATTTTTAAACAGTATTTTAAAATCAGCAAAACATGTTTTTCATGTGTCAGATTTCGGTCGACCGCACCGGTCGACCAATCATTTGATCTTTCATCACTGGGCGACAGAGAGTCTAAAACTTGCCGCGCAAGTTCTCCACAACGTCAAATCGTGAGGAGAAGACATCGTTCCAGTGAATCAAGATGTGTGGATCGTCGACGGAGAGCAAACTCGACGCAAGCATTCGAGGGAGGCACTCCATCGCCACCGAGAAGAACCCAGTTTTACGACCGACGGAATTTTCGGTCGACCGACAATAGATCCGTTAGACACTAACGGCTATTTTTTTGAGCTGTCTTCTGGGGACTATTTTGTCATTTTGTTTGGGGTTTTGGCTGAGTTTTGGAGTAGGTATAAATACCCTATTGCTGTCATCTTTCAAAACTAAGAGAATAGTTTAAACAAGTTTAAGGGTGTTTTGTGTTTGTTTAAAAGAGGGTTTAAGAGTTTTGTTTGTGAAGCAAATTTCACAAGAGCAAGTAAAGATCATCCTTTGGTGTTTGAGCATTCACTCTTCTCCCTCTCTCTTGTCATCTATAGAGAAGTTTTCTTCAACTCAATTCTAGCATTTTATAAGTTTGCTCTTAATTTCATAAGCTAGATTTCATATTGAGTTTATATTGTTTTATCTCTTTGTTCACACACAACCTATTGAGCTTATTGTATTTACATTCATAGTATAATTTAGGGTTGTGGGTTTGTGATATTGAGAGTGGGCTTAATTGAGTTCTCACCTTGTTAGATAGAACAATCATTTGTTATATTGTGCTTAATTATGAGGTTTCACTTGTAATACACTTGTACACCGAGAGAAGTGTGTGGTGAGAGACGGGGTCGAATCCAAGATTATATTGTGCTTAATTGTGAGGATTCACTTGTAATACACTTGTACACCGAGAGAAGTGTGTGGTGAGATACGGGGTCAAATCCAAGAGGAGTGGCGTCGGTTGACGTGCCTAGAGAGAGGTTGTAACCGAGCACTTGAGGAGGAGGGTACGGGCTAGGACCAACACTTAGTGTGTGAGGTGTGATTACATAGTGATTGTATTATGAGATGTAAACGTTGTTCGAGTGAACGTAGAAAACCCGGTTGAGATAGTGGAGATCTCCTCGAGGTGAGGAGCGGAGACGTAGGTCGTGGGGACCGAACTCCGTAATCATATTGTTTGTTTGTGATTGTATTGGTGTACTTACTTTTATGTTCATATCTTATATCGCCTTTGTATATTGCTTGTTGATTATATTGCCCACTATCTAGTTTAGATTGTTTACCCTTGAGTTCATATATCCTTGCACATACATTGTCTATATCTCTTTGCTAGGATATTTCTTGTTGTTCATATTGCTTATCCTAGCTCATATACATTGTTGTATTTCATACTTGCTAGGATAACTTATTAATAAGTTTTAATTAGCATAAAATCAGATTAGATTAGCATAAGACCCTAATCACCTCACTCTAGGGTCTAACAACTTTGAGCATGTGAGAAAACCTGCTTGGGCTACTAAAGCAATCATACTCAGATCTTCAAGTGGCCATCATGTATGTTTGAGGCTATGATCAATCATAACTAGCTCTGATCCTCTCTGCACAATAATGAAAAAAAAATATTAGCATTTACTCAATGAGTAAGTAATATGTGACTATAAATTCAAAAAATTTATGACTAAAAATATAAGAATCATTACCGATGTAAATGATATACTCTCTAAACGGTGTCGTGACTGATCATATAGGACTTCATCACTTACCGGCCTGGGAATCATAGTGTATATACCTGCATATAATTGTTAACTTGTTAGTTCTTGCATAATCAATAAGACTATAATAATGAATAAGCTTATAACGACAATGAAAATAGAGATAGATTACCAATTAATTACTATTTACTTGTTCTTGATGGGCAACGAGACCTATTATGGCCTAATTGATTACATTGCCCATATTTAATTCACAACGCTACTCCTTCCCGGCCTTGGTCCATGGTACACTTAATGTGTATGAAGCGAGATCAACTCGCTTGTCTTTTGTATTGAGGTGGTAATATGCATGGTCTATTATAAAACGGGCAATAACGGGTATCACCGGGAGGATGAAAACTCTCCTAGTAAGCCTTTTGATAATGTTTTGTTGAATACCAAGTTAAGCAATACTGATCATAAAGCAATCTAGCGCCACCATTATGATTGGAACTAGCCGCTAAAATATGTTCACATGGTAGTTTTTATAATTGTGGTACATTACAAGTACAACTGCACTCCTGGTCATAGAGATGGACGGTGTAAATACCTTCACAATCTTTAAGCTTCAATTCATTATCGTTGAATGAAGTAATTCTACATGATCTTACGGCCATAATCTTTTTTTGTAGAATACTCTCATTTTTTGGAGTGTGATTTGTCGTCCAACTTCCACCATCACCACGTCTCTTATTAAAGTATGCGTTTAATCTATTGTCACGCCCCGCTTCCCAAAATACCGGGGAATCAAAACATGAACAAGCCCCCGACATATTAAATTAAGGAGAATAAATAAAAATAAACATTCCTCCTCAACCTAATACGCTAAGCGTCAAGAAATAAATGCAAAGGCACAGGTCCCCGATCACAGATAGCAAGAATATAATAAACAACTCAAAACATAATATCCATATCACAAGTGAATATCACCCGAGATACAGAGTTTGGGTCAAACATGTCCTTATTACAAAACTAAACAACTGAATACTGAAGAGGTACAAAGATACATCAATCAACGAAAATAGAAAAAATTACAAAAATAAACAAGGACCAGCATATAATAAAAGAAAAGACTAGGCTTCTACTTCTTCTTCTTCTCTGTCTGCAAAGCTCTCCTACTGAGAATACTCGGGCTCTGACGTATCTCCAAGCTGTACCTGTTCTTCCTCTAAGTCTGACGTACACCAGAAAAAACAGGTGTACGTCAACATGCATGGCATACTTCAAGACCCCACAAAAGAAAAGAACGAACAAAAACCTAATGCGAAAAATAATACAACAATAGAAATGACAAAGAAACGTGCAACTAGAAATCCAACAAAATAAAAATGCAATCCATCATTAAAACGTGATACCCATAAGGCTAACTACATACGGTAACCGGGTCGAATACTAACCATCCTAAAACTCACTGGTCCACCTCTCAAATAAAACCAACATTCATATTATCGGATAACTGACTGTTCACAAATCCTCTACGTGCATCCAATCCCGCTACACATGCGGCCAGAGGACTACACGTAAATCGTTTTCTGGCTGGTTCGAACTTAAGCAAAACTCGGGTGACGAATTAAATTCCCACTGACCAAAGTGATGTACACACTTTACTTTAGCTCTACAAATCAACCCCAGTGGCAACACCAACCACTGGCGCGAGCCTGAAAGATATATCAACAGTCACATCCGATCACATGAACAAAGACTTTCTCATCCCAACTCTTCTCGTTTTTCTAAGTCAAACATAATCCACACTATCTCTGGTTCACCACCTAAATTCAGTCAACACACCTACACATGTCACTAGGTCTGTTCATGACGCATGAGGCCACTAAATCATGAACTACTAAGGTTCTAAATCACAAAAAAGAGATAATAAATAAATCTAATTCTATGCAACAATATCATGGCATATCAAATATATTAAAATAAAGATTAGAAGACATGAATAGTAACTACGAACAATACGAAAAGTATGAACAGTGACTTGTGAACAGCATAATCATGCGTGAAAACCAATTTCATCCAATAAATTCTTTTAAAATTGTTTCTCATTATATTAATTCAGAACTAGTTTTTAAAAATAAAAAATTTATTTATTTAAAATAATTTTTTTATAAAATAAACTCTTTTAAATTATTATTCTAAAATAATCCCTTTTACACAAAGTAAATTCTTTTCTCATTATAATAATTCTAAAATAATCTTTAAATATTCTATTTAATATTACTTCTTCCAAAATAAATTCTTTTAAAATATTTCTCATAATAATAGTTCAAAATACTCCCTTTTACAAATTATTATTTCTTTCAAAAACATTTCGTAATTAATCATAAACTATTTTTCAACATATCCACTCATCATATATAGCATCACTTCACAAAATAAAACTACCGTAGTATTATCAACAAATCCACATAGATAATAACATATTAATCTAATCTATACAATTAATTAATATCAGATATAAATATTAAAATGACGAGTCAAAGAAAAGCGGGATCTTGCCTACGAGGACAAGAGACATGCGGATGAGGCGGCGACGCCATTGCCTGCTGTTTATTGTTCGACGACGCACGCAACAGACCGTCGGCTGGTTTGTGGAGCTGGACGGCAACATCGGTGAAGGAGGAGCTCGCGGTGGATCTGAGAAGAGGGGGGCAACGACGAGGATCTGATGGTGGCAAGGAGCGGAGATGAGAGGCAGCGGAGGAGAGCGAGAGAGGAGGAGTTGGAGAGGAGGTTATGTGTGTGGCGACGAGTTGGTGGAGCTGCAGGGGGTGGAAGAGGAGGTCGGCAGTGATGGATGATTGAGCGACATTGTGGATGATCCGCTCCGTTAAACTTGATTTACATATTCTAAAACCCCAACACACCAAGTTTGGGGTGAACCCGTCGTCGTTTGACCCTTCATCCACTCGTATCAATTTTAACGGTTTTGAATGAATAGAACTTTTCACATGGCTCGATGGAGGGTCAAACGACGACGGATTCACCCCAAACTTAGTGTGTTGGGGTTTTAGAATATGTAGATCAAGTTCAACGGAGCGGATCATCCATAATGTCGCTCAATCATGTGATTTTAGAGGCGTCAAGGAGGAAATCCCCTCCTATGACAAGGATACCCATATATATATAGAGAGAGAGAGAGAGAGATTAATGGGTATCCTTGTCATAGGAGGGGATTTCCTTCTATGACGCCTCTAAAATCACATGATTGAGCGACATTTTGGATGATCCGCTCCGTTAAAATTGATCTATATATTCTAAAACCCCAACACACCAAGTTTGGGGTGAACCCGTCGTCGTTTGACCCTTCATTCACTCGTATCAATTTTAACGGTTTTGAATGAATAGAAATTTTCACTTGGCTCGATGGAGGGTCAAACGACGACGGATTCACCCCAAATTTGGTGTGTTGGGGTTTTAGAATATATAGATCAAGTTCAACGGAGCGGATCATCCATAATGTCGCTCAATCATGTGATTTTAGAGACGTCAAGGAGGAAATCTCCTCCTATGATAAGGATACTCATTAATCTCTCTATATATATATATGTGTGTGTGTGTGTGTGTGTGTGTGTGTGTGTAGGGTTAGGGTTTAGGGAAAAATAAATAATAATAATAATAATTACATATTAAATTAAATAATTATGGGAAAATATTCTATATAATAAAACAGACCAATTATACTAATACAACAGATAATACGCAATAGAAAAAATGATACAACTAATTATATAATTAAACGGAAATAATTAATAAAAAATATAATTACTTACATTTAAAATCAAATAATTATGGAAAAATTATATATATAATAAAACGTACCAGTTATACTAATACAAAAGATAATATGCAATAATAGTAATAATATAATAAATTGTATAAATAATAAGTAATAATAATAAAATGTATTATACAAAATAATACGTAATAGTAAAAATAATACAACGTGTTATTCAAAATGATATGTAACATTATCGATTACACAACGGATTAATTAAAGAAATTTTTTTATTATGCTAAATTAATTTATAAATATTAAAATCATTTATATAAATATAAAATTTTGACTTTTAAATCGTAGAAATTTCTTGAAAATCTGGAAAAATATAAATACTCTTTTAAAAATAATAATTGAATATTTAAAATACCAAAAAATTATTTTAACTAGTATTAAAAGTTTACAGTCATTACATTCTATCCCCCCCCTTAAAACAAATTTTGTCCTCGGAATTAAACGTAAGGATAGAGATATGGAACGAGAGTGGGTACTCACAAATCGACGAGACAATAAACAATGTGAAGCTCAGAGTCAAAGAGTGATAAAGCAAGAATGGAATAAACAAGAACCTTGTCTAGTGTAGAAGAAGAAAAATACATCGTTCTTAGAAATAACGAAACCAATGTGAACATTACTAAAATAACCTAAACAATATAAAACTGACTGATAAGAAATCCATGTACTTAAAATATTATGAGTTGAATAAATAAAGAGTAAGAATGTAATGCATCTGTAGAATACTAAAATCATGAACTTATTAAATTATATCACAAAACACGAACACTATAAAATAATCTAGAACATAAGTAAATGATAGATAGTCTGACAGAAAACGCACACATACATAACGTAGATATGCAAAAGTATAATTAAACACAATAAAATAATCTAAATATCAGATATGATATGCAATGTATATGTGAAATCTAATGACATGATTTGAACAATTGAAAATTTATAAGTAATGATATATATTTTTAATAAAAACATACAATATAACACTATGTGTGATACATAAAATAATATAATAAATAATACAGAAATCAATACAATCAAATGATATATAAGTCAAATCAAAGAAAATATAGTTATAAAAATAATAACATATAAAATAATGACCAGCACGAGGAAAGAGAAGATATACAAGGAGAGTGTAGTCGGGAAGTGACGAGACATAAAACAGTAGAAAGTTCCGGACTCAAAAAGTAATTAGGTAGGGACTAAGACATAATTCACCGAGATGATAGGATAAGGGCCAACTATAGTCTTACGGATAAAAATATGATTTGCGTCTAAATTGTCT
>NC_033794.1:80213517-80226017 GCF_001876935.1 Asparagus officinalis | reverse complement strand
CTGATCAGAAATAAAAATAATCATTCTAGGACTTTAAACAGTAGGGATGAATTTATAAATACATTGAAAAAATCACTTCCAACTCGATGTATCCTCTACCTCCACAACTGCGAAAGCCAATGGAAATAGACACTATTTGCATCTACACCGGCCGCAACCAAGAGCACTCCTTTGTACTTGTCGTATAAATGTGTGTCATCAATGCTCAAGATTGGATGACAAAAAGAGAATCCTTTGATAGCGGGTCCAAATGCCTAACATACTCGTATGAACCTCTCTGTTCCTGTCGCAATCGCTTTAGACAATATTTTGTATTCGGTACCCATATTTTTCCTCTTAATTGCTTCAAGATATTGCGGAAGTAATCCGTAAGATTTCTTCCAATCTTCAAAGATTTTAATCAGCGCCTTCCTCCATGCATAATATGCTTTATATTTGGATATATTTATTTTTCCCATATCATATACCCTTGTAATTATCTGCCTTAGAGTAAGATCAAGTTCTCGCCTAACTTCGAGTATAATTAGCTTCAAGATATAAGAGGAACTTGCTGCCTTATGATCGACATTGATAGTTGGATTGTAATGTGTATGAAGTTCACAATAACTAGAGATCATAAATTACCCATTAGATTTTTTCCTAATCACTGCATTAAGCTTCCATGTACACTTTGAATTTCTCTCATCTTGAGCACTTACATACTCTTATTGAGCTTTCTCGTTGAAGTAGCACTTGACATGATGGTTGGTTGTATACGTTTTTACCGGCTTGAATTTGACCCGATTCTTGATTGACTATTCATGTATAGCGAAAACCAAACTTTTTTTGTTCTAAAAAAAACATCTCCTTTTTTGAAAGTGAAGTCCTCGGGTCGTTCGCTATTAGGACCAAGCTCAATGAACTCAACTTATGAGGCATTTATACACTCCTCATTTTGAAACTCTTCTGACAATGGTTCTTCAGACTCAACATAATTGTTGCTTACACAATATTCATCCATCCAACAGGTGTCCTCATCGGTTCCTCCAATTGCACATTACATACTATCAAGACGTTCATCCCCTTCAGCATCTTCATAATCATCATCTGCATCTACATCTTCATCATCTTTTACAATAGAACCAACCGATAAATTAACCGAAACATGATCCAAAGCGTTGTGGAACACGTCACTTGACATTGCACCAGAGTCATTTTCTAAACTTAGAGATGAAATGAATTTGCTCGAGTTATGATACGGGTGTATCTTCTTCCTTGCTTCGGGAGCTTAGTGATCCTTATGGGAGCTTAAGGATAGATGATTCTCATGGTATCTTAAGAATAGAGGTGTGGACGAAGTCGTTGAAGGCGGTAAAGGTAGATTACAGGAAAAGACTGTAGGAGTCATTTTGAGCTCCCATCGGTCGACCGCGAGCGTGCACAGCACAAGGAAAATCTCTAGACTTTTCGCGGTCGATCGCTACGACTTGGTAGTTGACCGCCAAAACCTTGTAGTCGATTTTGGTTTCAATTATTGGATCCAGTCAGCCATGATGGTCTCTGCGGTCGACCGTGACGGTTTCCTGAGCCTTACTGGTTCGTTTAGGACTTTGTTTCCTGTTTGATTTTGGTTTGTTTAATTACACTTTTGTCATCCATGTTGTAAACTCTATAAAGAGGATTGTTTTAGGGTTCTAAACAATCAGAGAAATCAAAGAGATGAGATCATAACCAAGGGATTAGGGTTTAGAGAGACTTAGGAGATTGTTCTTGATTCTAGAGAGATTGTGAGAGAGGGATTTGTAATCTGTTATTCTCATAATCTAGAAAATGTATGTTTTCCTTGCCAAAATGGAATTATTCTTGTGTTTTCTATCGTCTTCTTATCAACCCACTCTTGATAATTCCACGATCAAGGTGCTCGTCCAGCAACTCGTATCAAGTTAGTATCAGAGTGATTAGATCCTGTGAAGGGGGATCCTGTGTATGGTCCTTACTCGATCATAATATAAGAAGCTAGGGGAGATCCTTATTTCTTTGGAAGGAGTTCAGAGATTAAGGAAGAAGAAGATGACCGAAAGGGATAGTTCAACAAGACTAGATACATTGGAGAAACAGATGGAGACAATGGGTTTGACTCTCACATAGCTCGTCAACCTTTTCTAAGGAAAGGATAAAAATGAGGAATCTTCTTCGAAAGGAAAGAGGAGACTTGTAGAGTCTGATGGGGGAAGGCGAGGAATCTGATTCTGAAGAGGAGGCTGAAATTGTCAAGACTATTCCGTATCAAGGGGGTAAGGATTCTTACCAGAATCTGAAGATAGATTTCATAGTAGAGATTCCTATTTATGATGGGAGTGTAGACGTCGAGAGGCTTGATGATTTGATCGAGCGTATGGAAACGTATTTCACTCTTTATGGCTATTCGTTAAAAGATAAGATTGTATTCACGATTTTGAAGCTTTCGGGACATGTATTGACATGGTGAAAATCCTATTGCAAGCAGGAAAAGAAGGCGGTGTCGTGGAATAAGTTCAAGGAGATACAGAGAAAATAATTCTACCTGGTGGGATTTCTTGAGGAACGTTGGTACAAATAGTACGGCTTATGCCAAAGAGTTAATCAAACCGTTCAAGAATACACCATGAAGTTCCAGCAGCAGGCGATGGTCCTCAACATTATGATGGAGGAATATTCTATGTTTATGAAGTATATGGCGGGATTGAGTGATTACATCCGGAAGGAGATGAAGTTATTCAAAGTGGAATCTATTGTAGAGGCGAGTGTGAAGGCTATTGCCATCGAAGGCAAGCAAAAGAGGAGCAACGAGGCAAAGGGAGATGCAAAACAAGCAGGAGAAGAGTCTAGTGGTTCTCAATCTAAGGAGGAGAATAAGAAGGGTAATCCAGGGAACACAGGGCTGATTTGTAGTCATTACGAGAAGATATGGCACATAGCTGATCAGTCCTGGGAGAAGTATCATCATCTTAAGCCAAGGGGGTTGAAGAAGAAGGAGGAGAAAAAGCATACGTGATAGCTTATGTTCCGAAAGAAGTCCCTAGGATGAGAGAGCCCAACAGCAGTCTTAACCTTATGATGAGGAAACAGGCCATGAAAAAGCACGACGACTCTAGAGAGCAACTCTTTGTTCTTAAGTTGCAGGTAAAGACCAGTTTGGTTGATGCTATAGTTGATCCAGACAGTGAGAAGAATTTGATATTCGAGGCTTTGGTTCTGAAGCTAGGTCTGAAGACAGTCAAGCATCCAAAGCCCTATCTATTAGGGTAGATTCAGAAGGAGACGAGACTGAGTGTAATTGATCAATGAACTTTTAGATTTGCGATCCATGAGTAGTATATTAACGAGGTCACGTGCGATGTAGTTCTATTAGATGTTTGTCAGGTTATACTGGACAGTCCCTATTTGTGGGATAGATATACGATCTACGAGAGACGGGCTCAGAAGTACACATTCATCAAAGATGGTAAAAAGTTCATATTTCATTCAGCATCTCTTCTGAAGGAGACAAACTTGGTGACGATGAACCGGGCGAAGAGGCTAGTGAATGCAAGCAAGAAGTTTGTTGCGTTATGCATTAGTTCTTATGAGGAGCCACTGAAAGAGGGTTAGTGAATGCAAGCAAGAAGTTTGTTGCGTTATGCATTAGTTCTTATGAGGAGCCACTGAAAGAGGGTTGTAATTTGGTGCGGAAGGTGACTACGACGAGATGCATGATGAAGGAGTTGTTTCTGATCGGACGTTGAGACCGGATTCCTAGCAAGGCCAAGTGGTTCAAAAAAGAAGGAGGGGCTCACGAATTCCCTCAGCTACAGTTCTAACTTGAACGGGACTTTAAGTTCCTAAAGGGAGGAGCCATGATACGGGTGTATCTTCTTCCTTGCTTCGGGAGCTTAGCGATCCTCATGGGAGCTTGAGGAGGGTGTATCTTCTTCCTTGCTTCGGGAGCTTAGCGATCCTCATGGGAGCTTGAGGATAGATGATTCTCATTGTATCTTGAGAATAGAGGCTTCGGGAGCTTAGCGATCCTCATGGGAGCTTGAGGATAGATGATTCTCATTGTATCTTGAGAATAGAGGCGTGGACAAAGTCATTGAATGCGACAAATTTATCTTGCATAGTCTTAGCAAACTCTTGACAAAGATCATTGTTAGTAGAACCAAATATTATATCATCTACATATATTTGAATTAATATTATATCTTTATTTATTTTCTTAATAAATAGTGTAGAGTCAACTTTCACAATTTTAAATCCGGAAGTTAAAAGAAAATTCTATAGTCTATCATACCAAGCACGAGGTGCTTGTTTAAGACCATATAAAGTTTTCTTAAGTTTAAAAACATGGTTTGGAAAACTTTCATGTTCAAATCCGGAAGGTTGTTCTACAAAAACTTCTTCTTTAATAAAACCATTTAAAAATGCACTTTAACATTTATTTGATATAATTTAAAATCCATAAAACATGCAAATGCAAGTAAAATTCTTATAGATTCTAAACGAATAGCCGGTGCATAGGTTTCATCATAATCAATACATTCTTCTTGATTATAACTTTGTGCAACCAATCTGGCTTTGTTTCTAATAACTTGTCCAGATTCATCCAATTTATTTCGAAATATCCATTTGGTTCCTATAATGGATTTATCTTGAGGTCTAGGTACAAGATCCCAAACGTTATTTCTAGTAAATTGATTGAGTTCCTCTTGCATAGCAATTATCCAAATCATCTTTACATGCTTCTTTAATATTTTTAGGTTCAATTATTGAAACAAATGCAACATATGTATATAAATCCAATTGTGATCTAGTTTGAACACATTTAGAAATATCATCTATGATCAAATCATGTGGATGATTCCTAACATCTACATATGCTTTAAGTAAAATATTACTATCATTAGGACTGTCATCAATAATAGGGGTGGTTGATTAACAATATCATCATCATCATGATTATTATCATTAATATTAGAATTTGAATTAGATTCATCAAAAGAAACATGCAAAAAAATTTCTATTGTAGAAGTCTTTTTATTATAAATTCTATAAGCTTTACTATACATAGAATAACCTAGAAAAATTCCTTCATCTGATTTAGAATCAAACTTGTCTAAGTTTTCTTTTGTATTTAATATATATTATTTACATCCAAATACTTTAAAATATGAAGCTTTAGGAATGCGATTATAAAATAATTTAAAACTTGTTTTATTTAGAATAGGTCTTAATAAAATTCTATTTTGAACATAACATGTTGTGTTAATTGCTTCTGCCCAAAAATACTTAGGTAGATTAGACTCAACTAACATTGTTCTAGAACATTCTTGTAAAGTTCTATTTTTTCTTTCAACAACTCTATTTTATTATAGAGTGTAAGGAAATAAAAATTCATGTGAAATACCATTTTTATTACAAAAATCTGAAAATAATTCATTTTCAAACCCGCCACCATGATCACTTCTAATAGTGACAATAGTAGTCGATTTTTGATTTTGTATCTTTTACAAAATGTAGAAAACTCATCAAAAGTATCATTTTTATGTTTTAAAAACATAACCCATATAAATCTTGAATAACCATCAACAATGAAAAATGCATATCTACTTCCATTTAAAGATGCAATTCTAGAAGGACTAAATAGATCCATATGTAATAATTCTAATGGTCTACTTATAGAAACAACATCTTTAGATTTGAAAGAAGATTTATGTATTTTTCCTTGTTTACATGCGTCACAAAAATGATTTTTCTTATTTACAATTTTAGGTAAACCATTTACTAATTTTTTTTAGAAATACGTGATATATTTTTTAAATTAATATGTCCACATCTTCTATGCCATAATAATGTATCATCTATTGATGCAACTAAACAATGTTCATTTGAATAAAAATTCATGGATAAAACATATATATCTTTTTTTCTAAAACCTTTAAACAAGATATTTGATAAATCTTGATCATATACAAGACATGAATCTTTTTCAAATATGATTTTAAAATTTTTATCACATAGTTGACTTATACTCAGAAGATTATATTTTAAAACATCTATTATTAAAAATATTATCTATTAAAGGTTTATCAATGTTACCTACTGTTCCAATACCTATAACTTGACCTTTGTTTTTGTCTCCAAATGTAACCGTGCCTCCATCTTTGTATTGAATTGAAGATAACATTTGAGGGTTTCCGATCATGTGTTCAGAACATCCACTATCTAGTATCCACTTTTTTTAGGTACCTGAAAAATAAACATTGAAGCATTTGTACCCTTTTATGTTGGGTCCATTAGATTAGCACTTAGGAGACCAAATCCACTTGGAATTTGGTTTCTTTTTGTTAACATAAATATAATTAGTTGAATTGCAAATTTTTTTCTTAAAATTTAAAATATAAGTATTTCTTTCATGCATACTAACATTTTTAGGCTCCCAAATGAATATAGATAAAGCATGATTATTTTTAGCATGAATATTCCTTGTTAAAAGGTAAATGGAATTTTCTAACATTGTTATTCATAGAAGATGATATATGATTTGTACTAAAAACATTTTCATACTTCTTATGAACATATCCTAAACCAAATTTTTGACTAGAAGACTTTTGAAAAGATAACAAATCATTCAAGTCTTCTTTTCCTTTATTAAACTTATTTATATTTAAGAATATATTTAAGTTTAAGTGAAGCCATATTCTTATCTAAATCTGAAATTTTATTTTTCATAATGTTACATTCAGTTTTAAGATATACATTATTTTCAGTTAATAACCTATTTTTAGAAAATAATTTGTCATTTAATTCCTTTAATTCTTCAATTTGTGAAGAATTTGAGGAAATTATGTCTAAGTTCAATTTATCATTTTTATTTTTTAATATCTTATAATTAGCATTTAAATCCTTAAACTTCATATAAAGTTTATTAAAAGCATCTAAAAGTTCTTCATTGTCTAAAGAATTATTTACTTCATCTTGTGCCGTAAAGCACATGTGAGCGGATTCTTCTCTTTCTTCTTCTTCTTCTTCGGAAGAGGATGAATCGTCGTTATCATCCAAAATCACCGCCATGGTCTTCTTCTTCTTATTCTTCTTCTTGAAGTTGTTAGAATTGTTAGAATTTGTGAACTTTAACTTTAACTTGAGTAGCGGACAATCCTTCTTTATGTGACCTGGCTTATTACAATTGAAACGCAAAGAAGAGTCATTAGTATTCTTAAATTTGTTGATTTGAACTTACCTTTCTTAATAAATCGTTTGAATTTCTTAGTAATCATTGCAATATCCTCATCATCTTCATCAGATTCATTGGTGTCAGAGGATGTATTGAAGGCAAGTATCTTCTTCTTCTTTGGTTCATCATCCTTCTTTCTATCTTCAATTTGAACTTCATATGCCATCAAATTTCCAATAAGATTTTCTACGGTGAGAGTTGATAAATCGTTGGCTTCTTCAATCGTCATATGCCATCAAATTTCCAATAAGATTTTCTACGGTGAGAGTTGATAAATCGTTGGCTTCTTCAATCGCCGTAGTTTTCTTCTCCCATTCTAAGATTTTCTACGGTGAGAGTTGATAAATCGTTGGCTTCTTCAATCGCCGTAGTTTTCTTCTCCCATTCTAGAGTTAGTGCTCTTAGGATTTTTCTTACCATCTCAACTTGAGTATATTCTTTGCCACGTCCAATCAAGGAGTTAATAATATCTGTAAACCTTGTGAACATCTCCGTGATGGATTCATTCTCTTTCATCTTAAATAGTTCAAACCTGTGAACAAGAACAAATTTTTTTAACTTTGTTAGTTCCTTCATATGTTACCTTAAGAGTGTGCCAAATTTGATGTTCTGATGTAGAGGTAGACACTCGATTGAATTCGTTCTTGTCCAAGGCACAAAACAGTGTATTCATCGCCTTAGAGTCCAGATTTACATTTGTCCTTTGAACAATCATCCATTCGGTGTAAGGAGTGGTAGACTTTGTAAATTCCATCTCTATATTGTTCCATAGATCATAGTCAAGAGATTGGGGGTAGATCTTCATCCGACACTTCTAATAATTGTAGTTTGTGCCATCAAAGAGAGGTGGTCGCTATGTGGAATGTCCCTCTTTAAATTGTGATGTATTTGTTGTACTTGATGATGCGATCCTTCACCTTGCTCTGATACCAATTGTAGGATCTTATCTAATACACACTAAAATACTAGAGGGGGGGGGGGGGGGGGGGTTATTTATTCTAGGCAAACAATATGTTAAAGGATGGATGGACTAGAACTTTCGCGATCATATCCAATGAAGGTTGGCAGAATAATGGAATAAAACAATGTAATTTAAGTTAAAGATTCAAGATCAAGTTTTCTCCGTAAAGTGTACCAAGTTGAGCTACATCGAAGATCAAGATAGCTTAGGTAATTTAGTTTAGATTTTATATTATGTGTGTTGATACTTTAAGCTCAATAATATACACACACATTTTATTGGTTTATACACACACACACGCGCACACGCGCACACACACATTTTAGTTTTTGGTTTTCATGTTTATATAAATATAAAAATTACACATTTCATATTTATTGTTTTATTTTGGTTTAGCTTTATAGATATGAAACAATAGTTATATTCATATACACTTTCACATGTTTCATATTCTATTGCTTTTGGAAAAACAAATGTGTTTTGTATGATATATACATTTTTGTGAAAATAATGTATTCTTATTTATGGACTTAACAATCACTGAATACATCTTTTATTAAGTCTATAAAATTATTTTATAAAGTTTCAAAACATGGTTTAATCAAAACATCAAATTTCAAGTATGTTCATTTTCATGTTTTGGACTATTTTGAAAATGATGAGATTTCTCAAATAGGAAGTGATTTTTGAAAACCAATTTTTGAAACATGTTCATTTTCATGTTTACAATCATTTCCCAAAGTTTTATATTTTTCTGAATTTGTTTATTATTTTTAAATCAAGTTTAAAAATCAACATTTCTGTTTTAAACCGGAGTATCTGAAATATCTGTTCGCGGTCGACCGGAGTGGTCACAGCGATCGACTGCCATAAGTCCAGAAACTTTGTTCTATTCTTCAGCTATTTACAGTCGACCAGACCTAGCACTACGGTCGACCACCAATGTTACCATTGCATAGTAACGCCTAGTTTTCAGATCTATTTTTTGGTTGGTTTTTTAGTCTTTTCTTGGCTTTCTCTTGCCCTTGGGGTTTCTTATAAACACCCCCATTGCATTTATCATTCCCACCAACCAAGAGAGAAATGTGGTTTAATTTTGTTTAAGTGTTTGTTTACAAAAGTTTAAGTTTGTGAAGAAATTTTCACAAGAGCTAGAAGAGATCATCCTTTTGTTTAAGGGAGACACGTGCTAGAGACCAACACTTAGAGGGTGTAAAGTGAGATTACAAGAGTGTGAGATTGTAAAGTTTTCGATGAGCTAGAAAACCAAGTATGTGGTGTAAACGTTATTCGGGTGAGCGTAGAAAACCTGATTATGATAGTGGATTTCTCACCGGGAGTGGGGAGCGGGAACGTAGGACGGAAGGTCCAAACTTCATGATCATTTGCTTGTGTTTGAGTTTGCTTTGGCATTTCATTTATGCTTAGTGTTTATTACACTCTTGTCGCCATTGTTAATTGCTCTTTGTTTATATTATCCACTATCTTGTTTATATTGCTTTGTGTTTATATCACCCTTAGCTTCATATCCTTGCATATTAAGTGTTGTATAACTAATTTGCTAGGATATTTATTAATTAGTTTTAAATAGCATTAAATTAGATTAGATTAGCATAAACCCTATTCACCCCCCTCTAGGGTTCTTTCCTAGTGGCATTAGTGTTTAACATTTTATACTGGTTCCACATCCCCGGTGTACATCCAGTTCCCAAAAAAATCCCGCTTGAGAGTTCTACTATAATTTTGAAAAACTTACAAAATCAAACAGCAAACCTGACCAATTTGGAAGACCATGCAAATTACACACAATCTCTTCACTAAGAGATTACAGCTCTCACACCCAAGAGATTACAACTCTCACACCCGAGAGAATTTTTTTGAATCAACAACATAATTCCTATAAGCCTTGATTGTGTAATGATGTGTAGCAGTGGCTTTAGGAATATTTTTAATCTCTGGAAGTTACCTAAATAAGTTGTATATAAGATGAAGATCAAAGGCTAACTCAGAGAAAACTTTTCTCAACACTTAGTAAAAAATCTGAATGTTTTTAAACTCTTGAGAATGCCCAAATATTGAATCTTATAGATAGGAATCATTTGTCCAAATTTATGAACTTGTAACCTATTTATAGCCCTTGAAAAGATAAGTTTTCAAAGCCAATTAACGAATCAAATAGCTAAAAACAGTCACAAATTCAAATTCTAAAATGTCAGAAAACTGTCACTTTGGTCGACTAATAGTTGTTATAGTCGACTACACTGAGTTAAAACATACTCTGTTAATTCAAGATTTTTCTTAGTAGTCGACTACTCTGTAAAAGATAGAAATCTGGAATTCAAATTCAAAGCAGAGTAGTCGACTATACTGTGTAGTAGTCAACTACACTATAACAATAGAAAGTTAAGAATTCTAAAATGACTTTTAGTAGTTGGCTATATAGCCTAGTAGCCGACTACACTGTATTTTTACAGAAACTGAGATTTTGTCAAAGTCTTTACTAGTCGACTATAAAAAGTCAGTAGTCGACTAGACTGTAATTTAACAGAAACTTATATTGTTGATCTGAACTTCAGTAGTCGATTACAAGTCACATTAGTCGACTACTAAGGGGTGAAAAATGATATGAATGAATTATTTTGAGACTCATTGATAAGTTATAAACTCTAATGGTTAACATAGAGAATTTTTATTGTTTACCAACACACTAAGCATGTGTTAGTGTGTTCTAATCACTATGTGTGTGTATGTGTGAGTGATCAAGGCTCACTAAGCATGTGTTAGTGTGTTCTAATCACTATGTGTGTGTATGTGTGAGTGATCAAGGCTTGTACAAAATTTCTAAGTAAATAATCACTATGTGTGTGTATGTGTGAGTGATCAAGGCTTGTACAAAATTTCTAAGTAAAGAAAATATAAATTTTACATTGATGTATAGGCACTTTATTTTCTTTACTTCATGATGCCTTAAACTCATCTTGTACTTGTTCATATTTGATGTTAATAGATATATTGAAATGATAGTGCATAATAATACTCATAGTGATACACGTAATGAATAAATTGTTATCATCAAAATTATATCTTTGGTACATGATATCCAACAACGTCATCCACACCCCAAGGAAAGTGGGTTGCCCCCATTCTGGCGAAGTTCATTAGAATGAACTTCGCTTAAAGCTACTCAGTGAGCTTCAGGGAGCTTCGCCTTCGATCATTACAGGCAAACCTCACCATTGACCGTTTTAAAAGCTATTGTTATGAAAATAATTATCCCCATTATCTCTTAAATTAATGACCACTAAATCCATAATTAATATTCACTAATTCTCTCTCTTAGCCTATAAGAGGAGGGAGATTGCTCATTTTTAGAGCATCTTGGATTTTAACAACTTTGGCAGCTAGTTTCTCATCATCTAGAGGAAACTTCGATATCTTCAAAAAGGACCTTGGTAATTATCAATTAGTAGAAGACTTAACGCTTTAGTCGGACCGTCAACAGAGTATGAGATTGACACTCCACTGATACAAAAAAACTCAGTTACTTATACTTTTCTTATTTCATTTGTAGTTTTTTAATAGTAATTTGTGTTAATCGTGACTCAAAAGATCCAAAACAACCTTCTAGAGTAAGAGTAGCTCTGGTGGAGAAGAAGAGAGCTCAAATCCATGATAAGAAAAATCAGATGAAAATTTTAGAGACATTTGGTTGTTGGTTGAGGATCTTTATTTATAGAGGAACCGTGATTTATGCAGTTTTAAGGGTTGACGTGCATCTAGATTAATGCGAGTAGGTAGATTATGCATCATTAGATTTACACAAACTAGTCTGGTAGCTTTTTAGGGTAAAAACGTCTAACTAATAACGACATTATTTGGAACAACTTTGGTAGGAATTGACGTTCATGTAGTGTTAGTAGTACCGAGTAAACACTCACATTTGTTATCTTTGCAACCCCGCATGTTCCTTATGCAGAGATTTGTTTTTCTTATAGCAATCTGCTACCTCTGATTTGCTGCAATTTGGTCTGTCAATTCAGTGAAAAGTTTATATGCTGCTAACTTTATGGGGGTTAGGCGCATAAATCTAGACTGCATAATCCCAGCACCGTGTAAACGTGCCTTAGGCTATTTTTGGGTGAGTTTTGATCTAATTCTCACTCTACATAGGCTTGGGGCTTTATGACTTTGCATCCTTAATCCCTTGTGTGTTCATTTTGTCATGTTGAATTCTTTGGTCACTTTAGAATGGCTATTTTACCCTCCGCGGGCCACCTCATGGCGTTATGTGATACTTGATCGATGGTT
>NC_033794.1:80204548-80213507 GCF_001876935.1 Asparagus officinalis | reverse complement strand
TTAATTCCTTGAGTTTTGAAGCTATTTTCAAATTAGTACCTCAAAATTATAGAAACTACTATTACGTCCCTCAACTTTTAAGCTATTTTAGAAATATCAAGTAGAGGAAAATTAGTCCGTAAAATCATCAAAAACTTAATTACACTAAATTGTCAAGAACTTAATTACATCCTCCGATTCTCATAAGTTGTTTCATATCAATCTCTATGATTGGTAATTATATTTTTGATTTGATGGACTAATTTCAAACAAATTTAAGATTCAGTAACTTAACAACAGTTTCATTTATTTGAAGGACTTATTTCAAAATAGCTTTAAGAATTGGGAGATTAAGTAGCAATTTCAATGACCTTGAGGAACAAATATCAAAATATGAAAGATGTAAGGGTCTAATATAAAAAACTAACTTTAAACTGGCTTGGTATTTTAACAGTTAAGTATAGTCTTATTACCATATTTTTTATGTAACTTTCTATATTTTTGTTCCAACTCATTAAATATATGAATATGTTTAGACCAAAGGTATACAATGTAAATTACTATATTTTCTGCGGCATGCTGTTAAATATATAGTTTATTTTTAAATGAAATTCTTAAATTATTTTTTTATTTCTTCACACTAATGTTGCGGGGCCATGACTTTAAATTGATTTTTAGCCTATAAATGTTTTTGCCATTTTTAAACACATTCACTTCAAAAGGATGTTTTTTGTATTTAATCATGAAGTCATGTCCCACTTTACTTTTAACTCTGTCCGCTTCTAAAATCAATCTTAAATCCGTACTCCAACAAGCTAATTTTAGAATTAATTTGCATTACAAAGTTTTAATATATGGTTTTTATTGCCATATTTTGTTGTAGCTTCCTATATTTTTGCTGTAGCTTCCTATATTTTTCCTGTAAAATTTTAAGTACTATGTATATTTCTAAACCAAATACTTAAATTATTATTTTTATATTTTGCCAAGATGATGCCGCAGCATCATGCGGATCAATTTTTGCTGATTCGCGTACAAACTCAACTATGCAATAGGGAAATTTTCACTATTCATTCGCATTTATCCCTAATAAGATTTTAATAGAGTAATATAGATACTGTGCTAATATTGTTATTAAGGGTTATTTAGGTATTAGTCTCTCAAATATTCAAGAGTTCTATAGGGTCCCTCAAAACTTCAATAGTTCTAGATTGGTCACTCAAATCTTGGAAATTGCTGCCTCGAATTTTAATGGTCTTGCAATGGTCCCTCAATGACCAAAATACTCTTCACTTTATTTTTTTTCATCCAAAAACTATCTAAAACCATTAGTTGAATGAAATTTTGGTCTTTGAGGGACCTAACTATAAGATCATATAGGTTTTTAGGGACATAGGAGCAACCCAAAGATTTGAGGGGCTAATTGTTAGATTAAATCTGATTATGGGCACATATGTTATATTAGTGTATAAAGCTATCTTTAAGGTTGACCCGCATAAAGTGATCAATTAGTTAATTTTGGGTCAATGAGTATTTAATTTTTTGAGGGGCTAAATTAGAAAACTATAATATCTATAAATAAAGGGTTATGGTCCCTAATCTGAGGTTAACATTCTCTATTTTTTTAATCCCCATCTAAAGAGAAATCTAAAAGAAGAACCCTCAAGATTAGAAGATCAAACCCTAATTCAAATCATCATGGATTCAGGTACAGTTTCTACTCTTCTTGTATTTCATCTCTTTGAATTAATCATGACTATTTTAGATCGAGTTATTACAACAAGTGGTATCATAGCCATTGTGGTTAATTCTTAGGGATTTAAGATTAAAAAATTAGGGTTTGTTTGGATGTGTGCACATTTGATCTGTTGCACGCATGAACAGTAGCAAATTTTTTTATTTTGCCTTCAATATCTGTCGTTGTGTGGTCTGTTTTCATGCATGAACAGGAAAGTTCATGTTTTGATTTTGTTTTTTTTATTCTTTGGCTATTAAATCTAGATCAAACTCTTGATCCAGATTGTGTGCTATTAATCATGGATTAAGATCAAGCAAATGACAGAGAATAATTCAGGAATTAAGTTCAAAAAATCTACTGCAATAGGATTTCTTTTGGTTCTGCCGTTGGTTCACTTAATTCCTCACCGGCGATACGTTGTTGGCGGCCCCACTATTAGAAAAAGACAGAGGTGGCAGCATTAGAAAATCTTAGGGGTTCGAAACCCTAGGGTGCGGGAGCTTAAGCGGCAGCGGCGGTTCAGATCAAAACCCTAAAGGGTGATTAGGGCTCAGAAAGTTACCTAATTCAAGTGAGCCTCGTCAGCACCACTGTAGAAGAGCTCGAAGATCATTTAGGAGTGCCTCGTCAGCAACGTCTGCAGGCGAGGTGGGTCTTCTTTTTAGGCGAGCTCGAGCCTACTCAGGTGAGCTCAAGCCCTAAATCAGGCGAGCTCGTGCCTCGGGTGAGCTCAAGTCCTAAATCAGGCAAGCTCGTGCATCAGTCGTGCTCAAGTCCCAATTGAAGGCGAGCTCGACTCTCGACTTCAGGTGAGCTTCAAATGCTCGATTTAGGTGAGCTTCGGCTCGATTCTAGCGAGCTCTTGGTCTCGATTCAGGCGAGCTCTCGAGTCTCCATTCAGGCGAGGTCTCTAGTCTCATTTCAGGCGAGCTTTCAAATTCTTGAAGGTGAGCTTAAGTGTTTCCGTGGGCTAAATGAAGGCTGCGGGCAAACTTGTATTCAGGCCAAAGACCAATTATAACTTTTTATTTGGGCTATGTGGAAACAGGCTGAAGCCTACTTAGTTTTATTTTTAAGTTGGGTTAGAAACAAATTAAGTCTTGGGCCTATTGAGGATTATTTGAATATTTAAATAATTTTATTAAGATAATAGGTCTATAACAATTAAGCTATGGATTATTTGATTATTAATCAAATAAATTTTAAGTTGTAAGGCCTTTATTTTTAAGAGCCTTTCTATGCTTAAGTAAAATAGATAAATCTATTTTTAATTGCTCAAGTAAATTTTAGAATTTTATTTAATTCAAATCTGAATTAAATTTTGTAGTTAATCAATTATTTAATTCAAATAATATGATACTAAGGTAATTAATTTTTATCTCTCATTCCAAATGATTAATTGAAACAAGATGTTACCAAAATAACCTCTCTTGTGTAGATTGTTCATGAAGAATATTAGATGTTTGTGTGTATATTTTCATGTAAATATTTAATCGGCCTAAAAGAAGGTTAATATTTATTTAGACTGTATACACATCTCCGATGATAAACGTATGATAATTATAAGGTTTACATGTGAATATTGAATCAATCCAAAGATAGATTCATTATTTGACATGTGTTATTGTCAGTGTTTGATTATTGCAACAAGATATTACTTGTAATTAATATTACTGTCCAAAGATTTGATATTAATATTGTGTCAGATATCTTAAGATGAGATTTGTCATTATTTGAATTTTATTGATTACTAACTACAATTAATAATATAAAAATCTTTTGTTTATTTCTGCTAATGTATCTGCTGTAATAATTTTTACTAACATCAATTCAATTCCCATGCTCAATGGGATAAATTTCAAGGTTTGGAAAGAGAACATTCTAATTGTTTTTGGCTGTATAGATCTAGACCTTGCATTAAGGACTGAACAACCCCAACCTCTCAATGCGGATAGCACTCCTGATGCAAAGAAGGAGTATGAGAAGTGAGAGCGTTCAAATTGCATGAGTCTAATGATCCTTAAGTACGACATTCCGGAAGCCTTTAGGGGCATAGAATCTGAAAGGGATTACTAAAGCTAAAGATTTCTTTGCTAAAATTGAGAAGCATTTTGCAAGAAAACAATAAGGTAGAAACAAGCACGCTTTTAGCTTGCTTGATTTCAATGAAATATAAGGGTAAAGGAAATATCATGGAGTATATTATGAAAATATCTCATATTGCTTCAAAACTTAAGACACTTAAACTCGATCTTTGTGATGAGTTACTGGTGCATCTGGTTATGTTATCTCTTCCTGCATAGTTTAATCAGTTCAAGGTTAGTTACAACTGCCAAAAGGAGAAATAGACTCTAAATGAGCTTATTTCATACTGTGTGCAAGAAGAAGACATGTTGAAGTAAGATAAGACTGAAAGTATTCATTTGGCTTATGTCTCTAAGGATAAGGGTAAGAAAATAAAGAATGATAATAAAGCTGCTAAGGGTCCAATTCAGAAGAAACAACATAAGGATGATCAGGGTTATTTCTTCTACAATAAGGCTGGACATGTAAAGAAGAATTATATCAAATATCACGTCTGGGGTGCTAAGAAGGGTATGTTCCTTACTTTGGTCTGTTCTGAGGTTAATTTAGCTTCAGTACCTAGAAACACTTGGTGGTTAGACTCTAGTATTACTACTCACATAAGTGTTTCTATGCACGGTTGCATGAGCTGCCGAAAGACAAGTGATGGTGAAAGACACATCTTTGTGGGCGATGGTCAATCGGTAGATGTAGAAGCAATTAGGCATTTTAAGTTGCTATTAGGAACTGATTCTTATTTGGACTTGAAAGATACTTTTGTAGTACCATCTTTTAGATGGAATTTGATTTCTGCTTCTGTATTAGAAAAATTAGGTTGTTATTATCCATTTAGAAACAATCAATTCAAATTATCTTTAAATCCAAATGTTATGGGAACTGGTTACTTAAGTACTTATGACAACCTATATTTACTTGATACAATTACTTCTTATAATGAAACCTTACATGTGGAACCACATGATACTAAGCGTAAATTAAATAAGAAGAGATGAGCGACATTATGGCATAAGCGATTGAGTCATATCTCAAAAGGTAGAGTTGAGCGTCTTGTGTCTTATGACATTTTGGATTCCCTTGATTTTTCAGATTTTGATCTTTGTGTTGAATGTATCAAGGAAAAACAGACTAAAGTTAAGAGATTAGGTGCCAATAGATCTTCAAAAGTCTTAGAATTAATACATATAGATATTTGTGGGTCATTTCCTACGGCATCGTGGAATGATCAACAATATTTTATATCATTCATAGACGATTACTCACATTATGGGTACATATATTACATTCATGAGAAATCTGAGTCTCTGGACGTGTTCAAAGCTTTTAAAGCTGAAGTTGAGAACCAACTCAACAAAAGAATTAAACCGTTAGATCTGATCGTGGTGGTGAGTACTATGACAGATATGATGGTTCAGGTAAACAACGTCCAGGACCATTTGCTGAATACCTAGAGGAATACGATATTGTCCCACAGTACACTATGTCAGGGTCACCTAGCATGAATAGTGTAGCTGAAAAATAAAACATGACTCTTAAGGATATGGTAAGAAGTATGATTGCTCATTCTTCTTTATCAGAGTCACTCTGGGGAGAAGCATTAAAGACAACAGCTTACATTCTGAATAGAGTATCAAGTAAAATAATTACAAAAATACCTTATGAGCTTTGGACTGGTCGAAAGCTCAGTTTAAAACACTTACACATTTGGGGATGTCCAGCTAAGGCAAGGTCTTATAAACCAAATGAAAAAGAGTTGGACTCCAAAACAATAAGTAGCTACTTTATTGGTTACTATGAACAATCTAGAGGCTATAAGTTTTATGATCCCACACTCAAGACTATTTTTGAGGCGGGAACAACAACATTCTTTGAGGATGTTAAGTTTGGGGACAGAAATAAGGTTAGAGACATTGCTTTTGAGGAGGAATTGGCTTCAGTCCCAATCCATACTGTTACTTTTGATAATATTCAAGTTTCTATACATGTTATTGATCAAGAAGTAAATCCGAAACCTCAAGAAGACAATGTTGAACAACTCTCTAATCCAGAAGAACAAACTCAATAACCTCAAGAACCAGTGCCAATACGGAGATCCATGAGAAAAAGGAGAAATATTATTCCGGATTATTATATTGTATTTCTTCAAGAACATGAGAAAAATAATGGAATGTTGGAAGATGATCCAATCAACTTCCTTCAAGCTATAAAAAGTTCTAACTCTCAAAAGTGGATTGATGCCATGAATGAAGAGTACAAGTCTATGCAAGGCAATAAAGTTTGGAAACTTGCTCCATTACCAGAATGTACAAAACTAATTGGTTGTAAATGGATATTTAAAACCAAGCAGGATATAAATGGTAATGTGGAGAGGTATAAGACACGTCTTGTAGTAAAATGTTATACTCAAAAGGAAGTCATTGATTATATTGAGATTTTCTCTCCGGTTTCATTGAAAGATTCTTTTAGAACAATCATGACACTTATTACTCATTTTGATCTTGAGGTACATCAGATAGATGTTAAGACTGTGTTTCTTAATGACGACATTGATGAGACGACCTATATGGTGCAACCAGAAAACTTTGTGTCAGGAGACCTGAAGAATATGGTTTGCAAATTAAGAAAATCCATCTATGGACTCAAACAAACTCCTTGTCAATGATATCATAAGTTGCAACAAATAATTATCTCGTTTGGTTTTGAGATGAATAGTATTGATAACTGTGTATATCACAAGTTTAGTGAGAATAAGTATATTTTTCTAGTCTGTATGTTGATGATATATTGCTTACCACTAATGATATAAGCATGTTGCACGAAACCAAGAGATTTCTTTCAAAAAAATTTGAGATGAAAAATCTTGGGGACACCTATTTTATATTAGGAATTCAAATACATCGAGATCGTTCTCGAGGTATACTTGGATTATTACAAAAGAGCTATCGATAAAGTACTCAAAAGGTTTGGCATGCAAGACTGTAGACCAGGTGATACCCATGTTGCTAAAGGAGACAAATTTAGTCTTAGTCAGTACCCTAAAGGTAAACTTAAAATTCAGGAAATACAGAAGATTCCCTATGCTTCAACTATAGGAAGTCTAATGAATGCTCAGGTATGTACATGTCCGGATATTACGTACATTGTTGGTATGTTAGCAGATACTTAAGTAATCACTGTTTTAAAAAACCTCCGCCTAGTCCGCTTAGGCGTACGCCTAGGCCTAGGCGGTACCTAGGCCGCCTAACTAGCACCTAGCGCTTAGGCGGTATTTAGGTTACCCACCTAAATTTTACGAGCGTTTAAGGAAGCATTGTCTGCTTACGTGGATTGCACCCTGTAGGCATTGATTGTGATTTTATGTGTCGTAGCCTACACGTCCTCCAAACACCATTAACCTCCAAATATGAACACCTCCACTACCTCCTCCGACCTTCAACAAAACCTCATCGACCACCACTTAAATAAAGAAAGAAAAAAAACGTCCAGAAACCGCTTAGACGTCCGCCTAGGCGACTAAGCGCTGGGCGTCAAGTCCGACGCCTAGAAGCGCCCAACGTGTAATGTAACATTGTAAGCAATCCTGATATGGATCATTGGATAGGAGTCAAAAGGATTATGGGGTATCTTCAGAAAATAAAAGATTATATGCTCACATATAGAAAATCAGAACAGTTAGAGGTTATTAGGTACTTTAATTCCGATTTTGCTAAATACCAAGATAGCAGAAAGTTTACATCAGGCTATATTTATATGTTAGCAGGAGGAGTTATATCATGAAAAAATATCAAACATGCATTTGTAGCTTCCTCCACTACGACAGCAGAGTTTGTAGCTTGCTATAAGACATCTAATCAGGGAATATGACTGCGAAATTTTATCACTAGATTGCGCATTTTGGAAAATATTTTAAGATCACTTAAGTTATTTTGTGACAATAAATCAGCAGTTATGTATTCCAATAATAACAGGAGCTCGACTAAGTCAAAACACATTGACATTAAGTTTCTAATTGTGAAAGAAAGAGTGCAGAGTGGAGAGATATCCATAAAGCATATTAGGACAAACTCCATGACAGTTGATCCTCTTACTAAAGTATTATCACCCAAGGTCTTTCATGAGCACACTGCTCATATAGGTGTTACATTATTTGAGGATATCATATTTTAGAGGGATTTTATAATTTTTTTGTGCTTTATGTTTGATTTTATTGTCTGATCAGAATAAAGTATTCAGTTTAAATACTCTGTTACATTATGTTTGGTATTGACCTCACTAAAGTTTAATATAGGACCAGTTAAAAATAGACATGTACAGATCACATTACATGTAATTTTTATGCTACACATCCATGATTGATCTATGTCATTTTATTGTATTGGTATATGTGACCATTGATGGGTTTAGTCATGATAAATGTAATGAAAACCGCTTTGATCCTATATAGATATAGTCAATGGACGAGATTGTTTGGAAATACCCTTATTTGTGATAGTAATTGTGAGCTCATAATGTTATACACACTTTAAAGAAACATATGGTGCCAAAGTGGAAGATTGTTAGATTAAATCTGATTACGGGCACTTATGTTATATTAGTGTGTAATGTTATCTTTAAGGTTGACCCGCATAAAGTGATCAATTTGTTAATTTTGGGTCAATAGGTATTTAATTTTAATCACGGGCTAATTGTGTAGATACCAGACTGTAATTCTAATTTTATGAGGGGCTAAATTAGAAAATTATAATATCTATAAATAAAGGGTTATGGTCCCTAATCTGAGGATAACATTATCTATTCTCTTAATCCCCATCTAAAGAGAGACCCTCAAGATTAGAAGATCAAACCCTAATTCAGAATGGATTCAGGTACAGCTTCCGCTCTTCTTGTATTTCATCTCTTTGAATTAATCACGGCTATTTTAGATCGAATTATTACAACACTAATATCTAAAATAACCTGGCTATTGCTAGCATACACCCCTTCAAACTACTCCAAACCACTAAAGAGAGAAATGTGAAGTCGTTTCATAAGGGGCTAATATCTAAATAAGCTGGTTATTGCTAGATTACACCCTTTCAAACTACTCCAAACCACTAAAGAGAGAACTGTGAGGTCCTTTCATGACTCATCAGTTTTGGTAAAAATGAACAGTAAAAAATC
>NC_033794.1:80190604-80204537 GCF_001876935.1 Asparagus officinalis | reverse complement strand
GGAAGTAGTCTAATTATCACTACTCTATTATTATGCTTATTTTTTATTAGACCTCTAGATTATGACTTTTAAAGCAAAGTAAGAGATTCAGAGAAATGTAATCCCTATAGGGGAGAGTTATCTGTATAAGATTGTTATTTATGTTGATCCTATAGTTTTGATGATGATTTGACAAACAATTTATTACTAATAAGTTTTCTAGTGTTTTGTGTTTATGTTCTCTTTTCAGGTATTTCAACACGCGTTAATAAAGTGTTAAAGATTCAAGTTCATCTGCGTGGATTTACCTAGGTATATGTTTAGTTTACTTACATATATAGTATGATTATATCTAAGCTCAATATATATACACTTAACACGGTTTTTGACGTTTTCTATCATATAGATGATTTTTCTTCAAACGTTGTTAAAATATCTTTATCTCTTGTTTACAGCTCTCTCGTACTTTATTATATACATATAATATATGCACAATATATATATGAATATTTACAAGTCCTATATCAAACTTTCACTTTCATAAAAATACAGGTTTTCTAATCATTTTTCAAAAACAGGTAGTTTTCACAAACGAAATTCGTTTTTCCAAAAATTCCTTTTCAAACATGTTCATTTCATCATTTATAAACTTTCCCCAAAGTTTTACTATTTTTGGATATGAATTGATATTTTTAACGAATTCTCAAAACTGACCCAAAACCTGTCATTTTACACATATCAGATTTCGGTCGACCGATACGGTCGACCGACGGTAGTCTGTTTTCTGAAAATTTCTTTGAGTATTTTCCGGTCGACCGGAATTTTCGTCGGTCGACCGAAATATCCATTCGGTCGACCGAATTTCACGTCAGTTGACCGCCAGCTTCAAAACATGTTTTCTCAGGGTTTTTGAACTAATCGGTCGACCGTACTGGTCGACCGACGAGCTGACAAAATGAGCCTAATGGCTAGTTTTTTAAATGGACTTTTTGGTCTTTTTCTTATTTCTAGCTGTTGTATTAGGGTGCTATATATACCCCATTGCTGCTCTTCTTCTCTATCAATCAAGAAATCCAAGTTTACTGTTTAGCAAGATATTAATCACGTTTAAGAGCTGTTTAAGAAGTGTTTCGTTAATCTGTTTTCAAGAGAAAGTTTTCTACAACAAGAAGAGGCTCTCATATTCCATTGGGATCATATTCTTCAGCTCCTCTTGTTCATTGAGAAGTTTTTCTAAACTCTTTCCATATAGCTTACTATTTCACTTTCATTTGATTAGCTATATTCATTAAGTTATTTATTGAGTTTTATTCACTATTATCACACACACTTATTGAGCTTGATATTTCCATATTATATATTGTGGGTTGTGGGGTGTGATTTAGTGAGTGTGAGCTTCATTGTGTTCTCACTTGTTAATTGAGAACAAATCATTGTATTTAACTTTTATTTGTGAGAATCACTTGTAATACACTTGTACACCGAGAGAAGTGTGAGGAGAGAGAGACGGGGTCAAATCCAATAGGAGTGGCGTCGATTGACGAACCTAGGGAGAGGTTGTAATCGAGCACTTGAGGAGGAGGACACGGGCTAGATTCCTACACTTAGTGTGTAAAGTGTGATTGTTGAGTGATTGTGTAGTGTGAGAGTTTTCGGTGAACTTGTAAACCGAGTGTGTAGAAGTTCCGGCTTCCAAACCGGATTGTGATAGTGGATATCTCCTCGAGGTGAGAATTGATCAACATAATTTTAATTGTTATTAATTGGGATTAGATTAGTATAAGACCCTAATCACCCCCCTCTAGGGTCTAACAATTGGTATCAGAGCTTGGTGCTCTTTGATTTAAGGACTAACCGCCTTGAGTTAAAGATCCAAGTTATCTTACTAGTGCTAATCTAATTTTGATTATTGTGCCTCTTGCATTTCATCTCTATGGATATGAATGATTCATCTTGCTTAGGATATGCTATTAATATTGCTCCTCGTTTGGATATTTTTCCCTATGCTCAATGGCGTATTAGATTTAAACTTTTCGTTCAATCTAATCAATTTGATCTATGGAAAATTATTGAGGATGCTTATGTTGTTCCTATTTTGGAAAAATCAAAATGGTGTGACAATGACAAAAGATTGTTTAACATGAATAAGCTTTTGTTAGGATTTTTGATTAGCGCTTTTCACTCATCATTTTCTAACAAACTTGCTAATTTTGATAGTGCTTATGCTTTATGGAAACTTATTGAAGCACATGAAGGAAAATTGGAGGCTATTCAAGAAGCGTTGGAAAATCCCGCTTTGAGCTCTAAGGAAGCCTCATCCCCATGTACAATACCACTAGGTAATAACCCTAGTGAGGTATGCGATAACGATGATACTATTACTTTTGATGAACTTGCTTTTGAGTTTGAAAAATTACACAATAGCTATATTGATGTAAAAAGTAAGTATGTTAATATAAAATCTATTCATGAAACACTAGCTACTAAGTTTAATTTTATTGCAAATGAAAATATAATTCTTAAAGAATGCAATGAAAATTTGAAAATTGAAAATGCTAGTTTGCTTCATGAAAAACGTGATGCTATGTTAGAAGTAGATAAGTTAAAATCTATGATGAGTAATCTTGTTTATCCTACTTCTAGTAGCAATACTTGTATGCACAATGATGAGTTGAATCAAATGAGAAAAAGAATATCTACCTTAGATTCAACACTAAATACTTGTATTGCTAATAATAAAAAGCTTATGGACTTATGTGCAAAGGTTAATGTTAATTCTTCCAAGAAACCTATTCACTATGCACATATGTATGACAAAATTCACAAATGTTCTATTTGCGGTCTTAAAGGCCACTTAGCTCAATTTTGTCATAATGCACCAAAAATTGACAAACCTATACATGATTGTGCATCCCATCAAGCTTCATCATCACATACTCATGTACACACACATAGTGTAAATCATAAACATGCTTATGTGTACAAATGTGATTATTGTGGTCATGTTGGTCATTTGGCCGTATTTTGTTTCGATTTGAAAAAAATTCTCGTTTGCAAAATAATTACAAAGGAAAATTTATTTTTGCAAATGAACCACGTGCATTCTATTTCGGTCAACGTAAACCATTCAAACCTCTACATTGCACAAATTGCAATCGTATGGGTCATGTTTATAATTTTTGCTTTGATCGTATTGGTGCACAAAATATGCCCAAACGGGTTCATAACCCTAGGGCCTTGGATTTAAATGATAGGGGTCATGTCCCAAGTTCTAGTGATACCAAAATGATTTGGGTACCAAAAAGACTTATATAGTATTTTTTTTAATGATTTGTTTTTGTTTTGTTTTGGTTTTGAAAATTTTTTTTTGGCTTTGAATGACAAATCATATTCCTTATGTCAAAATAAATTATTTATGTATTTTTAATAGACAAAAATTACTCATATATATCTTATAAAACTTTTAGTAGATTGTAAAACATATTTCCAAAAGTGTTTATAGTAAAAAAAATATCTCAAAAACCATTTTTACATTTACCTGCACTTTTACTTCCTTTCGGTCGACCGACCCGGTCGATCGACGGTTATCTGTAAGCATTCCGGTCGACCGCGTCGGTCGACCGAAATTAAATTCCTACAGCTAGAGGTTTTTCAATTTACTGGGTTTCGGTCTTTATTGGGTTTCTGTTTTCAAACCCGAACTGCTCATCACCACTGATCCTCTCTTGGATCAATCTCAGCCGTTCCTTCACCATCTTCTAGATCCGACTCCTCATTTCCTCTTTCATTCCGAAAATCTTCCCAAATCCATCGGTTTCTCTTCTCGGTCGCTTCATCCGTCGACCGAAGCTCCTTTCCTCCATCAATTTCCGTCGGACATTGCTAGGTAATGATCTCTTTTTCATCTACTTAATCTTATTTCATTGCCCTAGCATCTATTCTTCTTATCTAGGGTTTTAGTTTCAGGGCATTTGGTTAATCTGCTCTAAATTTGTTTTATGTTTACAGGAAATTAAAAAATTTCTTTTATCTTGTCTGAAACCCTAGCTAATCATGCCTCCCAAGCCCCCCAAAAAGAGGTCTAAACCCGAATCTAGTTCCTCCTCTGTAAAAGCCTCACATTATGAGGATTATCTGTTGTTTAAACCTCTTGTTAGGAAATATAGGGAACTTTGTAAACTGAAGATTCTCCCAACGAGATATATCAAGTATCCTGAACTAGTCATATACAACACTCAGTCTATTCTTCGAAATGTTGGATTAGATAAATTGCTTGATGAAAGTCATAAAGTTCCTTATTATCCATTTCTTGTTTATCTGTTTTATGCGAACCTGTCCACAACATCTTCTGCTGATGGTAGTTTAACCATTACATCATCAGTAAAAAATATTGAAATTACCTTCTCTGCCAACGAACTTGCGGGGATTCTTAATATCCCAACAAGTGACGTTAACTTGCGGGGATTCTTAATATCCCAACAAGTGACGTTCATCTCATGTCTGTTGATGTTGGTAATCCAGATGTTAACCCACTCATGTTTAAGCCCGGATGCTCATATCCAATGAACAACAATTCATTGAATCCTATTGCTAGACTCATTGCCCGTATTGTTGCTCAAAATTTGATTCCTAAGACTGGAAGTTTTGATCACTTCGCCTCTGACAAGATTAATGCTGTTTATGCCATCTTTGCTAAAATCAAAGTTGATTGGGCTACTATCTTTATCAATAACATGGCATCTAAACACACTTTCTACCATTTGGTTCCTTTTTCACTCTCATTTTTCAACATTTCAATGTTGACCTTACAAATGAACCTAAGGTTGAATCCACAAGAGATTTCTTTGATAAAGTTTCCCTTTCCAGAATGCAAATATCTCTTGACTCCACACCATCTTCTCACTCCCGTTCTAGAGCCTCGACCTCTTCCACTTCTTCCACTTCTGAGATTTGTGACCGTCTTGACCGCCTTGAGACTCGTGTCACATCTATTCAGAAGGATGTTAGGACTATTCTTTCATACCAGTGTCAGTCTCTCGGGATCCCTTCTAATTCTGAGTCTGATTCTAGTGAGGATTCTGCTGGCGGCTCAGGTGGTGATGGTGGTGGTGATGGTGATGGTGAGGGTGATCGTGATGATGATGGTAGTGGTGATAGTGACAATGATGATGTTGGAGGAGGTGATGACTGATTTAGTTTCTTCATGTGATGCTTTTATGCTTTCTTCTGGGTTGTAAAACTTGATATCTCTGTTTTTTATTTGAGTGTAATAACTCTATGATGCTTTGTGGAACAACTATGTATGGTTTTGTGTGATGTTTTATGTATGACTTGCTATCTCGTGAACAAACCTATATTTATGCAAAAATATGTTGCTTCTAATGCCTATATGATGTTCTTTGTGGCTTATTATGTTCAGGTTATTTCTTTTATGAATCAATGCCTATATAAAATAACTTTCATGTTTTGGTGTGTAGCAAATAGTTGCTTATCATAAGATGTTTAAGTTTTGTATTTTCATGCACATCTATGATGCCTAAATGATGATTTGTAATTGCCTATGCTAGTTTATCGTTTTATGATCAATGCATGGTTAAGAGAATAATCATGTTTTGTTACTTGTATTTTTTATGCATAAGTTTGATGGATAGTTGTTGGTTTAGCTCCTGTATATATGCTCTATTGATGTCATTCAGACAGGGGGAGCCTTTTCTTTATTTTTCCTATCTAAGCTTATAAGCAGGGGGAGCATTGCTCCTATCTCTCATTTTTCCCTCTTTTTGATGTTGTCAAAGGTGGAGAAAAATACCACATATATAGCTTACAAATTAATTCTGTTATATATGATCATGTGTGTTTTATATATATGGTCATGTATGATTTATTCTTGTTTTGGGTTATATGTGGATTATCAGTGTATACTTTACATTCATGTATAATACATATATGGTATGATGATATCTAAGCTCAATATATATACACTTAACACGATTTTTGACGTTTTATATCATATAGATGATTTTTCTTAAAATATTGTTAAAATATCTTTATCTCTTGTTTACAGCTCTCTCACGCTTTGCTATATACATATAATTTATGCACAATACATATATGAATATTTACAAGTCCTATTTCAAATTTCTCTTTCATAAAAATACAGGTTTTCTAAGCATTTTTCAAAAACAGGTAGTTTTCACAAACGAAATTTGTTTTTCCAAAAATTCCTTTTCAAACATGTTCATTTCATCATTTATAAACTTTCCCCAAAGTTTCACTATTTTTGGATATGAATTGATATTTTTAACGAATTTCCAAAAACTGCCCAAAACCTGTTTTCTGCCCATGTCAGATTTCGGTCGACCGATACGGTCGACCGACGGTTGTCTGTTTTCTGAGAAACTTTCTAGTGTTTTTCCGGTCGACCGGAATTTCCGTCGGTCGACCGAAATATCCATTCGGTCGACCGAATTTCACGTCGGTCGACCGCCAGCCTCAAAATATGTTTTCTCAGGGTTTTTGAACTAATCGGTTGACCGTACCGGTCGACCGACGAGCTGACAAAATGAGCCTAACGGCTAGTTTTTTAAATGGACTTTTTGGTCTTTTTCTTATTTCTAGCTGTTGTATTAGGGTGCTATATATACTCCATTGCTGCTCTTCTTCTCCATCAATCAAGAAATCTAAGTTTACTGTTTAGCAAGATATTAATCACGTTTAAGAGCTGCTTAAGAAGTGTTTCGTTAATCTGTTTTCAAGAGAAAGTTTTCTACAACAAGAAGAGGCTCTCATATTCCATTGGGATCATATTCTTCAGCTCCTCTTGTTTATTGAGAAGCTTTTCTAAACTCTTTCCATATAGCTTATTATCTCACTGTCAATTGATTAGCTATATTCATTAAGTTATTTATTGGTTTTGATTCACTATTATCACACACACTTATTGAGCTTGATATTTCCATATTATATATTGTGGGTTGTGAGGTGTGATTTAGTGAGTGTGAGCTTCATTGTGTTCTCACTTGTTAATTGAGAACAAATCATTGTATTTAACTTTTATTTGTGAGAATCACTTGTAATACACTTGTACACCGAGAGAAGTGTGAGGAGAGAGAGACGGGGTCAAATCCAATAGGAGTGGCGTCGATTGACGAACCTAGGGAGAGGTTGTAATCGAGCACTTGAGGAGGAGGACACGGGCTAGATTCCTACACTTAGTGTGTAAAGTGTGATTGTTGAGTGATTGTGTAGTGTGAGAGTTTTCGGTGAACTTGTAAACCGAGTGTGTAGAAGTTCCGGCTTCCAAACCGGATTGTGATAGTGGATATCTCCTCGAGGTGAGGAGCGGGGACGTAGGTCGTGGGGACCGAACCTCGTAAACATATCGTGTGTTTGTGTTTTGCTTGTCTCATATTTTATTTGTGCATAATCTTATTGTTCTTATTGTTCATATCTATCTCTTGCAAGAACATATTGATCAACATAATCTTAATTGCTATTAATTGGGATTAGATTAGCATAAGACCCTAATCACCCCCCCTCTAGGGTCTAACAATTTAGTACTCGGATTTTTTGTTGGATTTTGATTTAAAGTATTATTCATTTAAAACTAGGATTTGGATTTAAATTGAAGGTGTCATTTGTTTCGAACTAGGATTCATATCTAAACTTTAGCTTTTATTCATTTAAGATTAGGATTCGGAGTTAGATTTAAGGTATTATTTATTAGGACTAGGATTGGGTTTAAATTTAATGTGTGATCGGTTATTTCGGATTGTGATTAGTATGCCTGTCTTAAGCTTGATTTTTCAAGATTTTCAATCTGTCAAATACAATGTTTTTGTCTTCACTTGAGAATTAATATATATGATTAATTATGCTTTCCATGATTTCTCACCGCTGAACTTTGTTAAACATTTTTGTCCCATTATTTATAACGTCATCCATATTGGACCTATCACTTTCATTATTGCAAGCAAAGTCCTTTAAAGCTCTCCCATTGCAATCACATGCACTCAATCTTTAGCTGATAAGAAACAAAAAGTTTGAAAAATATAGCATTGAAAACTTGTGAGAGAAATACAAAGCTAATTCAGTAGACTTGTTGAATTTGGATGTTGATTTGTGAACTGCTTAGAGTATAAATTATACCTTCACCACGACTACAAAATTTTGATGCAGGGAGCGATTTTAACATGGAACGTATATCGATATTATTTGTTCAAATCTCTGTTTTCTCACTAAATTCCTCTTAGTCATCATCTAGTTTTCTAACCAAGCACTCAATATCTTATAAACACAACTTCGACCTTCTCAGATTCATGTAACTTCTTCCTTACATGTTTTCTCAAAATCTCTCATAATCACATAAATTACAGTCTAATCCAATATGTAAATATCACAACAAAAGAATTACACATAAGCTTTTCTTTCTTTCTTTCCAACTTATTGAATGAAATAGAAATTATGCACGGATTTTACAAGGATATGCTTTCACTGATATACAACTTCCATGCGCTTATTGACTGAAGTTTCCCTCTGAAACTTAACAAAATGACACAACATATAGAGTTCTAGCATCATATTTCAACAATCACAGATCCATAAAACCATCAAACCAATGATAAGCCAATATTTCACCATTTAAGCTTTGAAGGAAAGTACTGTGAAAACAAAACTATTATTAGAGAAATGCAAATGCAAACAACATTTAGAGCAGGGAATTTTTTTTGAGAAGAGGTGATAATTAATATACCTTTTCAATGAGAGAAAGATAATATGGCTTCACTTTCTCCACATCAATTCTTACTTTGCTCTTGCTATAGAGATCATATTTGCTGCAAATTGAACAGAAAATGAAATTAGGATTTAGTAGAACATTTTTACGTTAAAAAAAATTAAGAAAATAGGACAACTTACTTGAATATGTGTAGCCACTTAAGGTTCTCCTTGTCCTCCTCATTCATCAGATGTTGGTACGCACCAAATTTGTGTAGAGCTGATCCATAGAGTCATTATTCATTGATTGTTAATGTAATTTCAAACTTAATCGACCAAAAATTGGAAGAAAAAATGATCTAATAATTCTAAAACTTACGATAGAATGAATGGTAGCGAATAATGAATAGGCCAGCTGAGGGTAGAGTAGTTTTGTTCTCCTTAGCCACCTATTACATAAACCAAATTAGTTCAAAATTCAAATACATAACGATGAAGGCATTTATAAGAGGTATTTAAGTAAGTATACCAAGTACATATAATCATCATGCCCCCATGACATCAACACATTGTCAAGCCCACATCCTTCAGAATAAATCCCACATTTCGTGCTGTATTCAGGATTATTGTAGTCTGGATTGCCTTCAAAGAACTGTAATAATCATAAACAAAAAACTAAGCAACTTGATTTTGGAAATTATATATGTACAAGTTTAGTTCGAATATTAATACCTTGCGGTGAACATTTGATTCATCATAAGCGCATCCCACCGGAAATGTATCACCTACAAAAAATTGCACTAGTTACTAATCTGAGGGGGGGAAATAAGCATGAACAAGAAAAAGGGTAAATTTCCAAAATTCCCAAAAAAGTTTGACCCATTTTGAGGTAACCCGAAAAAGTTTGAAAATGTTGTTTGACCCCCCCACCCATTTTGAGATAATACTCAACCTTTTGGGGTTATATTACAAGTTTTGCGGATTAAGTGACATTTCCAATCTTTTGAGGGTTTATCTTAAAATGAGCCAAACTGCTTGGGGTTTATGTGAAATTTAACCAAAGAGACAAGGTTATATGATATGCTCACCTACAACTGCCCATTGTGGAAGTTCTCCAAAGCTAGGATGAAGCAAAACCTTGCCAAGATCTACCAACATATATAATATATGTTTTAGTGATATGTACCTTTATGTTAAAAACTCTGATTTTCCATGAAGATTTTTAAGGTTACCATGAATAAGACCAGTCAGATGAAGCCAGTCTTCATTAGGATAGTCTCTCCTAATAGCCTCCGCAGTCTGTAACAAATGCTCAATTTGAGGTTCATCAAGATCAGGATCGCTTTCATCGACGAACTCGTTGAGAAGCTCACAGCATTCCCAAATGCTCATCTCAACTCTGTTCAATTTTCCGTACTCTTCTCTCATTTTCTTCACCTATAACGCAACACAGCATGTATAGTTGAAGTTATAGCTAAAGTTGAACTTAAGGCAGTTGTTAATGTCATTAATTAGGGTACAAGTTTTGATGATGTTGCACTTACAAATTCAACCGACTGGTGAATGTGATTCATCCTGTAGAACTCTTCGACTGACTTTTGCCTCTCTGATTCCGCTTCATAATCCCTGCCATTTTTTTCATTTATTTTTCTAGGAAATTAATCCTTTTGTCAAGGTTATGAGATCATAAGAGTTGCCAATTAGAGAAAAATCACATGTTAAAAAAAAATTTTTTTGTTCGTTTCCGTTTAGTTCAGCTGTTCAGCCCAGCCCAAAAGAACATAATAGTCAGCAAAACGTCAACGCTCGACCCATGAACTCTACGCACATTCCGTAGAGGAAAAGAATACTCTAATCTACGAAAATTTCTGATAAGATTTATATATTTCTGAAAATAAGACCAATTGTTTTAGATCCGTACATTATGCAGAGTGTACGTGCTAATATTAAAAATAAATAAAATTTATGATGAGCAACGAAAATGTAACGCGTACCTAAAAGTTTGGCCGAACGCATTTGCATCAGGCACCACAAACCCTCCATCCAAAATCAACTCCTTTGGATCGCTGGGGAATTTGGTCTCCTCCCTCCCCACATCTACAATAATCATAACACCAAAAAAAATGAGGGAAAACATTACATTTTTCAAATAGAGCATTAAACCCTTTTTTTTATTTATTTATTTAAGAAACTCACCATTCTGAGGCTGCTCGATGATAACAGTCATCTCTCTATGACTCAAATAACAAAACGCTAAATAAAAATGAAGAGAAATTGAGAGAGCAAATACGAAGAGTCGGGCCGCTTTTGTGTGAAGAGCGAAGAAAACAAACGTGGGTATTTATAGTCAAAATCTAGAGGGTACATTTTCGGGGTTTTGACTAAAGAGGACAGATATCATTACTGTGCAAAGTTATATACGATGAGGACAAAATCGGTACCGAAATAGAAAGTATTTTTTAAAAATGTGGCAATGAGTCAGCTTTGGCGTGGAGATCCGATCTTTGATGGGCCGGGCCGGTTAATCCGCACGAGTATCCGCTCTGGTGACAGCCTGGTTTTAGGTGGGACCCGCGTGACGTGGCTCCGAGTCAAAGGATTTCGACCGCGTTTTCTCAGTGGTGGCGGTTGGGATTGTACGGTATCTACCGGTTCTGCGGACCCGATTATGTTTGCACCCGAACGCCGACCTCGTTGAGAATAGGTGGGACCCAGAATTTCGGGGATTAGCCAGTTTTTTACTTTGAGGGCCTGTTTGGTTCGCTTTTTATCTCCGTGGAAACCCTTTTCACCGCCTCCACGTCAGGCCACGTTAGATAAAACGTTTCCGTCGGTTTATTTTCCCCACTTTGTTTCGCTAGGGCTTCACAAGCGAAACTGAAGCAAAACCGCCGCCACATCGGATTTCCTCCTCTCCCTCAATTCCTTCCTTCCCCTCGTGAAATCGACGGAAACAAGAGCCACGTCGGCTGTTTAGTTTCCTCGTTGATTTCTTCGACGTGCTATACTTACCTCCCCGCTCTCCTCCCGCCAGAAACTCCCGCGACCCTCTTTGTCCCTGTATTCGGATCTGATCATTTTCGACAATAATCAGATCTGATCATTGCCGACGCTGTAGCTTCATAAATCAAGGTAAAAATTCGTCTTTTTCGACAATAATCAGATCTGATCATTGCCGACGCTGTAGCTTCATAAATCAAGGTAAAAATTCGTCTTTCTTAATTTTCTTATTATTAGTTTAATTTACAACAATGATCTGAGAATTTGGGGGGGTGGGGGGTCTGATTTACGCATTTTTTTATTATCTCTACATTTTTGGTGATTTTCCTTTTATTTTTGAGATTTTACAGATAAGAAAATGTTCAAATTTCGTATAATTTCTTAGATTTTAGAATTAATTTTTGTTGTTTTAGCATTATTATTGGGAATGTATTACGGATTTATTTTTCTAGGTGACACATATCAGATTTAATTGCTAATAAATATCTGGATGTGTTGAAAAAATTTTAATCTGTGATGAGGAGCTTGTGACTGTAGCAGTGAGAATCCCCCATGATTTCGTATTTTCTAAGATCAATTTTTGGTATTTTTAATTATCTCATTATTAGATAGTATGAAAATGTTAATTGGTTGCGTGTTAATGTAATTTTACTGATTTTAGGAGCTAAAGTTCATATCTTTGTTATTTATTAATGCTATTTATATCACTGGAATATTTTTTGGGTTTGATATTGTAGTAATCCATGTTAGTAAAATGTAAATTGTAAATTTTAAATTATAATTTGTAATTTTTTCAGATTTTGACATAATTCGACTTAGATTCTAACGTGATAATGATTTTTTGCATCGTAGATGGATAATGATGGTGATTGTTCCGATGAACAAAGTGTTATAAATATGGTTCAAGGTGCTGCCCTATCCGTTCTAATTATAATAATTACTGTCATAAGAAGAATGCAAGCAAGGCGTAAATCAATTCGTAGTGGTCCAAGTAAGGAAAAAAGAAGACGAGAGAGAGCTAGAATTGAGCACATAAGTCGAATTTATAATGGTTTTAGTGATAGTTGCGTGAATTATATTAGAATAAGAAGTGGTGCTTTTGCAAAACTAGCGATTATAATGAGGATCAATAACCTGCTAAAAGACTCAAGGAATATAACAGTGGAAGAACAACTTATAATGACTCTAAACATTCTGGGTCATAAATCTAAAAATCGCATAGTTAGATCTCATTTTATAAGATCAGGGGAGACAGTGAGTAGATATTTCAACAAGGTATTACAAGCAATTATTTGCCTGCGTGGACGGTACATGAGACAAGCCCCCAATGACATTCCCCAAGAGATCATTAACAACCCGCTATACTACCCTTATTTCAAGGTATATCTACACTTTAAGCATATTTAAATGTATAATCAATGTAAGTAAATTTTAATTTAGATGTGTTATACACGTATTATAGGATTGCATTGGAATGATAGATGGGACACACATAGATGCTATGCTTCCGATTAATCTTGTTGCCCGATTTCGAGGCCGCAAAGGTGTTACACAGAATGTGCTTGCAGCTTGCACCCCAAACAAACTGTTCACATATGTTCTAGCAGGTTGGGAGGGGTCTGCAAATGATTATAGGATTCTTCAGGACGCATTGTCTAGACCACAACCACATGGATTAAGAGTCTATGATGGTAATTAATTATAGACTTAACTTAAAATTTACTATTTTTAATATTCAAACTTGACTTAACAATTTTCTTAATAAAATTGTAGGCAAATACTATCTATGTGATGCTGGGTACCCAACCATGCCAGGTTTCATCTCTCCATACCGAGGTGTTAGATATCATTTGAAAGAACATTCGGGTAAAACACCTAATAATAGAAGAGAATTATTCAATCTAAGACATTCTTCATTGAGGTCTAAGATTGAATCTACATTTGGCACATTGAAGAATCGTTTCAAGATTTTGTGTGCTAAGCCGCATTATCCTTTTCCTATACAAGTAGATATCGTATTGGCATGCACGGTGCTCCATAATTTCATTGCAACTGTGGATCCAAGTGATGAATTACTCAACGATGATGAAATTAATGAAGACATTGATGGTGAAGTGGATTTCGAGAATGACACTAATTTAGTTGATTTTACTCAAAATCAAAACCAAAAAGAGCAAACTGAATCAAGAAATGAGTGGAAGACTCTTAGGGATGACATTGCTTGGGCGATGTGGGTGGA
>NC_033794.1:80176570-80189604 GCF_001876935.1 Asparagus officinalis | reverse complement strand
CTCAAAACTTGTGTTTTTGTATATGGAAATGCATTTCCCTATATCTAGGAAACGAACCAAACAGCCCCTGAATAAAAATGATTAGTGAGCTTAGCTGTGGTCTAACGATCCTATAGAGCAGTAGGAGGTGGTGGAAAGTTAGGGGTGGCAAACGATAGAATCGAATCGAATACTAAGATGTTCGTATTTATATTTGTTTAAAATTATCGAATTCGAATGCGGACTCTAATATTCATATATCCTGTTTTTCGAATTCGAACTCAAATACTTGGTATTTGATAAATATTCATGAATATTTACGAATACTCATCGAATATCAAAGTATATTTATTCTGCTAAAAAGTTTTGATTTTAAATAATATTAAATTTTATAAATAAAAATTATTTCTTTATAATATATTATGTATATATTTAAATCAAAATTATAATTAGAAAATAGATTTAAGATTATTTAAGTTTAAATTAGTATACAAAACTTAAGTAGAAATGGTAAGTGAGTTAAAAATATGACATCATATGTGCAATAATACAAATAATAAGGTGTGATCAAATTTTAAACGAATATTAATAGACAAACGAATTGAATATACATATGGTTAAATTCTATTTGTTAGTAAACTCGAATACGAAAAAATATTTGTTTAGTGATAAATGAACTACTGAATCGAATATGACCGAATAGTTATTCGAATAACTATCAAATTATTTGTTAATTATTTAGTTCATTTCCTCCCATATGGAAAGTTATGCAATAGTATTTGATTCATTGCATTAACCTTACAGAGAGAGTGAGTTTTTTTTTTAACGAAATGGCACTGTGAGGGCTAAGTTGCATACGCCGTCCTAGGCGCCTTGTGCTCATCTCAGGAATAATCAATAATAATGTTTGGAAAAATAAATCTGCATGCTACTGAAACTATTTATACTGAAGCAAAAGTCATGCCTCATAAATCTTAAATCCAATCAAATCTTTAGCTAGAAAAAAGACGAAACAAGATCAGTAGACTCGAAAGCTTCAGTCCAGACCATCTATTGTTGGGGATGCACAATCCCCCTGATGCGATTTGGAAATAGAGGTTTAGGAGAGAAGAGTGAAAATCAAACAATCTCAAAACACACAAGATTTACGTGGTTCGCTTCTCAATGTGAGAAACTACGTCCACGGCCGCCGCAGGAGAAAATTTCACTATTTTTCCCTTTTATAGACTTAAGGGTTTAACAGCTAAAACAGGAAACAGATCAAAACAGGTTAAAATTCGAAACTGGGCCAAAACCCGACTCCGGTCGACCGCCGCACCAACATCCGGTCGACCGCGACGAATCCTATTCCTGATCGAGCTCTCTGGACTTTGGGCGGTCGACCGCAGCGCCATGTGCGGTCGACCGCAACGAAGACAAAACTCTGGACTGCTCTCTGGACTTTGAGCGGCCGACCGCAGCGCCACATGCGGTCGACCGCAATGAGCTCCTGGCATGTGCACCCAGCTGTGCACGACGTCGGTCGACCGCCGCGCCATGGCCGGTCGACCGCGATGCAGAAAACTGTCTCCTTCGTCGTTTTTGCTTTAACTTCTCCATCGTCGATCCTGTTCCTCCTGTTCCTCCTGTTCCAACTTTGTTCCTCCTCTCTTCTGAAGTATAGGGCATGCTTGATAGTTAGGCTTCACATATCCTAACAATCTCCCACTTGGAGACTAACTATCAATCTCTTTCAGCTCACTCTGCGGCGACGGCCTCCGTATCATCAAGTGCTGAGGCCAACTGAAGTTGAGCACAACTTCAGTTTCTCTGTAGTGACAACCTTGGTAAGCATATCAGCTGGGTTCTTGCTTCCTTGAATCTTCACAAGTTCCAACATGTCCTCGTCCAACGCTGATCTTATGAAATGGTAGCGGACCTGTATGTGTTTGGTCCTTGCATGAAAAGCGGGATTCTTTGCCAAATGAATTGCGCTCTGGCTATCACAATGTAGGACACTCTTCTCACTTTTCTGTCCCAGCTCCTCCAAGAAACCCTGCAACCATATCATCTCCTTACTTGCCTCTGTCACAGCAACATATTCAGCCTCTGTCGTTGATAAAGCAACGATCTTCTGCAACTGAGAAACCCAACTAATAGCTGTAGAGCCCAAAGTGAATACATATCTTGTAGTGCTCCTTCTCTGGTCTATCTCACCAGCATAGTCTGCATCAACAAAACCCTGCAGGACTAACTTACCTCTCCTGAAGTATAAGCAATCTTCTATAGTACCTCGCGGGTATCTCAGAATCCACTTTACTGCTTCCCAGTGCTGCTCTCCTGGATCTGACATAAATCTGCTCATAGCTCCCACTGTATGGGCAATGTCAGGTCTCGTGCATACCATGGCGTACATAAGGCTTCCGATGGCTGAAGCATAAGGAACCTTAGCCATGTAATCTTTCTCTTCATCAGTCTCGGGGCACTGCTCCTTAGTCAATCTGAAATGACTAGCAAACGGTGTGCTGACGGCCTTAGCACCACTCATCCCGAATCTCTCAAGCACCCGTCGAATTTACTCGGCCTGAGATAGTCGTAGTGTGCCTAAGAGTTTATCTCTGCTGATCTTCATTCCCAATATCTGCTTCGCTGCGCCTAGGTCCTTCATGTCAAACTCACTCGACAGCTGCTTCTTCAGCTTCTTGATCTCTCTCATGTCTGAGCCGGCCACAAGCATGTCGTCGACATATAGGAGCAGGATGATGTAACTCTTGTCAAACTCTTTGACAAAACAGCAATGATCAGCATTGCACCTGGAATAACCGTTCCTGTGCATGAATCCATCAAACTTTTTGTACCATTGCCTTGGAGCTTGTTTTAGGCCGTACAAGCTCTTCTTCAATCTGCATACCATCTTCTCTTTTCCCTTCTGAGTAAACCCCTCTGGCTGCTGCATATATATCTCTTCCTCTAGATCACCGTGGAGGAAAGCTGTCTTTACATATAGCTGCTCGAGATGTAGATCTTCAGCTGCAACAATACTCAGGACTGTTCTGATGATAGTCAGTTTGACTACTAGAGAGAAGATTTCTGTGTAATCAACTCCTTCTCTCTGCTGAAATCCTTTAACCACCAATCTGGCCTTGTATCTCTTGGAACCATCATATTCCTCTTTGATTCTGTACACCCATTTATTGCTCAAGGCCTTTTTCCCCGTTGGTAGCTTCACAAGTTCCCATGTCTTGTTGGTGTTCAAGGATTTTATTTCATCTTTCATAGCAAGCTCCCACTTGCTCGCATCATCCACTCGGAGGGCCTCATCATAACTTTCTGGCTCTCCACCGTCACTCAAAAGTAGGTAATTGAGATGAGCTCTTGGCTGTAGTGATGGATACTTAGGATTGGGCTTGGGAACTCTAGCTGACCGCCTCAACTCTCCAACGGGCGAAACAGTCTCTCCATCTTCATCTGCCCCCTCTGAAGTGGTCTCATCCATCACCTCTTCTTCTTCATCAGAACTAGCTTCGGGATTGCCTCCACCTGAGGCATAATCTGACTCGAAATATGTAGGATCACTCTGCATCGAGCTAGTGGGCTGAACTGCATCACAGTCTTTGTAGAGGACTGATTCGTTAAAGACCACATCCCTGCTTCTGATGATTTTCTTGTTCTGCTCATCCCAGAACTTGTAGCCAAACTCATCGCCGCCATAGCCAACAAAGAAACATTTTAAGGACTTAGGATCGAGTTTTCTTCTAGCATGATCACTTAGATGTACATATGAAACACATCCAAATACTCTCAGGTGAGAAAGGTTTATCTGCTTTCCACACCATACTTCTTTAGGTATTTTGTGCTCCAAAGGCACTGATGGTCCCCGGTTGATCAAGTAGGCAGCTGTGTTCACTGTTTCTGCCCAGAATTGCTTTGGAAAACCTGCTTGTAACCGCATACTTCTGGCTCTCTCAGTCAATGTTCTGTTCATGTGTTCTGCTACGCCATTCTGCTGGGGTGTACCTGGCACTGTCCTCTCTAATCTAATGCCGCTGTCATAACAGAACTTCTTGAACTCTGAGTCTTCATACTCGCCGCCGTTGTCAGAACGAAGCTTCTTGATCTTCAAACCGGTCTCGTTCTCAACCATAGCCTTCCATCGCTTGAAGACTTCAAACACTTCTGATTTGTGTTTCATGAAATAGACCCAAGTCTTCCTCGAGTGATCATCTATAAAGGTCACGAAATATAACCTTCCGCCGGTGGATGGTACTGATGCTGGACCCCACACATCTGTGTGAACTAACTCAAGCTTCTCTTCCTTAGGGGTTCTGCCAACCCTTTTGAAGCTTATTCTCTTTTGTTTCCCTAGAATGCAGCTTTCACATAGGTCAATATCAGCCGATCTCAAACCTGGTAACTTCCCGTTCGATTGCATAACCTTTAGGCCTTTGCTACTCATGTGACCTAGCCTCTGGTGCCACAAATTTGGGTCTTCACTGCCTTCAGCCACTGCAATGGAACCTCGTGCATCTATCGTCATGTAGAGAGATCCCGTCTTCGTACCACGGGCAACAACCATGGATCCCTTTGTAACCTTCCATGTATCACATGCAAAGGTTGATACGTATCCCTCTTTCGCCAATTGTCCTATGGAAATCAGATTTTTCCTCAAGCTAGGAACATGTCTCACATCACTCAGCTTCCATGTAGACCCATTGAGCTTGATTTGCACGACTCCTTTGCCAACAATATCACAAGGCTGATCATCACCAAGATAGACTTTTCCTAGGTTTCCTGAAATATAGTGCTCAAATAAATCTCTATTTGAGGTAGCATGAAACGAAGCTCCTGAATCCAGCACCCACGATTCAGTTTTGCTCTCCAACGAACAGATTATGGCATCATCTGATTCTCCTGAGGCCACGTTCGCTTCAGTCTTGTTTTCCTTATCCTTCTTGGGTTCTCGGCACTGATTCTCATAGTGGCCAAACTTGCCACAATTCCAGCAATCGATCTCCTTCTTGCCCTTGCGGTTCCTGGACTTTGGCCTTCCGTTCCTCGAGTTAGATCTTCCTCGGCTACTCCCTCTATTTATGTTTCTGTTTCTTCCTCTGCCCTCAAGATTCAAGGCCGACCCTGAATTAGAAATCTCTTCCTCTTGTCTTCTTATTTCCTCAGTCATAATCATGTCCACCACCTCTGAAAACTTCAGTTTTGATTTACCACATGATCCGCTGATCGAGATAACGGTACCCTTCCAACTGTCGGGCAATTGACCAAGTATCAAGAAGGCTTGGATTTCATCATCAAACTGAATATTGACCGAATTTAATTGATCCGTGATCTCGTTAAACTCGTTCAGGTGTTCCTTGAATTTCTGGCTCTCGGACATCCTCAAATTAAACAACTTTTTAATGAGATGTACCTTATTCGCCGCAGAGGGCTGCTCATACATACTGGACAACGCCACCATGAGATCCGCCGTCGTATTCTGATTCTTGATGTTGAACGCTACTGATTTAGACAAGGTCAACCTGATCGCTCCAAGGGCCTTTCAATCCAATAGCTTCCAATCCGCATCCTTCATATCCGTCGGCTTCTCTCCCAATGGTAGGTATAAATCCTTCTGATAGAGGTAGTCCTCCATCTGCATCTTCCAGAACCCGAAGTTTATTCCATCAAACTTCTCAATCTTGGATGTTTCCTTCTCAGATCCCATTGTCTCTGACCTCAAATCGCTCGCGCCGAACCTGGTCGCTCTGATACCACTTGTTGGGGATGCACAATCCCCCTGATGCGATTTGGAAATAGAGGTTTAGGAGAGAAGAGAGAAAATCAAACAATCTTAAAACACATAAGATTTACGTGGTTCGCTTCTCAATGTGAGAAACTACGTCCACGGCCGCCGCAGGAGAAAAATTCACTATTTTTCGTCTCTTTACATCATGCCCTAATCAACCCTTTTATAGACTTAAGAGTTTAACCAATAAAAAAGAAAACAGAACAAAACAGGTTAAAATTCGAAACTGGGCCAAAACCCGACTCCGGTCGACCGCCGCACCACGTGCGGTCGACCGCGACGAATCCTATTCCTGATCGAGCTCTCTGGACTTTGGGCGGTCGACCGCAGCGCCATGTGCGGTCGACCGCGAAGCTGACTGCAGACTGGGCTTGCTCTCTGGACTTTTGCCGGTCGACCGCAGCGCCATGCTCGGTCGACCGCGATGAGCTCCTGGCCTGTGCACCCAGCTGTCCACGACGTCGGTCGACCGCCGCGCCATGGCCGGTCGACCGCGATGCAGAAAACTGTCTCCTTCGTCGTTTTTGCTTGAACTTCTCCATCGTCGATCCTGTTCCTCCTGTTCCAACTTTGTTCCTCCTCTCTTCTGAAGTATAGGGCATGCTTGATAGTTAGGCTTCACATATCCTAACATCTATAGTGTAAGGCCGTGCACATAAGATTTCTACGGAAACAAATTCTGATGATGATGTTATTCTAAGATTTTGAATCTTTCAATTTCTCACCTCTGGCATAACTTTCTTTTGAGAGTTTGATTGTGTTTTTGAGTTTTGGCTCCTAATTTTGTTTATTGGGGGACCTTTCATGTATAGATTTTATGTATGGACTTAAAATGCTTACTGGTAATAAGATCGGTACTTAATGACTAGACAAAGGGAGAGAAAAAAAATCAAATCAAAGCCTCTTCAATCTTCATCTGTAAAGGGGAATTTTTTTTTGGGCCCATTTGTGTAGATATTTTAGTGTACGGTGCGGTTTGTGAAGGACCCTTCCTCGTGCTAAATGTGAAGTTTTGGATACACCGACGCGAAAGAACAAACCTGATGACTTTTTGTTGTTAGCGTTCTCAATAAAGACTATTTTTGATAACTTTTGATAGGATACGTTTGTAGCTAGCTTAAACTTGAGTTTACTATCATCAATCTTGTTTTCTACCCTCAACAGAAAATTTTGTGATCTTTTGAATTAAATTGGGATTTGAGTCGGAGTGACCATAGGTACATACCATTTCATATATTACAATAAATTTTAGAGTAAACGAGGTTGATGTTTTTGGCTGTTTAGTTGGTAAGTGCATTGCCAATATGACATATGTTCGGTACGTGTAGTCTAGATCATTAATATATATATGTTGCATATTTTTGGTCAAAACCGTTTTTCAAAAATGAGTTTACAAACTATGTATTTATTAACTACTGGTATTTTTCAGAAATCATTAGTGACGTAGCAGAAATTTAAAGTTTTGATATTTTAAAGGTTCTGTGTTCAAGGCTTATCAACGGCAAACCGATAATTATTTTTATTTAATTAATCACTCATAAGTTCTAGTGGGTCGTGGGCTCTGGGCCGTGGGCCAATGGGCCGGGGATCATGACTAATCAGGCTGAGGCGCTAAATGACGCTTTGTTAGGCGCACTTCGCACGAAGGCATCGGGGCTAGGTGACGCCCTTTGACGCCACGCAGGCTGCCTCACACTTTGCCTCGCAGCATGCGGACAAGCCTCGCGTTCGCATGAGGGTGTGACGCTCGCGTTCACAAGAGGGAACGCGACCCTCGTGTTCGCGCGAGGCTGGACGCGCCCCTCGTGTTGCGCAGGATCGCGACCCTCGCGTTCACAAGAGGGAACGCAACCCTCGTGTTCGCGCGAGGCTGGACGCGCCCCTCGTGTTGCGCAGGATCGCGACCCTCGCGTTCAGACGTTACTGCATGCAGCAGATACAACATTTATGTTATTTACCGTTATAAATATAATTATCATAATTGTCATTATGTTTGTAACAGTCAAATTAAATGTGGGTGACATTTGAGCTGGTCTTAGAGGCCTATATATAGTGCCTCTTGTAGAGCTCTTGGATACAAGAGATAAAAAAAGAGATACGAAAAACACACAAGTGTTTTTTTATTTAGTCAAGATCAATCCTTATCCACCTTTATCTTGTTTCTTGGGCAATTCTATATTAGTTTCTTCATCATCTATATCGATCGTGACATCAATATGGAGCTGGATTTCTTATGCTGTTATCTTTCCCTGGGCTCATTCATCTTTTTCGATGTTCAACACAAACTTTTGGAAATATAAACTTCGATTATTTTTCTATTTTAATAAGAATAAATGTTAATTTTATATATATAAATTTTTTATGTTTCTAATTTATTACTTAATTAAGTTTAGGAGTCATCTCGTTTTTCTCTGTAATAAATTCTTTTGTTGTGCATTCAATAAGAGTTTCTACTATATCAAATAAGCTTACTTTTGCTCTATCTGTGTCATCTTCCATGACGATCTGAACTAAATAACTATATTTTTTATTGTCAATTTCCTTAGGTTATAATGTCAATATTTAATTTTGATATGTTTATTTCATAAAAAAGGAATATTACTTAACCTTAATACTACATCATCAGTGATTCCGCGACATTTATCATATGGAGAATCTTATTAACATCTCTATCTACCTTCTTGTTGTAGCCTTTGCAAGCGTAGAATCATAACTCAACTTTATTATAAATGATAGTTATCTTTACATTAATATATTGGCAAACTATTTTTAGGTTTAATTGTGTGAATTTTAGAGTAGGCCTTATAAGATCATACATCGTCCAAATGTTGTGATGATTTCATATACCAGTAATCTGAATTTATATTGTATTTGTAAAGAGCCTTAACCGAGACACTTTTGCCTTAGAAACTTGTTCTAAATGGGCCCAATATATTAGCTTTAAAATATAATATTTTTTTTTAGATTTTTTCTTGGTTTACTTACAATTCTCTTATTTCTTCAGTAAGTTGTATCTTTGGGTTGATATATATTATTAACACAATTTACAATGACATGCATATCTCCCCTACAACTTTGAGACAGATATAAGAAGAATTTTATGTTTAGTGGCCTCTAATAAGAATTCTAGTAATAAAATATATTACCTTCATATTTAAAAATCTTAAAATCTGATAGTACTGTTACATGCTTATAATATTTTCAATTCTATATTTTTAGCATACTGTTAGTTTTGAAATTCTCGGGTTTTTTTGTAAAATCTGATAGTACTATTACATGATTATAATATTACTATTTAAGGATGGGGCCGGCCCTAAAGATCCACATGATGTTCTCTTTTCAATCCTTGTCCGAGTCGGGGTCATTCAAGACGAGCTTAGAGTCGCCCAAGTTTTTGAAGTAACAATGCCCTTTCTTCTTAGTCGTCTTGATGCTAACCAGATGGCCTAACATGCATAGACTCAGCTTGATGCCAACTTGGTGGCAGATTACCACATATGCCACCAAAGTAGCGATCGAGTTCGACTTAATCTGAGAAGGCGATACTCCCAGGGCCTTGCAAACTTGATGGATGAAGAGGTGAAGCGGTAGTCAGAGCTCATATTTCAAATGCTTTAGATAGATTGGAGCCCTCTCACTGCCATGGTGATATAAAACTTTCGACCTCTCCGGCGCTAACAAAGTGAAAGCTTTGGGCAGATCGAAGCGACTATAATAGGCTTCAAGCTTCATCGAACAAACATTCGAGTGAAGCAACCTGAGAAGGTAGATACTCACCTCATTGCAGCCAGAAGAAGAAGTGGTGAAAGCCATCATAAATTGTCAGAGTATTGATCGAAAAATAGTTAGTACAGAAAGTTAGGGTTTCAACAAATTGAGTGCAGAAGACTTGTAAAGAGAGCTTCCATGTGACGCCCCTGGTTTCACACAGGGGTGCAGTCTAAGGTGAATCCAATGATGTCAAACCTGTCATGCACCCACACTGTACAATAACACGTTTTACCATCACAGTAATATCTCTCTAGTGGAATCAAACAACATGTGTAGGTACAAAACAAGCAAATGAAGGTAATAATGTAATGAACATGATATATAAAGAAGAAATATATGGAAATAGTCAATAATCATATTTCCAACTGAAATAAATGAAATACGACTGATACTGGAACAAATATAAAATGTCTCAATACATAGAGTCAATGGAAATGCTACTAAGAAACTCTGCCTTTCCAAAAATGTAATACAACTCTAAATATTTGAAAATAAATAATAAACTACTGTAGATCATAAATAACTACTAATGTAAATAAAGATAGAGACTAAGCCAAAACTCCATCAACTTGCGACTCTCCATGCGCCTGACTCTTTGCCTAAAAAGAGGAGAAACAACGAGCATCAAAACGCTAGCGAGATTATCTCCACCGCCCCCAGGGGGAGAGGGTTAGGAGTATATATGAAAATAAGTTAGCACATATAAATATAAAACCATCTATCCTGAACTAAAAAGAGATTTAGATTTAAAAATCCACAACACAAAAATTAGTATGTCGAGCAAAATAATCCAAACAAGAAAACCCTCATGTATATACCATGTCTCAAATTGTGAATCGTTAAATCCCAACTCCAGAGTCCTAGGAATGAAAAGTAAATAAAAGAAACACAAGTATAGACCTCAATAATACAAGTCACATCAAATCCTCATACTACCCTCGGGTAGTTGGTACAGTCATAAAGAATATCATCTGATACATTCATCTCGCATGGAATAGGCTATGTATGACAACCTCAGTATATACCCTACTCTCGGGTAACTAACATGGAATTATAAATGAAATGTGTGTAGTTCTCTATCTAAAAACCTAATAATGCACATGAGATAAAGTCTACCGCGGTCTCGTTATAGTATACCAACTAACACACCTTGAGTGTAGTCCCCCGTGGTCTCGTTACGGAGTGCTAACTATCCCACTCAGTAGTGATGCACAACAGATGGTAGTCTACTGTGGTCTTATTATAATATACCAACTAACCACCCTGAGCGTAGTCTACCGCGGTCTCATTGCGATATACTAACTAGCACGCTCAAGCATCCGACTATCATAAAATGCAATATATGTGTCACTATCTTTTATAACAAATCTCAGGAATATATGTTACTCACCTCTATCGCTCGTGTGAACGCAACCCCAAAGCGTATACTTCAGTGTCAAAACACGTATCTCGATGTGCGGACCCAAACTTCGTATTCACGATTAACTCACATATCAATCAAACAAAAAACATTACGCAACACAAATCAGTCGACCGAAAATAACTCTTCGGTCGACTGAAATACGTGCACAAATATGCACATGCAAATTAATAGCGATCGGTCGACCGACTCCTTCACTTCGGTCGACCGACCCGAGCACAAATAGAATACATGTTTTAGTTTTCAGTTTTTGATCTATAATGCTACAAATTGCAAATTTTGCATGAAGACATATAAAATAAATCTTATTTAGTATGATTAGGGTTCAGTTATCTACATGAAATACAAACATGATATCTAGTTAAGTTGTCTAAATCCTAACATGTTTATATTCATCAAAAAACATCATGGAAACCAATAAAACTCAATGAAAACTCATACTAAATTTTATTTCAGATCTTAAATTCACATTAGAGAATTCATTTATAACTTTTTAAAGCAAAAAGATCGGATCTTTATATCATACACCTTATGAGAACAATATTCATACTTAAACTAGGTTTAAGGCTCAATAAAAACCAAATAAAACTCAATAAAAATGGGGATAGGATTGGAGAAGATGAAACTCGCCTCAAAACGTTACTGGAAAACCCAAGGATGCAAGAAAACAAGTTGTCCCTCGCCAAACGCTGAAAATCTCGCCCTCTTCTCGGTATTTGCTTCACATAGCTCTCAAAAATTCACCATAAATATACTCAAGGGTTTTTGAGGAGGGGTGGTGGTTGCTAGGGTTCACAAATCTGATGTAAAAGAGAATTTAATTTTTGGGTGTGTTTACACACACACACACACACACACACACACAAATCTGAGGTTATATACAAGTAAACCCGAAACAAACTAATCTGACCCGAAACCAAAAGCCTAGTCAGACTAGGAAAATAGTCTTTGGTATTTTAACTGTAACTCTTTCGTCCAACCTCAGAATGAGGTGATTTAAAATGCATTGAAAAGATATTGAAGACAACTTTTATCTTTTGAGTTTTTCTAGATTCGAATTGTATATTGGTGTATAATGTATATATACTCTTAATTAGTTGTTTTTCCAAATTCGAATTGCATCAGTGTATAATGCATATATACTCTTAATTGGTCTTAAATTAATCACTATCATACTTATTCATCATTAAATGATATTTATCATAATATAACTTATTTAATACTATTTACCCTAGTATTTTTCAAAAAAAAAATTACGGGGTTTTACATTCCACACCTGAGATGAGCTATATATAGGCTCGAGCGTGGGCACGTGTCAAGATCAGAGTGGTTGACTCAATCGGGAATGAACGGTTGAGATCAACCTTGGAAGTCAAACCAACCGTATGGGAAATGAAGTGATGCCCGTTGATTGAGATCAACCTTGAATATATAGCTTGCAGTATGACAACTACACATGCTGTCTGGATAAGACGGTTTTTTATTGATCTTGATCTCAATTTTTTGAAAGAACCTATTGATATTTATTGTGATAATCAAGCAGCAATTAGGTTAATCAATAGTGGTGCTAATAGATCCAAAGGAAAACATATTGAGATCCAGTATCACTATATTCGAGATACTGTAGAAAAGGGAGAAGTCAAAGTGACTTATATCCCTACTACAGATATGATTGCTGATCCTTTGACAAAAGGAATACCAGCGGAATCTTTTATAAAACATGTAAGTTTGATGAGACTTAGGAATAAATAAGTCTAAGTAAAATTTCATGAATAATGAAATAAGAGTTACTATCTACAGATAGTGAAAGTAATGATAAGTAGAAACATCTGATCTCACTGATAGTGGGAGGCATATCACTTGGTTGATTTGGTCAAGTGAGAGATGTTAGCTTGACTCAGTCATGATGACCAAATCAACGATTTTCAGTAGAGAGAATCGTGGAACGTGAAAACGTGAAAGGGTTGTTGAGAGAAAATCTCTCATTAGGGCGGATCTGAGGGGGTGGAGTTAGTGGGTTTAGCCCTCTATAAATGAAGGAGTAATTCTCCTTGAGAAATCACAACGAAGAAATTGAAAAAACCTCTT
>NC_033794.1:80164981-80176560 GCF_001876935.1 Asparagus officinalis | reverse complement strand
TTAAAACTAAAAGATAGTATAGGCTTCCCTCATAAATGGTTCAAGTTGAGTTAAATTCAAACGAATGTAAAATTGATAAATCTATAGAACTGCCCTCATAAACTTCATGGACACCCGCTTAAGTGACAAAAACACAAAGTTCTCGATCCCTGGTAGTATGTCACACATCACCTTTGGTACTTAACTTGAATGTTACCCTATAGAGTTTTGGTATATGTGAGCAGGAACTACAATGTTACCATTAACGAAATTTTTCACGCCACAGCAGGAAATAAATGTGCAAACTAGCATTCTCTTTACCAATTTTTCGGATCAAACCGAGATGAAGAGAGTTAATCCCGGATCGTTATTCTCAAGAAATGGGAATAAGCACCATGACCCATCGATACTGATCATCCGTTAAGAAGCTGAACTCAGTCGCACACGGAGGAACTTAAAACCGCTGCCAGTACTCTCTAGCTGCGAAAGATTTAAGAGGAAAACTTGATGGTGATACCAAAACGTTTCTCATATACTTTGAGAATAAAATGAAGGTAGGAATGGAGTAGAATTAATGTCGGAATGAAATTCTTATTTCCATTTTCATGTTCAGGTGCAATTAGAGAATTAAGTGGAAATATCTTTAAGAAATATATATCCAAAATTTATTTTATTATTTTTATTTTTACTTAAATGAGAATATCAACTCCTTGATAATTCATTGGGAATAACAATTAAGTGGGAGTTGATAAGAAGTGAGAATGACATTTTTAACATCTGAAGACACACAATGTTTGCTAAGCATGAATTAGTAGTTGGAATTGCATTCCATTCCCACTGTTTTCGCGTGCTAAACGAGGCGTAAATGCTGTAGACGAGAAATAAATATGTAGAATAATCAAATAATTTGGAGGGAAATAAAACTAGATTCCGTCCCAAAAAAATCTACAACTTCATATACTTTTACAATAAGATATGTTAATCAAAGACTTCGAATAAGGAGGCGGGGTAAATTGGGAATATTTTAAAATACAGAATAAGATGAGGCGGGGTAAATTGGGAATATTTTAAAATACAGAATAAGATAAGTTATCACGTGGCAGCCATATGGGGGTGAACCCACTTAAAAAATTGTTTAGGGGGAGTAATTGGTTTTTGGCCTGATTTAAAACTAGGGGGGACTTACATAAAAATATCTTAACTTTACTACTGGTTCACTTATATACCGCACTAGGGACACACTTTCTACCATACTTTCAACCACACCACCTCTCTCGCTACAGTGTACGAGGCCCCATAAAATCTCATGTGGGGGCCTCGTACACTGTAACGAGAGAGATGATGTGGTTCGGAATATTATAGAAGGTATGCCCCTATCATTATTTTATACCTTAAACTTCCCAAATATATTAGCTGTTAAAAATGGTTGATAATGTTAGTTTAAGGTATTAAATGACATTCATAAACCCCCACCCCCACCAAATAAATTCACCACGCCCGCCCCCAAAATAATATAAAATGGCCCTAACTGTAAAAATTCTTATTTTTACTGTTTTCGCCAAGTTTCCCCAAATTGCAATTGTCTTGGGGGGTTATTCATTGAGGTAATTTGGGATAAATTGGGGTAATTTGTTCCAATGGGGTAATTTTACCCAATGGGATAATTTGAGTGGGATAAATTAGGGTAAAATGGGATAATGGGACAATTTGAGTGAGATAATTGGTATGATATTTTTTTTATAATATTATATTTATAGCTTAATTAAGTTCAAGTTTAACTTAATATAACATCAAAAAATAAATAATAGTTATAATATACAATAATATTATTTCTAAGATTATTTTAATATAAAATAATATAATAATATTAATAATATTAATATTAATCAATCTTTGAATATTTTGATGTTTATTTTAATATTTATGATATATTAACAAATTTTTTAATTGCAATAATTGTTCAAACATATAACCCTAAAATCTTTAATAACACACACAAATTTTTAACTGTCATACAAATCACCAGAGCATAGTTTCAACATCAAATTATCACAAATACGTAGTTTCAACATCAAATTATCACAACAATACATGAAAATTCACAAGTACATAGTTTCAACATCAAATTATCATAACAATACAAATAAAACACCATCAAAGATCTGCCTTTAAACCAGAAAATGCAACAATCTTTAACTTAGGACTGAAAATATGTACACATTTCATTTATACCCATGTCACCGAGATTTTATGAACTCAATTTGCCATCAAAGTCTAGTATCGAATGAAATTTAAACTACAAATATAAGGTAAAGAGGGATATTTTATAAATAAAGCCCTAATGAGAAACCAGTACATGATTTCAGAGCACGTACCTGGGTGCGCAAGAGGCGGCGGAGGAGATGGCGCTCGGCGAACGGGCTCGAGAACGACGACGGCGCTGGCGGAGCGGGCGTTCGAGCTCGAGAACGACGTCGGCGGAGTCGGCGAAAGAGCTCGAGAACGGCGGCGAACGAGCTCGAGAACGGCAATGGCGGAGGGGGCGAACGAGCTTGGAGAAGAACATACAATGCATTGAATTCATACTGCAATCGGTGAAATCACATTCAACACAGCAATCATAATAATGGAATTTCCCAATTGACAAAAACCCATTTGAGATCTGGATCCAATAACCAAAACCCATCAGCCCAAGCTCCTCCTTGAGCTCCGCCCTCCACCCAATAACCAAAACCCAGCAAACAAACTAATTTGGGGGAGTTTTATAGCTGGCTCGACCCCGATAACCCTAGCTGGCTCGACCCCGAAGACGGAGTAGCGGGCGGTGGGGAACGAGAACGGCGACATCAAAGTGGGGTAATTTTGTTCTAGCAAACGAAGTGGGGTAAATTTTGAGGGTGGAACTGAAAGGGGGGGTTTTATAGCTGGGATAATTTGGGGGAAAGTGGGGTATTTGTCCCCTAATTACACCAACAAATTAATAACACCACAAAGTTGACACCAGTTTCAATTACACCAATGAATAACACCAAACATTGTTGTTCCAAAAATTACTCCATTATCCCCCAAATTGCACCAATGAATAACCCCCCCCCCCCCCCCCTAGGTACAATTGGATCTCAAATCGAAATTCAAAGCAAATTGGTGATCTACAAGTTGAAGGAGTTGGTATTTTTGACAAAGTGGGCTGGATTTGGGTTCAGCAGTGACCTAATTGAGGTATTATTTTCCCCAGAAAATTATGTGCATTTTCATGGTTTCCTGTTTATTTATGATTCCCATCTGAATAGGAGTAATTTGTTGCTTGTTTTGAACTGTTGGGTGTTAATTATGAGTTTTTTGAGTTTAAAAATTGTTTCTTTTTTTTTTTGCATGATGAGCTCATGGGTTGAATTGAATACTGTAAACTTAATTTTCATGTTTTGTGATGTTTGTTATTTGTACGAGTGACTAGATTTTGATGAATTCTTTACAGTCGAAGTGTAGTATACATTGATGTAGAAACACTATCGTGGGACAACTTGGAAAGTATTGTTAGGGGCATTGGTTATAAAAGTCAGTTTAGGGTGTATGTTGAACACATTTTTAGCACAATTGACACAGAGAGTTAATGCTGGTTGTCACATAAATAGTTTGGTTGTGATAATTGTATGGTGTTGATAATTACATGATTTTGTCGCATATATCGTGAGACTCGGTGTTATTATACGTGTATTATGATGAGACATAATACAGGACTCAAGCTTGACAAAAAACAACCAAAACTCTTGCAAAATTTTTCATGAAATTATCGACTAAACCATATTCAATGTAATTATCAACTAAAACATATTCAATTCACCTGTATGATTGTAGCAATCCACCTATGTGATTGTAGGACGAACTTGACAAAAGAAACAATCAAATTATATCAACAATGTTGATAATATACCCAATTTGGTAAACCTAATACTAGAAGATATCATTGTACAACTTAAATTACACAACTAAAATCAGTCACAATCCACTCAATTTCACATATATTTCATGACAAACATCATCAATATACACCAACAAATACTTAGCAATCAACATAATACACAGAGATCTTCAGGGATGAAAATTGGGTAATGTAGGAAGATGGAACGAAATGTAAATATGATCAACTTTAGGGGTAGAGGACAGGGTCAGAACAACATGTGGCAACTAAAAGGGACTATTAATCCCAGCATGTTGCAACAGTAACATAGTCGAGGGTATATCAACGTGATGCTCTTGCCTCTTGGAATGCTTAAGTGAATGTACAATAAAGTTAGGGTAATTTCGTGCAAATTTGGGAAACCTTAGGGTATTTAATTGCAATTTACCATTTTTTTGCATATTAAAAAGGCGAATTACCATATTGCTATTAAAATTAGTACATAATGATCATATTGGGATTAAAAGAAAACCTGGCGGCAATAGAGTATTAAAACCGGCACAACTGGACAATTAGACCTAAATTTGAAAATCCCGCCACTTTCTCCAATTAAACAATGGATCCAGATTCTCTCCTAAGGAACAGTGTTCTTAATATTACCTCATAAATCAATCTTAGCCTTTCATTTAAATCAACGGATAAGATCCCTCCTAATTCCCCAAAACTCTTCACAAACACCCAGATCCCCTCCCCAAATTTCCGACTCCTCCTCCCCCACTCCTCCGCTCTCTGACTTCTCCTCCTCCATCTCCACCACCCGCCCCCTCGTCCCCCTCCGCCCCAGCCGACCGTAGAGGACCCACGCTGTTCTGCCTCCTCGCCCGCCGAAGACTCCGGCGTCCTCCGCAGCCCACTGTCTGTCTCCTCCATCTTGACGGCCATCACTGCATTTTTGGATAATTCGTTACTTTTAAATTTAAGATTGAGTTTCATAGGTTTTTAATCCCAGATTGAGATTCGATGAAGAAGGTTTCTTTATGTTTGCTGTATGTATGTCAAAACTAGACAAGTTGGATTATATATGTGTCTTAATGAGCGGGGAAACTTATGCTTATAAGACAACTTGGATTTGAATACTTGATCAGTGTAGAGAAATGTGTGTAGTAATTCTGATATATGATTGACTATTGTAGGCATTATGGAAGAGCCTGTGGAAGAAAGCAATGATAGTTTGGAGTGATCAAAAGAAGACCTGAAACCTAAATTTGTTATGGAGTTTGATTCTGAGATTGCTGCGTATGACTTTTATAACGAATATGCACGTAATGAAGGCTTTAGCATTAGAAGAGAAGCTTATGCTGCAGATAAGCAAGGTGTACTCACTTCAAGAACATTTGTTTGTTGTAAGGAAGGTTTGCGAAAGGCGGATAAGAGAGACGATTTGACGAGAAATCCAAGAGGAGAGACAAGGACTAATTGTGGAGCGATTAAGAGACGATTTGACGAGAAATCCAAGAGGAGAGACAAGGACTAATTGTGGAGCGATTATGGGGATTAAGTTGGTCAGGCAAGGACTAATTGTGGAGCGATTATGGGGATTAAGTTGGTCAGGCGTACTGGCAAGTATTCTGTTTATCGTTTCTCTATACAGTATAATCATCCTCTTATCAGCTAAGAATCTATCCATTTTATGCCATCTCATCGAAACATCACATCATCAGATGAAGCCTTTTTAGACTTGACAGCAAATTCAGGTCTTTCACCGAAGTCTGCATTTGAATTAATGGGTCAGCAAGCAGGTGGTAGAGAATCACTGGGATTTACAAAGGTAGACCAAAAGAATTACCTTCGAACTGTCCGACAGAAAAAAAAATAAAATTTGGAGAAGCTGGTTATCTGCTAGAATAATTTTCAAAGCAAATGTTGGAAAATCCTTCGTTCTTCTATGAGATGCAGTTGGACACTAAGGAACAGATTACCAACGTTTTTGGGCTGATGCTAAAATGATAATGGATTATGGTATATTTGGTGATGTGGTAAGTTTTGATACAACTTACAAACTTAATGAAGCAAATCGACCATTTGCGGTGTTTGTTGGATTAAATCATCATAGAGAGACTATTATTTTTGGACCTGCCTTAATGTACGACGAGACTGCATCATCCTTTATATGGTTGTTTGAAACCTTTTTAAAGGCAATGTGTGGGAAGCCTCCACAAACCTTTTTCACTGATCAAGATGCAGTGATAGCCAAGGCTGTATTACATGTGATGTCAGGTACTTACCATCAATTTTTTATATGGCATTATTTTTTTAATGTATCTGACTTTTTTTTTGTATATGTCAGGTACTTACCATCGACTTTGTATATGGCATTTGATGCAAAATGCTGTCAAGAAAGTTGGCTTCTTATTTCGAGATAACGATGAAGAACATGAAGGTAATGTGTTCAACAAATTTCTTTATCAAATTGAGGAAGAGGATAAGTTCTTGAGTGCTTGGCAGTCCATGCTTGATGAGTACGATGCACATGATGATACTTGGTTGGCTATAATATTTGAAATAAGAAAAAAATGGGTGCATGCATATGTGAAGTGGACATGGTCAACAGGAATGCAAACTACACAATTGAGGAAAAAGCTTTAATGCTAGTTTGAAGAGGTATTTGAAATCAGACCTACAATTGCCTGAGTTTTTTACTCACTTTGTAAGAATGGTATCTGACAAGCGGTATAAGGAATTGGAAGCTGAATATGATTTGTTGTTCCGGATTGTTCACTGCAAAATGGAGGTAAGTATCTTGATACATGCATGAGAAGTTTATACCAAAGCCATATTTAAGGTATTTCAAGCTCAGTTTGAAGACTCTTTAAAGTTTTCCATAACAAAGTGTGTGTCCAATGGGGAAAAGTATATCTTCACTGTTGTTAGGGATGAGTTCTTTAAGGAGATGCTAGTAAAAAGAGAAGGTCAATTTACAGTATCTTGCAGCTGTAGGATGTTTGAAACTATAGGTGTCTTGTGTAGGCATTGCATCAAAGTGATGACAGAAGGCATAGAAACTACACTGATAAAAAGATACCTGAGCAATATACCTTAGAGAGGTGGACAAAAAACGCAAGAGTTGATAATGTTGTGCAAGACATGCATAGGCTCGAGATTGTAGAGAACCCAAGGCTGAAACAAACTTCTCGATATAGAAGTTTATGTTCTAAGTTTGTTCGACTTGCATCAAGAGCATCTGAGAGTGAGAAGACATATGAGGCAGTAGATATGGAAGCTGATAAGTTAGTAAAGATGGTTGAAGATATGTTACGTGTAAAAATAAATGGTGAAAAAGATATGGAAGATGAAGCCCCAAATGTCTTAGTTGATTGCACTAATAATGTAACCGCTGTGAATGCAAAGGGATACAAAAAGAGAGAAGCTACACATCGTGGAAAACGTCGGGTAAAGGGAGGTTTTGAAGCTCAGTTAAACAAAAACAAAAAAAGCCCGCACAGGTATTATATTTAACTATAATTGAAGTCATTATTTACTTCTTGCTGAATATAGTCATTATTGATGTCTATGCAATGATAGGTAACTAAAGTTCGAAGACATTGCGATGCAATGGACCAATCTCATGTACCTTCTACACCACAATCTCAGGTTTCAAAACAATGCTTCACATTATGTTGCTAATATACTGGTCTTATGATTAAGATGAATTTTTGCTATAGTTCATGTGTGGCCACAACAAGATTATGTAAAATAACCTTTAGTTATTGATATTGCAATAGGTTAGTGGGATTTTAAACAATACCTTTGGCATAGAGTTATGTGGTCAGACTTCATTAACTCTCAATAATTCATCTCAGGTATATTTTTACTATCATGTATAATGAGTTTTCAAACAACTATAGTGTTATCTGATTCATTACTATCAATTACAAGTACCTATGCACTCTCCTATGATGGTTGGTAATGGTAGATATATGCTAATGCCGCATGGGTATCAATTGAATATGCCAAACCAAATGTCTTGGATGCCTTATCAAGAATTCTCTAGGCCAAGTTCACAAGAATTTGTTCAATCAAATATCATGGGATTTTCATTTGCACAAGACCCAGAAAAATCAAATTCTGCGGAAAACTAGTGCATGTGTATATTGGCGGATATGTAGTGCAGGGATACTTTTGTAGTGCAGGGATGAATTGGTAGATTAGTGGGTATTTTTTTAGTGTTGGGACACTTTTGTTGTGCATGGATACTTTTGTTGTGCATGGACACATTGCGATGCATGGGGTCTTTTACTTTTTATTACTGAATGTACTCAAGCATCTTTTTGATTTTTATTACTAGTTGTACTCTGAAGACGTCTGATGTATATCTTTATATATTTGATCTTATATGGAATGAAAATTTCAGTTGATCTCAGCTCCCTTTATGTATGTTTTTCATTCTTTTCTGTCTTGTTGTTCAGTTCTTCCGTGGAGATTCTTTTTCTCTTCATTGATATTGTGTTGATATAAACACCAAATATGGATAGACTTGTGCCTGAGTTGATTATATATCCGCCAATATTATTGGTTTGTGTTTCTATGGATTAGCACTGGGAAGTTCAAGAAATATTCAAATATGTCTTCAAAGATTACATTCTTTGCAGTTGTTTACAGATAACCCTGATATTCTTCATCTAGATCTCAAAGCAATGCCATGTTGTTCTGCACATATCAGGAACTTCCCTGAAGCAACTTGTGAATATGATAAGACATATGCTAAATCAGACTTTATTGTTGATTCATACATATGTTACTTACATTTCCTCCCCTGGATTCATCCTGAAACCTTCATAAACTAAAGAATGTAAAAAAAGAAAAAATTCTGACTTCCAACAAAAATATTCAGCTAGTATTCAGTTTCTGCACATAAAAATGGAACACCATTTCATTCACTGAATATTCAATTTCTGCACAAAAATTCTGACTTCCAACACAAATATTCACAGCCAGTATTCAGTTTCTGCACATAAAAATGGAACACCAATACATTCACTAAATATTCAATTTCTGCACAAAAATTCCGACTTCCAACATAAATATTCCCAGCCAGTATTGTGGAAACATGCAAGGCATAACATTTGCACCATCAGGTATTGCTAGCAGTCTGAAAGTTACAGGCAAAGTTATAAACTGAAATTCACAACCAAAGTTACATCAGAGAAAGTTACAACTAAAGTTCAAACTAAGTATTGCATCAAGAAACTGAAACGCGTTGTCCCCATCTTCTCTCTCACACGCGCACGCGCTCTCTCCTCTCTAAGGCACCGAGCGCCGCGCGCGGCGCACCGCAGGATCGCTGGGCGGGGGCGGGGACAACTTTCGTTTCTTGGCTGCTCGGAACCGCCCAACCGATGACCCGCTGAAGACGACAACGAAGCGACTCGAGGATTACCTGCTGGAGATGACTTCCCACCCGATAACGAACACGATGAGGAGCGACGACGACGACGATTTTCACCGAGAGCTCTTACTCGTTCGTTGAGATCGGTTCATTCATGACGGGGTTAGGGAGATTTCGGCGGGTCCCGCGCGGTGCCGTCATGAGTAGCTAGATGGTGGTCTTTCGTCGGCAACACATGGTAGCTCGAAACCTAACAGGAGTCTCGTTGAAGGAGGAGGAAGGCAAGGGATTGGAGGGGAAAGTTTGGGGGGTTATCGGCGCCAGCGTCGCATCGTCGGCCGACGGCGTCGGTGTCGAGAGAGGGAGGAGGGAGGGTCTTCGAGGTGTGAGGAGGAATCGGAAATTTGGGGAGGGGATCTGGGTGTTTGTGAAGAGTTTTGGGGAATTAGGAGGGATTTTATCCGTTGATTTAAATGAAAGGCTGAGATTGATTTATGAGGTAATATTAGGAACACTGTTCCTTAGGAGAGAATCCGGATCCTTAAACAATCAGGTGAGCTAACACACACATGATGCTTATGTAGCTCCTTTAAATGAAATGTGGGTGATGTGGCAGAGGAAAATAGAGGGAAATTTACTACCCTAAAACCTAATACCCGCCCAAAATTTACCCCATTTCCCCCTCTCACTATGCTGGTTTTTGGGGTGGGAGGGGGGAGCGGGGTGCATTTTCATCAACCTAGACGTATGAAGTCCTAGTGTGGAAGTGCTTCACTGATACTTGAGGTTGGCTGTGATCGAGAGCTTGACGTTAAAGAAGACACTACTCACACTATAGAGAACCCCCAATTCCTAACCCTAATCCCCAAATCTAAAAAAAAAAAAACACGGAAGGAAGCCCCAATGCAAAACCCCTCTTTTGTTATTACCCTAATTTGAAATCTCCTTATTAGTAATGAATTCAATGCGGCTAACTGCCACTGCCATGGCACCTCTAAGAGAGCCATCTAAGCACTGTGTGAATGATCACCTGATAGGCTGCCGGAGATTTTTGCTGGAAAATTTGTTTTGGGCCAAATTGTCTTGTCATGAAAGTTTAAATACTCTATTGTGGCCGGATTTTGTTTTAATACCAAACCGGTTATCAGGTGTTAATTTACGTACTAATCTGATAATTTAACTTATTTAAAATTATGGAATCAACCTCTCAGCAGGGTGTTGTGGTGTAGTGGTTATCACGTTTGTCTTACACACAAAAGGTCCCCAGTTCGATCCTGGGCAACACCATTTATTTACGTCATCAATATTTTGGGAAAAAAAATTTAATTATTTTTAACTCTAATTTTCTGAAATACCTACGATCCCTTTTTCAGCGTATAATTTACTTTTAAGAAGTGCTAAATTCCTTTCTCAAAATCTTGAATGACTTTCAACATTTTTAGACTGGCAATCTATTGAAGAAAACAAAACTCATGAACATCTAAATTTTTAACGGATTGACAACGTGAATAGAGTAAGCCTAGATACTTTACTTTGACTTGATAATTATCTAAACTGTGTCATAATAAAAACACCTTTAGAGGGTATAATGAGACCATAGCAGCACAATACAAACATTGGAGCTGTGTTTGCGATTTAACCCTAGACAAATTAATGTAATCAACTTACTTAAGCTGCCAGTACATTTTAAAAAATGGGTTTTTCTGTAGTGTGTCCATGGGCACTCTATAAGAGAGGAGAGAGATAGAGAGAGATGATTGAGGAGGGGATCCCAATGCAAATCAGGTGGGCCCCTTCCTTAATCATCTCAATCTATCTCTCTCCTCTTCTATAGTGTTCGTGGGCACTCTATAGAAAAACCCTTAAAAAATAAGATGGAAAGCCATTGACTTGTTATCCCCCCATGCTACACTGATTTGACTAGCTCTGTATCAGGGCCTAACATTTCTCAAGTGGACCGTGAATTCATTAGCCTTGCCTTTTTGACTTAGGCCCCAACGTATTGGGCCTGTTGCGTATTGGGCTATTTTGGAAGAGGCTTTAAATTTCGCTCTCGGATGAACAAGTCTTCAATTACACTGTAAACAGCAACATTTTTATCATCTATAACATTTGTAAGCAGAAGCTCATACACCCACATGAGGTTCGGTTGTGCATATTGGACTAAAATCGTTGTGGACTCGGTCTGATGTGCTTCTGTTTTTGATAATCTCCCTTGAAGATTGTGATTTGTCTTGTGTGAAAAATAGGAATGAGCAGCATAGATGAGGATATGATGAGTATGTAATTCGCAACCTTCCATTTTAGTAAACTTTA
>NC_033794.1:80118540-80164971 GCF_001876935.1 Asparagus officinalis | reverse complement strand
TTTCATATGTTATATATTATAAGACTACTTTACCCTCTAAGAAAATAAGTGAAATACATAACAGTATACGTGAAGCTATTAACAAAAGTATTAACCCAACATGCCCTCAAACTTAAGCTAGGAAGGAAGGGTGACAATGATTCATATATAACAGTATACGTGAAGCGCCCTCAGCCTTGAAGTGGCTTAAAAGATGGAGAACCCTTGATTACGCTCTAAATTAATAAGTTTCATGTTAGGATAAGGCAGAATCTTAAAAGTTATTAACAAAAGTATATCTATATGTAGCAATCTGATTAAATTAACTAATCCATTGCTTTGCTGGTAACAAAAACCAACCCCTGTCAATGTTGAAACCTTAAAGTTGGGCCCATGCATGTGGGAGCAACATGTACAGTGTTCGCACTACCGGTCAAGTTCCTAAGTCCCTTCACCAAATAAAGTTTTTTCTAATGAATTTAATCCAAATATAACATTTGTTCATTCAAAATGGTTCGTTCTCCACCCCCTCTCTCTTTTTTTTTTTTTTTTGTTTTGTTTGTGACGGTAGGTGGTGTTGGGGGGGGGGGGGGGGAGCAAATTGGCCCGTCTGCTACTAACGAAATCATTTCCTTTTAATGTATTTGAAATTATTAAAGTTTTGTGATGGCCTTTGCTTTGAATGCAATCCAAAGTAGGAGTTAGTCTAAGTTACATCCATCTTTGATCTTATCCATTTGCATGTCCCCAACTCATTATGAGTCACAAAATTTTGTGGGTCCCAATTATGAACCCTAATGCCAAATCCATTGCACGACCAACTCACCTACCTTCCTTTTTAAGTGAGATTGAATTGATCTTTGATGGTGGGGTTCGTATAATTTGAGATATGATGCATTCAAGTGTAAAAAAAAAATATTGTTGTATGATTTCATAGTGTTCATGTAGGAAAAGAAGGGAGCCACTCTTTCTTATGATTTTATTAAGGGAAAATTGCTTGGAGGAACTCCAAAAAGTTGGGTTGTACATCCTCCTCCCCTGCCAAAAACCCCACGCTCTCCAACCCTCATACTAAAACTTTAGTGCATATATACCCCCAATATTGTACAAGCTCACTACGCAATAAAGCTATTCCGAAATTACCCTTCCCATTTAAAATCATAAAAAAGAAATAACTACTCTGAAAACCCCCCTCTTGAGCACGATCTTCGAAACCCTCTGCAACCATTTTCCCATCACCCTCTTCCTCTCAAAATCTTTCTCCTCCACCGTTGCCGATGAGAAATGAGAACCCCGACCGCCGAAGAGAACCCCGACCGCCGAAGAGAACCCCTACAGCTTCGATTTGTCGCCCCCTGATCGTATTTGCTTCGTCATCGCCCCCTATGGCCAAAATTAAAGAAGGAAGCTCGTCGTTGCCTTCACTCCGACAAGGACCCCGCTGACCGCAAGCTCGTCGTCCGCTCCTCCACTCGTCATTGTATTTGCTCCGTCGTCCGCCGACCACAAGTCCCACTTCATCACCAAACCCTCAATTTGTTGAAAATATAGGATGATGAATTCATCATCTGCATCATCTGAGTCATCTAAATCAACAACAATAAAGGCTGAGTTGTAAGTATCAACTAAATTATCCATATTTGTTCATTTATTTGTTTGGCATTGTGAATTTATCCGCAGTAGAACCCTAAGTAGATTTAGTTTCTCTTGTGTTGTGTTTTACTGATACGAGTCGCCATGCGAGCACCTTTGATCACGGAATTATCAAAGGTGGGGTTGAGAAGAAAACAGTAAAGTCACACAAAATAGTTTAATTGGCGAATGAAAATACCTTCTCTAGATTATGAAGAATTTAAAAGATTACAAAATCCCTCCCTCACAATCTCACTAGAATAAAGAACAACCTCTCTATTCTCTTTTTAATCCAATCTGATGTTTAGAAACCCTAAACAATCCCTATTTATTTGTCAAATAATGTGGATGACAAAAACGTAAATAACTAAGCCCAACTCAACTTGGAATACGCGTCAAACAAGAGTCCAGATTTACCCAGGAAGCCCCATCGGTCGACCGACATGCCTCTGTCGGTCGACTGGACAGAGACATGGTTTTCAACCCTGTAATCGGCCACGCTTTAGGTCAACGACATTGGTTAGTCGGTCGACCGATATGCCCTTGTCGGTCGACCGATGTCAACCAACCGGTCGACCGACCAGAGTCTGTCTGTCATTTTCTGATTTCTTCTGTTTTCCTGCTTTTGACCTATTTTGTCACCACCAATGACTCCACCCACGCCTCTATTCTCACTCTACCATGAGAATCTTCTATCCTCAAGCTCCCATGAGGATCGCTAAGCTCCCGAAGTAAAGAGAAGATATACCTGTATCATGGCTCCCCTCATTAGGAACTTGAAGTCCCATTCAAATTAGATTTTCAGCTGGGGGAACTCTCGAGTCCCTCATTCTTTGTTGAACCACATGGCCTTGCTAGGAACCAGACCTTGACGTCCAACCAGAAACGATTCCTTCATCCCCCGTCTAGTCATAGTCACATTGTGTTCCAAAATGCAATCCTCTTTCAATGGTTCTTCTCTATCAAACCATAAGTCTTCAACATACAACAAGATCACTTTGTCGTCACCTTCATCATCCAGCAATGGAGGCTTAAACAACTTCAGATACTCGACATTGAGCACCGAATGCATGCCTAAGTAAGGTGGCAAATCCAGCTTGAAGGCGTTGTTATCGATCTGATCAAGAATTCAAAACAGACCATATCGTATAGGCTTTAACTTCTTCCCTTCTCCTTTTAACTGCTCCTTACTTAACTTCAGCCACACCATGTCACCTTTGCCGAAATTACAAGGAACTCGATGTTGATCATGTTTTGCCTTGTACTTCGCTTGTGACTTCTTCAATTGAGTTTTAACCGTAGCTTGAATCTGTGTAATCTTCTCTAGAAATCATTAAGCTCATTATCTTTCGCTCCCTTCTTTGCCGCTGGCCATATCTTCAATAGAGAATACTAAGTCGAACGGACTTGGAGGTAAAAACCCATAACACGTCTCAAATAGTGACTTTCCCGAAGATCCATGAATAGCCCTATTGAAAGCAAACTAAATGTATGGTAAGCTCTCATCCTAAGTCTTGGGATGCATGGAATTATACCCCCGCAACATGTGAACCATAGTCCGGTTGACTATTTCTGTTTGCCCATCTGTTTGTGGATGAAAGGTCATACTCTTCTTCAATTTAGTGTCCATCAAACTCCACAAAGAATCCCAAAAGTGCCCGAGAAACCGACTATCCTGATCCGAAATAATCAAACTCGGTAACCCAAAGTGCTTTCACACATGCTCAAAGAACAACTACACTGCACCCGCTCCCGTCACGGTCTTTTTGCAAGGAATGAAGATCACCATCTTGCTGAAACGGGCTACCACAATGAACAAGTAATCATGCCCGCGCTTGGTCGTTGGCAACCCTCCTAGGAAATCCATAGAAATACTCTCCCATAGTCTAGAAGACACTAGCAACGGTAGATACAATCCTCTCTTTCTATTAGAAGGCTTCGATATGCAACATAGCTTACACCCTCCAATAAACTTAGTAACATCCTCTAACATCTTTAGCCAAAAGACATGGCATCGCAGATTGAGAAGCGTCTTCTGAATCCTAAAATGACATTGTACATGTGATGTATGTGTTCCTCTAATCCACTGCAACCTATCGCCATCTTCCGGAATGCAAAGAGATGTCCCACTATATAACAAGCCATCGGCTCCAAGCTCATACTCCCCCCTTCGACCAGCCTTCACCTGCTTGAACATAGTATCGAAGTCTCTGCTGGATGTGTACATCTGCACATACTCCAAAGGAACCAAGGGATGAATACGCGTGGCCACCAATAAAGCCCTAACTGGCGGTCGAGATAATATATCGGCCAACTTGTTCGTCGCCCCTTTCTTGTACCTAATGACGATATTGAACGCCATCAAATAGGACATCCACTTTATTTGTCGTGCCTGTTGCAGCTTTGTCTGGACATGTAGAAACTCCAATGACTTATAATCTGAGTGCACAACCACTTCCTTACCCAACAAATATACCCTCCAATGCTTGATCGCCTGATAAAGCGTATAAATCTCATTGTCATAAGTCGGGTAGTTCTGAACAGTACCCGTGAACATCTCAGAATAGTACTCCACCGACTTCCCATCCTGTATCAACACTATGCCCATAGCATAACTAGAAGCGTTGGTATCTACCTCGAAGGTCCTCTGTAAATTTGGTAACGCTAACACCGGTACCTCCGAGATCTTCTTCTTCAGTAATTGAAAAGCCTCCTTATGCGTCTACCCCCACTCAAACTAAACATTCGCCTTCGTAAGGCCATGTAAAGGTGCTGTATAAGTAGAAAAACATCAAATGAACTTATACAAATATTGGCAAGCCCCCATGAAGATTCTCACATCCGTTACTTTCCTAGGCGTCGGCCACTTTGTGATCACTGCTACCTTGCTTGGATCTATCCTCCGCTGGCCTTTCTCCACAATGAAGCCGAGATACACCAACTCGTCCTTTCCAAATTCACACATCTTCCCGTTAACTATCCCGCAACACTTCAAACATCTTCTCAACAAGAACGAAATGCTCCTCCCAGGTCCTGCTGTACACCAAGATATCATCGAGGTAAACTATCACAAAATCCTCTATAAAAGGTCATAATAAATCATTCATGAGCCTCATGAAGGTCGCTAGAGCATTGCATAATCCGAACGACATCACCAACCACTCGAATTGGCCTTGCTTGATCTTGAACAGAGTCTTCCAAGTGTCATCCTCTCGAATCCTCACTTGATGGTAATCAGACTTAAGATCCAACTTTGTGAGGAACCTCGCTGCTTCCAACTGGTCCATAAGATCATCGATCAGTGGTAGTAGGTAACGATTCTTTACCGTTATCTTGTTGAGTATCCGGTAATCCACTCACATGTGCCAGCCTCCATCCTTCTTGGGCACTAACAACACTGGCGACCCGCAAGGCAAACAACTCGGCACTATCACTCCCGTCTCCAGAAGCTCCTGAACTTGCTTCTTTATCTCTTTGGACTTCTGTATTGATGTGCAGTAAAGACCTATATTCAGTAAAGAACTCTCTCCCGTCAACATAATCTCGTGCTCCACACTCCGTCTCGGCGGTAGTCCAGTGATCTTTGAAAATAAGTCCGCATACTTGGCCTTCAACCTGTCAAGATCTCCCTCTTAAAGTTTGCTCAAGGTTGTCAAGCATACTCTACTCAGCTGCTCCTCGTAAGGCCTAATGAATAATAAAATAAACTTCTTGCTTACATTCACTAGACTCTTCGTTTGAGTCATCGTCACCAAGATCATCTCCTATGGAAGAGATACTGAACGAAATATGAATTGTTCACCATCGTTGGTGAATGTATACTTCTGGGCCCACCTGTTATAGACCGCATACCTATCCCACAAATAAGGATTGCCCAGTATAACCTGATAAATATCCAATGAAACAGTGTCACACGTGACCTCATCAATATACGACTCGTGGAGTGCAAATCTGAAAGTGCATTGATTTATCATACTCAGCCCCGACTCCTTCTGAATCAACCCTAAAGGATAGGGCTTTAGATGCTTGACCGTCTTGAGACACATCATCTAAACCAAGGCCTCGAATATCAAATTCTTCTGGCTCCCTGGATCAACGATGGCATCAACAAAGTTGGTCTTTACCTACAACTTAAGAACAAAGAGTTGCTCCCTGGGGTCTTCATCTTCCTTCGCGGTCTGCTTCCCTACCATAAGGGTAAGATTACTGTTGAACTCTATCATCCCGAGGACTTCCTTTGGACCTTGTGCTATCATTTATACCTTTTTCTCCTCCTCTTTCTTCAACCCCTTTGGCTTCATATGGGGATACTTCTCCTAGCATCGATCAGTTACGTGCCCTATTTGCTTGTAATGATTACAAGTCAAACCTGCATTCACTGGGTCGCCCTTCTTTTTCTCCTTCTTAGGTTGGGAGCCACTAGACTTGCCTTCCGCTTGTTTGGCATCCCCTTTTGTATTACTGCCTTTCCTCTACTTGGCCTTAATAGAAATAGCCGTCACGCTCACCTCTGTAATCAACTCAACCATGAACTGCTTCATTTCCTTTTAGATACATTCATTTAGACCCGCCATATACTTTATAAAAATAGAGTACTCCTCCGTTGCGATGTTAAGGATCATCGCCTGTTGCTGAAACTCTATGGTGTATTCTTGAACGGTCTGATTGAACCTCTAGCGCAACCCATACCACTTGTACCAACGCTCTTCAAGGAACCCCACCGGGTAAAACTGCTTCTTCAGTAGCTCCTTGAACTTATTCCACGACACCGCTTTCTTCTCCTGCTTATAGTGGGATTTTCACCACGTCAATGCGTGTCCGGATAGCTTCAATGTCACAAAAATAATCTTCTCTTTTGACGAATAGCCATAAAGAGTAAAATAGGTCTCCATACGCCCGATCTAATAATCAAGCCTCTCGACGTCAATACTTCCATCATAAACAGGAATCTCTACTCTGTAATCAATCTTCAGGTTATGGTAAGGACCCTTACTCCCTTGATGTGGACCAGTCTTGACGGTCTCGACCTCCTCATCGGAATCTGAATTTTTACTCTCTCTACCAGACTCTACAAGGTTCTTCTTGGACATCGAAGAAGATTCACCCTTTTTTCCCCTCCATGGATGAGATCAATGAGTTGTGTGAGAGTCGGCCCGATTGTTTCGATTTGTTTCTCCAACGCATCAAGCCTTGTTGAATTGTCACTTTCTGTCATCTTCTTCTTCCTTGATTTCTAGACTTCTTCCAAAGAAACAAGAATCTCACCTAGCTTCTTGTATTGAGATCGAGTAAGCACCATACACAGGATTGCCTCTTCACAGGGTTTGATTACTCTGATACTAACTTGATACGAGTCACCGTGCGAGCATCATTGATCGCGAAATTATCAAAGGTGGGGTTGAGAAGAAAACAATAAAGTTACACAAAACAGTTCAATTGGCGAAGGAAAATACCTTCTCTAGATTATGAAGAATTTAAAAGATTACAAAATCTCTTCCTCGCAATCTCACTAAAATAAAGAACAACCTTTCTATTCTCATTTTAATCCAATCTGATGTTAGAAACCCTAAACAATCCCTATTTATTTGTCAAACAACATGGATGGCAAAAACATAAATAATCAAGCCCAACTCAACTTGGAATACATGTCAAACAAGAGTCCAGATTCACCCAGGAAGCCCTATCGGTCGATCGACATGCCTCTGTCGGTCGACTGGACAGAGACAAAGTTTTCAACCCTGTAATCGGGTTGGTGTCAACCAACTGGTCGACCGTCCAGAGTTTGTTTGCCATTTCCTAATTTCTTATGTTTTCCTGCTTTTGACCTGTTTTGCTGCCACCAACGGCTCCATCCACGCCTCTATTCTCACTCTACCATGAGAATCATCTATCATCAAGCTCCCATGAGGATCACTAAGCTTCCGAAGTAGAGAGAAGATACACCTGTATTATTTACAGTAAGCGTGATATAAGAATATATTGTAATATACGTGGATATTGTGAATTCATGGATAAAATTATTCCACGAATGAGGGCCAAACATTAGAAGCCTTATAGATCGTCTAATTTCCAAAACTGTATTAGTTATGGAGAAATTCCATCTGACAAAACCACGATCATACTACAGATAGATCACCTCGATTTGGATACTGGAAAGATTTTTTTAAGGATAGCCAAACGGGGAAAAAACAAGCCTACACATTTGATGTAAATTGAGTGTAAAAACATACCCGGTTCAAGGATGAAGGAGAGAAACTGGAAGGGAATTGTGATACGACAAATAGGATATGGAGTACGTACTTCAGTAACAAGTAACAAGATGCTTATAAGAGTGGCCAAGATTACCATGAGGCCTTATTGGATAAACTAGCTGGGTAAAAAAAAATCAGATATTTATGACTTTATTATGCTTCAAATCATTTATCAACTAACAATGATATGGACTCCAACTGTAGAATGAATGCACCATAGCATATGTTGAAGTATATGACTTGGATAGATGTAGTTAATCATTTACCATGGGCGACCATCATCTACAATGAATTGTGGGATTCTCTAAAAGCTACCAAAGTAGCTACAAAGGGACTAACATACCTAAGTGGCCACGCTCCTTTGCTATTAGTGAGTTATTTGTACTATTTGTAATTAATATGTAGCGTTTGCCACTTAGTTATGAAAATTGTCTTTTACATGTGATATTTGTTAGTGATATGTGACATTTATCCCCTATATGTGACATTGATCTCTGATTTGTATTACTTAATTATGATATTTAAAGTTAATATGTGACATTTGTCTCTAACTTGTGATATCTGACGTTTACATGTGACATATGTTACTGATATGTGATATTTGTAATAGTTTTAACCTACGATAAGTGATATGAAATGAGCTGACTTTTTTGAATGAATGTTGCTTTTTTTGAAGCTATATGGTACTATGAGATAACAAACATCAAGGAATATGCCAGAGTGAATGATTCCAAGCCACCCATGATAAATTGGAATCTGGAAGATAAGAAAGTGGGTTCATTACGGAGTGCAATGATTTTGAAGAAGTCGGAAGCTGCAACCCACATCTTACCAGAGCAAGATATGCCGTAGTACGTGCATGAGGAGATTAAGCAGAGCCTACAAAATGGAAGGCTAAAAGAGAGGAGAAATTGGACTCTGAAAACTCTTTAAGAAATAAAAGAGTCAAAAAAGAGGAAGGGAGTCAATCGACTGTTGCATTGGTGAGACAAGTTTATTTCTTATCATGTGATGTTTTCATTTTAATAGTAATAATAGTCTTTTATGTGATTATTGTTTATTGCATGTGACAGTTATATGTACTCTCTGACAATAAGTGTTGCTATTTGACTTTTACCTATTTTCTATGATATTTATATGAAGACTGTGATACATTGCTATCTTTGCTAATTGGTTGTTCCCTATGACAATTAGCACTTTATTATGATAGATGTAGCGTTTATGTGAAATTTATGTGTTGACCTTCTTATATGTGAGGTTTGCTCACTAAAATTTAATTATTAATGTAGACTGAAGCTTATGAAAAGCCGTCAATGCTGAATGAAGCCTATGAGCAAGAACTTATCTCACTTGGCGTTGATATGAAGGCCATTAAGGTCGATATCGAGAAAAAAGTTGCTGAACAGAAACAAGAAAGAGAAAAGAAGGATGAGGAGGTAATAAATTTTCTCCTGCTTCATGTACTCATTCGTTCTTTGTAAAAGTATCATTTATTGCTTTGACATATATGTAGCCTCAGAAAGAGATAGAGAGAAAAGATGAGGCAGAGAAAGAAGATGATTGAGGCAAAGAAATGGAAGAAGTAAAGGATGACAGAGCAAACATGGGCATTGAAGTTGAAGAGGTAATACACATAAATCATGTAATAGTTATTTGTTTCCTGTGATGTTTACATATTACACGTGGCAATTGCATATACTCTGTGACAGTTAGTAATTTCCTGTGATACGTGCATATTTCCTATGATATTTACATATTTCCTGAGATATTTCCTTATTATATGTGATAGTTGGCTCTTTATTTGACATTTTTGATCTCCTATGACATTTACTTCATCTCTGTGACTTAAACAATTTGCCTGTGACATTTACTTATTATTTGTGATACATAAATTTCCCTTATTACATTTGATTATATCGTGTTTCTGTGACATACACTCATTAACTGTGGTCTTTATATAGCCCGCAGATGTGAAAGTAACTAAGGAAGTTTCTAAAAATAAAAAAGGAAGGAAAAGGAGGAAGGAAACATATGAAATGTTATAAGAATTTGTTCAGAGGCTACGGGCAAGGAGCCAGAGAACAACAAAAAAGCCCAAATCCTTAGAATCTCCATTCTAAATAGTTATCCCTAAGAAAAGAAGTAAAGGGAAGAAAGCTATCATCATGGTGTTGATGACAATGACAAGAGGAAGAAGGAAGAGGAGAAAGAAATTGCTGCTGCATATGTTGATACGAAAACATCTGTAGAAGACTTGTGGAGAAGGGAAAAAACTAGAGAAGAAAAAAAATTATTGGAGATGTTGAATATGGGCATTCCTTTTTCACGTGACTTTGATATTAGGCTCCTGGGAGTTGTCAAAGAAGGATTTTATCATAATTTCACCGTGCGGGATGTTCATAATTTATCTGATGATGAGAACAAGTGGCTTCAACATTTTCTGACATTAAAAGTGGACAAGTAAGTATGAAGTAGTTATTTATGAATTTTCTGTGATATTTTTATGTAATCTGTGATAATTACTTGTTTTGTGTGACCCTTAGTGTTTTCATGTGATATTTACATGTACATTGTGGTAATTAGTTTGTTTGTGTGACTTGTAACTGTTACATGTGATATTTACGTGCACTCCGTGACAATAGTTTCTTTGATACTTATACGTTGATTGTGTTGTGCATATTATCTAGAAATAGGACTGTTTATGAGGTCAACAACCACAGTATAAACATATATGATATGCTTCATCTGCTACGTGGTGGAAGACTAAAAGATGAGATTAGATTTTTTATTTAACTTGTATTATTCAAGTCTTCTACTTTTACATGATTTATTGCATTTGCAATCATTAGACTGTTGAAGCATTGGTTGCAAGACTTCAGAAATGGCTCAAACTACCAGAAAATGTGGATCTGGAAAGAAAAATTATGATAATCACATCATATTCAATCATAAAGCTTTTCTAAGTAATGTTGCATTTAAATGTTATTTGACTTTCTTCCACTTTTTTTCTTTTTTAAAGATTTGGTTGCTAACTGCTTCAAATGTGGACGAGAAAAATGTATATAAAGAAGCATATAGATGATGAGAAGGAAATCTGTTAATTCATGCTGATCGCTAGCATGTCATTGAGATCAATTTGGGGCAAAAAACATACAGACATTACAGTTCTGCTGACCATGAGACATAGGCTAGTGACGTTTTGAAAATCCAACCATTTCTAGATAGGATGGTAAGTGGATTCGACCAAACATCAACATTCAGAGCATTCAAATATGAAGTTATTCCTTGTCCATTGCAAAAAGGCTCGTAAGTTTCCATATACAGCTTATACTACTAGTTTATTAATTTCTATGATACTTGCTCCTTATCTGTGATGCATAATCATTCTCAGTGACATTTCCTTATCATATGTGACTGTTGTGCATTTTTTTGTGACATGCTTATTGTCAGTGACATATGCTAGTGTTATATGACATTTATACATTCTGTGTGACATATACTTATTGTCAACGACATATATTTATTTTCTGTGACATTTGTATATACTGTGTGACTTTTACTCATTATTTGTGATAGTTTAGTATTATCTTGTGATGCCTAGATATTATCTATCATTAAGGTATCACCTATGACTTTACACATTTAAATTTTGCTATATATGACTGTTACTTCACCTCTTTTCTATTTAGGTACGATTGTGGCATACATGCATATTTATACATCAAAACGATTATTGAAGGATAGGAGGTCATGGACATTGAGACTTTACAAAAGGAGTCTGAGATATTGATAATTATATTTTTATTATAATTTTATATCCTCATTATCTATTTTACATGAATAAATATACCATTAATAATTGTTGTTAGCTTAGTTTGCACATAAATGAATAAAAATATAAATAAATATTATTAAATGTAAAAACCCTTTAAAAATCTCTCTTCTCTATTTTGTAGCATTTTAGAAGTCCATCAAGCAAAAGCCCACAAATGAATGCTATGAAGCAATGCCAAAAATCCACCTACACATCATGCTCAAGAAGAAGCCACAAAGGCCCAAAGCCCATAAACAAACAAATTACACCCATGAGCTTTCATTTACATTTGAAAATCAAATCTCATGGACCAGATTGACTTATGGACTTGGACTGCTGCATATGGACTTGGAATGAAAATGGACATGGACTGCTGCATATGGACTTGGCTTGGTGTAAATGAAGGAGACCGGACTTAGCTTTTAATTTTGAAGCTCCATTGGGCCGACTTTGCTGCAGATTCAAATCTCCATGTGGGCTGCAAATTTAATTTTGAAAATTAAATCTCCATGGACCGGACCTGCTGTAAGAGTTGGGGATTTTCATCTTTGAAAATCAAATAAATCATATGGGCCTCTTATGTTGGGCTAGAGAAGAACAAAAAACAAATTCAAAGGTGGAGATTGTTGCTTAGGGCTCAAGACAAATCTAATGGCTCATATTCATTGAAGATTACTATAAATAGGGGTAGAGAGTGAGGGGTTAAGGGTGTAAAAAATTTTATAACTCCTTTTGGAGAGGAGGGCTACTCTTAATTGAGAAGGCCTTCCAAAAATTATAATTTTAGTTGCAATTAATAAAAATAATTTTTCTCCTCTTTAAATTTGTTCTTTCTCCTCTTTGTTGAATGATGAGGATGGAGATGAAGAGCAAATTGAAGGTTTGAATTTCTTTTTTCTTTTATTTTTTTTTAGTAATTTCTTTATTATTGCTTATTAGCTAGATTTAAATTCATGCTTGTAGTGTAGATTTATTTTCTTATCTTTTTTATTTTTTTTTGCACTTTAATTTGTAGAGTAGATTTATTTTTCTTGTATTTAATTTCTGCAATTTATTTTGTAGTTTAGATTTTTATTTTCTTTGCAGTTAGATTTATTTCTTGTTCATAGTTTAGATTTTTCTTTTCTTTTTATTTTTGTAAATAGTTCTTTTTCTTGTTTTTATTTATTTAAAGATGTGAATTTAATTCTTGTAGGAAGTTTAGAATTATATGAAACTAGTCTAATTTCCTTTATATTGTATGAATTATTCTCTTGCACTTAAAATGTTCATGTTTAGGATAATCAACTAGAGAACTAATCGGTAGAAGAAGAATTTGATAATCTATGCTTATCTTAAATGGTTTGATAGGTTATGCTTATGAATTCTAGGATTATTATCATGTTGTTGTTCTTATCATGAATAGTAATTTTAACTTAGATGATAATTTGATAGGTTACACTTTCCTTAAATGGTTTGATAATCTATGCTTAATAAATCTAAGTTGAAATATGATAAAAAGAGAATAGTTTATATTTTGTAATTGAAATTGGTTAGTGGATTATATTCTAGATTTCTTACCTCTTTTGAATCCTCCATCTTGACTTTCTTAAATTTTCTTTTCATTCTTAGTTTTATTTCTTGATTTTATTAATTCATATTTCTTGCCTTGTGATTTCATTTATTCTTTAATTCTTCCTTCTCTCCTCTAAAATTCAATTTATTATCTTTTGCAAATATTCACAACAATCACTCATCACATTCACACTTATTCTTTATTCCTAATTGTCATGCACAAAATATAAGAACCAAGTTTAATAATCTCTTAAAATCACCTTCTTCGTGGGATCGATATCTTTTTTATACTATAACTTGATAAATTATGCACTTGTAATTTTGGTACATAATTATGCCGCATCAAGTTTTTGGCGCCGTTGCCGGGGAGGGCGCTAAAATAAGATTTTATTAATTTGGTTCTTTAACTTGTGTGTTTTTCTTGTGAAGGAACCGCTTGGAGCTTGAAAATCTTGGATTGAAGATCAAGAATTTGGAGCTTTGCTTTCGGGTAAGTCTTCTTTCTAGTTTTCAATTCCACCCTCTTTAGTTACCTTCACAATTAGAGACAATTAGGATTTAAAAAAAATTTATTTTTGTTGACCATAATAAAATCTATCTTTCACTTGGACATTAAATAACAAGATAATAAACTCAAACAATTTCCCCCCTTCTTACATTTGATTGTTGTTGACCATAATTAAAAAAAAAAAGATTTTCTTTTTATCATCCTTTTTAGTCGCTCTTAATTTCTAGGGTTGCATTTCTTATAGTGTAGGAATTCACCAAAGTGATTGTAGCACTTGATTTGGCACACACTTAAAACATTCTTAAGGGCAAAACCCCAATCAAGATAAGGTAAGGGATTTCATCACCCTTTCCTTAGCCCACAAATCACTAATTCCTCACTTCACAAACCCAAGCCTTCTAAAACTCATTAGACGTTGGCCCCTAAGGATTCGAGCTCAATAAGGAACAAGAAATCCTTAAGTGAACGGTTTAAGTTTTCTCAGAATAGTTGGTGTCTAAGGCAAGGTTTAGGGGTTGCGTAAAGCGCTCCGCAAGGAAAGAGGTACTTAATTGATCTTTGATCACCCTCTAGTACTATCCTTACCTGGCTAACTACCTGGGTAAAACTTTGATCTTTTCACTGTAGGAGTTTTTGGTTAGGAGCTGGTCTAGTGGAGTTAGGCTAAACCCTAGAATTAGAGTTGATTGAAAAGTGATTGCTTTGATTTGTTTTAATTAGGATTTTTTCTTTTCCTTTATCTCCTCATAAAAAAAACTAATTTTCTTTCTTTCTTTCCTTAAAAAAAAATTTTGTTTTGGTGTATGCAATTTTGGGTTCGGGATAATTTTCATCGCTTAATCCGTGTTGAACCAATCCAAGAAATGGCAAATCAACCAGTTCTTCAGGATATGTGTTACCCCACCAAAAATGAAATTCCATCTTGCATAAGACTCCCCGAAATAAATGGAGCAAATTTCGAGCTTAGACCGCATTTCATAAACATGCTTCCCAAATTCCTAGGTAATGAAACAGAAGATGCATATATATTTATCTCGGAATTTGAGGAAGTATGCATTATGATTAAAATGAGAATTAACCGAAGATGCGATTAAGCTTAGATTTATTCTATTTTCCCTTAAGGACAAAGCTAAAAAATGGCTGTACAGCTTATCGACAAATTCCATCTCAACTTGGGAGGAATTTGTCACCGTTTTTCTCAAGAAATTTTTCCCTATTCACAAAACGGTAAAGCTTAGGAATAACATTCAAAATTTCAAAATTGTCCCGAGAGAGCCATTCTGGAAATACTTTGACCGATTTAAAGATCTTTTAGTCCAATGTCCTCATCATGGTCTAAAAAAATGGCGATTCTGCCAAGTCATATATGAAGGATTGGACTATTCTTCAAAAACATCTTTAGAATCGATGTGTCAGGGAGATTTTATGAGGAAAAACGCAGATGAAGCTTGGGAAATTCTAGAGAGTTTATCTGAAAAAACAATGCAGTGGGAACACTGTGATAACAGGGTTTCATCTGTTCCCCAACCTAAGTCTAGTGGTTTTTCCCTGGAGTCAAATATTGCTTCTGAAGCAAAGATGGCGACGATTATGCGGAGGTTAGAAGCCTTAGAAGTTAAGGAACGAGCTCCGGCTCAAATCAATTACATTTCTGCCCCGGGATGTCATAACTGTCAGTCTCCTACCCATGTTTCAGAGGAATGTCCTCTTCTAGGAAACAACCACACTTTAGAACAGATGAACGCTACATTTTAGCGCCCTAGAAATGATCTATTTTCTCCAACCTACAATCCAGGTTGGAGAAATCATCCCAATTTTGCTTGGAACCAAGGAAATTCTCATGGAAACCAAAACTTCATTCTCGCGTCGAACCAACAATTCCCTAGGGGAAGCACTGTCTCATTCAATGCACCGAACAATTTTTCTAACCCACCTTTTCCAAACCAACATCCTCATCCTCAACAACCTACAAATTCCGATCGTGACAAACGTTTGAGTGTTTTAGAAAAGGGTTTAGAAGCTATGATCAAAGCTTCTACACAAACTACCAACATGTTGACCCAATCATCGACCACTCTTAATTCATTCATGCAAACCACTAGCCAAGTGCTCAACTCGAACACACAAGCCATAGCCCGGTTAGAAACCCAACTTGGGCAACTAGCCGCTGCCGTGAGTGAGAGAGAGAAAAGAAAATTTCCAAGTCAACCTGTTGCAAACCCTAAAGACACTGGATCCAGTTCCAACAACCCATCTCAACTGAATGCAATTCACACTCTGAGATCAGGAAAACAAATAGACAATCAGGTTAGAATGCCACCGGATCAAACCCCTTCTCCCATTCAAAACACTCCTTCCGATGAAGCAATTCCTTCCGATGACCAAAATGCTGAACTTGAGATTGAGCCTGATCTAGATAGGTATAGGCCCATTGCCCCCTTTCCAGATAGACTCAAACCTAGGAAAAACTCCCCACAGTTTGAGAAAATCCTAGAAACGTTTAAACAGGTCAAAATCAACATCCCTCTCCTAGATGCAATCGAACAAATTCCTTCTTATGTAAAGTTCTTGAAGGACTTATGCACTAAGAAAAGAACCACCAACGTCCCCAAGAAAGTCTTCTTAGCTGCCAACCTCAGTGAAATTTTTCAAAACCTATGCCGTTGAAATACAAAGACCCTAGTTGTTCCACAATTCCATGCGTCATAGGTAACACCCACATTGATAAGGCACTTCTAGACTTGGGAGCCAGCGTCAACCTCCTTCCTTATTCAGTCTATCAACAGCTAGGTGTAGGAGAACTTAAACCGACAAGGTGCACTCTACAGTTAGCTGATAGATCTGTAAAAATTCCCAAAGGAGAGGTAGAGGATGTTCTGATCAAAGTTGGAGAGTTCATTTTCCCTGTTGATTTTATTGTCTTGGAAACGCAGCCCGTTTCCAATCTCAAAAGTCAAATCCCCGTCATTCTAGAAAGACCGTTCTTAGCCACCTCAAATGCTTTGATAAACTGTAGAACCGGTCAGATGAAACTATCTTTTGGGAATATGACTGTTGACCTCAATATCTTCAACTTAGGGAGACAGCCTAGTGATCCATCTGATGAACCCATGGAAGTGAATTTCATTCAAGGAATATCCAGTGAACAACAAGAGGGAGAGTGTGAGTCTGATTCAAATGCATCTGATTTAATGATTGAGGAGCTTTCTGATGACGAACTTGAGATAGAACCGCTGGTCAATCATGTTTTTGCTGTTGGCTGGCAACGAGAACCTTTAGAGATAGAACCCCGAGTCCAGCTTCGCCCATCTGTGGAGGAACCCCCTAAGTTAGAGCTCAAACCTCTACCCGAAAATCTAGAGTATGCCTACTTAGGGGAGAACGAGTCTTTACCAGTTATCATTTCTTCTGAGTTGACTACCAGTCAAAAGGAAGCTCTCTTAGCTGTTTTAAGAGAGAATAGGGAAGCCATTGGATGGACCATGGCTGATATCAAAGGGATTAGTCCAACCATTGTTCAACACCGAATCCATTTGATAGATGATGCCAAACCTACTAGAGATGCTCAACGTAGGTTAAACCCAGTGATGAAAGAAGCCGTTAGGAAAGACATTCTGAAATGTCTCGATCATGGGATCATTTATCCTATTTCTGATAGTTCATGGGTGAGTCCAGTCCAAGTTATTCCAAAGAAATCTGGGATCACCGTGATCCAAAATGAGGCTAATGAGCTGATTCCCACTCGGATCCAAACCGGATGGCGAGTTTGCATTGACTACCGAAAACTCAACTTAACCACTCGGAAAAATCATTTCCCTCTTCCTTTCATTGACCAAATGTTAGAGCGTTTAGCAGGACACGAGTTCTACTGTTTCCTAGATGGATATTCAGGTTACAATCAAATCCCTATCACTCCCAAAGATCAGGAGAAAACCACCTTCACTTGCCCGTATGGAACATTCGCATACCGACGCATGCCTTTTGGCCTGTGCAATGCACCGGCCACATTCCAACGTTTCATGATCAGTATTTTTTACGACATGGTAGAACGATTTCTCAAAATTTTCATGGATGACTTTTCTATTTTTGGTGACACATTTTCCCAATGTTTGCATCATCTTAAACTGGTCCTAGAACGGTGTAGGGAGAAAAATCTGACTCTCAATTGGGAGAAATATCATTTCATAGTCAAACAAGGCATTGTCTTAGGACATGTAGTTTCCAATAGGGGAATTGAAGTGGACAAAGCTAAGGTAGATCTCATTTCCAATCTCCCTCCTCCCAAAACAGTCAAAGATGTCAGATCGTTTCTTGGTCATGCTGGTTTTTACCGATGTTTCATCAAGGATTTTAGTAAAATTGCTAGACCCTTGACCAATCTTTTAGCCAAGGATACATCATTTGTCTTCTCCCCCGACTGCCTCAAAGCTTTCGAATATCTAAAAAAGGAGCTAACCACTTCTCCTATCATTCATGCACTAGACTGGACCTTACCCTTCGAACTGATGTGTGATGCATCTGATTCTGCGATTGGTGCTGTCTTAGGATAACGGTTTGATGGAAAACCGTATGTGATCTACTACGCCAGTAGGACTCTGAATGATGCCCAGCAAAATTACTCTGTCACAGAGAAAGAGTTTTTAGCTGTAGTCTTTACCTTAGAAAAATTCAGGTCTTACCTCATTGGTTCCTTAACCAAAGTTTTCACTGATCATGCCGTACTAAAGTATCTTTTGACCAAAAAGGATGCTAAAGCACGGTTCATTAGATGGATTCTCCTTCTTCAAGAGTTTAACATTCAAATTCTTAACAGAAGGGGAACAGAGAACCCCATAGCAGATCACCTCTCTCGACTCCCAAATGCACCAACATCAACCGTTCCAATCAATGAACATTTTCCAGATGAACAACTCCTAGAAATCCAATCTGTTCCCTGGTTCGCCGACATTGTGAACTACATAGTCATGAACCAGATCCCTTCTCATTGGTCCAAACAGGATAGATCCCGTTTTCTCTCCCAAGTAAAATACTTTTACTGGGATGATCCATATCTGTTCAAATACTGTCCTGATCAGATCTTTAGGAGGTGTGTTCCCACTGAAGAAACTAGGAGTGTTATATCCTTTTGTCATGAGCAAGCATGTGGGGGCCACTTTGGCCCAAGAAAAACAGCTAAAAAAATTCTCCAATCTGGTGGTACACATTTTTGTAACCGTTCTTTTGAAGCTTTGATGAGGAAATATTCAATCATACACAAATTGTCAACTCCTTATCACCCCCAAACCAGTGGGCAAGTAGAGGTCACAAACAGGCAGATGAAACAAATCTTAGAAAAAACAGTTAATCATAACAGAAAAGATTGGTCTGTAAAATTATGTGATGCTCTGTGGGCATATAGAACAACTTTCAAGGCCAATTTGGGGATGTCACCATGCAGACTGATATTCGGGAAATCTTGCCACCTACCAGTAGAATTAGAACATCAAGCAATGTGGGTAATAAAACAGTTGAATTTTGACTCAGACTCGGCAGGTAAAAACAGATTGCACCAAATAAATGAGTCGGAAGAAATTAGAAATGATGCATACATAAACTCGAAAATTTACAAAGAGAAAACAAAGATTTTTCATGACAAATCAAATTTGCGAAAAAAATTCTCTCCATGACAGAAAGTTTTATTGTACAATTCAAAATTATATCTTTTTCCGAGAAAATTAAGATCAAGATGGACAGGTCCATTTTTTGTCAAAAAAGTTTTTTCACAGAGAGCTGTCGAGATAGAAAATCCTAAAAATGATAACATTTTTAAAATAAATGGTCAACGTCTGAAACCATTTTTAGAATTTTCTACGCTCGAAGAGGAAGAGGTGTTGGTTCTTCATGAACCTTATTATCTGTAAAAAAACTAATTTTTCTTTTGTTTCTTAGTTAATAATATTTTTTTTAGCCGAAAAAAAGTTATTTTTTTTCTTATAAAAAAAAATTACTTACATTTTTCCTCTTATTTGATTTCTTCATCCTCATACTAACAGTAATTGCAGATCCTTATCATCATTATCAACCGAACAATTGTAAGTTCTTTAATTTTATCTGCTTTACTTTGTGCTTCAGCGAATTTGCATTGAGGACAATGCAAAATTTAGGTGTGGGGGTGAGAAATACATATTTTCCTCTTTATTTGACCTTTTTAGTTGCATTTTTTTCTTTTTGTTAAAAAAAATTATAAATATATTGTCACTTGCCAAATTAATAGAGTTAAGTAATAATTGATCAAATTGATAGATTTTAAATTTTCTAATTCTTAGTTAGTGATATTTTTAAGTTCACCTTTTATGATAACTCCAAATAAAATTCTTAAAAAATGATTTTTCAACTAGTATACTTTACTTAAGTCTTACCTAAGATTTTTAATTAAAAATAATAAAATTTTTGCATGCTTAACCTAGAGTTGAAAATATTTTTTCAAGTTATCTTGATTTACACATTTTTTTAAAGACTATATATACTTACACATATATATATTAAAAAAAACTAACCTTATAAAAGAAGAAGAGTGCGAAAAAGGGGCACCACCAAAAAAAAAGAAAAAAAAAACTCTTAAATTCAAGGTGATTCTATCTTATAAAGCCTAAGTTGACTGAGCAATTAAGCCCAAGGAGTATCTCTATACTTAATGACCTAAGCCCAATTGGGTTGGGATTCATTGGCCCAAAACTCGTTAAATGGTCACTTAGAAAGCCCGTTAAAATAGAAAACAATCACCAAGAATTAGAGAGTGGGAAAAAAAAATATATATAACACTAACCATTGTTTTTATATATTGTTGTTTTGTATATATGGTCTTGAAAAATAATTTTTGATCAAGAGACTTGAAAGTTATTTAAAACAAAGAGTTGGCATGTTCTTTTCAAAACTTTTTAATTAAATTTCTAAGATTTGACTTGGTTTTGTATTGCTATAATGAAAAAGAATTTCTAGGGGATTTACATTGGAGTTATATATAAAAACGTTTTCTTGATTATTAACTAGCTTCAATTAGAATGTTTAAATATATCAAGGAAAATCTGTTATTTACTGACTTATTTAACTTGGCAAGTTGACCGAATTTTGTGGGTATATTCACTGCAAACCCTCACGAGACTACAACTCGTCCACTAGGGTAACCTAGGGGTTTAAAGGCTTGTTGTATGCGCTAAATACAACCGCGATTCCTGCGAAAGTGAGTTAGGATTTTCTTTTTATTTTCTTTGCTAGAGGACTAGCAAAAGTTTAGGTATGGGGGTATTTGATAATCATATTTTATTACAATTTTATATCTTCATTATCTATTTTACATGAATAAATATACCATTAATAATTGTTGTTAGCTTAGTTTGCACATAAATGAATGAAAATATAAATACATATTATTAAATGTAAAACCCCTTAAAAATATCTCTTCTCTATTTTGTAGCATTTTAGAAGTCCATCAAGCAAACGCCCACAAATGAATGCTATGAAGCAATGCCAAAAATCCACCTACACATCATGCTCAAGAAGAAGCCACAAAGGCCCAAAGCCCATCAACAAACAAATTACACCCATGAGCTTTCATTTACATTTGAAAATCAAATCTCATGGACCGGATTGACTTATGGACTTGGACTGCTGCATATGGACTTGGAATGAAAATGGACATGGACTGCTGCATATGGACTTGGCTTGGTGTAAATGAAGGAGACCGGACTTAGCTTTTAATTTTGAAGCTCCATTGGGCCGACTTTGCTGCAGATTCAAATCTCCATGTGGGCTGCAAATTTAATTTTGAAAATTAAATCTCCATGGACCGGACCTGCTGTAAGAGTTGGGGATTTTCATCTTTGAAAATCAAATAAATCATATGGGCCTCTTATGTTGGGCTAGAGAAGAACAAAAAGCAAATTCAAAGGTGGAGATTGTTGCTTGGGACTCAAGACAAATCCAATGGCTCATATTCATTGAAGATTACTATAAATAGGGGTAGAGAGTGAGGGGTTAAGGGTGTGAAAAATTTTGTAACTCCTTTTGGAGAGGAGGGCTACTCTTAATTGAGAAGGCCTTCAAAAAATTGTAACTTTAGTTGCAATTAATAAAAATAATTTTTCTCCTCTTTAAATTTGTTCTTTCTCCTCTTTAGTAAATGATGAGGATGGAGATGAAGAGCAAATTGAAGCTTTGTATTTCTTTTCTCTTTTATTTTTTTTTAGTAATTTCTTTATTATTGCTTATTAGCTAGATTTAAATTCATGCTTGTAGTGTAGATTTATTTTCTTGTCTTTTTTATTTTTTTTTGCACTTTAATTTGTAGAGTAGATTTATTTTTCTTGTATTTAATTTCTACAATTTATTTTGTAGTTTAGATTTTTATTTTCTTTGTAGTTAGATTTATTTCTTGTTCATAGTTTATATTTTTCTTTTCTTTTTATTTTTGTAATTAGTTCTTTTTCTTGTTTTTATTTCTTAAAGATGTGAATTTAATTCTTGTAGGAAGTTTAGAATTATATGAAACTAGTCTAATTTCCTTTATATTGTATGAATTATTCTCTTGCACTTAAAATGTTCATGTTTAGGATAATCAACTAGAGAACTAATTGGTAGAAGAAGAATTTGATAATCTATGCTCATCTTAAATGGTTTGATAGGTTATGCTTATGAATTCTAGGATTATTATCATGTTGTTGTTATTATCATGAATAATAATTTTAGCTTAGATGATAATTTAATAGGTTACACTTTCCTTAAATGGTTTGATAATCTATGATTAATAAATCTAAGTTGAAATATGATAAAAACTTAAATGGTTTGATAATCTATGATTAATAAATCTAAGTTGAAATATGATAAAAAGAGAATAGTTTATATTTTGTAATTGAAATTGGTTAGTGGATTATATTCTAGATTTCTTACTTCTTTTGAATCCTCCATCTTGACTTTCTTAAATATTCTTTTTATTCTTGGTTTTATTTCTTGATTTTATTCATTCATCTTTCTTGCCTTGTGATTTTATTTATTCTTTAATTCTTCCTTCTCTCCGCTAAAATTCAATTTATTATATTTTGCAAATATTCACAACAATCACTCATCACATTCACACTTATTCTTTATTCCTAATTGTCACGCACAAAATATAAGAACCAAGTTTAATAATCTCTTAAAATCACCTTCTTCGTGGGATCGATATCTTTTTTATACTATAACTTGATAAATTGTGCACTTACAATTTTGGTACATAATTATGCCGCATCAGATATTAAAGGCAGGACTTACTGCTCAAATTATATACGAAAGCAGAGAACTGAAGAAGCTTACACTAAAGTTAGATGTAGATGATCCAGAATATCTTTTGTATTTTTGGGGTAATAATGTACCATTGATTGAGTGAAAGTATTAGACAAACACGTATAACATAATTTTGTGATGGATATGACTTTTTTCTTGTAAAGTTTGAGATTTGTGGTGGTTATGATGAAATATGCATTTGTGATTACCCATGAACTTTTAGAGTATTGTATGGTATCTAAAATTATAAAGCTTATAGTTGTCATAGTTAACAATAATAAGTCACATGAACATATAATATGTAACATTTAACAACTAAATATCACAACAAAATGACAAAAGTAACATATAATAGACAACAGTCCTAAAAGAGTTTGGATTATGCTAAGAAACGTTAGTCTTCGATAGGTTCAGTGCATGTAGCTCAGTTATGTCCTTCAACGTGACACATTGACCATTTAATTGGACGTCTGTTCTCAGATCGGTTGTTGATACGTCTATTCTTGTTTCTTTCATATTTCTTTGTCGTCTTTGGGGGAAGTTTGCTAACTGTTTTATCTGTGACATCTGGCTTATCATAATTTGGAACATGAAAGAGAATTGGTTCGTAACTTTTCTTGAAAGCTTCAGTCATCATGAACCAATCGCAATACTGGTACACATCTCTATGTATAAAGTTAATAGAAGCACACGCATGTTTACATGATGTTCGCAATATATCTGATGCATGACATGTACATATTTTATAGTCCAAATCAACTTGTACTGATTTTTGAGATGATACCTCAAAGATTTTAGCTGTAGAATGTGAGACTTAAAGAGTGCTTCCCTTCATGTAATTTTCTTAAAGATTTTTTTTTACTTTAGGACATAGATAGCTATTCTATTTTGTTGCCATCTCGCGGCGAGTTTTCATCCTTTCCATAATTTGTATATGAATGTGTTCTATCATATCGTAAACAAGAAGTGTTCTCGCCATACGAATCCAACTGTTGAAAGATTCAGCAACATTGAAAGTGATATATCCATATCTGTAAATAAATATCATATGTATCAAACAAAAATTTACTATCCCAAAGTGCAACAATGTATCACATATTACCTACAAATGTCACAAGAAACAATACATTGTCACAGCATACCGATAAAAATCACACCTAATAGAGTAATATCACAAGAGAAGATTAAAGGTCACACATAACAGATGAATGTCACATATAAAAGCATAATGTGATCTTTAACAGATCAAATTCACAGAAAATAGCTGATATTTGATGTATCTTATACTAGGAAATACATAATTGGCCCAATTATTTAGACCATAACTGAGCGTTACTTGGTAAGCTCTTTCTTCAGTCATCCTAATCTCATATAAAACAGCTTTAAATTCTCTTTGCATATATTTATATACGACAAACTTCAATAATTTTGAAATCCGTTGAGTAGCACTTTAGGTAAAACCCATCTCTTTAAGCTTCAATTTGTAATTCTCAACAAGATGAAGTACACATCTGGAATAGTGCACAACATGATGAAGTCCGTTATGGATATCAGCAACCATGGCCAGGAGTAGAGAGAGCCTGCGTCTAATCGCAAGCTTAACGATCAGAAATAGGACTTCGATGGGCAATGCATCAGATAGCTTGTGTGGCACATCACACTTCTTCAGCCAGATGGCTAAGTATCCTGCCAAGAGGGTCATCGGCTGGATTTGTCTCTATGCGTGCCACAAAAAAGTCTTGAACTTGGTGCCTCTTGGGAATTTACCCTCAGCTGTATGGGAGGTGTAAGATTGAGCACCGATCTTCTCAATCAATTTATAGTGCTAACTCACAAACCACCTCGCCAGAGTGATCTTCCAAGTGCTTGAATAAATAGTCCATGAACCGCTTCAAGCTGAGCTCAGGGAACTTCTTCTTGGCCTTGATATCAGCACCAGCTAAGGCCATTTAATTGTGATAGGTCAGCTCCCATAACGTGTTCTGCTTGGTGGAGCTCATCCAACTTATTTGGCGGTTGGTTAGATAGTACTCCTAATATGGAAGATCGCCCATCGGCAGCCCCAAGACTTTCTTCATCTCATGCAACGCCAACCCCAACTCTCTGTTCTGAGTCAAGAACGTATTGGATCTAGGTTGTAAATTTCCAGCAACGCAAAGAAATGGCTTACGCTCATGGAGAGGCCATACATACTGGCCCAGACAGCATGGTATAATCCTCTTTCTCTTAATTCTGTCCCCACCGACTGAGGACATAGCCTGTCATCATCGTCCACCACTTGTCAACTGAGGAGTGAACAAAACTGAAGCACCTAAAACCTTTGATGGGTAATTCCCATCCTAGCCTTGCGAGGCGATTCCTCATGGTATTGGCCCTGGTTGGTAGCTCATTTTGAGGGATTTCATCCTGTCCCAGCACGTCGAGGTGAAGCCTGCGAATACGGTTCCTATCACTGGAGCCTGGAGTCTTTTTTTAGGTAATAAACCCACAATGTACTCGCTCATGGTCCTTAGTTAGACACCAAGCCATCTGTCATCCCACCGCCAAGTTGCTTAAGTGTGTTAGGGCATAGTGATGAGGAATCAGAGGAGGAATCTGAGGCCTCCGTCATACTTATTCAGCCACTGTTCCAGGCCACAATTCAAGATGCTTGGATCCTCGACTGAATCACCAAACATGAAGTCAGGTTTCCTCAATAGCTCAATTGTGGTTGGATCTCTCGTGAAAGGTCCATCAGTTATCAAACGTCACATGGTGTAACGATCTCCCTCCTTAACAAGTCTGGGGATTTCTGTAGGCCCACCTCTATTGAATTGAGGGGCCCCATCGACAATGGTCATTTCGTCGAAAGAGGCATAGGATATACCACTTCGTCCACTCACCGCACAGGGTGACAACTCCGTCGATGGAAAATATACTGCGACGATAAAGAGCGTATTTATTAAACGTAGCTAAAAAATATTTCTGAGGCAATACAAGGAGTCGAACTCATCTCATGAATCAATGAGAAAGAGTCACTGCCTTGTAATTTAAGAAACGATTTCAATTGTTTCACACATGAGGGACAATGTACATTGTCACATAAACAACGTGATAATATAACCCGCCCTACGGATAGCGAGACAACGTGAAATCGTCTCTTTTGCCTTGAGACGTGTTTTGACCAAGGAAAACACATCTTTTGAATGTTGACCCCCACAAAGGAGGATACTGACTCTTCTCGAGTGCCTTGCAAAGAAGGAAAAAAGAGGATATGTGTTCAAAGTTCTAATTTTTGAATTGAAGAAAGCGGTAAAAACTTACCTCCAAAAGATGAAGCCGCAAGAGCCTCTCTCTCAGATGCATGAGAAGCTGATTAACTCCTCTGAACGCATAACCTTTTCAGAGATATCATAAATCTACAAAAAAAGTTATCAATTCGGGTAAAATTTCAAGCTCAAGAGGATAAACCAACCCGAAAAATCATAACCAAGCACCCCCAACTTCAGATTTCAATAATAGTCAAGAAAAATCAAAATTTTATCAAGAATAATACAAGAAAAAGGAATTATACCTCAAGAGAAAAAAATTAGGGCTCGGTGGAAATTCGCAAAGGGGTTCAAACACCAAGGAGGGGTCTTCGGGTTCCTACTAAGAAGAAAAGGAGGGTGAAGACTGAGTCGTTTGCACGAGGAAAACAAAGAAGAAACCCCAAAAACTAAAACAAGGGTTTCGGCCCTCCACCAAAACAAATAATTAAGGACCAATTTTGTTCAAAATTCAACCAAAATTAGAGCCATAGGAGGGAAGTTTACCTGGAGCCGAAGGTGGATGAGCTCGGTGAAGAAGAACCACGATAAAAGTGTTCGAACCCGAGGTTTGATGACCAAAACCCTAGCAAAAAAAATCCGATGAAATCAAGGAGATGGAGAAGGGTTCGGCTGAGAGAAACTCTTTTAAGGAGTTGGGGAAGGAGATTCGAGCTCGGTAAAAGTGGGATAAGTTAGAAAAAATCACAGAGGAAATTAGTTTTACAGCCCTAAAGAACTAACCTTGGCCGCGTCGGCAAGACACACTAATGTGCCTCGCATGCGAGATAGGTCTACCTATCTCGCACACGTTCAAGACGTACAAGCATGTCTTGCGTGTAGGTTTAGTCCCGTAGGTGTTGTCACTCATATTTTTTCCTGTTTTTGGTGTAAACAAGGTATGTATTCACACTCCGATGAGTATATGAGTATAAACTGCTTCTCCTTGAACCTCCGACGGGTATATAAGGTTATACTAATCCCCGAACTCCAATGAGTATATGAGAATAAACTGTACCTCTATGTTCCAATGGCTTAAGAGCTTAAACTGTGTAGATTCTAGTTACGTACGAGTATAAACTGTGTTTACTCCACAACAGAGGTCAACACCGGTCAACAATTCAACAATTTTGCCAAAATCAGGTTTGATATAATTCTATTACCCCTAGGAGTTCAATCGCAAATTAGATGTGAACTCCTGACGAAGATGATTAGTTCAATGTTGACTCAATGACGTTAGCTAGTTTAGATATTAACGTATCAGTTTCAGTTCTAGATTTTGACGATGGTCAAGCATTAAACACGACGCCAAAAGTATTTTAGGTTATTCGACAAAATACTAAGTAGACTGAAAGCCGAAAAAGTCAAAGAACTAAAGCCATTCATGGGTCCGGTTCACACAGTCTCCTTAACAAAATTCTGAAGAGATTGAAAGCAGGACTTATCTTATCCAAAGTATTCCAGACTCCTCGATAAAATACCGAGAAGGCTAAAAACTTTGAAGGGAGTATCTGTAGGTATCAAAAATTATCTATAGGTTCCCAAACATAACTCAAGATGAAGAGAAGATGAAGAACGTCATTATCAGTCAGAGAGGATTATCAGCGAAACGACGGAACGACAAACGACAAAATTGTCTCACAATCAGTGAGACAGTCTGAAGTGTTTTGAAACCCGAGACACATAAATGTGTCTCGGATGCCGCATGCACCTTATTATGTCTCGGGTGCCGAGACACATCAATGTGTCTCGTGCATAGTGAAGACCCATGATGAATTTTTCAATGATTTCCTCAGTTTTCTTACGGTCCACTAGCTCCATAACTGCCTTGGGAACATCCTCAAACACGGGAAGTCGTTATAAACTAAAAATCCACCAGATCGATGGTCGGTTACGAATTCTTATCCACAAACACGACATCCGAGGCCTATAAATACCCTCTCTCACACATTTATGAAGGGGACTGATGAATTGGAGAAGTGTTGACGATTTGAGAGCAGAAACCCATGAATTTCAAAAAGAGAGGCAGAGATCTTGGCGAACTTTGTGCATAAAGATAAAGTTTTCAAAAGATCTAAAGGCCTTCAGTTGTTTCCTCGATATTCAAACCTTGATTTTATATCGGGAAGAGTATTTATCTCACCTTGCTAAGATATCTACTTCTGTTCTTTTTTCCAAATCAAAATAAGAATATCGAGCCTTCTTCACGATCAATCTGGATCTGTGAATCGGTGGTCCACGGGCTAACGCATCCTTGACACAGGTAAAGATTCCACGCAAGCAGTGATTGATAAACAATCTCTATGCGTGTTTCCAGAAAATCCTCTTTTTTGCTTCTTTTGTAAAGAGAAGTCTTATAAAAAGGCTCACTCTTGTGATTCTGTTGTATCGATAAACGATTGTAATGGATTCTGCAAAGAAAACGATTTTTGACGCAAACATCTAACCTCCGGTGCTACCACATGATGCTCAATCCCATCAAATGTGCCTTTGGGGTGCAATCGAGAAAGTTCTTGGGGTTCATGATCACACAGAGAGGCATAGATATCAACCCCGAGAAGATAACCACCATAAAGCCCATTGTCGGCTCGACAATAGCCTCCCGCACTTGCAACAGTCTAGGCACCTACCTCATAGATCTGTCACACTCCGGAATATGATTCACCCAAATTCACCTCATGGTGGTTGTTGAAGGTGGACGGGTCCTCCGGAGAAGCTGACAGTGGAGCAGGAGTGGTCCTACATGTTCATGTTGAAAGTTGGTTTATTCATTGCAGGACTCATTATAACTATAGTCGTTATAATAAGTTCAAAAAAAGACTTTTTATAAGTCTCCTTACACAATAAAAATGAAAAGATTATAACTTTCTTGAAAACATACGCAGAGAGATCATTTATCGGTCTTCTGCTTGCACGAAATCTTTGCTAGTACCGGGATTTATCCATGAACCACCAAATGATCAGATCTGATTGATTTCATTGCCTTGTGAAGGAGACAAAAAATTGAAGTGATTATTTCAACAATGGTGAGATAAATACTCTTCTTGAGATCACATCAACGGTGCGATCTCAAGGAAAACGGATGAACGGGGCTAAAAGAACTGCAGATCTATCGAACTCTCCTGCTTTATGTTAAAGAACTCACCAAGAACTTGCTTCTTCCTTGCTGAAATTCACGCTCCTCCACTCTCTAATTCGACAGGGCTTCTCTGTTTGCTCCCAATTCTCCTTCTGTGTGAATGAAGGCCCTAGGGCTGTATTTATAGGCTTCAGAAGCTCTATTTTTAGATAAGAATGAACGATTTGATCTTATCCTTAGTTGTAACCATTTAACCACATTCAAAGATAGCCTCAAATCAGTTGGAGAGGGTATAGACTAAAGGAATCCCAAAATCTTATCGAAAAATAGCTTTTCGGGAGGCTATACGGGTGAAAACAAGTTTTCTGGGCATGAGACACCAGTGGTGTCTCGGCCTTAGCCGAGACACCAGTGGTGTCTTGGCCATTGGCCGAGACGCCGTTTGGTGTGTTTTAACTATTTTGCCTCTAATTCTCTCGTCCGATCTCGGAATGACGTGATTCAAAATGCGTTAGAAAGACGGAGATGAGACCTACAACCTCCCATGAACTAAACACACATGGAGTGAGAGAGACTTGAGTGGCACTCTATATTTTGTGGGTGAAACTTAATTCCCAATCGAGTCGTTTCTTTGTTATTTCGCTATCCTGTTGATTCGTATTTATGTCAACTCGCTTCATATGCTTGTTAGCTTCTGTATGATATCAGATAATCCTCATTAACTTGGATAATGATGTTTATCGTCTTCACTCTATCTCGTGCTGCGTGCGGCAACCTATAGGTAATTTTTGACGCCTACAGACACCCCCTCCAAAGTGTTTCAGTCTCGTTTTTTTATAGAAGAGCCTGAAATACTTTGGATATGATAGACCCAACCTTCAATTAGTGTAAAAAAACCTGTAACTGGCTCCAGTTCTTAACTTTTTAAGTTCTCAATCTATTCAGTATTTTATTGAATAGCTAAAATTCTTCCGGTGCTATATTTATCGTCTAACCGTTATCAAAGTCTCGAACTGAAACTGGTGTAATGATTTTTAATTTTTTCTCTTGTTGTTGAATCGATGTTGAACTGATTATCTTTGTCAGGGATTCATATTTGAATCATGATTAAAATCCTAAAATTATCCTTTGACCAGGAGTTGATCTGAGCCTTGTTTTGGCAAAAATTATCAATGCGCTGACTAGCATTGTAACGCGTTGACCGGCGTTGACTTTCATCACAACGCGTTAACCAGCATTGACTCATGGGTATGCGTTAACTAGCGTTGAATCATGGGTATGCGTTGACTGACGTCGACTCACGGCTACGTGATGACTGACGTTGGCCTTCATTGTAATGCGTTTGTAGGCATCGAAAATTACCTATGGGTTCCCACACGTAGCTCGAGACGGAGAGAAGATGATGAGCATCATTATCCGAGTCAAAGGGTTATTTGACAACTATGAGCGCATGAAGCAAGTCGACAAAGCGTACGAATCAACGAGACGGTGAAATAACGAAGAGACGATCCGATCGGGAGTTACAGTTCACTCATGAAAGATGGTGCACCACTCATGTCTTATCCACTCCACACATGATTCACTCATAGGTGATTGTAGATCTCATCACCGCCTTTCCAACGCACTTTGAATCACGTCATTCCGAGATTAGATCGAGGAATTATGCAAAAAACAAGTCGAGGAACGCAACCGGGACACATGACGTGTCTCGGCCATGCCCGAGACATACTTTGTGTCTTAGCCAAGGCCGAGACACAAAGTCTATCTCGCGCCTAAAAATACTAATTTCACCCGTTAACCACCCAGATTTGAGTATATTCTGATTCAAAGCTTCCCAAATTGATCTGAAGTTATTTTGGAATGTTGTTAAGTGGTTACAACTAAGGATGAGATCAAATTGATCGTTCTTGTCTGAAAACCAAGCTTCCGAAGCCTATAAATATGGCCCTAGGGCCTTCATTTACACAGATCTAGAATTCTTAAGCCTCGGTGAAGCGGTGTAGAATTAAAGAGTGAGGAGCATGAATTTCAGAGAGAAGGAAGGGATCTTGGTGAGCTCTTCAGCACAAGGAGGAGAAAAGTTCGAGAGATCTCCATCCCATTCATCCGTTTTCCTTGAGATTGTACCTAGCTATGATTCTCGAGAAGAGTGATTATCTCGCCGTTGCTAAGATAATCACTTCAATTTCTTATCTCCTTTGCGAGGCAACAAAATCGTTATTCAGATCTGATCAGTCGGTGGTCCATGGATAAATCCTAGTATAGGTAAAGATCCCGCACAAGCAGAATACCAATAAATGATCTATTTGCTTGTGTTCTCAAGAAAATTATAATCTTTTTATTTGCATTGTGTAAGGAGGCTTATAAAAAGTCCTTTCTTTTGAATCATTGTAACGACTAAAGTTATAATGAGTCCCGTAATAAAAATAATAATTTTTGACCCGAACACGCTAGCGACCACAGTGGGAGTCAACAACCTCGCTGTCGAGGCATTCGTGGTGCAACCACTGATCAAGATCCCTATGGATGAAGAGGTTGAATATGAGTTCGACCAGCAGAAGTTCGAGGAGTACGTCTCCTCATCCTCCTCCAGATCTTCCTCTCCCTACAAGCGCAGGAAGACCACTTCCATGAAGAAGGTTAATTAGCCTTCAGATCTAAAAACTCAAGGTGATAATCTTTGCCCGAATGCTGTTGAAGACTCCTCTCTGACCTCCAAGTAAGCCGGATCTGATGCTCGTGATAACTCCTTAAAGGTCACGGAGCTGCCCGTCGAAGGCGCGCTGGTGCTGACGAAAAGGGCTCGTCATATGCACCACTAATGTCTTGGCCGCCAATTCACCAAAGCTTTAGAACAGGTGAACCGACTCTACTACCAAGTGGATCTAGAGTTTAGAAGGTACCAAGTGGCTAAGCCATCGTCGCAGCAAGCATCGGGATCCTTCTCCTAACCGCCGACTAACAAATGGGTTCATATGAAACGAACCCGTTCTACTCTCGAGGAGCACATCCATAAGTGCCACGCACTTCTTGCGCATACCCAGATCCTTGGGTGAAAGGCACAAGAATTGTAAAAGGAATAGGTGGTCAAAGAATCACTAAGATCTAATCAGGTTTGAGTGTCAAATCCCAAGACAACGTCTAAAACTGTACCGAAGACAGTTAAGATGCCTTTACCTGATGAGAAACACCGGTCATGTCTCTCACTCAGTTCCTGCTCTAAGGCCCCTCCCCAGCCTTCATCAACTTCATATCTTACTCCTTCTTCTCCCGTACCTCCGCTGAAGCCCTACTGCAGCGTGGACCTCTCCAATTTCAGAATTCCGTTGAAGGATCACCTTGGTCCTCTACCTTAAGATCGAGGCAAAGCTCCTGTTAAGGAACACTTGTGTCCGCTGAATGATTCCCGAGCAAATTTCCAAACTAGGGTCGTACACAACCTACCAACAAACTGATTCTCGTAACCACCCGCTTGGGAGTACGTGTGAAAAACCAGGAGCCCGTTAGGGTTTCACCCTCACAAAGGTGTGATTCCAAATGTGTGACTTCTGCGAATGCTAACAAGGCATTGTTTATTCAGAAGAAAACGTGTATGGTAGAAGATGATGTTATATCTGATAAAAAGCCAATAGGTTGCTCTGACCATAATGCCGATGAGTTGTACTATCAGGCTGGGGGTAAGTCTCGAAAGAGAAATACCTCAGAAACAGACGCTCAATGTTCTTTTGTGAGAGGCTAATCGGGACAGTATTATCAGAATGTAGCTGCCTCAAGATCGCTCCAAGGAGGGTCTCGGTATTCCAAAGGCTTTCCATTAGAGCATCAAAACCCAAATCAAGACGCTCCCGCAAAAAAAAAATCGACCATTCAAGATGACGAACTCCCAAAAGTCACGATAAACATGGCTGATAAAGGAAAGTCTATGTTCACTTCGAATAACGCTAATCCTAACTTTTCTCCGGGAAGAAAAGTCGATTCAAGAATAGCCTAACGAGTGTCTTAGCTCCAGCTAGAAGCCATTAGACCTGGGGATTACTTGAGGATGCATGAAGGACTATCTTTGGAAGATGAACTTTCGCATACTTGCTCCGTAATCGCCTCCAATGATATAATATCTAGCATGGGGTGAGATCGAGAAGTATTCATGATCACTACCGAACAAGTGGCTCAACTTCTTCAAGAAGTATTGGCCAAACAGAAAGAAGATTTTAAAATCAAAATGGAGATGGCCGTGCAACGGGTTAAGGATTTACATGCTCAACAACTTTAGGAGTTGTCAAATCAGCATGGTGAATTCAGTCATCGCCACACTACCAATCAGGTAGATAGTGACTCAGAGGTAGAGGAGACTATCAATACTGATGCTCCTCCCAATGACAAAGATGCTGGGGGTGGCCCCAATAATAATACCAACACTAGGGATGGCCCCATCACTAATAACAACGCTGAGGGTAATCCCATCATTCATCCTCAAAATCGCCCGAAGAAAGATACAAGTGACGATGAGATGATGAAAGAGCTAGAGAATAATGTTAATGCCTTAATATCCGCTCAACAAGTGAGGAAAACAAGTATTCTATGCCTGTATCCAAGAGAATGGGATTCAATCACTACAAGAAATTACATCTTTAACGAAGGGATTTCCCTTCGTTAAAAAGCTAAAAACCTTCGTTATTGAATGCTAACGACGGGGAAAAATCCCTTCGTCACCCGTCGTTGAAGCCCTATTCGCTAAAGGGTCACGAAGAGATATACTACCCGTCGTTATAGAGTCTATAACGACGGAACATATTACCATCATTAATGTTTACGACGGTAATTATCACCGTCGTTACTATCAGTCACGGAGATGTTTTCCTGTCGTTACCATCAGTGACGGGATATTTTCCCGTCGTTACCATTAGTTACAGGGATATTTTCCCGTCGTTACTATTAGTTACAGGGATATTTTCCCATCGTTGAAGAATAATTAATGACGGTTGGATACCGTCATAAAAGTCTTTATAATGGGTAATTAGTCACCCATCAATGACGTATTTTTCCTTCGTTGATGAATAAAATACGGTTTATAAAACCGTCATTGTAGACTACAAATTTCTAATATACATTAATAATAATTTTTCCATTCATAGACAACTATCATATTATTCTCAACCTGACACTAAGATTCACAACAAAAAATATATTAAAAATACCCAATAATGAATAAGAGGGAAAATAAAAATTCCATTCATTAATAACATCAATAAATAAAATTCCATCATCCTCAAATATTCAATACCAAGAGTTAATAGCCTAATTGTTCTAAAGAAAAATACATAAAACTATCTAAAACAAATTAAAATAAAAGTTTGGGGAAGACACATTCTTTCATCTCTAATCATCGTCAAAAAAAGACTCGAGCTACCCCCTCCTAATCTTGCATGGATAGCCTGAAATTTTTTAAAAAATCACATAATTAAGAAATATCAATTAAGCAAATATAATCTTGCATGGATAGCCTGAAATTTTTTAAAAAATCACATAATTAAGAAATATCAATTAAGCAAATATTATATTGTCATGCACTGATTTGATCATTCCAAGATCTTTTCGAAATTTAAATAGCATAGCCAAGTTACCCTGAAGACAAATATTGTTGAGATCGGATACTTCTGATAACCCAATTTCTCCCTAACTAGTGTACCAAAACCCACATGTAAAAGCCCTGCAGTGAGATGCCTTTGGCTCTGGCAAGTGAAGGGTTCTTGAAAGCAGTTACAAAGATTTTCTATGGCTCCCGTTAGGAAAACTCACCTAGAGAAGTGAAGTCATAAAAGTTGCTCGTCATAATACAGTTCTTCGAAACAATAAGTCCAAACAATTCATAACCTTGAGATGTTCGTATGAAGTTGAAATCAGAAAAAAATGAAGTCAAATGAGAGTCAAGTGGATTTATTGACACTGTTGAAATGATGCAGTTCTAGAAAATTACCAGTTCAGTTGTACCTAGCTCCAGAACAATATCCATGAAGGGAAAGCAGACCACTGTCTGCAAATAAGAGGGAAACAAAGTCATCCATAACAGCTTTGAACCTTATTAACAATGCACATAAAAGTGAAAACATAATCATAGAGATCTAGAATGACATAAGAAAACTCTCTTCGTCTTGACAAAGAGTCTATTAAACATGGGAACTGAAAATCCCAATGGTAGAATATTCAATTTAAATAGTTAAAAGAACTGATATACCTGTATGGATGCACTCTGAATTAAGATAGAACATAAAGATTTAATCCACAGAGTTGAACACAACAAAACAAATCCACAGAGTTGAACACAACAGAACAAAGAGAAGCCATTAGATATTTTTATGTTCAACATGAGAAACTCAGTAAAACTCATAGGAAAAGGCCTAACCTTTGCTAAAGGAGACCTTGAGAAAGTTCTGATGTCTGCGAATTGTGCATTATTCAACCATATGTGCTAATTGTTTGCTAAGGCTCTACCTGGTAACCTGGTGGAAAAATGAGAAAAATTATGTTAGGCCAAATTTAATTTCAGTAAAAATGGTGGGAAATATTATTTAAAAAATATATTTTGCATACCCTTGTCCTGGATTGAATGTGAAGGACATGCAAACTACATAGTACCACTCGGTAGAAGTTAAATCTTCAGGAGATAATGAAGCAGATGGCCTTTTTGTTTGCTGATTGTTTTCAGCTGCTGAGAGAGATTCATAAAGGTCTCTCAGTTGCTCAATTCTCTGAAGACCAAGCTAATCAGCTTTAAATTCCATCGGTTGAGTTGTCTTCCTAGTTTTTATGTTGCCATTGTAGTATCCATTAGCCCATGATAATACCCTGGAACTCAACAACATGGGTAAATAAGAAATAAAATACCATCAAAGACACACTTAAAAGGAATTTCGTTTAAAGTTGCATATTCATGATGTAAGCATCATGACAAGAAAAAAAACACTTGAAACATGGACTGAACAAACAATCTTTTTCTCACCAAAATGTTCTCATAAATCACCAGAAACATCAAAGATTTCTCAGTGAAATATTTCCACAAAGCACCACTCTCACTTTCATGGCAAAATAAACACAACTCTGGCTTCAGCTACAACAGATAATGATGCTAAAATAAGGAATTTATACCAAAATCAAATCTTTCCCCTAGCTTCCAACTCCTTCACACTGTAATCAAAACATCTGACAAAAAGTTAGGATTTTTACAGCATAAATCAGTTCGAGAATCAAAGTGAAAAGATACCCAGAAAGGGAAAACAGGAATTAAAGTGAATTTGGTGAGGATATACCTTCAGCCTTAATCCCCTATCCATCCCCCCCCTGATCCCCCCTGTCTCTCTCTAAAGATGGTAGAAATCCCACAGTGAGAAGTAAATGCAGAGTGCAAACAAAATACCAACTTTGAAATGAGAATTATTGTTTTAATTTGTTGGTTGTTGCTGCTTCTAAAAACTGTGCACCGATGTTAGTGTGTGTGCGCGTCTTCAATTGAACAGATCATCTACCCTGTATAAAACAGGGAACAACCTTTTAGAGAGCACATGGTAGACATGTTTTTAATGTGGAAGTGGAATCAAGAGAGCACAAAATTCGGGCTGTTACTCAGATTCGATAGAGTATTGCTATTTGTCTAGCATAAAATACCGATTCGATATTGTCTTAGTAATTAGCCTCATAATTAGGCTTAGAGTGAGAATGGTTGAGCTTTAATTATCAAGGAGAGGCATTGACCTGAGAATTTGCATGTATATGGATTTTCTTTAAGAGCAATCAACATGCGGTGATTCGTCTAGGAGAAAGAAAGCAATCAAAATGTTTTGTTCATTTTGATTGGTACTTGTCATCTAATCTAGTTAGTATATTGTTCGAATTGTTTGTTTTCATAATTTAAGTTAGATATGTAGAACTCATCTCTAATAGTAATGCCGTGGTTAGAACTCAAAAATCTAATCAAGCTATATTGACTTCTCGTTTAGTGTCCCTAAATACTAAATCAATCCTTAAAAGTTAAAACCCTATCACTCTATGTCCATTAGAACCACCCTATGTAAAAGACGGAGTCATTTAATAGATTGGATGATAATTTACAAGAAGAAAGGTCTAAATTTGTTAAATAGAAGAATGATCAAGGATATTACACTCTGGGGTTCTGCAGGTTCTTCGACAGCCACATTACTGCTTGGTTCTTTAGCAGACTTCGGACCTTTACTGTAAACAAGATGCCTACTATACTAATCTAATATGCGTGCATATGACTCCAACTGTTTCAGTCCAACCAGTAGTGTTGCAAACATAATCTAAACTTACAGCTCATCCAACTATTTTATTATCGTATCAGTGACTACAAACATAATGTCGAAGCGTGGTTCATTCTAAAGTATATGAACCTAAAGTTATCTGTTCACTTGCTTCCTTTTCTAAATCCTATAAAACTGAATGCAGTCAATTCGTTTAGCTCCATAAGCTACCGTTTCGAATGGAACCTTAGCATCCAGGTTCAGGTCCTTGTACATATGCCTCAGAGCTATTGTTAAAGATAAGTTCTGCCTTCAATTCATCAGCATAGAATAAGAAACCTTGGTCATACTTAAATTTGAATTACAACAACCATGCATTAATTGTTCTACGCAGGTTTGGTTACATGGCCTACAGTTGAAATATAGCTGCAATCGGGAAAAACATCGTTGGACTTTTGAGCCAAACAGATGAAACAGTGAACTGAACAATAAGGTCACATATTTATGATCCATAATTGTAAATCAAATAATTCATATTAACAATATTATACTGTAGTATTACTCAGCTATCTTTTTTTAACAAATATTTCATAGTTATATTCAGTTAATTTTTCTAAAAAAATGTCTACTTTTTAATGAAATGCAACTAGATTAAGCATATTGGAAATTTCATTTCAATACTATACTGTAGTATCCCGCAAGTATCCCTCTTAATCACTCAATTAAATTGACTAGGTTAAACCATATACTCTATTTGATATATTCCATTGCAGAATTGTTAGTATTCTTTCATATACCACATCATCAAATTGGTCCCCGTATTACGCCCCCAAAACTATTAATCCAATGGACTCGCTCCATCTCCCGCACACTCCCAAATCAAATCTTCTAAACTACTAAACTCCTTTCACTTCTTTCTTTCTCTAAAAAGTTTGTCTAAAAAAAGCTCTAGAAGCAAAACCGCAGAGAAACCAAATGCACTCGTACTACCAATTCCTATGAAGTCCACATCAAAGAATGAACTAGACGCGCCAATATGAGTAAAAATTAGGGTTTAAGTCAAAACATCAAGTGAAGCCAACAGATGCAATTCGTTATACCTTCAGGATCTAGGGTTTGGAGAAGGGGATCAATATCTTTGGGCAGCGAAGAGAAGGCAGGAGCGATCATCGATCGCACGGCACTCAGTCGCTTCCTCCAATCGTGAGGTATCTTCTTGTGATCCACCAGCCATTCTTCAGCAAGATTTTAATCAATTCCCAATCAAAAAAAAAAAAGAAACTCATTTCCAAATAAATTTGAAGGAAATTAAGAAAAATTAAGAAAATTACCACCGAGCTGATCGGAAAGTTTGGGGGAAGTAAAGATTAAAGCAAAAATCGTGAGCAAAACATCGGGTAATTCCTCGGATGAAGCTCGAGCCCTAGTTTCAGTACGTCGAGATGTGAAGAGGGTCGAGTAGTCTTCGCGCTCGGCCTTTGTGAGGGCGAGGAGATCGTCGGCGATCCGGTTGAGCTTCTGGTCTCGGGATTCGACGGCGGCGGTGCCGCCAAAGGCTGTGGAGAGGAGGCAGAGGAGGGGCGGCGAGGGATTTTGGTGGTGAGGAAAATGAAAAAAAATGAGGGGGATTTTTTGACGGAGAGGAAAAAAGAAAAAAAAAGAGGGGGAGGAAATTAAAAGTAGGCGGGGAAATGAAAAAACGAGGGGGCTTTTTGGGCGACGCACTTGAATAGTAAAGCGTCGGAAAAAGTTACTTTTTTGTGACGAAAAGTTTTGTGTGTCGCTAAAAATAACACTTTTGCTGACGCAATATAGCGTTGGCAAAAGTGTTACTTTTAGTGACGCAAAACTATTCGTCGCTAAAAGCTATACTTTTGTCGACGCTAACGTGCGTCATCAAATGTATACTTTTTGCGACGAATATTTGTGCGTCGCTAAAAGCTATACTTTTGCCGACGAAAATGCAAAAAACATCAGGAAATCTATACACTTTTATCGACGCTAAATTAAAACGTCGCAAATAATATACACTTTTAGCGACGCTAATTATAAACGTAGGGGAAATATATGTTTTGCCGACGCTAACTAAAATCGTCGGGAAAAACATAATTTTTGGCGACGTATTTAACCATGCGTCGGGAATAAGCATCGGGAAAAGTGTAATTTGTTGTAATGTAAGGCAATGACAAGCGAAGATGGGTCGGCTGGCGACGCTGGGGCGACAGGCTACGTTGGGACGGGGACGTTGGAGCAGAGGAGGCTCACGGGTGTCGGCAAGATGAAGGCGACGAAGAAATTACAAAAGAGTTTGATAAAGAACGATGAACAGTAGGCGATATTTTTGTTAAACTAGGGTTTAATTATTATTGCGACGGGCGTTTAGAGGGATGATTAGGAGTAGTTATGGGCGATTTTGAATTTTGGGTTATACTTAGGGCTTTGGGGATTGTGATTGTGGGTCTTGTTAATTAATAGTAATAGGTTAAACTATCAATCCTATTATGATTAGGAGTATCATCAATGAAGGTAATGGATCCCTTTGTCTTTAAGGAGACCCAATAACGACGGTATTAGTATCAAATTAATGAAGGGATTAGAAAACCGTTATCTCATCTCACATTATTCTACTAATATTTATAATCACTCGACGAAGGTTTTAAAACCCGTTGTTATTACATACACATTAATGACGGTCAACTGATCCCTTCACTAATTTTGGTCGTTAAATATTGGATTTCTTGTAGTGAATCCCGTACCCGGCGAAGTTCATCCTAATTAACTTCACGCCATTCGACGGGAGAGGCTCTCCCACTCAACACTTGATCTATTTCAAGTCTGATCTGGGAGTGATCTCTAGGAATGAGCCACTGATGATCTGGTCATTCATAGGCACCCTTCGTGGGGACGCCTTCGATTGGTATTGACGTCTTAAGCCAGGAAGCATCAACTGCTAGGACAACATGAAAAGCTCATTCATTAGCAATTTCTTTAATGATGACACTAAAATGTCAATTGGAGCTCTTCTAGATGAGAAATAAAAGAATGGAGAGTCAGTTGACACCTTCGCCAAATGCTTCCGAAACAAGGTGATAAATTGTCGAGATCCGGTCACAGAAGAGTTCATACTCCAGGCCTGCCATCACAATCTCTCCCTCAATATTCTTGAGGTCATGGGGGTTGTCTCCTCAATCACCTGGAAAGAATTAAAACTACGTGAAGAACAGGTCGAGTGGTTCCTTAGAAGAAAGAAGGCCGAGAGAAGCCGGCCGACAACACTTGTGGTTGCTGTTGATGTTAATCAAACGTCACAACAACAACCTCAGAAACAATGAAGGACTCTTGATCCAAGATTCCAGAAGGAGTATTCTTTCAAAGATGATGAAGTTCCATCCATATTGAAGTACCTCCTCGCCAATGATAAAATCGAGCTACCACCTATTAAAGATCAAGAGGGAGCTAAGCAGATTACGGATCCAAAATACTGTGCATACCATATGAGGATTCTTCATCCTACCAAGGCTTGCTTCGGCCTCAAAAACAAAATCTAAGCCGTAATTAACTCCGACATCATAATGGCAAAATAAGCCAAATAAAGACGACCTAACCTTTTATAGGTACATGAGGTTAAATTGCGCCTGCAAACTCTGAAGAGTATATGAGTATAAACTACTTCTCCTTTTAACTCCACTGGATACATGAGCATAAAGTGTCTCCCCTGACTCCAAAGAGTATAGGAGTATAAATTGCCCAAACCTCTAACTGGTATGCACGTATAAACTATTTCCCAAACCTCTAACTGGTACATGAGGCTAAACTGTTCCCTACCTTTGATGGAAAGTTCCTGGAGAATACTACACATGGTATTCTTAAGGATAACCCAAAACTAATAAATTCTTAATCATGATAAAGAATGATTAAGAACCTCCCACTCTGGCTATTTAATCATTTCCAAGATGATTAAAACCCTCCTACTGTGACTTCTCAAGCACTCGTTCATCGAGATGAGATTCAATGACTTTATCTGGTCAATCTTCCCTCGCGAAACCCCCACGATCTAATTGTGGAGTGCTTAATGTTTGCGGTGAAAGTTAGTTTATTTGTAGCTGAATCCATTATATTTGTTTATCAATTACAGATTCAAAAAGAGTTAATCTTTTTATAATATTACTCGCTTGCACAAATAAATCAAAAATTACAACTCTCTTCAAACACATACAGAAGACGTTTATCATCAGCTACTTGCGTGGGATCTTTGCATGTACCGGGGACGTGTTAGTTCGTGGACCACTGTGGATCAAATCCATTTGACAGAATGAAATTTTAATGCTCTTGCTTCATGAAGGAAACAATCACAGAAGTGATAATCTCGACCAAGCGAGATTACGACTCTTTTCGAGATCAAAACCAAGTTTGATCCAGAGGAAAGGTGAAATGGGTCTCAGATTTTTTGAATAGCTCCCTCTTTATGCTAAAGTTAACCAAGATCTGCCTAGCCCCCCTCTGAAATTCATGCTCCACTCTTCAATTTGACAACACCTAGCCCAGATTTTAGCTCCTCTGCGTATAGGGCCCTAAGCTTGTATTTATAGGCTTTGGCTGCGGTGTTTTCAGATAAGAATTGATGATTTTATATTATCCTCAATTAATAACCATTTAACCACATTTAGGGATAACATCCAAGCAGTTGGGAGGCTCTCGAATAGAAGAATTTCATGAAAACCGTCGAAAACCATCAAAAAATGTGTTTTCAGTATTTCTGGCTTCGAATAACATCGATCCCGACTTTTCTCTGAGAAGAAAAGTCGATTCAAGAATAGCCCGACGAGTGTCTCAGCTCTAGCTAGAAGCCGTCAGAGATGGGGATTACTCAAGGATGCATGAAGGACTGTCTTCAAAGATGAACTTTTGAATACTTGCTCCGCAATCGCCTCCGATGATACAATGTCTAGCATAGGGCAAGCTCGAGAAGTATTCATGATTACTACCGAACAAGTGGCTTAACTTCTTTAAGAAACCTTGGCCAAACAGAAAGAAGATTTTAAAATTGAAATGGAGATGGTCGTGTAATGGGTCAAGGATTTACATGCCCAACGACTTCAAAATTTATCAAATCAGCGTGGTGGCGATTTGGAAGTTGAAGAAAATATCAATGCCGATACCCCTCCCGGCAACATGGACGCTAGGGGTGGTCCCATCAACAATAACAACGCTGGGGGTAGCCATGTTGTTCCTCTCCCAAAATTGCCGAAGAAAGATGCAGGCAAGAATAAAAAGATGAAGGATCTCGAAAGCAAAATCAATGCCTTGATTACTGCTCAAGAAGTGAAGAAGACCAGTATCTCGTGTCCATACCCAAGAGAGTGGGATTCAGTCTCGTACCCGACGAAATTCAATCTAATTAACTTCATGTCATTTGACGGGTGAGGTTCACCCACTCAGCATATAATCTACTTCAAGCCCCACCTGGGAATGAACTCTGGAAATGAACCCTTGATGATTCGGTCATTTGTAGGCACCCTTCGAGGGGATGCCTTTGATTGGTATTGATGTCTCAAGCCCAGAAGAATCAACTGCTGGGATGATATGGAAAACTTATTCCTTAGTAATTTCTTCGATGATGACGCTGAAGTGTCAATTAGAGCTCTTCTAGATGAGAAGCAGAAGAACGGAGAGTCAGATGACACCTTCGTCAAACGCTTCTGAAATAAGGTGATGAATTATCGAGATCCGATCACAGAGGAGTTCATACTCCAAACCTTCCATCACAATCTCTCCCTCGACGTCCTTGAAGTTATAAGGATTGTCCCCTCAACCACCTGGAAAGAATTAAAACTGTATGGAGAACAGGTCGAGTCCTTCCTCAGAAGAAAGAAGGCCAAAAGAAGCTAGCTGACAACACTTGTGGTTGCTGTTGATGTTAATCAAACGTCACAACAACAACCTCAGAAACAATGAAGGACTCTTGATCCAAGATTCCAGAAGGAGTATTCTTTCAAAGATGATGAAGTTCCATCCATATTGAAGTACCTCCTCGCCAATGATAAAATCGAGCTACCACCTATTAAAGATCAAGAGGGAGCTAAGCAGATTACGGATCCAAAATACTGTGCATACCATATGAGGATTCTTCATCCTACCAAGGCTTGCTTCGGCCTCAAAAACAAAATCTAAGCCGTAATTAACTCCGACATCATAATGGCAAAATAAGCCAAATAAAGACGACCTAACCTTTTATAGGTACATGAGGTTAAATTGCGCCTGCAAACTCTGAAGAGTATATGAGTATAAACTACTTCTCCTTTTAACTCCACTGGATACATGAGCATAAAGTGTCTCCCCTGACTCCAAAGAGTATAGGAGTATAAATTGCCCAAACCTCTAACTGGTATGCACGTATAAACTATTTCCCAAACCTCTAACTGGTACATGAGGCTAAACTGTTCCCTACCTTTGATGGAAAGTTCCTGGAGAATACTACACATGGTATTCTTAAGGATAACCCAAAACTAATAAATTCTTAATCATGATAAAGAATGATTAAGAACCTCCCACTCTGGCTATTTAATCATTTCCAAGATGATTAAAACCCTCCTACTGTGACTTCTCAAGCACTCGTTCATCGAGATGAGATTCAATGACTTTATCTGGTCAATCTTCCCTCGCGAAACCCCCACGATCTAATTGTGGAGTGCTTAATGTTTGCGGTGAAAGTTAGTTTATTTGTAGCTGAATCCATTATATTTGTTTATCAATTACAGATTCAAAAAGAGTTAATCTTTTTATAATATTACTCGCTTGCACAAATAAATCAAAAATTACAACTCTCTTCAAACACATACAGAAGACGTTTATCATCAGCTACTTGCGTGGGATCTTTGCATGTACCGGGGACGTGTTAGTTCGTGGACCACTGTGGATCAAATCCATTTGACAGAATGAAATTTTAATGCTCTTGCTTCATGAAGGAAACAATCACAGAAGTGATAATCTCGACCAAGCGAGATTACGACTCTTTTCGAGATCAAAACCAAGTTTGATCCAGAGGAAAGGTGAAATGGGTCTCAGATTTTTTGAATAGCTCCCTCTTTATGCTAAAGTTAACCAAGATCTGCCTAGCCCCCCTCTGAAATTCATGCTCCACTCTTCAATTTGACAACACCTAGCCCAGATTTTAGCTCCTCTGCGTATAGGGCCCTAAGCTTGTATTTATAGGCTTTGGCTGCGGTGTTTTCAGATAAGAATTGATGATTTTATATTATCCTCAATTAATAACCATTTAACCACATTTAGGGATAACATCCAAGCAGTTGGGAGGCTCTCGAATAGAAGAATTTCATGAAAACCGTCGAAAACCATCAAAAAATGTGTTTTCAGTATTTCTGGACTGATACTTCATCGGTTCATTGATGTGGTTTTGGTTAACTGGCGGAGGTGGGTAACCGAGTGTGCGAGCCACCTTGGAGGATGGCCGGGTGGAGCGCCACGGACCACTGGAAGCTGGCCGATGAGCACGCGGGCCACTTAGAGGGTGGCCGATGCGCGCGGGCTACTGGAAGCTAGCGGGTGAGGGTACAGAGCTATTGGAGGTGGTTGATGAGGGCGCCGCGGGCCACTTGGAGGTAGCCAGTGAGTGCGCGGGCCACTGGAGGCTGGGGTGTGTGAACGGGCCACTTGGAGATTGGCCAGTGTGCGTCGCGGCCATGTGGAAAGCTGGGCTGATGAGCAGCGTGGGCCACTTGAAGCTGGTTGGTGGAGCGTACGGCCACTTGGAGGTGGATGGGTGGAGGCGCGCAGGCCACTTGTAGGTGGTCAGTTAAACGAGCGGCCCACTTGGATCTAGCCGGTGAGCGCGCGGTACTTGGAGGTGGTCGCTAAGTGCGCGGCGGCCATTGGAGGTGGCTGATGAGTGGTGCGGGCCACTATGGATGGATGGGTCGATAAACCACGCAGGCCACTTGGAGGTGGCTGATGAGCGCGCGGGCCACTTGGTGCTAGCCTGTGAGTGTGCGGGCCACTTTTGTTAGCCTTTATGTTTTGATAATGATTTACAACCACCATTATTAGTACTAATTGCTTGTTGAGTGATATTATAGATTACAAGAACATCAACCTCATTAGTACCTTTATAGAAGGATTAGATGGATTATCAAGCTACAATGATGAAATCAAGGAGGTGGAGGCAAATTGATGAAGCAAAGCTATCAAGAGCACAATATAAAATTAGAAGCTTCATCAAGAATCAAGCAAATATCAAGACTCAAGGTATGTACTTATATGTGAGGGATATTTATATTTTTATTTCTCTCTAGTGCTTAATGTATGCAAGTAGTTTGATAGATTACATTTGAAGCTCTTGGGATAACACACACACACACACACACACACACACACACTTTCAAAACTCATATTTTATAACTTTGCTAAACATTGAGCTTTCACAAGTATAATGATCTTTTTACAAAATCCTTTGTCAAACAAGTTTGTTTTCTTGTTTAAAAATATTTTCCAGAGTTTTACAATTTTTAAAAGTTGTTTAATAATTTTTTACAATTTTTCAAAGTCAAAAACCTATTTAAAACTCTGTGTATGTTTTGTGTTAGTTCGCGGTCGATCGGACTTGGTTCTGCGATCGGCCGTGAAAAGTCCAGAGAGTTTAGGAGCTAGGCAGCTTCTCGCGGTCGACCGTACTTGGTTCTGTGGTCGACCGTGAAAAGTACAGAGAGTTTTGACTATAACGGCTAGTTCCTACGGTCGACTACTAATGGCTCTGCGGTCAAC
>NC_033794.1:80111427-80118518 GCF_001876935.1 Asparagus officinalis | reverse complement strand
AGTTTCTGCCAGCATCAAGAATTTCGGGATTTGGATCTTTTTTTCCAGGATTTTTGGCTTCTTCCAAGGATTGCCTATATATATACCTAACTACCCCATTTAATTCTCAACTAACTTTGCAAAAAAATTGATTGAGCTTGTATTCTTGTGTTAAAAAGAGCTTCAATTTTCAAATTCCCTCAATCTGTTTTCACACTTGTAAATCCCATATCCCAAGCTTCAATTGGAATCTCTTCTTCTTGCCATAAGGCTGCTATAAAAGAGCTTCTTACTATTCTTTGTGTAGTGTGGAGTGCAAGATCTTATGAAGATCTACTGTGTGGTTGTGAGATCTCAAGAGGAGAGCATTGTGTAGAAGTTCAGGCTTTCAAACTGGATTGTGATAGTGAAATTCTCCTCGAGAGTGGGGAGCGGGGATGTAGGTCGGAGGATCGAGCCTCGTGAACATATTGCATGTCACAATTTGCTAATTATTTCCTAACTCATGTCTCTTATCTTGTTTTAGCATTTTATTTTGTGATGTATTGCATTATCTTATTTTTAATTACATATGTATTGCCTCATAACCCTATTCACCCCCCCTCTAAGGCCTCTCAATTGGTATCAGAGCAAGGTCTCTACTGTTTGGTAGGCTTAAACCTATTAGAGAAAAGCCCTAAATGGGGGCTTCAATGAATGTGGATATGCTAGAAGGATAATCCACCACTAGGCCATCCTTTTTTACCGATAGCAACTTTGCTTATTGGAAAGCTAGGATGAGGATTTATCTTTGATGCATTGACCTTGATATCCTAGACATCATAGAGAAGAAATATGTTGAGAAGCCTAGTAGTAGTAGTATGACCGATGGTGAGAGGCTCAAAGCAAACCTTAATATAAAGGCCATGAATGCCTTAATTTGTGGACTTACCCCCAATGAATACAATAGGGTTGTCACGTATGCAACCGTACATGAAATTTAGGAAAAATTATGCATCACTCATGAAGGAACCCCCCAAGTTAAGGAGTTCAAAATTAATGGTCTCATGCATGATTATGAATTATTTAAAATGCTTCCAAATAAATCTATTGATGCTATGTTTTCTTGGTTCACTAACATCATAAATGAATTGCATGGCCTTGATAAGAAATTGAGGAACCAAGAGATGAACTACAAGATTCTTTGTTCTTTGACGCCAATGTGGTAGCCCAAAGCAGGCATCAAGAAAGCTCATGATCTTACAATACTTAATCTTGATGGTCTCATTGGCAAGCTCAAGGTCCGTGAGAAGAAGATCAAGGAAAATAAGGAAGTACCCCCAAAGAGGAACCATCTTAAAAATTGAAGACTATTGCGCTCAAAGGGGCAATTGATGACACATCCTCCTCGGATAGTGAAATTGATGTCTCTAGAGAAGTAGCACACTTCTCTAGAAGAATATCAAGATTAATTAAAATGAATAAAAAAATTTAAAAATCGATCTAATAACAATAACAACAAATTTCCCTCTCGTGTAGGTAAATGCTTCGATTGCAATGAACTGGGACACTTAGCAAAGGATTGTCCTAAGATTAAGGAGAAGTACTTGAAGTACAAGAAGAAGAAGGCTATGTACGCCGGATGGGATGAATCCGAACCAAACGATTCGGATAGCGATGATGAGGGTGCTAAGATTGCTCTTCACGACCCAAACATTTGTTTCATGGCTCATGAAGATGAGATACAATACGAAACCGAAAGTGAATCATTCTTTATGCAATGTGAACTAGAAACCGCATTAGAAGAATTAAACATTGAATTTAAAAGACTGACAAAAGAATAATCTTTTTTCAAAAAATTACATATTTTTTGTGATTCTAAGATTGTGCAACTGCAATCTCCTCTTGCTCTAAAAGATGAAATGATAGAAGATCCAGACTTTAAAAACAAACAACTAAGGTCTAAAATTGAGAGGCTAGAAATTAAAAATGATAGACTTAAATCTAATCATGCCTACTCTAGCCATCATCATGTTGATAGAAAATGGTATCATAAATTTCATGCTCCTACATACAAGAAAAAGTTTTTGTGCACATATTGCATGAGATATGGTTATATCTCTACTCATTATGGCAATAAAAAAATAACATTGATCATTATGAGTTAAAGTGGGTACCTAAGGGTACCAAAAATACTAACATTCAAGGACCCAAAGTTTGGGTATCTAAAGGTCCTACAACTTATTCATATGTAAGGAACGTCTCGCACAAGACGTAAGAAGTTGTGGTAGCTTGATAATGGTTGCTCACATCACATGATGGACAATAAAAAATTATTTACAACCCTATCAAGGATTGAAGGAGACAATATGTCCTTTGGTGCTGGTGAGAAAGGTAAAATTGTAGGTATTGGTAATATTGATAAGATACATTCTTCTATAATTAAGGATGTTTATTTTGTTAAAGGACTAAATCATAATCTTCTTAGTATTAGCCAATTAAGTGACAAAGGCTTTGACATTTCTTTTAAACCAGATAAATGTATTATTAGTATGAATGATACAATTATTTTTGTTACTTTTAGAAGATCTAATGTTTACATCTTTGAGATGAATGAGCTAATAGATCAAGATGTAAAGTGCCTTGCTATGGTGGATGAAGATCCTTGGATTTGGCACAAGATACTTGGACATACTAACATGGAGTTAATATCTAAGCTATCCAAGAAAAATTTAGTAAGAGGTCTACCAAATCTAATCTATATTAAAGACTCTATGTGTGAGGAATGTGCCAAAGGTAAACAAACTAAGAATTCCTTTAAATCCATAAATGAGGTATCCACTTCTAAACCTTTACAATTATTGCATCTTGATCTTTTTGGTCCTATGCGTGTTGCCTCTCTAGGAGGAAAACATTATGTATTTGTTATTGTTGATGATTTTCACGTTTTACATGGGTAATTTTTCTTGCAATAAAAGATGAAAGTTTTGAAGAGTTTTCTCATTTTGTAAAAAGAATTAAAAATAAAAAAGATTTGAAAATTGTTAAAATTAGAAGTGATCATGGTGGTGAATTTCAAAATAAACTTTTTGATAAATTTTGTGCTTATCATGGTATAACTTATATGTTTTCTGGTGTTGTTGAACGAAAAAATCGCACCATACAAGAGATGGTACGTACAATGATAAATGTTTTTGATTTGTCAAAATATTTTTGGGTGAAAGTCGTGCATACGGCTTGTCATGTTTTAAATCGTGTTTTAATTAGACCTAAATTTAAGAAAACTCCTTATGAACTATTTTTTGGCAAAATCCCATATATTGGATATTTTCATACTTTTGGTTGTAAATATTTTATCTTAAACACTAAAGACCACCATGATAAATTTGATTCAAAAATTGATGTTGGTATATTTTTAGGATATGTATCTAAAAGTAAGGCTTATAGGGTCTTCAACAAACGAACACTTGTTATCGAAGAATCTACAAACGTTACTTTTGATGAGACTAATATTGGTTTACAAGATAGGTTTGCCTAGGGATAATGATGATATTGAGGGAGGATTGGAGCTCTTGCAAATTAATGACAAACCCTCAATGGATACACAAAAGATGGTGAAAACAACAACATACAAAATTAAGAAGAACTCGCCAAGGCATGGAAGTTTGCACCGGATCAACCAAAGGAACAAATAATAGGGAGTCCGTCTCAAGGGATTCTAACTCACTCAAAAAATTTGAGTGAGTGTGGTAATGTAGTCTTCTTATCCAAAATAGAAGCTAAAACGATTAATAATGCTTTAAAAGATGAGTTTTGGGTTTTAGCAATGCATGGTAAACTAAATAATTTTTAAAGAAATAATGTTTGGAAATTAGTTTCTAGACCTAATAATGTTCATGTTATTGGAACTAAATGAGTTTTTAGAAACAAACTTGATAAACATGGCATAGTGACTAGAAATAAAGCTCGTTTACTTGTCTAAGGATACAATCAAGAGGAGGGCATAGACTATGATAAAACTTTTGTATCGGTTGTAATATTAGAATCTGTTAGGATGTTTTTAGTCTTTGCTAGTTTTAAAGATTTCAAACTATTTCAAATAGATGTTAAAAGTGCTTTTTTAAATGGTTTTATAGAGGAGGAAGTATATGTTGAGCAACCTTCCGGTTTTATGGATTATTTTTTTCCTAATCATGTTTACCGGGTTCAAAAAGTTTTATATAAGTTAAAACAAGCTCCTAGAGCTTGGTATGCTCGCCTCTCTAGTTTTCTTCTTGAAAATGGTTTTTCTAAAGGAAAAAATTGATAATACTATTTTTGTTAGAAAATGAAAAAAAAAATTCTTTTAGTTTAAATTTATGTTGATGATATCATTTTTGGTGCCACTAATGAATCTTTGTGCAAGGACTTTTCGAAAGTTATGTAAGACTAATTTGAGATGAGCATGATGGGAGAGCTTACATTCTTTCTCGGTCTCCAAGTCAAGTAATCTAAGGATGGGATTTTCGTTTCTCAAAGAAAATATGCTAGAGAATTAGTAAAAAAAAATCGGATTAGAGAGCTCCAAGCATGCTCCAACTCCCATGAGTATAAATATCAAGCTTGATGCGGATGTTAGTGGTGAGGAGGTAGACCAAAAGCTTTACCGAGGTATGATAGGTAGTCTCCTTTACCTTACCGCTAGTAGACCAGATATCTTGTTTAGTATTTGTGCATGTGCATGTTTTCAAGCTTCTCCTAAAAACTCTTATTTGATTGCGGTTAAAATAATTATTAAATATGTTAATGACACAATAGATCTTGGTTTATTTTATCCAAAAAGCACTTCTTTTGATCTTTATAGTTTTTGTGATGCCGACTTTGCCGGTTGTAAGGTAGATCCCAAGACTACGAGTGGTACATATTAATTTTTTTGGGTAACTCTCTTGTCTCTTGGGCATCTAAAAAACAAAATTGTATTGTATTGTCCACTATGAAAGCGGAATACATTACCACCGGCTTGTGTTGTGCACAACTTTTATGGATGAAATAAACTTTGGTTGATTACGATTTGCATTTTCAAGATACAATTTTTTTATGATAATACTAGTGCTATCAATATTTCAAAAAATTTCATTTTGCATGTTAGAACCAAGCATATAGATGTACTCCATTATTTCTTACGTGATCATGTAGAGCGGAAAGATGTATCCCTTATTTATATTGATACTAAATCTCAATTTGCGAACATCTTTACCAAGCCTCTTGGTGAAGAAGATTTTTGTTGCATAAGAAATGATTTGGACATGTGCATTCTTTGAGTTTGTCTGTTTATTTGTTTGTTTTCTTGTTCGGATTATCATTTTCATATCCTACTATTTTCCTTTATGCACTCATTGTCATAACATGTCTAAACACACAAAATTGCCAAGAGGAGTGGTTGGAAGAGACCGGAGTCAATTCAAAGAGGAGTGGGTTGGTAGTAATGCCTAGTGAAAGGTTGCAAATTCAAAACACTTGAGGAATGTGACATGGGTAGGCCAACACTTGAGGGGTATTTTGTGGGTTTTTGCATGTATTTTATTTTATGTATCCTATTTTTTATGGTGACAAAGGAGGAGAGAAATCTCTTCATTTGTGCACATAGTTAGGCGGAGAGAGCCTTATAGATAGGGGGAGCAACTATCTAATAAGCTATATAGTCAATTTTATTTTACTCTTGAATAATGGTTGGTTGTCATCATCAAAAAGGGGGAGATTGTTAGCCTTTATATTTTGATGATGATTTACAACCACTATTATTAGTACTAATTACTTGTTGAGTGATATTATAGATTACAAGAATATCAAGCTCATTAGTACCTTTATTAGAGGATTGGATGGATTATCAAGCTACAACGATGAAATCAAGGAGGTGGAGGCAAATTGGTGAAGCAAAGCTATCAAGAGCACAATATCAAATTAGAAGCTTCATCAAGAATAAAGCAAATATCAAGACTCAAGTTATGTGCTTATATGTGAGGGATATTTTCATTTTTATTTCTCTCTAGTGCTTAATGTAGGCAAGTAGTTTGATAGATTTCATTTGAAGTTCCTAGGATAACACACACACTTTCAAAACTCATATTTTGATAACTTTGCTAAACAATGAGTTTTCACACGTATAAGGACCTTTTTGTAAAATCCTTTGTCAAACAAGTTTGTTTTCTTGTTTAAAAATATTTTCCAGAGTTTTACAATTTTTGAAAGTTGTTTGATAATTTTTTACAACTTTCCAAAGTCAAAAACCTGTTTAAAACTCTGTGTATGTTTTGTGTCAGTTCGCAGACGACCGGCCTTGGTTCTGTGGTCAACCGTGAAAAGTCCAGAGAGTTTAGGAGCTAGACAGCTTCTTGCGGTCGACCAGACTTGGTTCTGTGGTCGACCGTGAAAAGTCCAGAGAGCTTTGGCTGTAACGACTAGTTCCTACGGTCAACTGCCAACGTCGACCGCCAGTACTGTAGCAGCTAGTTTCTGTCAGCTTCTAGAATTTTAGGATTTGGCCTTTTTTGTCTTTTTTCCAAGTTTTTGGCTTCTTCCAAGGATTGCCTATATATACGCAACTACCCCCTTTTAATTCTCAACTAACTTTGCAAGAAAAATTGATTGAGCTTGTGTTCTTGTGTTAAAAAGAGCATCAATTTTCAAATTCCTTCAATCTGTTTTCACTCTTGCAAATCCCACATCCCAAGCTTCAATTGGAATCTCTTCTTCTTTCCATAGGGCTACTATAAGAGAGCTTCTTACTGTTCTTTGTATCGTGTGGAGTGCAAGATCTTGTGAAGATCTACTGTATGGTTGTGAGAACTCAAGAGGAGAGCGTTGTGTAGAAGTTCTAGCTTCCAAACCGGGTTGTGATAGTGAAATTCTCCTCGAGAGTGGGGAGCGGGGACATAGGTCGGAGGACCGAACCTCGTGAACATATTGCGTGTTACAATTGACTAACTATTTCCTTACTCATCTCTCTTATCTTGTTTTATCATTTTATTTTGTGGTGTATTGCATTGTCTTATTTCTAATTGCATATTTATTGCCTCATAACCCTATTCACCCCCTCTAAGGCCTTTCAACTTGGAGGTGTCCAATGAGTGCGTAGGCCACTTTGAGGTGGCTAG
>NC_033794.1:80105769-80111417 GCF_001876935.1 Asparagus officinalis | reverse complement strand
AGTGTACAAGCCACTTGGTGCTGGCTGATGAGCGAGTAGGCCCCTTGGAGCTAGCCGGTGAGTGCGTGGGCCACTTGGAGGTGGCCGGTGAGTGCGCGGGTCACTTGAAAGTGGCTGATGAGCGCACGGGTAATTTTTAATGCCTACAGATACCCCTCTAAAGTATTTCGGTCTCATGTTTTTATAGAAGAGCCTAAAATCATTTGGATGTGATAGGCTCAACCTTAAGTCAGTGTAAAACGACCTGTAATTAGCTTTAGTTCTTGACTTCTTCAATTCTCATCTATTCAGTATTTTGTTGAATACCTAAAATTCTTCTCGCTATGTGCTTATCGTTTGACCGTTGTCGAAGTTTTGAGTTAAAACTGGTGTGTTGATTTTTGATTTTAGCTCGTATCATTGAGTCGACGTTGAACTGACTATCTTCATTGACGATTCATATCTGAACTATGGTTGAAATCCTTAGAATTATCCTTTGTTTTGAAGTTGATATGAGCCTTGTTTTGGTGAGAATTGATGATGCGTTGACTACGTATTGACTAGTGTTGACTTTTATTACAATACATTGACCGACGTTGACCTTCATTTGCATCACATTCAAAGTCTTTTGTGGAAACTTTGACTGGAATTGATGTTCTCCTGGGTGTTCAAGTCACGAGACCAACTGATAAAGCCGGTGCGTCAGTGACTATCGTACTTATCGGATTTTTAGCAAACCCTCAGCCATAAACACGTTTGACGAGCCTTTACCGACTACTATATGAGTTGGGCTAGATTGTTTTAGTGCGTTCCGCAGGTGATGTTATGCTAAAAGAATGAACTCTTATAGACTTAATGCTATGATATTGAATACATAGACTTCGTCATTTGTCGCGGGGATAAACTACCCGGTAAACCAAGTTAGACGTAGATTTTAGGATTTTTAGTAAACCCTCAGCCATCAACAGATTTGATATGCCTTTACTGACTACCGTTTGAGTCAGGCTAGTATATGAATTATCTAAGTCCATTTCACATGTGATGTTGTGCTATGAGAATGAACTCTCTTAGACTTGGTGCTATAATATTGAATACATAGGCTTTGTCCTTTTTATGCTAACGCGTGTTAGGCGTAGACTTATCTCTATTTAGGGATTGAGATAACATCCCTCAGATGTGAATCCTGACACTCTTTTCACGGAGAAAGGTTAACCGACAACGCATGTTAGACGTTGACTTATCTCTACTTAGGATTCGAGATAAAATTCTCTGTGCGTGTAAGGCATAGAATTTAGCATTATTAATAACGACCTGCCACGATGTTGAATACGTGGGCTTTTGTCATTTTTACGACGAATGGCTAACCGGCAACATGTGTTAGGCACTGACTTATCGCTACTTAAGATTTGGGATAAAATTCCCCATGTGTGTAAGGCATGGATTTTGGCGTTATTAATAATAGCATACCACGATGTCGAATACGTGGGCTTTTGTCCTGTTTATGGTAAAGGACTAACCGATAACGCGTGTTAGGTCTTGACTTATCCCTACTTAGGATTCGGGATAAAATTCCCTATGAGTGTTAGGCACGGATTTTAGCGTTATTAATAACGGCCTGCCATAATGTCGAATACGTGGGCTTTTATCCTTTTTATGGTAAAAGACTAACCGATAATGCGTATTAGGCACTGACTTATCCCTACTTAGGATTCGGGATAAAATTCTCCGTGCATGTAAGGCACGGATTTTGGCGTTATTAATAACAACCTACCACAATATCGAATACATGGGCTTTTGTCCTTTTTGTGATAAAAGACTAACCGACATCACGTGTTAGGCGCTGACTTATCCCTACTTAGGATTCGGGATAAAATTTCCCATGCATGAAAGATATGGATTTTTGGTGCTACGATGTTGAATACGTAGACTTGATCGTTTTTGTAGGAACAGACCATCCTACAGCATGTGTTAGATACAGACTTATCTCTATTTAGGGATCAAGATAAAGTACCCCATGCGTGTAAGGCATGGATTCTGGTGTTGAAAGGTGGTGTCTTTTATTGGGGTAAAGACGAACCTGATGCTAGAGAGGAAAATTTTTATATTCTATCTCCAGATACAAAAGAAACTCAAAGTAGAATATCCACTTCAAAAGTTTGGATAACCCTAACTGTCAGAAGCTTTGATTACCCAATCTGAAGGTGGATTTCTCGCTTAACGAGAGGGAACTCCAGTTTTGACCCTAACTGTAGGAAGGTTTGACCAAGTGGAAGGTTTGAGACGACTCTAACTGTAGGAATGTTTGATTACTCAATTTGAAACTGAACCACTCGTTCATGAAAGGAATCGAGAGGGGATTTTGGCTTTGGTCCTAACTATAGGAAGGTTTGACTAAGAAACAGTGTGAGTGAAGATACAACTAACACTGGGAATGTTGACTCGTACGAATCACTCGGTAGGTTTTTTTAGTGTCAAGTGGCTAGGACTTAACACAAAGGGTTTGATGATTGTCGTGGATCAGTAGCTTAAATTTTTGAATATCGTGTTGAGACTTTAATATTGGGAGTGTTAAGTGTACTAACACAATGGGAGTTTAGATGGACTCAGCCGAAAGAATTTTGGTGGACCTAGTGTCAGTTAATTTGATCAGTGAGAGATTTTGTGATAGAGGACCGTGAATCATCAAGCACTCCATAGTTACACTATGGGAGTTTTATGAGGGAAGATTGACCGAATGAAGTTATCTCATCTCGACAAAAGAGCGCTCGGAAAATCACAGTGGATGGGTTTTAATCATCTTGGAAATGGTTAAATAGTCATAGTGGGAGGTTCTTAATTATAATTAGGAATGAATTATTCTGATGATTGGTTTTCACCATGAATAATCTGTTTTGGGTCATCCTTAAGAATACCATGTGTAGTATCCTTCCATAACTTTCCTTTGGAATGCATTAAGGTATCCTACCCCCAGCTTTTTGGCGAACTTGAATCTAATTATATTCAGCCACATTGTTGGGTTATCCTTAAGAATATTAAGAGTAATATTCTCCAGGAACTTCCTGTTATTAGAAATAGAAGAAGCAATTTAACCTCTTATACTCATCGGAGGAATGAGAGAAGCAGTTTAATTTCTTATACTCATCGGAGGAATGAGAGAAGCAGTTTAACCTCTTATACTCATCAGAGGAATGAGAGAAGCAGTTTAACCTCCTATACTCATCGGAGGAATGGGAGAAGCAGCTTAACCTCTTACACTCATTGGAGGATAGGGATAAGCAGTTTATACTCTTATACTTATCGGAGAGAAACTTCTCATTTGGCTCATTTTAGTATTATGATGCCGGCGTCAACCAAGGCTTGAATGCTGTTCTTAAGAGTGAAGCAAGCTTTGGTGGGATGAAGAATCCTTCTGTGGTACACACAGTACTTTAGATCTGAAGTGTTGTTAGCTTCCTCCTAATTTGTAATAGGTGGCAGCTTGATTTTATTATTTTCAAGGAGGTATTTGAAGATAGCTAGAACCTCTTCATCCTTAAAGGAGTACTCTTTTTGGAGTCTCAGATCCAGAGTCCGTCACTGCTTTTGAGGTTGCTATTATAAAGTCTGATTAGCATCAACAGCCACTGCATGTGCCTTTCCCTTACCACGAGAAGAAAAATTTAAGTTCGGAGGGTTAGTCGTTGGTTGGCCTCTTTCAAGCTCTTTTCTTTTGAGAAAGCATTCATCCTGTTCCCCACACAATTTTAATTCTTTCCAAGTTGTGGATGACACAACCCACAGGGCTTCCAGCACATCAATGTAGAGATTGTTGTAGCATGTCTACAAGATGAATTCCTCTGTGACAGGATCCCTGCAATTCAATGCCTTGTTGCGGAAGCATTTAACAACGCTATCAACTGACTACCCGTCCTTTTGCTTCTCGTCCAAAAGGGCTCCAATCAACACTTCGGTGTCATCATCGAAGAAGTTGTTGAGGAATGAGTTTTTCATGTCGTTCTAATAATTGATACTTCCTGATTTAAGACGGTGGTACCAATCGAAGATGGCCCCACGAAGGGTGCCAACGAATGACCGAACCATCAAAGGTTCGTTGCTAGAGATCACACCCAAGTGGAACTTGAAGTAAATTTGGTGTTGAGTAGGTAAGCCCTTTCTGTCGAACGTTGTAAAGTTAATTAGATTGAACTTCATCGAATACGGGATTGACTCACACTCCCTTGGGTAAGGATATGGAATACCAGTCTTCTTTACCTCTTGAGCGGACATTAATGTGTTGATCTTGCTCTCCAGGTCTTTCATTTTCTCATCCTCATCTGCATTTTCCTTCAGGCAATTTCAGGGAGGAATAACTGGACCGCCTCCAGCGCTGTCATCCTCGGTAGGGCCACCCCTAGCATTTTGGTCAAAAGGATGGGTATCCGCGTTGAGATTCTCATCCACGTCTGAATCACTATCTACCTTATTAGTAGCGTTACGACGGCTAGATTCACCAATCTGATTTGATAAAGCTTGAATATGTAGATCATGCAATTCCCTTATCCATTGCACAATCATTCCCATTTCGAATTTGAAATTCTCTTTCTGCTTGGCCAGAGCGTCTTCGAGGATTTTGGCTATTTATCTAGCATTGATTATGAACGCCTCATGAGATTGTCTTATCCTAGAGATTGTATTGTCAGAAGCGACCGTGGAGTTGGGGTTGACATTTCATCCTCCGAGGATAACCCTCTGTTCATCTGTTGATAATCCCTTGTTCTGATAGCTCCGAATCGTAGCCGAGTTATATGCTAGGAGACCTCTTGAAAAGGATCGGGACTAAAACTTTACATTGACTTCCCTTTACCGGCCACATTAATGGTGACATCTAGGAGTTCATCTTCTTGAACGGCCGGTTTTCTCTTACGGAAACGCCTTGTCTTAGGCTTCGACATTATGGTGGAGAGTCTTTCAAATACCGAGACCATCTGTGGAGCGGTCTTGGGGTAGCTACACTCTTATAATACATCCATGATAAGCTTGGTGCATGAAAAATAAGATTCTATTTCTCGGGTACTTCTCTTCTGAGTTTTGTTCGTTCCCTTAGCCTAATAGTACAACTTATCAGCATAATTACCGGAGAAGCCTATCTGTGCTGTTATGACTTTTCAGGTATAACGTTATCTTCTTCCGACGAACACGCTTCCTTTTAGGGATATAACGCATCGTTGGCGTTCTCATGAGTCACTCATTAGGAATCACGCCTTCGTGAGTGCGGGGCCCCAACGAGCTCCTGGACTTTAACTCGTAATTTGAGGCAAGCGGTTACACATACTTTCTCAACATAGGAGGTCCTTGACTTGTTGGGAGGATGCACACGACCCCTAGTCTGATGAATTACTCGAGGTTCATTCACCAGACTCAAGCGCTCTTTAACTTGGGCTTTACCTCGACCTTCGTGCAAAGGACCGAGACGATCTGTGATCTTAATCTTGAACCGAAAAAGATCTACACAGCCGTGGGACTTCACCATTAGTATTGGATCAACTTGAACAGGAACAGAAGTGGATAGGGACTCAGAAATGGTCGCGGGAGGCGAGGCAAGTGCCTGCCAGGCTGAACTGGCTCGGCTATGGCGCGGGCCAGCTTAAGGTGGCTCGGCCTTAGCCGAGCCACCCTTTGCTAGCTCAGCC
>NC_033794.1:80104044-80105753 GCF_001876935.1 Asparagus officinalis | reverse complement strand
TTGGTTGGTTCGTGATTTTCGAGCATCTCGGCACTTGTCCGAATCGTTGTTTTGGATTTTGGCCTCTATTCTTGGCATGGTTTTGGTGGTTTCTTGGTCATCTTGTCCTCCTTCGTGTCTTGTGCCTTTTGTGCTAAGGCACATGTGCGGTGCTTTTGGATGCGTTCCTCGAGTGTTGAACGAGTCCTTTTGATACAGACTCATTCGCTGGCCGTGGCTTGGAGGATGGGCCATTTGCTTACTATTGAGACGCTTGGCACTCTCTAAACTTTAGATCCTGTGATAACGGATCCTATTAACCGGCTCCAAAGACTTAGCAAGCTGACGTGTGAGGCGTTGGTGTTTCCTCTGATGAGCCCACTTTGTCAAAATTGGCGCTTCTTCGTTAAACAACTCTTGGACTAAAGAGGAGTCATTGTGATCTGAAATTCTAGCTTCCTTAGATGCCGGAGGAGCGTTGCGAGGGGAAGCCTCAGCAACAATTAGGCGAGAGTCATCCCGAGCCTTCTTTGATACTGATATCTTCCTGTACTTGTGGGACGAGGAAGATCTTGAAGAGGATGAGGAGAGGTATTCCTCAAACTTGGCCTGGTCGAACTCGTACTCGACCTCTACATCAACCGGGATTTGGATCCTTAGTTGCGACACGATAGCCTCAGCAGAGAGGCTATTGGCTCCCACTGTGGTCGCCAACATGTTTGTGCTGAAAGTTAGTTTATTTGAAGCTGAATCTATTACACTTGTTTATCAATTACAGATTCAAAAAGAGTTAATCTTTTTATAAGATTACTCGCTTACACAAATACATCAAAAATTATAACTCTCTTCAAACACACGTACATGATGTTTATCACCCGCTGCTTGCATGAGATCTTTGTCTGTGCCAGGGACGCGTTAGTCTGTAAACCGTCAAGGATCAGATCTGGTTGACAGAACAAAAATTTAATGCTCTTGCTTCACAAAGAAAATAATTACAGAAGTGATAATCTCAACCAAGTGAGATTACGACTCTTCTCGAGATCAAAACCATGTTTGATCCATAGAAAATGTGAAACACGCCTCAGATCTATCGAATAGCTCACTCTTTATGCTGAAGTTCGCCAAGATCTGCTAGCCCTCCTCTAAAATTCGTGCTCCATTCTTCAATTTGATAGTACCTCGCCCAGATTTCAGCTCCTCTGTGTATAGGGCCCTAGGCTTGTATTTATAGGCTTCGGCGATGATGTTTTCAGATGAGAATTGATGATTTAATATTAGCCTCGGTTAATAACTGCTTAACCACATTTAGGTATAGCATCCAAGCAGTTGGGAGGCTCTAGAATAGAAGAATCCCGCGAAAATCGTCAAAAACCATGAAAAATGAGTTTTTAGCCTTTCTAGGCGTGAGCCACCCCACGGTGGCTCGGCATTGTGCAAGCCACCAAATGGTGGCTCGGCCTTGGCTGAGCCACTGGCTTTGGTCGAGTCCTTTCAATGCGACTCAGCTACCAAGAGCTATTCCAGTCTCCCGAGTTTTGACTTGTTTCATCGTTACACGCATTTCATCGTTTCATTGACTTGTAGCTTCATCGGTTTGCTTGATGCGTTTCATTAACTTGGAGGTGGCTGATGAGTGCGCGGACCACTTAGAGGTGGCCGGTGAATGCGTGAGCCACTTGGAGGTGGCCGGTGAGCACGTGGGCCACTTGGAGCTGGCTGATAAGCGTACG
>NC_033794.1:80086680-80102719 GCF_001876935.1 Asparagus officinalis | reverse complement strand
GTGGCTTGTTCCTATGTGATCAATGGTTTGCCTATTCGCTTTATACGCTTAACGGTGTCAGATAATCTTCAATGATTCGGATAATGACGTTCATCATCTTCTCTCCATCTTGAACTACGTACGAGAACCTATAGGTAATTTTTGATGCCTACACTTAATCCCTCAATGATCAATTCAATTAACAGTGGGTTCACTAAAAAGTATTTCTAGTTTAATCCACTCAAACTCCCGTTATGTTTGTATACTCACCACTTCCGTTGTTAGAGTCCGGACATAGTATTGAAAGTTTCAAACCCCCTTGTGTTAAATTCCTTGCAACTTGACACTAGAAACTCCCACTGTATTGACACTGTGATTTGTGTAAATCAACACTCCCACTGTTATTTGAACCACCTCACTCCCATCTTGGTCAAACCTTTAAACAATTAGGACCACAACAAAAATCCCCTCTCGATTCCTTCTATGAACGAGAGGTCCACAAATTAAATGATCAAATCTTTAAATAGTTAGGGTCATCTCAAAATCCATAATGGTCAAACCTTTAAACAGTTAGGACCAAAATCGGAATCCCCTTTTAATAAATGAGAGGCTTTCACCTACATCGAGCAATCAAACCTTTAAACAGTTAGGATCGTCTCAATCTCCCCTTTGAACAAACCTTTAAACAGTTAGGGCTAAAGTTAGAATTTCATCTCGATAAACGAGAAATTTATTTTAGATTGGATAACTAAACCTTTAAACAGTTTTGGTTATCTAAATCTTTTTGGGTAGAGATCCCAATCTTAGTTTCATCCTTCAGATTCTCGAAGAGAAGATCCCACTTTGAGTTTCTTTTGCACCTAGAGATAGAATATAAAACTCTTCCTCTCTAGCACATGGTTCGTCTTTGCCCTAAGAGAAGACACAACACAGCTCTTCAGCATCAAAATTCATGCATTTCACGCACGGGGAACATTATCTCGACTCCTGAATAAAGATAAGTCTATATCTATTACTCATTGCCGGTTAGTCCTTTACCGTGAAAAGGACAAAAGTTCACATATTCGACATCGTGGCAGGCCATTATTAATAATGCTAAAATCCATGCCTTACACGCATGGGGAATTTTATCTCGAATCCTAAGTAGAGATAAGCATATGCCTAACGCGAGTTGTCGGTTAGTCTTTCACCGGTAAAAGGACACCAGAATTTATTCTGGGGGACTTTATCTTGATCCCTAAATAGAGATAAGTATAGGCCTAACACGTCTTGTTGGGTAGCGTGTTTCCGTAAAAATGACAAAGCTTATGTATTCAATATTATAACTAGTGATTATTATTAAATTAACGATATCTGAATCCATGCCTTTTATACATGGGGGTCTTTATCTCAATCCCTTATTAGAGGTAAGTCTGCACCTAACACACGTTGTCAGTTAGTCTATTTCTATGAAATTGATAAAGTCTATGTATTCAATATCATAGCACCAAGTCTAAGAGAGTTTATTCTTTTAGCGTAACATTACATGCGAAACAGACTTAAACAATCAGTATGCTAGCCCGATTTAATCGGTAGTCGGTAAAGGCACTTCAAACCCGTTGATGGCTGAGGGTTTGCCAAAAATCCTATGAGTATTATGCTTATCTATTCTAAATGGAATAAGTAATCATAATAAGGGACAAAAGTCACTAATGTATTTGCTGCACCAGTTGGTTTCGTGACTTGAATAGCTGAGCTAAGCTCAACTCCAGCCGAAGCTATGAGGATAATAACTTCAGATGTTCGGCAACATCAGAGATAGTAGCTGTATCAGTACCAATGGTTAGACCTACAATCAAATTTCACATAAAAAACTCAACCTGGCGAGCGTTCGATGCATTCTCAGCTCGTTCTTCCCACACTCCAATGAGTATACGAGTATAAACTGTATCTCCTTTAACCTCCAATGTGTACACGAGGTTAAACTAATTCCCAAAACTCCCAGGAGTATACGAGTATAAACTGGTCCTCCCCGCTCTAATGCCTTAAGAGCCTAAACTATATAGACTACAGTTAAAATATGAGTATAAACTATGTTTACACTGATCAACGCGTAACCTTAGGTCAACACCGGTCAACGCGTAGCCTAAGCTCAATGCGTTGTGATGACGGTCAACACCGATCAACGTGTAGCTGCAAGTCAACGTCGGTTAACGTATTGTGATGATGGTCAATGCCGGTCAACACATAGCCATAAGCTAATATCGGTCAACGCATTACGATGAAGATCAATGCTAATTAACAAGTTGTGATAAAAGTCAATGTCAGTCAATACATTATGATGAAGGTCAATGCGTCGACAATTTTTGCCAAAACAAGGCTTAGATCAACTTTAAAACAAAGGACGATCCTAAAGATTTCAACCGTCATTCAGATACGAATCCCCGATAAAGATAGTCAGTTCAGCGTCGATTCAACAACACGAGCTAAGATCAGAAATCAACACACCAGCTTCAATTCGAGACTTCGACAAATGGTTAGATGATAAACGTATAGCCGTAAGAATTTTAACTATTCGACAAAATATTGAATAGACTAAAAATCAAAGAAGTTAAGAAGTGAAGCCAATTGTAGGTCATTTTATGCCGACTGAAGGTTGGGCTTATCACATCCAAAGTATTTCTGGCTCTCCTATGAAACAAACGAGACTGAAACACTTTGGAGGGGGTATCTGTAGGTTTTAAAAATTATCTATAGGTTCTCACACGTAGCTCGAGATGGAAAGAAGATTATGAGCATCATTATCCAAGTCAAAGAGGATTATTTGATATTGATGAGCACATGAAACAAGTCGACGAAGCATACGACTCAACGAGATGACCAAATAACAAAGAGACGACTCGATCGAGAGTTACGGTTCACTCACGAAAGTTGAAGCACCACTCATGTCTCATCCACTCCACACATGATTCACTCATAGGAGATTGTAGATCTCCTCTTCATCATTCCAACGCACTTTGAATCATGTCATCCCGAGATCGGACCGAGGAATTACGCAAAAAACAAGTCGAGGCGCGCAACCGGGACACACGACGTGTCTCGACCAAAGCTGAGAAACACTTTGTGTCTTGGCTCTAAAATGCTGATTTTACTCGTTAACCACCCATATTTGAGTTTATTCTGATCCAAAGCCTCCCAAATTGATCTAAAGTTATCTTAGAACATGGTTAAGTGGTTACAACTGAGGATGAGATCAAAACGATCGTTCTTATTTGAAAACTGAGCTTCTGAAGCCTATAAATTTGGCCTTAGGGTCTTTATTTACATGGATCTAGAATTCTCAAGCCTCAGCGAAGTCATGTCAAATTAAACGTGAGGAGCATGAATTTTAGAGAGGAGGAAGGGATCGTGGCGAGTTCTTCAGCACAAGGAGGAGAAGAGTTCGAGAGATCTGCATCTCGTTCATCCGTTTTCCTTGAGATCGTACCTAGCTATGATTCTTAAGAAGAGAGATTATCTCACTGTTGTCGAGATAGTCACTTCAATTTCTTGTCTCCTTTGTAAGGCAACGAAATCGTTATTCGGATCTGATCAGTCGGTGGTCCACGGATAAACCCCGGCACCGACAAAAATTCAGCACAAGCAGAAGATCGATAAATGATCAATCTGCTTGTGTTCTCAAAAAAATTGTAATATTTTTATTTGCATTGTGTAAGGAGGCTTATAAAAAGTCATTCCTTTTGAATCATTATAACGACTGAAGTTGCAATGAGTCCCGCAATGAAGAAAATGATTTTTAACCCGAACAGCATTGACCGACGTTGACCCGTGACCGACTTGAATATAGTTTATACTCATACGTTAGTTAGATCCTACATAGTTTAGGCTCTTATGGTGTTGGAGAGGGGAGGACCAGTTTCTACTCGTATGCTCTTGGAAGTTTTGGGAAAAATCAGTTTAACCTCGTATACCCGTTGGAGGTTCAAGGAGATGTAGTTTAGACTCATATACTTATTAGAGTGTGAATACGGGCTTTAGATACAATGAAACGGGTAAAAACATCTGATAACAGATGAATACAAATGAAAAACAACATTGTGGAATACCCGAGACCTCGTCTTAGGCACGAGACACCGTTGGTGTCTTGGCTTAGGTCCGAGACACGAATGGTGTCTCGGCCTAGGGTCGAGACACACATTGTGTCTCGATCTATAGAGAGAGAGTGTGTGTGTGTGGGAGAGAAGGGAGGAGAGAGAAAATGAGATAAAGGAGAGAGGAGAGAGAAAAGGCTGGTCTTTTTTAGGGGGATTTTTTTTTTGAAAATTTGGGCTGAAATTTTTTTGGGTCTTCTCCCTCTTCAAACTCCTTTCTTTCTCATACTCAAATCCCTCTTCAACCCCACCTCTTTCGAAACCAAACTTCTCCTCTTCAAGGACTCTAAATCCCTTAAAACTTTTGTCATTTAAAACCCTTCAACACCCTTATCTTCTTCTCCTCTTGTTCTTGGCTGAATTTCATCTTCAAGCTCAAGGGTTGGTTGGATTTTGGCTTCTTGGGCTCTTGGCATTAGATTCTCAAGCTCTTGATTTGGGTAAGCTCTTCTCCATAACTCTTGTGAATTTGTTTGATTTTGATTCATGAATTTGTAGGTATGATTCAACAATTCATGAACGTGTATGCAAATATTAGGGCTTTGATCTTATCACTTGATTTTGGGTTTTGGAGGGAATGAATGTTTGAAATCATGGCCAAATTTTTTGGGCATTGTTTGATGGGATTCATGGTCGAAATTTTAGGGGTTTGAGGGGCTTGTTCATGGCCAAATTTTGATGGGCTTGGGTTGCATGCCCATGGCTAAATTTTGATGAACTTCAAGGGGCTAACTCATGGCTGAAACTTTGGGGATTATATTGCAAAATTGGCTAAAATTTTGGGGGCTTTGAGGGGCTCACTCAAGGCCAAAATCTTGTTGAATTCATGGCTAGCATTAAACTTTGAAACATGAAGGGTATTTTGGGTATTTTGGCTAAAAATGAATTATGAGGGGTTTTGGATGTAAATCGAACCCGTTGTGTGTATGTATGGATCCCATAGGTTTAATTAGAGCCTAACCGTAAAATCCTGTGTTATTTGTAGGATTTTTGTTAAAGTTCATAATTTTCCTTATAATTTCGGGTTCCTAAATTTATGATTGTACCTGACTCGCTGATTTTCATTGCAGATTAGGAATGTCCCCGAGACGACCACGCTTTCACAGGAGTTGATCGACCTCTTAGCATGTCAAGAGGGAGTCTCCTGCAACTTCTTCATATGGGGGTGAGCTTTCATAGCTTTTGTAAATTAATATTCTGCGTATTGTACCCTTGTGTGTCTCCTTTGTGAGTCATTCGGAAAGAGACGATATCCTCCTTCACGAGGATTAACGCTTTGAAAGACATGTTTTACTTGGCCAACACATATCTTAAGGTAAATGGGGGCGATTTCATGCTGTATTGCACTCCCTAGGGTGGGGTATATTATCACGTTATTTATGTGACAATGTACATTATCCCTTACGTGCAAAACAGTTGAAATCGTCTCACAAATTTATAAGACAATGACTCTATCTCGCAGATTCATGACATGAGTCCCACTCCTTAGAAAATTTTCTAACTGCTTGTTATTTGTTTTAGTTGACTTTCCCCCGGGTGTATTCCCACCTTACGCATCGAGTGGTGGTAGTCGAGAGACCTTCACTACTACTGTCGACACACTGCCTTCACTACTACTGTTGACACACTGCTTGCCGCTACTCATCAGTTTAATTTGGATGGGCCCAAGGAGATTCATCGGCTAATACGAGATGGGGATCCTCGTATACTATGACAGTTGATTATCGATGCCCCACTTACTAGAGATCCCAGTTCTAATCAGGCTTTGAAGAAGCTGATTTATTTATTCGGTGATCATGTGGAAGATCCAGATATGCTGACCCTCGAAGATGAATATTGCCTGAAAGACGACGATAGAAGTTCACTATATATTCCTTCTATTCCTCACTAGTAATCATTTGCACACTTAGAGACGCAAGCTGTGAAGCGGGAGATGTCTTGGCATCTCACGGATGATCATGAGTGAGTCCATTATGGATACATTACCCAGCAGAAAACTCCGGGTTCTTATGGACATAATTACATTCATGGCCTTCAACCAGGAATCTTGGGACTTGATACAGCACCGTCAGATGAACTACCGATAAGTACCAATACAATGAGGAATCGGCTTGCCAGACTTAGGAGGAAACTCCCTATGAAGGACTATAGGTGCTATGGCTGGGTTCACTCACCGGCAAAGAAGTAGTAGACACGTATGATGAGATACGTTCTTGGGCATTAGGGTAATGAGCTATAGCACAGCGGATTATACGCATCAATATGTGTCACTATGTACGGATAGCCGATCAGCAAACACCACTTCTTAGTGTTATTAGAGCTTTATAACCCAGATACCAACACTTTCTTGACCCGTAATGGAGAGCTAGGGTTAACTCTGCATGAGATGCAGAAAGTATCTAGACTTCTGATGGGTGATTATCCATATCAGGAGTATTTTCCTTCTAGTCAGCAGTTGAGACAGTTGAAGAAAGCTTCCTATGATATGTACGACATGTTTTGGGATCTTATGTGTCACTATCAAATGGTTCTAGTTAGTATAAACCCTATGGCGAAGAAGAAAATACAGATAAGCCTAAAATAATTTGCTGATTATTTGTTTCAACTCTGGAGAGTAATTCCGATGAGGCGGTTTGTGAGTTAGCCCCTCTGACTCCCTCAGAGATCAACGACCTGATTGAGAAGACACGTGCTCAATCATTCACTACTTATGCTATTGAGAGTCAGTCTCCAGCAGGGACCAAGTTTCGTATATTCTTGTGGCATGCGCAAAAGCGGATTTGGCCCATGACTCTTCTGGCGAGATATCTTGCCATTTAGTTGAAGAAGTACGTCATCCCTTATCAGTTTTCCAACGCTTTACCGATAGAAGTTCTCTTCCCGGCCGTCCAGCTAGCTTACGAGAAGGATCTCTCTTTACTTCCGGCGATAGTTGTCGATATTCATTATAGGCTTAGATACCTGGTTGATGGCTTTACACAAGTGGGGCCCAAACCATCAACCGAGATCCCTTTCATTACGGTTGAGCACCCGTATGCATATTTGATGACATGGCTCATCCTTCATCGCCTTGATTTGATGTCAGCACTGAGTGCCGCTAATACCTCTGTGCCCTCCTACAATTATTAGAAGAGAGCAAATGGTTTTCGAAGACTTTCACTGAGGTGAAGCAAGAGCTTTAGATACACAAGTATTGGGAATTCTTCAAGTATTTTCCTTATTTCTCTGGCCGTTACGATGAGGTATTGATTGATCAAGAGAAGATGGGAACAGGCCGTACTTCCCTTTATGTAGGATGTTTTCGATGGTTGGTGAATATCTGACCCGGGTATCTTGTCTTTTGGGTGAAATGACGTTATCACATAGAGCCTTATTTACCTTGTTGGTTTGCTCGTTAGTTTGGTTATGACCAATTGTACATCAGTAATCCGAACCAAGGCTTAAGGACTAAGGGTGGTCTCATAGACAGTGTTCAAGCATGGCTCTAGTATTTGACAGGTTGTACGGGCACCACTTTTACTCTTCCTGCATCCAGACGTAAGCCACAACTTACTTTCCTCAGCTGCAAGTGGCTCATTGCTACGAATGAGCTTATGAAACTAAAGGACATTGCAGAGTTGGAGGCCGAAGATTTAGTTCAAGCAGCTGCTAAGGTTGCCCATGACGTTGAACTTTTGAAGAAGCAGGGGAAGAAGCCTATCAAGTCTTCCAGTAAAGGCATACATAGAGTAGAGGATGAGGAGGACCTCCTTCCTACTGATGATAAAGAGGAGACTTCTAAAGAAGACCTTGGAGATGCTGATATTAGATTTAGAGGCAATGAGGAAGAGCTTGAAACAGGTCCGTCAGACTCTTTCTTCTTAGAATTACTTAGTCTGGCGTTTGCTTGTCGGGCACAGTGATCTATCTTGCTTAAACCTCCACTGGCTCCACAAAAGTGGAACGAGAGGTTTTGTTTACTTATCGTAACAAGATGACTCTCGTTACCCCAGGTGGGATGGTTGAAGAAGAAGAGCCTCTTATTTTATATCGCGCGAGACCCCGGTCTGCATCTGAGGGTTCTATACGGGTTGAGGTGCGTGCCAAATCCAAGCACGAGAGACTTACTACCAACATGGAGGCTCAATCCCCGAAGGGGAAGAAGACGCTGCGTAAGTCATATGCCAATCCGCGCACTCGTGATGCAGAGTTACTTAGCAATGTAGCTACTGATGGAGAAGGTAACGCTTCATCGTTGTGCACCTTTTGGTCATTTCACTTGTGAACTCTTCGGACTTAATCATGTTCCGTTTTTTCAGGGGGTCGCGGAGAAGGTGAATTCTCGTACGACTTTATCTTCTCCAACTTTACCTATTTTCGAAGGCTCGAGCTTCATGCAGCAGATGTGTGAGGCTATTGATGAAGATCCCGTGCATGCGAGGTTGGTGAAGGTGTTAGTTAGGGTACCAGTGTTGAGTCAAGGATTCTAAGTCTAGGTATATCTAACACCGGTAGTACACCTTTCAAGTGGCAACTAAGGGAGTTAAGTAATTCAAACTAACCAGTAATGCGTGTTAGGTGTAGGCTTATCTCTACTCAGGGTTCAAGATAAAATCCCCAAGAATGAATTCTGGTATCTTTTTCATGGTGAAAGACTAATCGGCAACACGTGTTAGGCGTAGACTTATCTCTGTTTAGGAGTCGAAATAAAGTTCCCCATGTAGGAGAGGTATGGATTTGTGATGTTGAGAGATTGTGTCTTCTCTTAGGGTTAAGACGAACCCGATGCTGGAGAGGAAGAATTTTATATTCTATCTCTAAGTCTTCTTTTAGGATAAAGACAAACCCGATGTTGGCGGAAGAGTTTTATATTCTATCTCCAGGTCTTCTTTTGGGGTAAAGACGAACTCGATGCTGGAGAGGAAGGATTTTATATTCTATCTCCAAGTCTTCTTTTGGGGTAAAGATGAATCCGATGCTAGCGAGGAAGAATTTTATATCCTATCTCCCGATTTGAAGGCAAATTTCTCGTTTATCGAGATGATGCCAGAGAAGAAAAATTTTATATTCTATCTCCTACTACAAAAGAAACTCAAAGTGGGATCTGTCCTTCAAGAATCTAGAAAGGTAAAACTAAGAGTGTGATCTTAACTCCGAGAATCAAAGAGATCCGGATAATCCTAACTTTTATAAGATTGGTTACTCGATCTAAAGACAAATTTCTCGTTTATCAAAATGAAATTCCAACTTTGGTGTAAACCGTGGGAAGGTTTAACAAAGTGGGGGCTTGAGACGATCGTAACTTTTATAGGTTTGATCGTTCAATTTGGGTGGATGCCTTTCATTCATCGAAAGGGAATTCTGATTTTGAAAGTAGACCTCTCATTCATTGAAGGAATCAAGAGGGGATTTTGGTTTTGGTCCTAACTGTAGGAAGGTTTGACCAAGAAACAGTGAGAGTAGAAATACAAATAATAGTAGAAATGTTGATTTGTACAAATCACTCAGTGAGGGTATTTGGTGTCAAGTGACTAGGACTTAACACGAATGAGTTTGATAATCATCATGGATCAACAAATTGAAATCTCAAGTGTTGTGTCAGGACTTTAATAGTAGGAGTATTAAGTACATAGACACAGTGGGAGTTTAGATGGACTCAGCCGAAAGAATTTTGATGGACCCACTATCAGTTAACTTGATCAGTGAGGGACTTTACAGTGGAGGACCGTAAATCAAGCACTCCACAAGTTTATCATAGGAGTTTTGTGAGGGGAGATTGACCAAATGAGGTCATTGAATCTCATCTTAATGAAAGAGTACTCGGAAAGTCATAGTGGAAGGGTTTTAATCATCTTGGAAATGGTTAAATAGCTACAGTGAGAAGTTCTTAATCATTTTTATTATGATTAAGAATGAATTATTCAGATGATTGGTCTCCATCTAGGATAATTAGCCGATTTTGGATTATCCTTAAAAATACAATGGATAGCATTCTCCAGGTTCTTCCCATTAAATAGGTTATCGCGAATGTACTAGGTATAGTACTTCTTCAAGAACTTTTCATTTATTAGCATTATAAGTTTGTCACCATTTTGAGTGACCAAGTGATATGCGTCGTTTGAGTAGGCTATCTTTATCACAAACAGTCCTTCCCATTTGGTTTGTAATTTACCTTTCTTCCTAGAATTGAGTATCATTAGTCGTCAGACGGTAAGAACCAAGTTTCCTTTCTTGAAGCTCCGTTGTCAGACTTTCTTGTCAAAGGCCCTGGAAATTCTGGTTTGGTAGAACTCAATTTGTTGTTGAGCTTCTAAGAGCTTTTCATCTAATATCTCGAGTTCTTCAAGACATTTTTAATGTTGTTAATTAGTTATCATCCCTGTTGCTAGAGCAATATGCAAGGATGAAATTTGAATCTCTAACAGGAGGACAGCTTCACACCCATACACCAGAGAATATGGGTTTCCCCTAGTAGGCGTACGGACTGTGATGCGATAGGCCCAGAGAATTTTGCCAAGTTTTTCATCCCAGTCTCGTTTGTTAGTTTTCATAAACTTCGACAAAATCTTTATGATTTTCTTGTTGAAGTCCTCAGCTAATCCATTTGCAGTGAGATTGTATGTTGTTGATGAGATGTCTTCAATTCTGAATTTCCCACAGAATTTGCAGTGAGATTGTATGTATGTTGTTGTCATGCACGATTTGCCTCCGAACACCATATCGTTAGATAATATGGTGTTTGATGAATGCAACAACATTACTCGTCTTCACTTATTTAAGCGGAATCGCTTTAGCCCACTTGAAGAAGTAATCAGTAATCGTCAGGATTAAGCGGTCATCTTTAAACGACGACAGGAAAATAGGCCCGAAAATATCCATTCCCCATGTCTCAAATGGCCATGAAGTAGCTGAAGGGTGCAAATATTCCAGGGGTTAGTGCATATAATTTGCATGTACTTGACACGTGTGGCACCGCTAGGCATAGTCAACTGTGTCCTTAACCATGGTTGGGTAATAGTATTCTATTCTTCTGAGTCGGTCGCAGATTTTGGGATCGGGTTGGTGCACACCATAGATTCCGTCATGCGCTTCCTTAAGAGCTTTCTCCGCTTCTTTGGTTGAAAGACATCAGAGTAGCAGACCGTCGTATGCGAAACGATACAGTGTCTGGGTCACCGTATTATAATAAAATCCCGGTGCTCTTCGCCGGACTGAGTCTCTTTCTTTTATGTCTTCTGGTAAAATACCGTGCAATACATGATCAATAATAGGGAAACACTAGTCTTAGGGTTCGAGTTTGATTCTAGTCGCATACACTTCTTTGGCACCCAAGGTACACTCTGGTAAGAAGAGTTGATGAGTTCCCACGGTGACCAATTGTTCTGTCTCGGGAGGCTGTGCCAGAGATACTGTTAATATCACCAGTGTTACTACATATGCATTTTGGAGACGCGGGATGTAATCAATGAAAAATCAATCAAACAAGTTTGTCATCTCAATGGCCACCTTATGGTATGGAATCAGGCTCTGGTTTCTGACTTCGTACTCTCCACACATTTGGTTGACTATTAGTTGAGAATCATCAAAAGCTTCGAGATACTCAACCCCCAGCTCTTTGGTGAAACTGAGTCCAATGAGCAGCGCATTGTACTCGGCTATATTATTGGAGTATTTCCTAATTAATGAGTAGGCTCGGTGTATCACATGCGTCTCTGGGGTAATTAGGACAACTCTGACTCCCACAAAGATTTTAGAATTACCAAGAACACTCGCCACATAAGTCGCTCGAGAAGCACCGTTAAAGTACAATTGCCACACTTGCCGATGCAAGATAGTGTTGACTTCATGGGTTTCATTCTGTAAATCTTCATATAATTCGACTATGTCCATTATAGGGTTAGCCGCCAGAGATCACAAATCGCTTGTCCTTTAATCGACTTCTGTTGCTTGAAGTGTAGGTCATATTAGGATAAGAGCAAGGCCTATTTAGCTAGATGCCAATTCATGGAGGCTGGTTGCGTCATGAATACTCGGACTGGGTTAACATTAGAGATGACGTAAATCATCTACCCAACGAGGTAGTGCCGCATCTTTTGGATGGAGAACACCAAAACGAGGCATTCCTTCTTGATCATTGGGTACTGAGATTCGGCACCCACTAAAGTTTGACTTAGGTAATATATCACCTGCTTAACCGTTGTCATCGTCTTGTACGAGTAAAGTACTTAACGAGTGGTTCATCGCTTTGATGTAAACCTAGAATGGTTTACCCGACTTTGGTGCTATAAGAACAGGAGGATTTGAGAGATATGCTTTGATATCTTCAAACGCCTTTTGATAGGCGTCGTCCCAGATAAAAGATACATCCTTCTTTGTGAGCTTTGAGAATGGTTGGCATTTCCTGAATAGGTTCGATATGAATCGCCGAATGTAAGCGAGTTGCTCTTGTAGTCCCCTGAGTTCTTTGAGGTTTCTCAGGGGTTGCAATTCATGTATCGCCTTCACTTTGTCAGGGTCAATATGGATGCCCTTTGTGGTGACAACAAATCCGAGGAATTTACTGATGGACATTCCAAAGAAAGACTTAGTAAGGTTCATCTTCAATTGGTGACTCTGCATAAGATCGAATATTGTTTTCAAGTCTTAAATGTGATTATCTTTTTTACAGCTTTTAATGACCAAATCGTCAATATAGCACTCGACGGTCTTCTGGAGGTGTTCTTGAAAAATCTTCGTCATTGCTCTTTGGTATGTGGCACCTGCGTTCTTCAAGCCAAATGGTATGATCGTGTAGCAGAAGACGCCAAGGGGCGTTCTGAACACAGTATACTATTCGTCATCTGGATACATCTTAATTTGATTGTATCCTGAGAACCCATCCATGAAGGACATTCTCTCAAATCCATACGTGTTGTCAATGATGACATCTGTGATAGGGAGAGAAAAGTCGTCTTTCGGGCAGGCGGTGTTTAGGTCTCTGAAATTGATGTAGAACCTAATTTCCCATTCTTCTTCAGAACCAGAACGATGTTCGCAAGCCAATCGGGATGTTGCTCTTCCCGGATGAAGCCTAAATCAATAAACTTTTTGACTTCAGTTTCGACTGCCTCCATAATCTATGGACAAAACCGTATTTGCTGTTGATTGACAGGTTTGACATCCAGTTTGATGTTAAGGCGGTGTATCATCACGTTTGGGTCAAGTCCTGGCATATCTTCGTAGTTCCAGGCAAAGACATCGATATACTCCCTGATGAGGGCAATCAACTCCTCCTTCTCTTCTGGTGGGAGGATGTTGCTGACGAATATGGGTTTCGGATTTGCTCCATCGCCCATGTTCACCTGGACCACTTTGTCTTCAGTGAGAGGTTCTCTTTGTTCTAATCTATCACCATATTAAATATTCAGGTGGTGGATCCATAGGTCTTCCCAAGTTAGCAGTTGATCATCTTCCTCCATTGTGGTGGGATCGACTGTAGCTATGTTCGACATTAGCCCTTTGAACATCTCTCTAACGCTGACGACAGAGTCCTAATTTAAAGAATCAGATGAGTACCTATCTTTATTCGCTAACTAGTCAATGACTTGCCAGTAGCATTCATCTTTGGATGAAGATACATAGCCTAGACATCTTCTACATCTGTAGTAATTATCAGGTTTGCCCTTTGGTACATAAGCAGCCTTAATCGGAGCTCGAGGACCTTGACCGAAACAAAGTCCTTCTACAAGTGTGAGATTGTATCCCCATTTTTCCATGAGGTTGCGCGCTTTTGAACTATATTTAGACAAGTGAGGACCAGTCTTCTCATCATCACTGCTATCCCTCAAAAAATGGTCTTGTAGTGGAGACATCTCCTATTTACTATAAATTATCTCCTTTTGACCTTTTTCTTGGCAGGATTGATCAGGGTCATCCCTAATGAGTCTTGTATATGCTTCTTTGTTACGCATGATGAATGGAGTCATGTGTAAGTCGGGGTCATCGTATAACCCCTTCATTACCTTATTAAGAGAAGGCGAGTACTCTAAATCGTCAATTATTTTAGTTTCGGCAAGTTGCCAATTATAACTACCGTCTGACAATTCTCCACCATCAAGATTGATTACAAATGGTACAATGTCATTCAATACAAAACCACCATCATAATCAAGCCTAGCTTTGGTATCAGCTTCTTCTCGGCTGTTCATACCTTGGATCGATGGTTCAGTATCAGATTCAGCACCGTAAAGAAGAGAATCAGTGAAATAGTTTTCCAATCCTTTAAATGGTTCCTTATCCGTGACCATCATCTTGACCTTGTTATTAGCATCTACATATTTTAGACACTGATGGAGGATGGAGGGTACTATAACATTACTATGGATGCAGGGTCAACCCAATAGTAAGTTATAAGAGGTCTCCGAATCGATCACATAGCAGGTGACCTCTGATTTTAAATCTTCGAGTTGGCACTTCACCTGAATTTTACCCAATGGCCTAGACCCACTAGTGTTAAATCCATAGACAATAGTGGCTGTTGATGCCAACTTACCAGCAGGGATTTCGAGATTGTACATCAATCAGAGTGGCATAATGCTGACAGCGAAATCCGGATTGACTTGGATCCGGTTGACAATGCTGGAGCTAATGTATCCGGTGAAATACAAAGGTCTGTTATGCTTTGAATTCCTTACTTGCATGTCCTCCTTGGTGAAAGTGATGCATGAGAATTGTTTGGCTATAAGGTTGTAATGTTGAGCTGACGACTCTGGTTCTTCAAGGATAGGCTTGATCTAAGTGAGGAACACATCCGAATCGGCCAAGGCTTCTTGCAGTGCCTCCCTGATGTCTTTAGATAGACACAATAACTCGTATAGTGTTATCCTCGCTTGGATATTAGCCAATTGGGCCATAACATCGAAACAATATGGAACATTTGAACTTCCTGGTTTATCCCTCCCAATCAGGCGACTAAATCGAGACTGCTTCGGATTTTGAACCTCTTGATGCTAGGGTTTTTTATCCTTCTGCTTAGCTATAGCCTCCTTTCATTGAGGAGTTTCTTCAGAAGGTTTGGTAGTGATTGTAACCACCCCCTACTCAGTTGATTCATTAGCCACATTAGGATAGTTGAACCGATACTCGTTCCCACTTCTAGTGGCAAAGGTCGATTCTCCGCTGGTAGCAAAAGCTTCATGCTCATCATCAGAAAGTGGAGTGGTGGGGATCCATTCGTCATTTTCCTCCGGAATCGCTGTGGTAGCGCAACAAGATTTTCCTTTGCCCTTGGGTTTAGATTTCTTCTTAGAAGAAGACCATGTCCATTGCTCATCTTGAAGTAGATCAGGATGAACACAAAGAATTTCATCGTTGGAGGCCGTGTGTAGCACTAGGACTTTCTGGCGTTGCCCGTGAGGATCTTCATTGACAGTCTTCATCTCTACTTTTGTCACGGGTTCTGGTTAAAACCACGTGAGAGGGACAGAGCTGAAGCTAATGCTCACTGCGTTTGCATCTACCTTCTTTTCCTTAGGTTGCTTTGCGATGATAATCCCAACATCGTTCAGGGCCTAGATTTTGTCTTTGAGAGCATAACTTGTCTTGGTGGGATGATGAATCGCCCTATAGAATACGTAGTTGTAGGGTGAATATTTGATTTCCCGAAAAAGGGAGTTTCGTTTGTATTTATAAGAAGGCTTATTACAAACTAAATGATCAAATAGTTTTACAACAAAAGCACGAGGGAAGGCCCTCTTTTGTTTTTGTGTGGGACTTTTAGAGTGGCTTACAGGATGCGCTCGATGTCGCATGATGGCAGATGATGAAATCACCTGTTGTGCTCCTTGGCCGTGTTGGTCCGCTATTATTCCCTCTCGTACATGAGGTGTGCAAATTGAATCGCGAAACGAGAGATTTACAGGTATGTGACGCGGCCGAAAAGATGAAGGAATCTCGAAAGCGAAAATTGACGC
>NC_033794.1:80034977-80085680 GCF_001876935.1 Asparagus officinalis | reverse complement strand
GACATCAATAGGACCGTCGCACACTGGCGGATAGCGACACCGTGAACAAGAAGGCTTCGATGAATTCAAGACCAGCTGAAACGCGCTGAAGCTTCAGGCAAAATATGAGACAAGCTGGGGGTGGTAGTCCTAACGCGCACGGAATGGACACGGTCGCCATACACAGCGAAGTTCAAACCTATCAGGCTTGTTACAAGTTGATGGCAGGGGTCACCCTCAGCAGCAACATCCTATTATTTTATGGCGGCAAAACCGGATTCCTTACGGGAATTGACGCCATTGCTCACTCGACTTGTTCATAGGTACGGCCTCAAGGGGCCTATTTTTGCTTTTTTGTGAATGGTTCCGCAATTGGGAGCCCGCTTATCAAGGCGTGGCCGCGTTGAAAAGCTTTTCCTCGCAACCGCGTTCTTCGACGACGACACCAGAGGTGTCAATGGCCACTCTCCTGGCTGAAAGGCAACGGAAGTCGGAATCGTCAATGACTTCGTGGGAAAACAGATTTCGGAACCGATCAGTCCACTGTCGGGACCAAGTCTCCGAGGCGAGACCGATCGAGATGTGCCGGCAACAACCTGTCGATCATATCTTGGTCCAAGAATAGGGGCGGAGAGACGCCGGACTTGGAAGCGAGGCTTGTTCGCGTTACAAGGTGAGCAAGTCGAAAATATGATCAAGAGGCTGGAGGCCGAAGAGGCCCGCAGTCCAAAAAAGGGAGCAGCAGAGCCGGCTGCGCCCAAAGAACCCTCCCCGATCGAAGGGAAAGAGAGGCTATGGCCGTAGACTATCCGCCGCGGCGACCAAGTTCGTTCAAGAAGCCGAAAACCCAGGCATTTGAACCGCAGCCCCAGCGGGCAATATGATTTTTCAAAGAAGAACCAGGTGGTAGCCTACTTCGAATTACCAAGAGTGGGCGATTAAGTTACTGGAAGCCACCAAGCCTGAAGAGCAGAACAAACCTTTTTGTGACCCAAGCTTAACTGTGGCATAACACATGATTCCTTGGCATCACAGTGACAACCAAATGCTACGTCGCTCCAAGGACAAACCTCAGGTCCCTACTACGACGCGTGGGGTCTTGAAAAAGAGAAGGTCCAAAAGCAAGGTGACGGCGAACATGGACTTTGAGCTTTGGGAACGGGTCTCCAAAGTTCAAGCTCCGGCGGGGATTAATCCCTATCCCCAAAGCGATTTTGAAGATGTCACTAACGGACGAAATCCTCGACAACCACGAGAAGGGTTTTGGTTCCACAACTCTGGGGCCATCAGGCAAGTGATGTGGGTCCATCCGACCTCCTCGACGACGAGTCAGTGGACGCGCACAGACCTCCAAGGAGGCTAAGAGGAATATTTCAACGTTGTCACCGCCATCCTGGATATCAGACGAGCGGCGATGACTGCCTTAACCGACTCTGAAGAAGACACCAACGTCTTCGCAACACGAGAGCCGGAAAGGAGTTTGCCATAAACAAGTACCCCTCGAGGATCGGAAAACCCAGCAAAGGAATCCTCCCGCGAGGCCGGCCGAGCAGTCCCCCCCAATCCAAGATGAGCCAAGTCAAGTCCGCCAGCCTACGGTTCAATCGGTGCTCCGGGCAAAATTGAAAAGATACCCGCGCGAATCACAACAGTGTACGACCTCCCTCCGGTTTGTCTAGGCTAACACGGAAGCCTTACAAAGAGGCGTTGGCTGACGCAGAGGCGTCTCGAGCCAGTTTTTCTCGAAAAGAAACGGAGACGAAAACAGGCATCAACTGCTGGCTCTCCGAAGTTGGAGGAATAATCGGAATGTTGATTATCCTCCGCCTCAGACACGGGACGGAGGGGAGGTACCCACTCCTTGTCTCTAGTTTGCCAGGGTAAGGGGCGTTGGGCCCTTTTCTTCTTTTTCTTCTTGTTCAGCAGTTGTTCCATCATCTCTCTTAGAGAGTCGATGGTCGCCTGCTGTTCCTCCAACTTTTGAGCCATTGTCTGCTCGTGGTTGGTATCGGTCATGTGTGCCCTCGCCTGCGCGTCTTGGCTTGAGCGCGAGGTCTGAGATGTGGCAGCGGCCGAATGGTCCTCATCTTCGCCGCAGGAGGGAGGTATTAGGTTGGAATAGTCAAACCCAATACTTACCCCCCGGCGACTACGGGTTCGCTGGAATATGCCTTCCTGCCGGCGTCGAGCGGACCGAGTGTTAGGTCTTAGGGCGGAATCCGAGTCTGGCGAGTCGGAGAGTACTGCCTTCCCTTTATCCGTCATGTTAACCGTGGCGGATGAGAGTTCCAAGTCATCGGCAGCGCGTCTTTTTTGGTGACGGCGCCTTTGACGGGAGGGCCTTGGTCGAGAGGACTGTTGGGACAGTCTCCCAAACACCGAAGGTCTCGCCGTTCCGACGCATTGACAGTCGGCGAGGACCGTGTGGATGAGTCTCTCGCAGTGGCACTGAGGATTCGCCTCATGGATAGTGCGTTTGCGAGTTAAATATTCTCTGAGGTCTTCTACGGGCGGTTGGTGACAACCCCCGGCCTCAGAAGAGTCGCTCTGGTGAGTCGACGAGAGGTTTTTGGGTGCGCCCTCTGGTGCGCGTTGGATGGAATGCTTTGGTGCTGGAGTCGAGCGATCTCGCCTTGACTGGCGAGTCTTCGCGTTTGAGCGAGCTCCAGTACGTGGGCGGGTTTCACCCCTTCGCCTGGAAGAACGGGTTCGCGAGGACTCGCCTACTTCTCTACCTTTACGTTTATCCGTCAAATGGTTATGACGAGGCTCGCCAGCCTTCGAGGATTCGCCTACTCGGGTAGGCTCACTCCTTGGGAGTGAGTTATTCGCATCAGGGATATGACCTGAGAAGCGAAGTCTTCCCGAGCGGGCGGCTCTGCCTTCCTCAGTTGGCGCTCCTGACTTGGAGGGCCTCCCAATGTCGGGCAGTTTGCCTTCTCGCCTAGCGTTCCTCGGGCCCGTATGATGGCTCAGGCCGTTATGAGGAACGGAGGTTTGGACCTCCTGTCTGACGAGTTCCTGCCGCCGCTGTTGGTTAGTTCTCCCAACGGGGAGAACGTCACCGCGAGCTGTGGCAGCGTGGTTTGTGCCGGAGTGAACCGGCGTTCCCTTCGGGGTAGGTGTCTGCGGGGATCGCTTGGCGACCCATTTGGCAGACCCTTGCCCTTTGCGCTCGACCCCCGGCTTGGCGTTGATCGATTGTGAGGGAACGGGTTCTTCCGATGAGACTCGGGTAGAACCCGTAGGTGCAGAGGCTTTGACCGTCTGAGGTCGGCCTCGACGCACGACTCTGTGACGTTTGCGGGACGCATCGCCACCAGAGGAGGAGGAGGACAAGTACTCTTCGTACTTGGCCTGGTCGAACTCAATTTCTAGGGACTCCACTGTCGTCCCTACAGCAACCTCATCAAACTGAGCCACCACCATTTCACTCGATGAAACAGCTTCTCCCACTGTGGTCGCCATCTTCTGTAGGGTGAATATTTGATTTCCCGAAAAAAGGGAGTTTCGTTTGTATTTATAAGAAAGCTTATTACAAACTAATGATCAAATAGTTACAACAGAAGCAGAGGGAAGGCCCTCTTTGTTTTGTGTGGGGACTTTTAGGTGGCTACAGGATGCTTCGCTCGATGCTCGTGTCGAGTCTGCTTCCCTTGGACCGTTCGAATGAGGTTGCTGGAGAGCTTCAGTTCGCAGTAGAAGCTCAACTTGAGAGAGTTCGGGTCTGTTTAGTTCGCCGGCGATCGGAGCTCGGAACTAAGCAGTAGTGCTGCAATGCAAAGAAAGTTGTGCAGAGAGCTTGGTCTCAACTCTTTTTCCTAAGTTTTGCGACCTCCTCTCCAGTGTGCCGGAAGAGGCTTTTAAATGGGAGAAGGACAACTTGACTCCTCCTTGAATTGTGGGATGTGACCACATCTTCTTCAGAGACGTCTAGCTGTTCCTCGAAACCATGATCGGTCATTCCAGGGATTGTGCTTTATGTCCTGTCACCTACGATGGGAAGGCCCATTCTTGTATGTGAGGCAACAAACGACTACTATCCGAGTGGATTTGACCAGCATTAATGAACCGCATTTATGAGTCCGCAGATCGATGAGGCGTCTGTCCGATCACCAGTACTGTGCGTGACCGCCCGGCGTGCTTTGAGCACGACGCTTTCTCCTTTCCGGTCAGGAGAGGCGGTGAAGTAGGTGTACAGTACTCGAGTGAGTCTAGCCAGCTTGCCGAGTGCCGGCGGACCCAGCTCCAGACTCAGACAGCCGAGGTGAGTCGCATTTATGAATGCTCAGGTTGACTCGACACCTGTCCAGCTCCTTCGCGCTGTGCGCACTGTGGGCGGCCGTTTTGACGGCCCTGGGGTACTGTGCTCTCTCTCCCTTTGGGTCGAGAGAGGTGGGAAGGCCCACCTCAGCACGTGGGGTAGTGGATACCCAGCTGTACTGACGGTTTTGGGGCTTGCTGGCGGATTCGACTCCGAACTCGGGCAGGCGAGTTGAGCGAAGAGCAAATTTCCGCCATCCTGATCGCTCCTGACTCATGCTGGCGAGTCGACCGTTAGGCGAACCTGGATTTGAGCACAGTCGACGTCTACGCGGTTTAGGTCCGTGTCAGAGAACTGGGCGTGCGAACTCACTGTAGACAAATTCCCTGTAGACCCATAGAGGTATTTTTTACCGTCTACAGTAGTATTTTGGATCTGTAGTCTTCTTAGCTCCTTCATGATCGGTGATTGGTGGTAGCTTGATCTTTTTGGTCTCCAACAGGTACTTGAAGATACCGAGGACCTCATCTTCCTTGAAGGAGTATTCCTTCAGGAATTTAAGCTCAGAAGTCTTTTGTTGCCTTTAAGGCCATTGCTGCCAATGAGGTGATTACTGCTTTGGTGCCTGTTGTTTTGGCTGTCGTTGCTGTTACGGTTGCAGCTGGATGGTCTGGTTGGCATATACTGCATTTGCTTGCTGTCACTTTACGGCAAGGGACAAAATTCTGTTTCAGAGCATTAGCCGTTAGTTGACCTCATTCAGTCTTCTTCATTTTAAGGAAGCGTTCGGCTTGCTCCCTGCACACCTTTAATTCTCAAAGTCTTGGATGGTGCTACACCCATAGCTTTCAGTACGTCCAAAGAAAGATTATTATGACACGTTTGGAGGATGAATTCCTCTGTGACCAGATCTCAGCAGTTCATCACCTTATTTCAGAAGCGTTTGATGAAGTTCTCAACCGATTCTTAGTCCTTTTGCTTCTCATCAAAGAGTGTTCCGATTGACACTTCAGTGTCATCATCAAAGAAGTTGGTGAGAAACATGCTCTCTGTATCATCCTAGTTGTTGATACTTCCGGGCTTGAGACGGTGGTACCAATCGAAGGTAGCTCTGCGAATGGTGCCAATGAATGACCAGACCATCAATGGTTGACTTGAAATAAACCAGGTGTTGAGTGGGCGACCCTCTTCCATCGAATGATGTGAAATTAATCAAGCTGAACTTCGGCGGATAAGGAATTAATTCCCACTCTTTTGGATAAGGACATGGGATACTTCTCTTCTTTACCTCTTGATCTGATATCAATACATTGATCTTGCTCTCCAGGTCTTTCATTTTCTCGTCCTCGCTTGTATTTTTCTTCGGATGATTTCAAGGAAAAACAACTGGACCACCCCTAGTGTTATTACCCTCAGGGGGACCACCCCTAGTGCTTTGGTTAACAGGAGGGGTATCTATGTACGAATTGCTATTTTCATGATTGGTAGTGTTGTAACGACTAGATTCGCCATGCTGATTTGATAAGACTTGAATCTGTTAGTCATGCTTTTCCCTTATCCATTGCACAATCATTTCCATCTCAAATTTGAAATTATCTTTCTGCTTAGCTAGGATATCTTCAAGGATTTTAGCCATTTGTTCGGTGTTAATTATGAATGCTTCACGGGATTGTCCTGTGCTGGACATCATATCGTCAGAAGTGTTAGCGGAGTTAGCATCTAATGTTTCATCATCTAAGGAGTGGCCTCTATTTGGCCTAGGTCTTCTAGTTCCTGACCGTAACCAAGCGATGTGCTGAGATGCCTCCGTGAAAGAGTCAAGGCTGAAACACCATGTTGATTTTCCCTTTTCAGCCACATTAATGGTAACTTATGGAAGTTCGTCATCATGACCGGTAGATTTCTTCTTATAGAAGTGTCTTGATTTATATTTGGACACTTCGGTCGAGATTCTTTCGAATACCGAGACCCTCCATAAAGCGATCTTAGGGCAACAACACTCTGATAATACTATCCTGATTAACCTCTCATAAGGACAGTGAGAGTCTAATTCTAGGGTACTCCTCTTTCGAGATTTATCCGTACCCCCAGTCCGATAGTACAACTCATCGACGTTGTAGCCGAAGCAACCTATCGGTTGTCTATTTGAATTTTTAGGTATAACACTATCTTTTATCGGACATGTTTTCTCCTGAATAGGTAACGCCTTGTTGGCGTTCACAGGAGTCACACGTCTGGAATCACACCCTCATGAGGGTGAAACCTTAACGGGCTCCTGACTCTCGACACACACCTCCAAATGGGTGGTTCCAGGAATCAATTTGTTAGGAGGGTGCGTACGACCTCCAGTCTGAATAGTTGCTCGGGACCTAGTTAGTGGACCCAAGCATTCCTTAACAGGAGTTTTGCCTTGATCTTCGTGTAGAGGACCCATGCGATCCTTTAATGGAATTCTGAATTTGGATAGATCCACGCTGCCATAGGGCTTCACCGGAGCAACAAGAGCGGGATCGGAAGTTGATAGAGGCTGGGAAGCAGCCTTAGAGCTAGAATTAGATGAGAGACATGACTGGTGTCTCTCTCCATGTGGTCTTGACTATTTTTAGTGCTGTTTTGGTGTTTTTTGGCCTTTGGCACCCAAACTTACTTAGATTTTAGTGATTCTTTAACCACCTCTTCCTTTTGCAGCTCTTGTAACCTTTGCATAAGGATCTGTGCATGCGTAAGAAGTATGCGATGTTTCTGGATACGCTCCTCAAGAGTAGAATAGGTTTGCTTGACATGAACCTATTTGTTAGTTGACGGTTGGTAGAAGGAACCCATTGCTTGTTGTGCTGACGGCTTAGTGGTTTGGCGCCTTCTAAATTCTAAGTCGTCTTGATAGCAGAGTCCATCCACCTGCTCCAGCGCTTTGGTAAACTGCCGGCAAGATGTTGGCGCCACCTCTGATGAGCCCTCTTTGTCAGAATTGGTGCACTTTCGATGAGCAATTCCTTCACTTGTGAGGAGTTGTCGCGAGCATCTGATCCGGCTTCCTTGGATGCTGGAGAGGAGTTTTCAATAGCAATTGGGTGAAGATTGACACCCTGGGCCTTCAGATCCGAAGACCATAGAACCTTCTTCAGGGAAGTGGTCTTCCTGTGCTTGCAAGGAGAGGAAGATTTGGAGAAGGAGGAGATGTACTCCTCGAACTTTAGCTGGTCAAACTCGTATTTGTCCTCTTCATCCACAGGGATCTTGATCATTGGCTGTGGCATGACAGCCTCAGTAGCGAGGCTGTTGGCTCCCACTATGGTCGCCAGGGTGTTCACGTCAAAAGTTGGTTTATTCATTACAAAACTCATTACAACTCTAGTCGTTACAATAAGTTTAAAAAAGAAAGACTTTTTATAAGTCTCCTTACACAATAAAAATAAAATGATTACAACTTCCTTAAAAACACATGCAGAGAGATTGTTTATCTGTCTTCTGCTTGCGCGAGATCTTTTTCGGTGTCGGGGTTTATCTGTGGACCACCAAATGATCATATTCGATTGATTTTGTCGCCTCGCGAAGGAGTAAAAAAATTGAAGTGGTTATCTCAGCGACGGTGAGATAAACACTCTTCTCAAGATCACAGCAAAAATGCAATCTTAATGGAAGTGGATGAACGTGGCTGAAAGAACTATAGATCTATCATAATCTCCTCCTTTATGTCGAAGAACTCACCAAGAACTTGCTTCCTCCTTGTTGAAATTCATGCTCCTCCACTCTCCAATTCGACAGGGCTTCGCCGTTTGCTCCCAATTCCCTTTCTGTGTGAATGAAGGCCCTAGGGCTGTATTTATAAGCTTTAGAAGCTCTGTTTTTAGATAAAAATGAATGATTTGATCTTATCCTCAGTTATAACCACTTAACCATATTCAAAGATAGCCTCAAATCAGTTTGAAAGGCTCTAGACTGAAGGAATCCCAAAATCATATTGAAAAATAGGTTTTCAAGAGGCTATATTGGCAAAAACAAGTTTTTTGGGCGTGAGACACGATTGGTGTCTCGGCCATGGGCCGAGACACTAGTGGTGTCTTGGCCATTGGTCAAGACACCGTTTGGCGTGTTTTGACTGTTTTGCCTCTAATTCTCCTGTATGATCTCATAATGACGTGATTCAAAATGCGTTGGAAAGCTAGAGAAGAGACATACAACCTCTTATGGATAAAACACACATGGAGTTAGCAAGACATGAGTGGTGCTCCATCTTTTGTGGGTGAAACGTAACTCTCGATCGAGTCGTTTCTTCATTATTTCCCCATCCTGTTGATTCGTATGTTATGCAAACTCACTTCATACACTTGTTAGCTTTCGTATGATATTAGATAATCCTACTTGACTTGGATAATGATGTTTATTTCTTTCTCTCTATCTTGAGCTGCGTGTGAGAACTTATAGGTAATTTTTGATGCCTACACTACGCAGCCCCGAAGGGTTGACGCACAAGCACTCCATCTATTTTGATTTTGGCCTCGAATAATTAAGCCAAATATGAGTCTCTTCTTGCTAGCCTTCGAGTGGCACAAGTATTGAAGGCAGAGCGCCTCTACATATTGGCCGACTCATAGTTAGCCGTGGATCAGGTGAATGGATGATATGCGGCTAAAGACCTGAGGATGGCCTTATATCTCAAAGCTGCAAAGGAGCTATTGGCCAGCTTTATAGACTTCAAGATAGCCTAAGTCTCCATGCTCTCAACGCCCAAGCAGATGCCCTCTCCAAGCTCAGGTCGACAAGCTCAAGAATTAGCTCAGGTCCTGTTTACACTGATACTCTCGAGCGACCCCTACTGGATGGATCTCATTGCACTCTACCTAACACAAGGCACCTTGCCTAAAGATCCTACCAAAGCTAGGAGTATTTAGAGGAACCCCTCCTGCTGCTACCTCTTGATCGATGGACAGCTCTATCAGATGTCATACTCAAGCAGCGGTGTAGGACCTTATCTGCGGTGTCTTCGGCCACCAGAGGCCAGTTATGTTCTCAGGGAGATTCATGAGGGCACGTGTGGAAACCACCCTGGGCCCGAATGCTCCCATAGAAAGTCATCCACCAAGGGTACTACAGGCCTACTATATTGGTTGAGTCAAGGTGACTCATCTCTCAGTGCAAGAAGTGCCAGTTTTTCTCATCCATCCTGCGAGCAATGGCCACTGAACTAACTTTCATCCTGAGTCATATACCTTTTGCTCAATGGGGGATAGATTTGCTAGGTCCTCTCCCCTAAGCTTCAGGACAGAGGAAGTTTCTCATTATGACGATCGATTACTTCACCAAATGGATTGAAGCCGAACCACTGGCTAAGATCGGTGAAAGTAACATCACAAATTTTGTATGGAAGTCCATCACTAGCCAATTTTGTGTGCCTCGGTCCTTCATGACTAATAATGGCACCCAGTTCGACAGTGGAGGCTTTCGGAGCTTTTGCGAGGAGTACAACATTCACCTTAAGTTCTCCTCAGTTGCCCACCCCAAATCCAATGGACTTGCAGAGGCTGCCAACAAGTGCATCCTCCAAACATTAAAGAAGAAGGTGGACACGGCGGTAGGGAACTAGGTTGAAGAGTTACCTGGTATACTCTGGTCATCCCGCACAACTCACAAGAACTCAACTGGGGTGACTCCATTCAAGCAAGCTTATGGCATCGAGGAGGTTACTCCAGTCAAAGTAGGCATGCCAACCATCCAACTGCAACACATCAACAAGGACTTGAACTCAGTAGGACTTTGAGTAGGGCTCGATCTCCTAGATGAGACCCAAGAGAAGGTGCTCCAGATACAGGTCACTAATCAGCAATGAATTGCTCGTTACTACAATAGCAAAATCCACCCCAGGAGATTCAGCATCGGTGACCTCATCCTCTACAAAGCTGATTTTCAGAAAGACACCCGAAGAGACAAGCTAGCTCCCAACTGGGAAGGCCCTTACATAGTCTTAGAGGAACTACGAGCAGGCACCTATCGACTAAGGGCCCAGACAGAAGAGTCCTACAACATCCCTGAAATCTTGAGTATTTGAGAAAATATTTTCAATAATTTTATACAAAATTTCATTTATTATTAATGAAATCCTTTTTGAAACTGACTCTCTGTTTCACACTCTCATGGTGCTTAATCTATGCAGGAATACTAAGCCCATGGTGCCTTCTTAGGGTAAACCTAAGTTCCACTTGTCATTCAGTCGGCTCTTGCATTTACAGTTTGACCCTCAGTAGGGCAATAAGATCTAGGCGTCCACATTAAGATCTAGGCACCCAACCTCCAGGTTATTATTTACCAAAAAGTCCTAGGCGTCCACATGAAGACCTAGGCACCCAACCTCCGGGTTGTTATTTGCCGAAAAGACCTAGGCATCCATATTAAGACCTAGGAACCCAACCTCTGAGTTGTCATTTGCCAAAAAGACTTAGGCATCCACATTAAGACCTAGGCACCCAACCTCTAGGTTGTTATTTTACTGAAAAGATTTAGGCATCCTCATTAAGCCCTAAGCACTTTAACTTATAGATCTTCTTCGACAAAAAAGACTCAGACATCTCGCTAATAAAAGATGTAAAACGAGTCAATCGGCCAAACCCCTCAACACTCGGGTCGTCATAACACGTCCGACTCACAACAATCAGCACTTGTTCTCTCAATCAGAATAAAACTACAAGCTAAAAGAGCAAAAATAAGGAATAATAGAAGGCAAACTCCAGAATGACAGCTAAGTCTAAATCTTTATTCCAAATTTCAAAGTTTATTACAAATTTTATTACATTATCCGTGTCAATATTTACAAAAAGGCATGTCGATATTTACAAAAAGAAAAGAAAAGATACAAGCCCTCAGATCTCTCGACCAGATCCAGGAGTAGGGCCTTGGAGGTCCCCAGTAGGGGCAACATGGGTAGGAACAACAAAAGAAGAAGCAAGAGGATCCTCTCCAGGGTCGTCCCCCGACTCATCATCATCGTCGTCCAACACAAATTCTAGTCCCACTCCACTCACCTCAATCTCCTTTAGAAGGCCGAGACAACAAGAGACTCGGGGTGGATAAAGGTGGTCTAGCGTGGGGTGAGAGGTAGGGGGAGTAGTGAGGCCAGGTAATCGACACTAGCCTTACAATCCAAGGTCACCCCAGTTTTACCCAAGGGACCTTAGCGCCAGTCATCGACTACTTCCTCCCTGTACTTCTCTGAGTCCAAGCGAGCAAGCCGATCCTCCAGGTCCTGATCTTCCATGTCCTTGATTATCGTGTTATATGTCTGGTGGGACGAGCGCTCCTGCTCAAGGTCTCGCCTTAATTGCTCAGCCAAGAGATGACTCGATCGAGAATCCCCCTCAACCATTATTTTAAGGGACCTCTCAAACTCAACCTCCCCTTCTAGATTAGTCAGGAGGCCATCCACTCAGAGATCCCTTGCTGGAGGCGGCCAACCTCCTCCTTCAGCTGAGCTACCTTGCCTTAGAGCTTCTTAATGGAAGCTTCCTGCTTGGCGCCGTGGGATCTGAACCCCCTAAGGAGCTTTTCCTTTGCGTCCACCTCTCGGAGTTATCTAGCCTCATTGCTGTTTAGCTTAGTCTACAAGGCAGCAACCCTCTTCCTTGCTTCCTCCCTGGCCGACTTCTCCTTGGCCAAGTCCGCCTGCATCTCCGAAGGGAAGTCGTGCAGGTGGGAGAACTGAGAGAATAGCTCCACCTCCACCAATGCCCCCTGAATCAGATAACTCTTGAGAGCCAGGTGCAAGATGGCACTTGGCATCTCCCACAAGAATACTTCATCCTTTGGGAGGGTGAACTGATGGACAACTCAGACTTAGGCAATCATTGACGCTAAGACTGAGCTCTCTCTGTTGAGAGGCACCTCCGTGATGAACTTGTTGCTCTCCGAGACCTCCCAGTAAGGCAAACAGGGGAACAGAGGCACTTCGATCAGTAGGCCCTTGAACTCTCTAAGAATTGGGGGTCAATCTCTAAAGTCCAATGGTAGAAAGGCAAGTCAAAGCCCTCTTGCTCCATGTCGCTCGCCCGCCATAGGTTCCCGGAGAGAACGCTCGCTTGCTCCTGGTAACCTCCAGCGTCATCGATGATGACAACCTCATCCGGCCGACCAGCTAAGATGATTGGCTGCTGCTCTTTGGTCGAGTTGACCTAAGCCTGCCCAGTCAGCCTACTGGGCCCTTGGTCCCTCTTGGCCTTCACCCTCTGCCCTGCCAATTGGGCAATGATCTCGGCTACCCACGACCTTAAGCCTCCATCCTCCTTGGGGTCGAGATTCCCCCTCACCTCTTCTGGGGCGTTGAGGCCAAGCTCAATCCTTCCCCCTCAAATTCCTCTTAGGGCTTTTTTCAAGGTGGAGGACCAACATGCTCGCCTCACCTTGTCGACCTCAGTAGGTGGGACCATCGAGACGCACACCACCCAGAGAGATGCTGTCTCAAAGAGATTCCCTCTCTCCCAAGACCCGACATAAGAGCGGATCTTCTTCAGCTACCGCCTCTCCTTAGTGGGATGCACGGCTTTGGTGCATCCTTGTTGATCTCAGACTAGTTGGGGGAGGATAGGACTCCTTCGGCGCTGAAGGTCCACACAAACCACTCCTTCCAGTCTCGGTTCAACTCTAGAGCATCTAAAATAAATTTATAACCCCCACTGTAGTGGAGAAAGTAGTTGGGGTCCCTCCTCATCGACTTGATGCTAACCAGGTTCCTCGGCAGGTTTATGCTCGACATAACGCTGACCTAGTGGCAGATCACGACGAAGCCCACTAAAACCCTAATTGCATTTGGGGCGAACTGAGGGGGAAACCCCCAAAATGATGCATACATCCCTAATGAAGGAATTGAGTGGTAGTCGAAGCCCATACTTAAGATGGGCGAGGTACAGCGATGACCTTTTCTGGCCGTGGCGGTACACCAGCTTTTCCTTGCTAGGCGCCACAAGCATAAAGGTTTTAGGGATATCATAGAGCTTGTAGTATCTCTCGAGCTCTTGTATGCAAACCTTCAAGGGAATTGGCCAGAGAAGAGCGATCTTCTCCTCTTTGTGGCCAGTGGTGGAAGTCTGGGTAGCCATTGGAGAGTACTGATTGCAAGAAAATTTAGGAAAATCTAAGAGATAAGCACTGGAGATTTAGAGTAGGAGTTTGTGAAGAAAACCCCTCTTCGCTTCCAGTGGGATATTTATAGCACCTAAGAGGGACACATAGAATAATCTAGATAGCTAGCTCGTTTCAAAATGAACGGATGAGATATATCTCGAAACCCCAAACGGTTCACATGAAACTCGAAGCACCGCCCCACTTTATTCCACGCCTCTTCACTTGAAAATCAAAGTGATGCTAACACTGGCTTCTAACAACATCATCATGTCGTTTTAAACAGTAACGTTTCACCTGTCCAATAAAGACTTTTGGAAACTCACCAAACAATGTCTAATTGATGAATAGTCGACCAGACCTAGTCGACTCTCAATATCCAACAACAGATTTAAGAGAGAAATCTCAGGCACTCACCCTAAGTAGTTCAGACGCCAATTAGCAAAGGTTGTCGACTCGACTAGCTTTAAATTAAGACAAAAATGAAAATGGAAATGACAACTGCTTGACTTCGAGACGCATCTTCTCAACAAAGGATGAGTCCTCTTGAGTTAGCAGTTAAGTTCAAGTTTATGATAGAGCTAATTCATCCAGAAGATACAATTTGAGATTGCAGAGCATGCGAAAAGTAATTCTAGCTCAAAAATCTCCCTTTATTCATTTATAAAGGGTGCAAGGTATATGTATACATATATATAATACAAAAGAGAGAAACAAGAAAGCCATAGGAGACTAAGAGAGGTCCAAAGCCCTAGGAACCGCTGGGAGAAGCAGACAGAGGAGTCAAGTGGTCTCCTCATTCTTCCGACTCCTCCTCTTCCTTGCTAATATCGAGCCCCCCTCCAAGTGCTTCCACCTTCACCAACTCATCCAGAAACTTGGCTACGATGGGAGGATAGTGGAAGTGATCATGTGGGTTCCCCATCTCGACTGGAAGCTACACTGAGAGTTAGTCGTACCCAGCCTTATAGGCAATCACTACTTTAGTTTTTCCAGTTAGGCCTAGGTGATATCCCTCTATGATCTCTTGGTGGTAAGGCTTAAACTCAAGGTGGACATTACGGCTTTGGGCCACTACTAGTGACTTCTATAGGTGGACGACCTCCTCCTGAAGCTTGATGAGCTCTGCATGCTCCTCATCCATCTGACGCTTCTCATGCATCGTCGCCTACTTCTCAGCCTCGACCTACACCATAGTGCGGTCCGTATCCTAGAGAGCCTCATCGGAAGTTCTTAGGGCTGGCATCTCCGCACCCCATTCTGAGTTGATGATACGAGTCCCCGGATGAGCACCCTTGATCGCGGAATTATCAAGAGTGGGTTGAGAAGAAGACGATAAAAAACACAAGAACAATTCAGTTTTGGAGAAGGGAAATAGCTTCTCTAGATTATGAGAAATAATAGATTACAAATCCCTCTCTCACAATCTCTCTACATTAAGAATAATCTCCCTTATCACCTTTCTGAATACAATCTGGTTCCCCAAACCCTAGAAAAGTTGTGTTTTAATATATATCAAACACAAAACCTAAAGCAAATAGGAAACTAGAAGTCTGGCCTAGCCCGACTCGTGGTCGACCGTAGAGACATGTGCGGTCAACCGGACAAAACGATAAAAACTCAGTATCAACTACAGGGTTTGGTGGTCAACCGCAAAACCCATCGTGATCGACCGCAAAAAGTCCAGAGACTTTTCCTAAGCTATGCACGTTCGCGGTCGACCATGACATCATGTGCGGTCGACCGCTGGAAGTCCAAAGTGTTTCCTATAGTTTTTCCTGTACTCTTTGACGTTGCCACCTTTAACGACTTTGTTCACATCTCTATTCTCAAGATACCATGAGAATCATCTATCCTTAAGATACCATGAGAATCATCTATCCTCAAGCTTCCATGAGGATCGCTAAGCTCTTGAAGTAAGGAAGAAGATACACCTGTATTATGACTCTCCCCTTTAGGAACTTGAAGTCCCGTTCAAGTTAGAACTATAGCTGAGGGAACTCGCGAGCCCCTCCTTCTTTTTTTAACTATTTGGCCTTGCTAGGAATCTGGTCTCGACGTCCGATTGGAAACAACTCCTTCGTCCCGCATATCGTCATAGTCACCTTCCGCTCCAAATTGCGACCCTCTTTCAATGGCTCCTCATAAGGACTAATGCATAGTGCAACAAACTTTTTGCTTGTATTCACTAACCTCTTCGCTCAGTTTACCGTCACCAAGTTTGTCTCCTTCAGAAGAGATGTCGATCGAAATATAAACTTTTTACCATCTTTGGTAAATGTGTACTTCTGAGCCCGCCTCTCGTAGATTGCGTATCTATCCTACAAATAGGGATTACCCAGTATAACCTGATAAACATCTAATGGAACTATGTTGTATATAACCTCGTCAATATATGACTCATGGAGCACAAATCTAAAAGTGTATTGATCAACTACACTCAATCCCGTCTCCTTCTGAATCCATCCTAATGGATAGGCTTTGGATGCTTGACTATCTTCAGACTCAGCTTCTGAACCAAGACCTCGGATATTAAATTCTTCTCGCTACCTAGATCAACTATGGCATCAACCAAACTGGTCTTCATTTGCAACTTAAGAAGAAAGAGCTGCTCTCTAGGGTCATCATCCTCTTTCGTGATTTGTTTCCCTGTCATAAGATTAAGACTATTTTGGATTCTGTCATCCTCAGTACTTCTTTCGGAACTTGATCTATCGCATATGTATTTTTCTCCTCCTTCTTCTTCAACCCCCTTGGCTTGAGATGAGGATACTGCTCCCAACACCGATCAGCTACGTGCCATTTCTTCTCACAATGACTAAAAATCAGTCTTGCTTTTCCTGGATCACCCTTCTTCTCCTCCTCCTTAGATTAAGAACCAGTAGACTTGCCTCCAGCTTGTTTTGCATCTTCCTTTGCCTCGTTGCTCCTCTTTTGCTTACCTTCAATGGCTATAGTCTTCACGCTCGCCTCTGCAATAGATTTCATCATGAATAACTTCATCTCCTTCCAGGTGTAATCACTCAATCCCACCATATACTTCATAAACACAGAATATTCCTCCGTTGCAATGTTGAGGACCATCGCTTGCTGCTGGAACTTTGTGATGTATTCTTAAATGGTTTGATTGACTTTTTAACGTAAGCCGTACCACTTGTATCAACGCTCCTCAAGGAATCCTACTGGGTAGAATTATTTCCTCAATAGCTCCTTGAATTTTCTCCACGACACCGCCTTCTTCTCCTACTTGCAATAGGATTTCTACCATGTCAATGCATGTCCTGAAAGCTTCAAAGTCATGAATACAATCTTCTCTTTTGACGAATAGCCATAAAGATTAAAATACGTCTCCATGCGCTCGATCCAATCGTCAAGCCTCTCGATGTCTACACTCCCATCATAAACAAGAATCTCTACTCTGAAATCTATCTTCAGATTCTGGTAAGAACTCTTACCCCCTTGATGCAGAACAGTCTTGACAATCTTGGTCTCCTCTTCAGAACCAGATTTCTCGCCTTCCCCATTGGACTCTACAAGTCTCTTCTTGCCTTTCGAAGAAGATTCCTCCTTTCTGTCCTTTTCTTAAAAAAGATTGACGAGCTGTGTGAGAGTCGAACCCATTGTCTCCATCTGTTTCTCCAATGCATCTAGTCTTGCTAAACTATCCCCTTCAATCATCTTCTTCTTTCTTAATCTCTGAACTCTTTCCAAAGAAATAAGGATCTCGCCTAGCTTCTTGTATTATGATCGAGTAAGGACGATACACAAGATCCCCCTTCACAGTATCTAATTGCTCTGATACTAACTTGATACGAGTCGCCGGACGAGCACTCTTGATCGTGGAATTATCAAGAGTAGGTTGAGAAGAAGACGATAGAAAACACAAGAACAATTTAGTTTTGCCGACGAAAAATACCTTTTCTAGATTATGAGAAATAATAGATTACAAATCCCTCTCTCACAATCTCTCTAGATCAAGAACAATCTCCCTGATCTCCTTTCTGAATACAATCTGGTTCCCTAAATCCTAGAAAAGCCATGTTTTAATATATATCAAACACAAAACCTAAAGCGAACAGGAAACTATAAACCTGGCCTAGCCCGACTCGTGGGTGACCGTAGAGACATGTGTGGTCGACCGGACAGAATGATAGAAACTTAGTATAGACTATAGGGTTTGGCGGTTGACCGTAGAACCCATCGTGGTTGACCGTAAAAAATCCAGAGATTTTTCCTGAGCTGTGCACGTTCACATTGACCGCGGCATCATGTTCGGTCAACCACTGGAAGTCTAAAGGGTTTCCTACAGCTTTTCCTGTACTCTTTAACGTTATCATCTTCAACGACTTCGTCCACATCTCTATTCTCAAGATACCATAAGAATCATCTATCCTCAAGCTTTCATGAGGATCGCTAAGCTCCAGAAGTAAGAAAGAAGATACACCCGTATCAGTTGACCCCTCTACGGGCCCTCAGGTAAGCAACCTCCCCTAAAAGCTTGAGATATAAAGTTCAGATTTGCTCCATCCGGACGTATATCTCCTGCTCCACCAAAGCAACTCAAACTAAGTAGCTCCGAAAGCTTAGGTGGAGATCAGCATTGGGAACCCCCCTACAAGAACTCCTTATCCCGAGGGAGCCAGAACTGCTCGATTGCCCTCGACTGAGTCAGGAGAGAACCGAGGACTGTCCCCCTGACGTCAAGATGGTGAGCAGGTTGGTAGCGGTGCTCTGGGTTAGGCTCCTGTCCATATCGAGGGATGACCCCCAAAGTCCCGATGAGGTACTACCTCATCCTTTCCCACTCTTCCTTCACAATCTCAGCAACGCGGTGAGGAAAGGGGTACTCCAGCCCTAAAGGAGGCGTTGTCTCCTCAACTAATGTCTCTTTCCCCCTGCGGGGTGACTTGTTATAGTAGACAGATGACCTCCCCTCCTCAGCAGGAGCTCTGGTCTCGACTCCAACCTCATCCCAGTGAGCCTTCACTTGCTCTTCTAGGACTGACTCACCCAGATGGATCACGTTGGTCTCGACCCTCTCGGCTGCCGCCCGAGGTTCTTACTCCTCATCCCTCTAGGGTCTCCCCTTCGTCTATGGACAAGGGTCATAGAAGGCTCCACCTTAATCGTATCAGCCTCCCTCAGGTCAAAGTCATGAGAGAGACGCTTCTTGGGCCTAGCAGATGGCCCTTCCTAGGGGTCAGCCAGAGGAGCGTACGGTACCATCATCATTTTCATTATCCCTAAGATAAGGGTTGAAGCCCTCTTCTGGTCCTTTGCAGAAGGAGACACAAAAAACACGTTGGCATCCTAAAAAGACCAAGTTGTTAAGCAGATGCTCAACTCGATGAGAGCTAGAATACCCCTTGATTAGATCCGGCGCATCTGTCTCGGTGTCAAGCAAGTCACCCCCAATAAGCACCTCCCTCCTTATCTCGGGCCAGTTCGAGCAGCAAAACTCTAAGTCGTCCCCCACAACCCAGATGAATTTTTCCTTCTAGTCCTTGTTAGAGTCTGGAAGTTCGGTGATGAGTTTATACTCCCCCACAATTTGGAAGTGAAAGTGGGGTATAGTTTGGTTCACCTTCATAGTCACCAAACGGCCCAAGACTCTTAAGGATGGCTTTATTGCCAGCCAACGGCAGATCATGACAAACCCCACCAAGGTGGCGATGGAGTTCGACTTCATCTGGACAATCGATACCCCTAGCATTGTGAAAACTTACTAGAGGAAGTGGTGTAGGGGCAGCCTCATGCCAAACTCTAAATGTTTCAAGTAGAACGGGACCTGATCTGGCCCATGATCATAGACGGCCTCCGACCTCATCACTTGTACTTATGGGGGATATCAAATCTCCCGTGGAGATGGGTTAGCTTTGAGTGAAACTCTGCCATAAGAGTATGTCAGTCTACTAGATCTGATGCCATCATAGAAAGAAGAAATGATAGCCGAAAAGAGATGAGCAAGAAATATTTTGAGTTCTCGAGAAGGGAATATTAAAAGAAAATAACTGTCATCTCCCTGGCTCTAGTCTATATATAGGTAATAAATCCACAACTGCCAGAATCTGAATAGTTAGATCAAGCTCTGGCCAATGGCCAAGATTAATTCTCAGAATCAAAAGTGACACCTCGAGGATCGAGGTGCAATCAACTCACCTCGAATAGCCTACAATCAGCCACGAAAAGCAAAGTTGTGGTAGTCAAAAAGAATGTATAGTGACTTCAGCCACGTAAAATTTGACATGACTTTTTAGTTCTCTCATTTAATACACACCCATGTCCATCCAAACCAACTCTCATTTCACTCAGATCCAGCCCAAGCCAACTCCAAGCAAAAAGGGTCCATTGTTATGGTGTTTTCAGTCGCCAAATTACAGCCTTTTGCCAATAATGGACATATGTCCCCCTACATGCACCGCTCAAGTCAGATTGATGGTCAAAGCAACCAAGAATCCCGATATAGCTGACTCACCGAGTCGATATCTCCTTAGGTCAATTCGAAGGGTGGTACTTGTCGGTCCTCTTGTCAAAGACGACTCGCAACGAGCCCACTCGACCAGCCATTCAACGCCTCACGAGGTCAACTAGAAAGGTGTTGCTTCTAAGCTAAGCTAAAGGACAACTTGGCCACGAGCCTCTCCTACTGACATCATGTTGGCTTAATGCTTGGTAGGCGCATCATACCTCTAGCCCCGATAGTCTTCATGACTCATCGAACCACGTCAGCATCGCCATACATCCGATCACTTCTCATTTAATGTTGATGTGATCTCTCATCCACTCACTAACTGGCACATGTAAAGTAGGTGTTGACGTAGCCGCCATCCCATACCTGCTTATCGCCTTCATGTGCTTGGATGAAGTGATGATTCTACCCTTTTCAGCATCACTACAAATAAAGGTACTATTCCTTATTGAAGGGAGCTGGATCTTTTTCCAATCTGATTTTTTTTCATCTTGGATCTCTTACTGATAAGCAATATCTACATATTACACTGTACTACACTAAAGAACTCACATAGTTTTTTATTTTCGCACTCAAGTTCACCAACTAACTTGATCGTCAAAGGTACAACGGGGGAACCAAGCCCCGTCCTCTGACGAGTTTCTATTTGTATAGGCTAAAGCTACTAAACTTAAGACTAGATATTCGGAGAAGTCAGTGGCCCTAATCAGCCTCACCCCTGATATATTTGATTGTTTGGTTGCTTAACATCAACAAGGTTAACAAATTAATAGACTAATCGTGGTAGTAAACTATATGAATGTCTTGCACAACCAAATATTTGGTCTTTTGCTGTCTTCTTAGCATACCAAGCTTTAGAATAATTAACTTTTAAACCATATTGAGAGTGTAATTCCTTTCTAATGTTAGTTGGGGTGATATATGGACGTTTCTTCATAATAGATTGTAGCATACTCGCAATCTACCATCTCGATGCTCTAGAGTGACCATCTGTGCTGTTATGTTGTCCACAAGTACGTTGCGGAACAAATATTTTTTAGCTATAGAGTAGTATATAAGAGCCATTCTAACTTCTTTTGCGCTTTCAAGTTGCTACTCTTTTCCAGTAATTGCCTCGTGCCACCATGCAGGAATTCCTGTCGAGTCACTTACTATGTCATCCATCATCCACACTTGTTCTCCTTGAGGATTGTTATTTGGGATCCTCTCTGATTCTTGGATATGCTCTGATGACTATGAGTTTATAGTAGGAAGACTACAACTTGAATATAACATACATATAAGTCACATGTAGCAATTACAAATAATTGTTAACTTCTATATGTCACAAATAAAGTCGATATGTCATGTGCAATGTCTACAGGTCATATGTAAGACGTAAGCATCATAGTTCCCATTATAACATTTATACAGAATCTGAAAAGAATCTTTTAAATACTTACTTAAACTCTAATTTTGTCCCTGTTTCTGTCCCTATAGCATGCGTGGATCATTCATCTCTTTCAGTAACAGTCATGGTTATCATATTAATCCCATTGAACAATGAAAATCTATCATGTTGAAAATATCTTCATCTTTTATAAGCTCAAACGAGACATTGAGAAACTTCTCGAGAGAGTAACTCATCAACAAACTTTTATACCGTACTTTTAAATTCTCCCCAACTTGCATCTTCAATTCAGCTAAAGTTGTAGAATTGACTTTAATGAGGGTTACATTGGTGTTTAGCGAAATCACACATATTAAAGATTCTTCCATTTTTGTTGTCGGAGAAGTTAAGAGGAATGAGTTAAGAGCATTTTGATTGTTGAAGGTTATTGAAGGTTGTGTAGTAGAAACTAAAGAGGGAAGAAGATATTATCTTGACATGGGACATTATTTAGTGGGAACTTAGAATGTTTCCCTCTAATTTTACCTTTCCCTCCAATAAATCTCTCCCAGCCATTAATGTCATTCTTCTCTCTTCTCTTGAACCCGTCACTTCTTACTGTACGATATAATGAGGGGCTGCCTAATGAGACAAAAAAATTATCACTTCACAAAAGGGTAAACTGGGCAATACTTCAAAATACAGTTTATCGACTTTGTACAATGTTGGCCTAGGGATGTTTTAGCATGGAAAGTTGGGTCAAAGAGTTTAAATGGGTTTGACTCTAGTTGGTGGGTGGGAAGTGCATAACTTTTTGAAAATTGCTTGCTCCAAGAAATTTTCACTTTTATTAATTAAGCAGTGTAATAAAAGAACATAAGTTTCTTGTTTGATAATTCATGATTTATAATCCATGAAAAATATTTACAAACAGATTAATAATTTAGATTAAATTTTAATTTTTAAGACCAGTCGTAAGGCAAGCAAATGTGAAGCGATTGATCACTCATCGATAATTAGATTAATTGAGAGAAATGATGGCATACTTATTTATTGATGTTTCGAATTGCAAAGGGTAAGATTTGTTATAGTTATTTGTTTATTGTAGAAAAGGTAAGTTGACACATGCAATGTTTATTTTTAAAATTAATAATTATTTGAATAAGACATTTAGGTGGAAAAAAACAAAAATTATATAAAATTTGTTCTTGATTAAGTCATTTATACTGACTAGGTCATATAATATTGGTTCAGGACCAGGTTATACAATATCTGTTAAGATACCCCATTATTTTGGAGCGTACTTTAAGCTTGTGTGAATGCTAATAAATTCTAGTTGGGTTGAATTTTCTTTGATTAAGTCGTTTGAATATATATTATCTTTTTGAAGTCATCTCTACAATCTACTATGGTTCATAGATGATTATTAGAAACCTCCTTAACTTTTAAAATATTAGAAAACCCCTTAGATTATATCTAAAAGCTTAGGAGTGGGGGATGTTTTATCATAATCCCCATACTTAACAAGGTGTTTGTTAAAATTTTATGGTGTTCACATTTTGCCAAAGTGCAACTCATTGCCTAGTAACGGACTGGTGTACTGCATGCTATGACCCAATCAAGCTCTTGGCTAGGGTCCTACAGGGACAACAACTTAGCCCACCTGTCGAGTCGACATTCCTTCGTGTCGACTCGAAAGGCGGTACTTATCGCCCCCTTTTGTCGAAAACGACTCCCCACGAGTCCACTCAACCATTTGCCAGATGCCTTGCGAAGTCGACTCAAAAGGTGTTACTTCTTGGCGAAGCTAAATGACAACTTCTGCCTTAAGCCTATCCTCAGTAGCAACGTGTCAACAACGCATTTAATGCATGTCAGGCACATCATGCCTCTAGCCCCGATAGTCTTCTTAACTCGTCGGACCACGTGGTCACTGCCACGCTACCCATTCCTTCACGTTTAATGTTGAAGTAATTCTCTCTCCAATCTCTAGCCGACACATGTAAAGCAGGTACTGACGCAGTCGCCAACCCACACTTCATCACCGCCTTTCAGTGCTCGGCCAGAGTGACCAATCTACCCTTACAACTTTAGTATAAATACATGTACTATTTCAACTTGGGATGGATCCCTATTTTTCTGGATTCTAATCCAAATTCTCTAATTGCAAATCATATTGTACACACACAAGAACTCTGACAGTTCTTATTTACCCCCACTCAAATTTATTAGCTAACTTGATCATCAGAGGTACAACGGGGGAATCAAACACCGTTCTCTCATGAACTTCTAACATGCAAATTTTTCAGATACCCAACTCAAGAACTAGATATAAAGTTGGGGAAGAAAGCGTACATCATCAATCCTCAACAAACTCATCCAAACACGGATACGTATTAACTGTGTGATCACTTAACATCAACAGTTTGGCACCCACCGTAAGGCATTTTTCTTTTTCTTTGAGAAAATATATCGGGTTCTAAGCATGAGTCTAATCTATTTCGCCCTATAGGACCACATCAGAGCTATGTTACTCGAGCCCAGCTTGAGGAAACAGCTCAGAAGTTTTCTCAGTATCTCCAAAATCAATTCACTACCCTTTCTAGCGAACTTCTTAGTCCCCCCCCCCAGCCACAACAAGCTACTTCGGCCCTCCCGTCATCTTCTAGAGACCAGCGGTTGGAGACCCACACTCCTTCCGGAGCGCAGCAAGTGGTATCGCCTCAGGCTTGTACTACTGCCAAACAGAGAGGGGATCATGTTGAACATGCATCCCCACTATTGTGTCGACAGGCTCGTGCTCACGAGTCTCACCGACATCACTTCCGTCACCAAGAGGCATCTAACGAGAGCCTAGGTCCAGGCCACCTCGGGGATCACACCAGGGGAGTGGTCCCTAAAACTCTCCATCACCGTGCCTCTCTTACCCCCATTTGTTACCATAGGGGCCGCTGGATACGATCGGGTGTACAGACCGGTCAGTGATGCCATCGGGAGTAATACCCCTCTCTTAGATGACATCATGAACACCCCATGTGGGAGGTTCAAGATGCCTCACGTGGAGAAGTACAAAGGCGAAGGAGACCCCTTGGAGCATGTTAAGAATTACTATGATGTAATAAGCATTCTCTAAGCTTCGAAAGTAGTTATTTGTCGATGGTTCTCATCACTCTGTCTGGGAGTGCTAAACTCTAGTGGAATACTCTTGAGAAGAAGTCCATTAGCAGCTTCCAACAGCTCAGCAAAGTTCATCCATCACTTTCTGGCTGACACTAAGCAGAAGCTCCCCCCCCCCCACAACCCCCCCCCCCCTCATGTATTGATCCAGATGAGGCAGAGGCCTGGAGAGAACCTTCGAGCCTATTTCAAAAGTTTTCAAGCAAAGAGGTTAGAAGTCAATGACCCAGGGAGCACAGTCGCTATGTTTGCACTCATGGTCAGCTTACAGAATAGTGAATTGGCTGACTCGCTTACCAAGAAACCTGTCGCCAAAGCTCACGGTTATATGAACATGGAAGATGCCCGAGCTTATAAGGCATTAGACAAAGCTACAGAGACTCCCACGGCTACAACTTTAGCGGCACTAGCAGCGCTACTTGCCCCGTTGACTCCAACAGTAATACTAGAGGTGGCGCTAGCACCAGAGTCGGCTAGAAGCCCCTTGTGAGGCAAGAGTGGCCAAGAAAGCCTCTAAGAGTCGACTCTCATTCCAATCGGTCCAATAGGAGGGATCGACAGAGGGGCCAGCTGCCAAGACCATCCCTCATAGTCCTCAACACTTCCCTCGTATCAGCTCTTACTATGGTTCAGAAGGAGGGTCACCTTAAGGAGCTTGCTCCTAAGATGATGTCAAATCCTAAGAACCGCAACATGAGGTAGTTCTGCCGTTATCACAAGGACCACATCCATCTCACTAATGACTTCTATATCCTTAAGAGGGAGATTGATGACCTGATTGAGAGGGGGTACCTAAAGAACCTTGTTTCTTGATGGGAGCGCAGGGAAGCTGAACCAACCAAGTAGGACAGGAGATCCCATTCGCGATCGCCTCATCCTCGGTCACGCCAAGACAGCCAACCCCTGGAGCCTAGCCATAAAGGGGTCATCAATACGATTAGTAGCAATCCTAGTGTTGTGGGTCGTCCAACAATGCCCGAAAGAGATATGCCAAGAGGGCGTTACAAGTCGATGAAAACCACAAGAGGATGAAGGTGGAGGAGCCTATATCTTTTAGGGATACTGATTAGCAAGGTGTTGAAATGGCTCATGATGACCCCATCGTCATAACCATAATAATTGATGGCTATCAGGTGAAGTGAATTATGGTCAACACAGGGAGCTCAATAGATGTCCTGTACGTCGACACCTTCAACCAGATGGGCATCGACAAATCTCATCTGCTCCTTTGTAGAGGACCCCTCATCAGATTCACCAGCTACTCTCTTCTCCCTGAAGGGATGATCACTCTCCCCTTAACAGTGGGAGAGTGCTCTAGGCAAGCCGTCGTCCAAGTCCAATTCCTGGTGATGGATCTGAAGTCGACCCATAATGTCATCCTAGGTCGAACCGCCCTCCACCTTTTGCGGGTCATTCCTTCAACTTACCACTAGATGGTCAAGTTCTCGACTCCTAATGGAGTCTGAGTCGCCAGAAGCAATCAGTGAGAGGCCAGGTCCTATTACCTACTCTGGACTAAGAGAAAGGGCGCGCAAGACACGATGCCCATTGAGAAAGCCTGCCTCTAATTAGAAAAAACAATGGAGCAACAAAGGATGACACTGGTGGAAGAGCTTCAGGAGACACCCATTGATTGAGAAGAATCAAAGACGGTCAAGATTGGGTCCAGTCTAGTCAAGCCCTTGTGAGGAGCTATGACAACGTTCCTACAGGCAAAGGATGATGTGTTCACCTGGAGACCCAAGGACATGGCGAGGGTTCCCCCCGAAGTGATATGCCACGAGCTGGCTGTCAACAGACACACTAAGTCTGTCCAACAAAAGAAGAGGCACCTCGGACTAGAACGCCAGAAGGTAGTGGCCGACGAAGTCAAGTGACTTCTTAAAGCTGGCTTCATCTGGGAAGTCTAATACCCATAGTGGTTAGCTATTGTTGTATTGGTGAAAAAAGCATTAAACAAATGAGGATGTGTGTGGACTTCACCGACCTCAACAAAGCCTATCCTAAGGACAGTTACCCCCTGCCTCGAATTGATTAACTAGTCGATGAGAGTGCGAGACATGAGCTGTTTCGCTTCATGGACGCCTTCTCCAACTACAACTAAATCTTCATGGTAGAGCATGGTCAGGAGAAGACCTCCTTTATCACTGATTTGGGCACTTACTGCAACAAGATGACACCATTTGGTTTAAAGAATGTTGGAGCTACATATCAGAGACTTGTTAGCAATGTCTTCAAGCACCAGATCAACCATAATCTGGAAGCTTATGTAGACGACTTGCTGGTAAAGTCAAAGCAAGCGTCAACCCACATAACAGACCTGGACGAGACTTTCTCCACTCTCTGGTATTACCGAATAAAGCTCAATCCTGCTAAGTGTGCCTTTAGAGTGCAATCGAGAAAGTTCTTAGGATTCATGATCACCTAGAGAGGCATAGAGATCAACCCCGAGAAGATAGCTGCCATAGAGCGACTACCTGAGCCGCGTACCTTGAAAGATATTCAGAAGCTTAATGGAAGATAGCGGCACTAGGTCAATTCCTCTCCAAATCTACCGATAGGAGACTCCCATTCTTCAAAACCCTAAGGGGAAGCAAGAACTTAAAGGAGTGCATGACTTGGACGTCTGAATGCAATGCAACATTTTAGGATCTCAAACCATATTTGAGTACTAAGCCACTACTGAGTTAGCCTATAGGAGGAGAGACATTGTACTTGTACATGGTTGTTTCCTCTAAAGCAGTCAGCTCCATCCTTACGCGGGAAGGGGAGAACATTCAAAAATCCATCTACTATGTGAGCCAGATCCTCAAAGCAGTTGAGTTCAACTACCCTCTCATAGAGAAAGATGTATTTTCCCTCATCATCACTGTATGTAGACTCCGCCCCTACATCCAAGCACATGCCATCATTGTGCGGACGAGTCTACCTTTGAAGAAAGCACTAGGTAGCCCTACAACATCTGGGAGGATGGTCACCTCGGTAGTCAAACTCAGTGAACATGATATCTAGTTCGATCCCAGGATGACAATCAAAGCTCAAGACTTGGCCGACTTCTTGATTGAATCAACTTTTCCAAATGATGAACCAGCTACCCCCTTGCCGATAATTCATCCAGCAGAGCCAGTACCTCCTGTAGTCCAAGAAACTACTCTACAGATCCATCACCCCCTAGAGAATGATTCCCCTGAGTATGCCTCATGGTGGTTATTGAAGGTGGATGGGTCCTCTGGAAAAGCCGATAGCGGAGCAGGAATAGTCCTGTGAAGCCCAGATGGGTTAACGCATGAGCACTCCATTTCCTTTAATTTCTCGGCGTTAAATAATGAAGCTGAGTATGAAGCTCTTCTTGCCAGCCTTCGAATGGTACAAGCATTAAAGGCAGAATGCCTCTACATTTTAGCCGACTCGCAACTGGTCGTCCATCCAGTCAATGAACGATATGTAGCTAAAGGTTTGAGGATGGCCTTGTATCTTAAAGGTGTCATGGAGATTTTGCCCAGCTTTCTAGAGTTCAAGATAGCTCAAGCCCCCCGCATTCTCAACACTCGGGCGGACGCCCTTTCCTACCTCGGGTCGACAAGCTCAAGGATTAGCTCGGGGCCTATCTACACTGATACCTTTGAGCGACCCAGCATCTCCAAGCCGTCAGAGACTGTTATAGAAACAGAGGCGCATGTGACACCTTGTTGGATTGATCCAATTATTATCTATCTGACAGAGGGTACCCTACCCAAAGATCCTACTAAAGCTAGGCATCTCCATAGGAACTCACGCCGCTATCGCATAATTGATGGACATCTCTATTGGACATCATATTTGAGTAGCAATATCGGACCCTATCTACGGTGCCTTCGGCCCATCAGAGGCCAATTATGTGCTTAGGGAGATTCATGAGGGCACATGTGGAAATCATCTTGGAGCCCGAACACTCATGCAAAAAGTCATCAGGCAAGGGTATTACTGGCCTAATATCTTAGCTGAGTCAAAGAGACTCATCTCCCATTGCAAAAAGTGTCAATTTTACTCATCCATCCCACGAGCAGCAGTTACTGAGTTAACTTTCATCCTGAGTCACATACCATTCGCATAATGGGGCTAGATTTGTTAGGTCCTCTCCCCCTAGCTTTGAGACAGAGGAAGTTCCTTATTGTGGTGATTGAGTACTTCACCAAATGGATCGAAGCAGAGCCACTGGCTAAGATTGGGGAGAGTAACATCATAAGTTTTGTGTGATAGTCCATAGTTTGCCATTTTAGCGTGCCCTAATCTTTTGTGTCTGACAATGACACACAATTTGACAACGGAGGCTTCCGTAGCTTTTGCGAAGAATACAACACTCACCTCAAGTTCTCCTTGGTCGCCCACCCTAAATCTAATAGACTCACCGAGACCGCTAACAAATGCATCCTCCAAGCATTAAAGAAGAAGGTGGACACGGTATTAGGGAACTAGGTTGAAGAGTTGCTCGGTATCCTCTAGTTGTATCGCACGACCCATAAGAACTCGACCGGTGAGACTCTATTCAAGCTAGCTTATGACGCCGAAGCAGTCACTCCCGTTGAAGTAGGCATGTCGACCATCAGACTACAACACTTTGATGATGACTTGAACTCAGAAGGGCTTCGAGTTAGCCTTGATCTCCTAGACGAGACCTGAGAAAAGGCGCTCCGTACATAAGTCGCCAACCAGCAATGAATCGTCTGCTACTACAATAGCAAACTCCAACTAAGAAGATTCAATGTTGATGACCTTGTCCTTCGTAAAGCTACTTTCGACAAGGATACCCGAAGATGCAAGCTAGACCCTAACTGGGAAGGCCTGTACACAGTCCTAAAAGAGCTGCAAGCAGGCACTTATTAGCTAAGGGCCACAGATGGGATAGTCTTACAACATCCCTAGAATATCGAGCATTTGAGGCGATATTTTTAGTAATTTTATAAATATTCATTTAGCCTTAATGAAATTATTATTGAAGCTAACTCAACTCTTGTCTTGTACCCTTGTAGTGCTTAGCCTATGCAGGGAATTTTAAGCCCTTGATACCTTTCAGGAATAAACCCAAGGCACACACCATATGGTCGACTGCCACAATCACCTTTTGACCATTATGGTTATATTGAAGCCTCAGGCATCTATGTAAGTCCTGGGCACCTAACCTCCGGGTTACCATTTCACCAAATTACCATCAGGGCTGTCCTCTATAGGGCGAAAGATCTTGTCGACTTTAGTAAGTCCTAGGCATTCAACCTCTCAGTTGAACTTTAAGCCCTTGGTGTCTTTTTAGGAATAAACCTAAGGCGCACACCATATGGTCGACTCCCACAATCACCTTTTGACTATTATTGTTATATTGAAGTCTCAGGTGTCTATGTAGGTCGTGGATACCCAACCTTCGGGTTATCATTTCACCAATTTGCCATCAAGGCGGCCCTCCATAGGGCGAAATACCTAGTCGACTTTAGTAAGTCCTAGGCATTCAACCTCTCAGTTGAATTTTAATTCATTAGTGCCTTTTCAGCCTAAAGTACACACCATATGGTCGACTCCCACAGTCACCTTTCGACCATTATGATTATATTGAAGCCCTAGTCGTCTACATAAGTCCTGGGAACCCAACCTAAGTCCTGAGAACCCAACCTTCGGGTTGTCCCCTTGTCATATTGCCATTAGGGAGGCCCTCAGTAGGGTGAAAGACCTGGTCGACTTCAATAAGTCCTAGGCACAACCTCAGGGTTGTCCAAGCCTTAGGCGTCTACATAAGTCATGGGCACCCAACCTCAGGGTTGTCATTCTACAAAAAAAACCCTTGGTATCATCATGAATCAACCCAAGGCATGGAGTTCCATTGTTTAGTCATCTTCGACAAAAAGACTTAGGCACTTTATCCTACCAGTCCTCATTGGCCGAAGACTCGAACACTTAGCCAGTACAAGGCATAATATGGGCCAATCGTCTGGAACCCTCAACACTCAGCTCGACACAACACAACTGACTCCCACAACCAACATTTAGTTCTCTCAATAGGTTAGAAAGATTAAGGTTCTGATGTTCACTTTACTGAATACATAGGAATGTTGGAGGCAACTGAAGTTTGTATTGTATTGTATCATTTTGTAGAATGATTCTTGGCTATGCTTATCCGGCTTATGAGTGCTACAAATCTATCGAATTGAACAAATCAGAGATCTACCAACTCCGATTTTGGTGTCAGTGCTGGTCAGTTATTCCCTCTCTTCTTTTTATAAGAAAACATATTCTGATGCCTTCATTTATTTCAGGAAATTAGTTGCATTGCTAACCATTTTCGAGAGGATTGGAGATGCCTCGATTTCATGGTAAACGAAATTCTATTCATATGCTTTATGGGCTTGTAGCTTCTCTCTTTATATAATAACATTGCATTTCTTGTTTTGATGAAGGTTACCAATGTATAATGAAGCACAATTGGCATTCTTTATATATCTTTGGTGCCCTAAATCTAAGGTATAGAAACTAGAATTCTCTTTTAGATATTACATGTAAATGCTTTGCTTCTTATACATATTCCTACTTTATTGTTTATTATTTCAGGGAACAAAGTATGTATATGAGCCCTTCGGTAGGCCATTTATGGTGAAACACGAGAGCGAGATTGACCGCAACTTGCTTGAGTTGAGAACTAATGATGGGGACGTTGCTGTTATCTATTGGCAAAAGTCTGCTAGTTATGGTCAGACAAGATTTTTTAAAGTTTTGCGGTATGTTGCTTCACAATCGAAGACAAAACCACAATCAAGAACAGCTAACCCTGTCCTGGTCTCAAATATGACTAGTAAGAATAGATTGGGTCAAATATGTTGTGTATATATATATTTGCAGGGGGGCTCACTTGTCATACATTTGCAGCGTAGGAAATTTCCTACGCTGCAAGTGTATGACATGTGAGCCCCACACCGATGTGACTAGTAGGGGGCTCACTTGTCATACCCTTTGAGGCAGAGCGTAGGAAATTCCTAGCGCTGCCAGCTCACCTCCCGTTTCTAATTTATGAGAAACGGAGTGAGCTGGCAGGCGTAGGAAATTCTCCTACGCTGGGGCAAGTGTATGACATGTGAGCCCCACAGACCGATGTGATATAGGGGGCTCACTGTCATACATTGCAGCGTAGGAAATTTCCTACGCTGCCAGCTACCTCCGTTTTCTAATATAATGAGAAAACGGGAGTGAGCTGGCTAGCGTAGGAAATTCCTACGCTGGCAAGTGTAATGACATGTGAGCCCACATCGAGTGAATAGTAAGGGGCTCAACTTGTCATAACATTTTGCAGCGTAAGGAAAATTTCCTTACGACTGCCCCCGACACTCACCTGACTGGGATTCCGTTAATTCCTCGCAGACTAATATTCATGAGAAAATAATTAACGATTGGACAAGGTGAGTGAGCTGGCAAAGCCCCCCCTACTGTAGGAACACATCCTAGCCCTTCGGGCTGCGCATAGGTCGTAACATCGACATGGTTGACGACCCCATCACCGGATGTGACTCAGTAGAGCTGGGGCTCACTTGTCATAACATTTGCAAGCGTAGGAAATTTCCTACGCTGCAGCTCACCTCGCCGTTTTATAATAATAGATATATATATATATATATATATATATATATATATATATATATATATATATATATATATATATATTTCTTCTATTTTGTATCATGCAATATAACGTAAAAGTTTATCGTGTTTATGTGAGGCCTTAAGAATGTTGCTTCACAATCAAAGTTAGAGGAGAGCTAACCCTGTCAGGTCTTCAAAAGTAGGGATATATAAGGCCAGTATATACTCTAATTGTATTATCATTTGGTTTATACTTATACATGCATTAGGAATTAGCACGTTAAAGAGTCTGTGTACTAGCATGTTAAAGAGTCTTCTACATCTGTCATAAAAAATTCTTCTGTACAAGTAACAACAGTGATACTAGAAAGGGGGACTCTTGGATGTTGAAACAACTTTTGAAAATCAGAGATAAATGCCTGGTTTTGTATGGAGGGATTGAAAGCCTCAAGCAACGTATAGACTCTTGATGTGTCAATTCAAGAATACAACTCTCTGGTCTATATACCAGTCTGCATCCTATTTCTATACAAGTTACATGGTATGATACAGTTTGGGAAAAACTGAATTATCTTAAGCACTCGTTCATCTTGTGGCTGGCTGTTCAAGATAAACTTCAAACTCAAGATAGACTACTTAAGCATGGGATCATTCAGACTTCAGTATGCAAGCTGTGTGATGGCTCATGTACAGAGAACCGTAATCATCTCTTTTTTGAATGCTCAATGTCTAACTATGTCTGGAAAGGTATAATGGAGTGGCTTAAATTCAAATGGAGATGCTGCGAATGGTCTTCCCTCATGAACTGGTACAGTTTCAGATTGAGGGGTAGTGGGTTAAAGCAAAAAATCAAAAGGATGGCATTAGCGGCTACTGTCTACAATATTTGGAGAGAAAGAAATTCCAGAATTTTCAAGATGGAGAATAGAGCTGCTGACAGTTTGATCAAGAACATTAAGTTGGATATTCTCACAGCTATCTTAAAAAAGTCCATGTCGGCTGAATGCAGAGGATGAGTTCTCTCCTTGTAGAGCTCACTGAAATCTCGGTGTTGCCAGATTACAGGTATGAAGAAGAACTACTCATGGTGTGGAGGATAATCCTTTAGAGGGCTTTAAGTTGAGAACTGCTTTAGTCTGTTTGAATACATGTATGTCTCATGCACAGGTTATACCGAATTTGAAGATTAAGAGTGTTTTGTTGAGCTCTTCTATTAGAACTGCAAGATGTTATCTCACCTTTTGGCAGTGAGATTCTTGATGTATACACCTTTTACATTTTGGAAATGAATAAATTCTTCATTTACCAAAAAAACAACAACAACAGTGATATGCACTAATTCCACGACTTCTGTGATTTCTTGGTTTAATTACTCTAATTCACTTGATGCATGAACTTTATCCTCACTGTTGTATGTTCTTCCACATTCATAATCTTTTTTTTCCCCTGATCATGCAATTTGTGCATGTAGATAATTTTTGGAAATAGATTCAGTTCGTATCATATGGGATTTTCCAGGAAACATATGCTGTATTAATGCAAAACTAAGAATCTGTAATCTTGTTGGAGGAATTTGTGAATGCAAACTTGTATCTTGGATTTTTAATGTTGAAACTATCTTGGGCAGGTTGTGCCTGGAGAGTTAACCGTGATAACAGGTGTGCCAAATACGGGCAAAAGTGAGTGGATTGATGCATTGTTGTGCAATATCAATAAAAGTGAAGGATGGTCCTTTGCTCTTTGCTCGATGGAAAACAAGGCAAGTTACTTGCTGAATTGAACTTTTATCTCCTTATCTGCTGACTTCGGTCTACTTATACTTTAAATTGTCTAAATAGTTCCGTTTTTACTCGCCTTTAATTAGGTTCGGGAGCATGCAAGGAAGCTTTTGGAGAAACACATTGGGAAACCATTCTTCGATGCTAGGTAATTTGATCTTGTGCGGTTTTGTTTTGATCACAACCATAATGTCTCATTTTACACCTAAGGGGGTGTTAGTCAATTGGGACATTTTCATGCAAAATGGAATAATTGGTAAAGTGAAATAATTTTTCGCTAGTGGGATATTTTAGTGGGATAAATAGGAACAATTTTGTGAAGCGGGATATTTAATAAAATAACGTGGGATAAATTTTTATAATCATGAAATATATATTTATGCATTTTAAAGATATAAATACTATTTATGTATTTTTAAACTTACTATTATTGATTGATAATTGCTTACAAGAATGTTCTTTACTATTAAATAACTTTTGGTTAGAGTATAAGATATTAATAATTATTATTATAATAATGATCTAATGATGGTGATAACCATAATAGGAAAGAAGTAAACAAAAAAAGAAACATAAAAAATAAAAAATAACAAAATAAATATGAGTTCTAGTTTTTTATCACCTAGTTCACAAAATAAATATGAGTTCTAGTTTTTTATCACCTAGTTCCAAGCTAAAACTTAGAATAATTTGAGAGACAAGAACTCTCATTTTTGTATAGAAAAATAAATAGAATAATTTGAGAGACAAGAACTCTCATTTTTGTATAGAAAAATAAAAAAAGTGGGATAATTTTATACCATTTGTTGGCCTTCTTTTTTTGATGATGATTTACAAACAATTTATTACTAATGTTGTTTGTCTAGTGTTTGTGTTTTCCTATGTATTGTAGACAAACAACGTTGTTGGAGGATGGATGGAATAGAGCTTCAACGATCATATCCAAAGGAGGTTGGCGGAATGTCGGTGAAGCCTTGTAATTCAAGTTAAAGATCAAGTGTTAAAGCTTCATCCGAGAGATTACCTAGAAGAGCTTATTGAAGATCAAGATCTAGCTTGGGTAATTTAGTTTAGGATTTATATTATGTGTGTTAAGTACTCTAAGCTCAATTATCTATACACACACATTTATTGGTTTCTTCGTATATATATATATAGTCATATATATATTTCTATGCTATATATAGTTTTATATATATACATACATAGTTTTGAGTTTTCATGTTTATAATATGAAATCACATATTTCATATTTACTATTGTGTTTTTGAAAACATTGCATAGAATATGCAATTTTGTGAAAATATTGTATTCTTAGTTTGTAGACTTGAATATCAGTTTATACATGTTTTACTAAGTCTATAAAAACATTTCACAAAGTTTCAAAAGTTGGTTTATGTCAAAACATCAAAATTCAAATATCTCATATTTTCATGTTTTGGACTATTTTGTAAAATGATAATATTTTTTATTTGGGAGGTCCTTTCTGATAACCAGTCGTTGTAGCATGTTTATTATCATGTCTAAAATCATTCCTCAAAGTTTTACATTTTTGAGAATTTATTTGATATTTTTAAACAGTGTTTTAAATCAGCATATCAGTTTTCTGCTGTGTCAGTTTTCGGTCGACCGCACCGGTCGACCGATCATTTGTTCTTTCGTCACCATGCAGCAGAGAGTTGTTCGGTCGACCGATGCGTTCGACCGAGAGCTCCATTGGTCGACCGCACCGGTCGACCGGAGATGTCTGCTTGTTTTCTTTTGTTTTCGACCTGGATAGCGGTCGACCGAAATTTCCGTCGGTCGACCGAATGATTTCGTCGGTCGACCGAAAATTTCGTTGGTCGACTGCCGCTCAGTCTGACTGTTTTTAACGGCTAGTTTTATTACCGTTGGCTGGGGTTTTTGGTATTTTGTTTTGAGAGTTTTGGCTGAGATTTCAAGTGGGTATAAATACCCTATTGCTGTTCTCTTTCAATCTAACTAAGAGAATTGTTTAAACAAGTTTAAGGGTGTTTTATGTTTGTTTAAAAGAGTGTTTAAGAGTTTTATTTGTGAAGCAAATTTCACAAGAGCAAGTGGAGATCATCCTTTGGTGTTTGAGCATTCACTCTTCTCCAATCTCTTGTCATCTTTAGAGAAGTGTTTCTAAACTCATCTAGCAATTTATTATTTTGATTATAATCTCCATAAGCTAGATTTATATTGAGTTTAGTTTAATTGATTTTATTTATCTCTTTGTACACACACAACCATTGAGCTTATTGTATTTACATTCATAGTATAATTTAGGGTTGTGGGTTTGTGACATTGAGAGTGATTGTAATACACTTGTATACCGAGAGAAGTGTGTGGTGAGAGACGGGGTCGAATCCAAGAGGAGTGGCGTCGGTTGACGTGCCTAGGGAGAGGTTGTAATCGAGCACTTGAGGAGGAGGACACGGGCTAGGACCAACACTTAGTGTGTGAGGTGTGATTGCATAGTGATTATATTGTGAGGTGTAAGCGTTGTTCGGGTGAACGTAGAAAACCCGGTTGTGATAGTGGAGATTTCCTCAAGGTGAGGAGCGGAGACGTAGGTCATGGGGACCGAACTCCGTAATCATATTGTTTGTTTGTGATTGCATTGACGCATTTCCTTTTATGTTCATATCTTATATCGCATTTATATATTGCTTATTGATTATATTGCCCACTATCTAGTTTAGATTGTTTACCCTTGAGTTTATATATCCTTGCACATACATTGCCTATATCTCTTTGTTAGGATATATCTTGTTGTTCATATTGCTTATCCTAGCTCATATACATTGTTGTATTTCATACTTGCTAGGATAACTTATTAATTAATTTTAATTAGCATTTAAATCGGATTAGATTAGCATAAGATCCTAATCAACCCCCCCCCCCCCTCTAGGGTCTAACACCATTATCCCAATTCTAGGTTTGTTAGAGTTCTACTTGACTAACACTGTAAAATTTTGTTCTAGTTTTAGTTCTATGTGACTAACACCTTAAAAATTTATCCCACAGATTATCTCAGTTCCAAATTTAAGTTCTAGATGACTAACCCCCCCTAAAATGCATGTTATGCAACCAATAATAAAATCTTTCAGTGATAAAAAGTTCCTTAAGTTTCTCTTGTGTATTGCTGCTTTTTTTCCAACTATGGAGGATCAGCTAAACGTATGACTGAAATTGAGTTAATACAAGAGAAAGAATGGCTGAACAGAACTTTTTTTTTTTGTTTTAGAAGGACCATGTATGTTGCTGGATGCTACAGTAAAAATTTCATGCTTTAAATTTCTAGTTTAAAACATGAATCATTTAGTGATTTACTCGTTGAGGAAATCCATATTATTGTTTGTTGTTGGTTGCTACAATAAATCGAATCATGTTTTAGATTGATTCATGTTTTAAAGTACTGTTTGATGCTGTTAGCTGCTACAGTAAATCGAATATTGATTTGTGGAAACTTAAATATTTCGTTTTTCTATTTCTAAATCTCCATTATTTATGACAGGATGAAGGTTGTGAGGTGATGGATGGTGAAGGGGAGAATATTTTGGATAGAATTAGTTGGAAGGAGACAAAACATTGGGAGATACTCGGTGAAGGAAGAACTCGTCTTGATAATTATTAATGGGCTCGCCATGATCTTTAACATTCAAATTCTAATTATTCATGGTTTATTGCTTCACAGTCATAGGTCTTTGAATAGGTTTTCATTTGTTAGATTTGTATTTTAGTTAAGAGTTGTAGGATGTGGAGAAGTTGTGAACCTTGTAAATGGTCTAAACTCAAATTTTATAGTTGATTATCACTTCATTGAATTTATTGACAAAGTTTGTATGGAACACGCATTATGTTTTACTTTATTAAGTTAATTTCTTATTTATGATAGTAATTATTTGTTTCATTTGAATGATATCATGTATTGAAATAAATGATTAGAAATAGATGAATATCATTGCTACAGTTGGATGCGAGAATAAGCAGTAATATTTTGGTGAAAATATATTATTATAGCAACGGTTTTCTATTGTTAATATACCTTAGCAGTGGTTAGGATTTTGCTAATGTGGATATTTTATTTTTTTAAAAATAAATATTAAATCTTATAGTAACGGTTACCTTTTGTTGTTAATAAACTATAGCAACGGTTAGGATTTGCTGACATGAATTTTTTATTATTTTATAAGAATTAATCTAATAGCAACTGTTGTTATATTTGCAACGGGTTTAGATTGTTGCAATAAGCTAATTGCAATGGTTTTAATAGTAACAGATTATTTGCAATGGTTTTAACCGTTGTTAATGTATTAGAAACGGTCCATACCGTTACTAAGAGACCTATAAGCAACAGTTGGAACCATTGCTATAAGGGGTTTTTGTAGTAGTGATTATGATTGTGCTTTTCAGTGGGTGGAGAGGGGTAAAAAAGGAAATATGGGTAAAATATAATTTTGGGGCCAATATACAAAAATAAACATACAAGGGGCTGAGTCCCTTGAAGTTTTTATTGTTTGGAGTATTGACACAATTTTTGCTTATAAGTCTGTAACAGAGAAATTTACCAGACAATATTATTGTCCGCTTCTTTAAAAAAAAACTACTAAACACCCTAGTTTATCTAGATTTACCACTATAATGAAAACAAAAAAGTTACACTTGTAATGAGGAATTTAGGATAAGTTAAGCTGAACACCATAGCCCACATAATAAACGTTTTAAGATGAACGTCTGCTTGCTAGTACATGCAATGAGACCAAGACGTGACATTCTTCAGTACCGAAAGCTTATCTCCTCGCAAGATAAAGTGTACTCGATTGTCCGTACCAAAATACATAGATACCCGATAAGATCAAAACCCAAAAGTTTGGGATAACTCAAGAATCTTCTATCATATGATTTTATTTTATTTTCTTTTGTGTTTAAGACTTTGGCTAAATTGCAGCAGACCCTCTGCCCCTCTGCCTGTCTATCTATTTTTTAAAGAAACCTCTTTTCATCCATTAATTTCAACAAAGAATCCCTTCGTCTATAAAAGTTGAACAAAGTAGTACCGTCATTTATTCATAAAATGTTGGTGTTTGTTTAGTCATATATAAGCTTTCTTGTTTATGAAGAAGATGATAAAAGATACTAAATAAAAATATCGATGAAAATTAAGCAATGAAGAGTTCATTTTTTTCTATAGCTTTTCATTAATTTAGTGAACGATCTAGGTCTATTTAAAGTTTTAAAAAAATGAAAACAAGTCCAATTAGCTCTTAAGAGTTGGCCACCTACCCAAGCGTAACCCACGTCGATCTCGTTAGCTGTCAGAGTTTGAAACGAAAGACATCTTCAAGTCGGGGTCTGTTAAATAAATTCAACTCCGAGACGAAACACATCTTTTGATCGGACCCTACTAGAGAACGTCTCGAATGAGGGAATGATCTATCAGTCTTATTAACGCTATTCACATTTAATGCATGGCCAGTCAACATCTATATTTCGTCACCCAGTCAGCATCGCATTAAATGCATGGTCAGAGTCATAATGACTCCTCAAGCAGAAGTAAGAATGACTCCTACAAAAAGGCCAAACACTTTTGTTATTTTGTCATTGTCGCATTAAATGGAAAATGGATTCACTCAATCGACCCTCAACGTGTGTAAAATGGAGTCTGATTAACCGACTCTATCGATCGGAACAAATTACCAATATGCTCCCACAAATTCTCTAGTGGATAACCCCACTACACCAAGATACGCTAAATGAAACCCTAGAACTAGATTATGCATTCTACTAGTTTGCTTGATCGATCGGTACTGACTTGAACATCAGAGGATACGCCGGGAAAAAGCTGCCCTGACGAGTGTTATCTGTGCATGGATCTGCTTTCCTTATATTAATCAGTCATTAGACAAGATTAATAGCCTCTAAACCCCTTTAAATGTCCTCCTAATTATACAATTAACTTTATGGCGTAAACAACTAGTAAATTCACAAAAATACGAAGATAGCTCTATTTAGAACCTATATAACTAGTAAATTCACAAGAATACAATTAACTTTATGGCGTATACAACCAAAGTTGATCTGAAGGGTCGAATCTATATAACGAAACAAGATACGAAAGATTTGAAACTGCTACAGAAAATGTGGACCTAACTTGCAACTGAAGTGAACAAAGTAATTAATTAATACATTCAAGATTCTACATCTTTTAGCACGTGAAAATTTAGAAATCAAAACTGCAATAAATTTAGAAGATTACATTCACTTTTATGTTATTACAAGAAATCTAGTATCATTGATGACGATCATGATTAAAAAGAAATAATAATGACAACTTTGGTACGGTACAAGAGGATGCCTTTTCTAATAACATCCATTGAACATCTCGTGGAGTCCTCAAATTTTGTTCCCTTCAATTACTACAGCTATACTATATGGCTAGAGAAATTTACCTAGGAAATGTTAACCATGGCCCCTTGTGTGATGGTCAAGGAGGAGAGATAGAAAACGAGGTTGCCTTTTTAATTATCACATTTATTTATAATATTTAGTTTTTAAAAGCTTTGGCCCATTGGGGTGACGGTCAAGGAGGAGGGATAGAAAACGAGGTTGCCTTTTTAATTAGGGAAAATTATGTTCAGGCCCCAAAATCGTGTCATTGAAGTGGCTCAGCCCCACCAATTATTCCCCTTGGGCTGCCGCCCCAAAAATGCGTTATTCGTGTGGTCCAGCTCCTTTAGCCCTCTTTTATACGTATGCTCCGCGTATTTAGGTAAAAAGACCCGAAATGTCCTCGTCTCTCACTGGGAACTGGCTACAGGCAGCCATCAATGATCGTCGATCTCTCCCATCGCAGTTAAGGCGAAGAGACGACGGAAAGCGGGGGAAAAAAAGGCGGGTTCCCTCCATTACTGGTCCGCTTCAGCTCCTTATTAATGGGATATAAATTCGGGTAATTTTTTCTCTCATTCTCCCATTTATGAAATCAGGGTTTTTTCCCTTCATCTGTCAACAACCGTTCTGAGCTTTAAATCCCCTTCATTACTCCTCATAACTGTCTTCATAACTCCCAACCACTCCCAATGGCCGCCGATGACTTGATTTGTATGGTGTCTTTAGGCGAGAAGGCCATATTTATGAAGCTCTGCTCGACAACACGGTTTTATGAACTGAAATTTGATGTGGCTGAAAGAATGAAAGTACCTGAAGAAGCTTTATCCTTGGTATATAAATCCGAGAGGCACCCACCCCAACTTGACTTTTTCGATTGACAACGAAGATGACTTGAAGTGCATGTTGGAGTACAATCGAAATTTCGGTTGTACAGAGATTCACATGCTCGCTGTTGTTAATAGTGTTGTTAATAAAGAGTGTTCCAGTTCTGAAATAAACCAGAAAGTTATTGGTGGAATGTAAGTAATTAATGACTCTTTATAACATTTAGCTTTGTGTGACGTGAACATATTGATTTCAGGCTTTAAGGCAATGCCGCATAACATTTTAAGTGTTTTTTAACTTCATCTTTTGGAATCCCGTTATGCGCTTTGAATCCCTTCAAGTTAACAAATTAATTATCGTCATAACTGTCAACAACCCCCAACGGTTTCCAATTGCTCGACGTGCACGGTGTCGTGTGACGTTATTACTATATTCTTCCTATCATGAAGTGCATGTTTGATGACAATATTTTCACTTGTTGTACGGAGATTCAGATGCAAGTTTTTGATAACATAGAGTGTCCTACTTCTTAAAGGAAGTACAAAGTTATTACTGATTTATATGTAAACAATGAACTTTGGCTCAAATTAGGATTGTGTGATGTAAAAATTGTGATTTCAGGTTTCGATGCGCAGTAGAAAAACACAGATGTCATCTTCGAAATTTATACGTTAACTCTTCATCTTTCATGTTATGTTTTGACGATATATGTTAATGTCATCTTCGAAATTTATACGTTAACTCTTCATCTTTCATGTTATGTTTTGACGATATATGTTAATCTTCAATTGAACATGTTAACTTTCATGTGAGCATGTTAACTTTCAGCGTAACGAGTTAACTATGTAAATTGTCTGTTAAATTCTACTGCTCTTTAATTAATTTATACGAAAATGGTTTGTTTTAAACATTATAAGATAGTCTTATACTCTAGTGTAAAGTTTATATCACTGGCTGATTAATTTTTGTAGCAGTGATGCCTCTTTGAATGAAGAATATTATCACCCCCCTTCTGGCGAAAATGCTTCCAATTCAGAGAGAATCCCAAATGATTGCCCGTCTGGTGAGATTGTAATGAGAGCTGATGATATTATCAGTAAAACTTACAGCATTCTAGACTGTTGGCACACAGCATTAACTGAAAAGGGCCAACAATTTGAAACTGTTAATGATTTAAGACTAGCATTGCAATACTATTCCATGGCGAAAAAGTTTGACTACGACTTTGTAAAGAATGAACCTAAACGTATCCGAGTTATTTGTCGATATAAGGAGACGTATGGATGCCCTTGGATGTTGTTTGCATCCCCTATAAAAAATGAAAAAAGAATTAAAATCAAAAGGTTTGTGAATGAACATAGTTGCAGACAACATACTAACTTATCAGGGCAATCACGGGCATCTCGTAGATTCGTAGCAGAACAATTGTGACTTGTCTTAAAGGTTCGACCTGAAATTCGCCCAAAGGATGTGCAAAAGGAGTCCCTCACTCGATATGGATTGAGACTTGAATACAATAAGATATGGTGGGGCAAAGAAAGAGCGCAGGAGGCTATGTACGATAATAGTTATGAGTCTTACGATCAATTAAGATGGTAAATTTTATAGTTATCTATTTAAATGTATAAATTTATCGTGCAATATATTTCCTTAGATGTTTCCATATTTATTTTTATAAATTTATATTTCAGCTGTCACAGTGGACTGTTATGTTTCATGGAAAATTGTCAGCTCTTACATGTCAATATACATTACCCTTATGTTCCAATGTATTACATTTACGTGTAATGTGGTCACACTGTTGTACAGGTATGAGCAAAAGGTGAAGGAAACAAATCCAGGAAGCTACATTTGCATTGACCAGAATGAAGGAAGGTTCAAAAGACTGTTTATATGTTATGCATTGACCAGAATGAAGGAAGGTTCAAAAGACTGTTTATATGTTATGCTGCTTGCATCGTTGGTTTCGTAAATGGGTGTAGACCTCTATTATTTTTGGATGGGACCTTCTTGAAAGATAGATACAAAGGCCTGCTCCTAAGTGCTGTAGCATATGATGGAGACCAAGGGATATTTCCACTTGCGTATTGCATATGTGATCAGGAAAACGTTGATAATTGGAGCTGGTTCCTACAAGGCTTGTGGTCTATACTGTATGAAAGGTCAGACCCATACAATCCTCCCCATAACTGGTTATTATTTCTGATGCCGACAAGGGAATCCAAGAAGCGGTGAGAGAATATTTTCCTGAAGCAATTCACTCAAGATGTGTTCTGCACCTGGTTGAAAATTTTAGATCTAAGCTAAAGGATTTGGGATTGAAGGCAAAGGACACACATGTTTTGGGGAATTTGCTCCAATTAGCTTGCTATAAATACACTGTTGCAGAATGGAACGGCTACATGAAGGATATATATGAGATGTCTCCAGCTACATATGAGATTATAATTAACTACTCGCCAGAGCATTGGGCGAATGCCTTCTTGGCATTAGGTACTGCCCTCAATCATTTCTAGTGAATATCCCCTTTTGCAGGTTAACTATCGGTGATATATGTTATCGTTTATCACTATATGTTAACTTTCATGTTATTATGTTAACTTTTCCTACTAAAGGGAAAGTTTGGTGGTTGCGTGTTAATCTTATTATATATTGGATGCTGAATGAGACTTTGTTTTATTTTGATGTTTGCAGATATGGTCATGTAACCTCTAACGTTGCAGAATCCTTTAACAGCTGGATACGTAAAGCTCGAATGCTGCGTATCCTGCAAATGGTGGAGCATATCCGCAAGAAAATTATGACTCGCATGAACAACAGATGCATAATGGCTGAAAAGGGACAAGCTATCTTTGTCCTAAAGCTGAGCAGATTGTTGGAGAACATATGGAAAGAGGATCTACGTTAGAGATTAAGCAATCTAGAGATGATATATTCGAAGTGCATTCACAGAGAACCACTCACGTTGACTTGGGGAAGAGGACATGCACTTGCCGTGCTTGGGACGTAACTCGTATTCCTTGTGTGCATGCTTGTGCAGTCATCATTTATATGAAAAGAGAGGTATATCAGTATTGTGACTGGTTCATGTCCGTAGAGGCGTTTAAGAAGAGCTACGATGAAATATTATATCCCATACCAGATTATGAGATGCGTAGTGTGCCCAAGGATGAAATCCAGATTTTGCCACCAATTACCACGAAGAGGAGGGGAAGAAATAGAACAAGACGCATAAACAACAGAACCATCTTGAAACGTCCTGTCAAATATGGTCGATGCAAGAGGGAAGGGCACAACCGAGCAACTTGTAATGAGCCCATCCATGATTAGTGTGCCATGCTTACGAAGAGGAGGAATGGCGCTAGCGAAATATAAGTTGTATTTAAGTTTCCATTATACTAATGGGAGATTTTTGTGCTCTGCTGCCAGACAGTAGGAGGTTTTGAATTTTGTACTTAAACATGTTAACATATAACTATCTCTATACTACTACTACTTTTAGCTGAATTTGTTATCATAAAGGCCCACTGTTTAAGGTTAAATTGTTGTCAGGTCTCAAATCTACGTGATTGTTCAACGGCTAGTTGGTATACTGTTCCAACAGACATATTCCAACGGCTAGCTACTTGTTCCATTTGCTTTATATAATGTTATGCAAGGCTCAAGTAAAACCATATCTCTTGTTCCCTCCCTCCCTTTATAGCTCATTTAGAGACTAAGATGAAGACCGAGGATGCCTCTCAATCAGTAGAAGAGCCATGTTGTTTCTGCAAGCTTCCAACCCCCCTCAAGCAGTGCAAAAATGGGAGCAACAAAGGTAGATACTTCTGGGGATGTGCAAAGTTCCCAAATAGGCAATGCAAGTTTTTTGCTTGGGCTGACAATATCAATGCAATGAAGGAGAACGTGGTTGTTCACCAAGAAGCACCCGCTGAAGATGAGATAGAAGCCAAGGTAAAATATTTGAAGAAAGCATTGAAGCAGTCTAAGCGTGAAGTTGAAAAATGGAAAACCTGTTCGTGCTTTCTATGTTGTTTTTGTGTTGTTCTAATTTGCTTAAACATTGTGATATGCAAGCTGAAAATGAACTGATATATGTGTAGTTCATAGCGGAACACTACATCATCTAAAAATCGCTCTTCGTTTTATTAGTTTATTGGCTATCGATTTGTAAAATTTTCCCTGAATTGGTTAGCTTTCAGAGCTGTTTGATCTAATCCAAAGTGGGTAGCTGAGCGGTTGACATGTTAAATTTTGCACAATTTGGTTTAGAGCGACAGGTTTAACTTTCAGTGTAACTGCTTAACTATTTCTGGCGCTGGTTAACTTCCAGCAAAGCTGGTTAACGTTTACTGAATCTGGTGAACTTTTTCTGAAATTGGTTAACTTTCGCCTACACTGGTTAACTTTTGTTGTAACTGGTTAACTTTTGCTGAAAGTGGTTAACTTTTGTCCAATCTAGTTAACCTCCTCCGTAAACTAACTAGCTTACAGCAAAATTAAAGAGTGCATGTCAAGCAGGTAGTATCAGACATATCCATAACAATCCGTTTCAATTACATCATAATGTTAGAATCGTCTTTCACCCACCATGTGCTTCAATCTCCGCTTGATGTCTCTATTCCCATCCTTCCTCAAGAAGTTTGGCTGCAAGCCTGGCACGCAAGACGACCACATTGTCTCCGGGATTACTTACTTGAATCGCATCAATCCCATTGATTATAGCCTTCATGTATAAGGGAATGAAAAGCCCACAATCAAAACTGCAACGCGGAGATGCAATAACAGTTCTGTTAGATATGTGTTGTGGGATGCAATAGAATTAAATTTATGTTTGTAAATTACTAACATTCCAGATTGTTGCTCGCAAGGGACGCCCTCATATCTAAACTTCCTCCAAACATTGTCTGGATCAAAACCAGCCTTCATATGGTCCATGAAGCCAATTACTTTATTCACCGGTTCAATATATGCATCGTGGGTAGCTGAGCTGTAATGCTTGACAACGTCCTCATCCAACCTGACTTCAGCAAGATGCCAATGGTCCTGACGCACAAGCGGGATAAGGAGTACACTCTTCCTCGAAGCAATATGCTTTTGTATAAATGAAGTATATATGTGTGGGAAATCAGGAGTGTTTGCATAAAGGCTATGCTGTATAATCCAAGTATAATGGAATGTTATGACGGGAGTAAACACGTGTTAAAGAATCATAGTATCGTAAAGTAGATAGCTAACGCAGAAGAAGACTGATACAATCCCATACTTATGGCTTAGGGGAACCATTTCTAGCCTATCCAGCCATGAGCTTATTCTATCGTTCAAAGCTTCCATCAACTGAAAATGGAACATACATAAGACACACATTAGATTGCATAACATCCCTGTCAAATTGTGAGGAAAAATTGCATAAGTGAGGCAATTAAACTTGCATGGTCGTCAATACGTCCCCCTCGTAGTAGGTTGAGAAACTCCATAGAATCAATACTATTGTTTGATGTATTTAAAACAATACATGACCTGATATATGACAGAAAGATACAAAGATTAACATAAATGGTAAAACGTTAGCCTGATTCTGGAAAATTTAACATATAACAATGAACAATAACATGTTATAGCATAAGTTAACATCAATGAGCATAAGTTAACATGTTTCTTTTAACATGAACATGCATATAGAAACCAGAGTTCGCATGGATTGAACTTACTGATGAGCTTTCTGATTGCAAAACTCTAAGACCCATCTGTTCTCCTCTAGAGTGAGCTTTGCCGCTACATGATGGGGTATTCTAAAGTTGTGAACAAAGGTTCCTGCGCTATCAACCAGGCGTATGCTAAAATCATCAACAAAAGAAATCCCCTCGTTCAGCAACTTCAACAGAGCCTCCTCCTTCTTCTTGATTTTTTTGGTTTTTTGAAAATCCCACGTGCATTCACTAGGCTTGTAGTAGTACTTGATTTTTTCCCTATCATCCTCCTTGTGATGTGAAATTGTAATTAATTCTGGTTGGGCTATCTTCTTCTTTTCCTCAGTAAAAGGTGTTCGGATTAGCTGAGAACGAGTCCTGATTCTGGTACTTGGTCCCCTTGTTCCCTTCGAAACAACTTTCTTCGACCTCTTTCGATAACCTTGTAATGAGTCCTTCTCCCTCATACCCATCTCCGACACTTTCTCCGCACTACCCTTCTCTTCTTCCTTCTCTTCCTCAAACATCTGCGCTAGCTCTTCCTCTTTCTCATGTACTTTCATCTCCTGCTCTCTAACTTCCACTTCAAAGTACTCCTCTCTAACTTCCACTTTCTCAGATGCTGCTGAATCTACAAGTTTATTCTCCTGCTCTCTATCTTCCTGTTCAAACAGTACTTGCTCTCTATCCTCCTCTCTATTCTCTTGCTCTCTATCTCCCTCACTCAGCGCTTGCTCTCTATCTTCCTCTTTCTCCTCATGCTCTCTGTCTTCCATCTCTTCTTCTTTATATTCCCCTCCAGTCTATTCATCCTTGTCTTGGCCAACACTGTCTACCTCCTGTTCAGCTTGTGCTATACCCTCCGCAATATATGAGGCTTCCTTACCAATAATGCACACATCATCATAATCGAAACAATCGACATCATCATCCTTGCCAATGCTGTCAACACTTCTTTTCCTCTTCACATGTGCAGCCCTTGTATGCCTGTCACTCTTTGACATAATCTCCTCCACACTTTTCTTCAGGTCCTGGGGATCAATCAGGTCAGCAGTTCCTTCGTAAAACTCCAATTTCCGGTTCAGCCTATGTATCTCCTTAGAACAAGCATCCCATTGAAGGCGCTTACTACGCTTTGTGGCATGGAGCAATTTCTAGTTTAATTTGGTCGTATTCCTCCAGAACTGAATTTGCTGATCAAGGCTCAACTTCTCTATTTTATCTTCTTTGTCAAGCGCGTTCTTGATATGCTGGGACAATCTGGAAAAATAACCAGTAAGTTACAAAATTCAACCATCATAAATATGCTAGCAAATCAGTAAAAGATGATTGACGCTTACGTATCCTACGGATGAGCTATTTTGTCTGCCCTTCACCCTCGCTTGCTTCCCATCCTTTACGTTTTCTTTCTTCTCCTTCACTCTCGGCAATGAAACCACCATAGCTTTACTCTTATCTGATATAGCAGGGATCCTTTTCTTCCTAAGGCGAGCACTACTAATATTCTTCCAAGAGGGCTCCCTTTGAGGGTATTTCCCCCAGGCTAGAAAATTGGTTGAATCAGGTTTATCCTTAATCTTAATGGTTGCTTTTTCTGCCCTGGAGACAATTGTCTCCCTCCTCATCGATCCAGCCGTCCCTTCGACCCTTACCCAGTTGGTCAACGGCGGCTTCCATCTGATGTTTAGGGCAGGTTTTCTAATGCCTGTCATCTCATAGAACCATAGCTGCCAAAATAGAGGTAACAATTATTTATCATTAATTCCCTGCACATCAAAACTCCTTATGCAACTTCATTTCTTTGTAGCTAACTTTCACTATAAAAAGTTAACTTTTATCAGTACTGGTTATATTTCACTTAAACTTGTTAACTTTGAGGTCTTCATGTTAACTTTTAATTTAACATGTTAATTTTCACCAACACTGGTTAACATTCAAAATTGCATAAGTTACATTATCTAATATCGGTAGCCAAAACTCTTTAAATATAAAACAAATGTTAAACCACATATGAACATGCAACTTACAAGGATGAGCGGCATGCATCCAGGGACGTACGTAACCCCTGGCTTCCTCAACCCTTCAACGTCAATGTGAATGCCTCTCTTCGTCTCATCAAAAATAAATTTACCCCACGCAATGTTCTTCACTCTCTCAATGCTATCTACATATTGAAACAACAATCTTGGAATGCCTTGCGAGCTGTTCGGACACCAAATCATTGAACACTGGTACAATATTTGAAGAAGAACAAAATCCTCAACGTCCTTATCGTCACTTGACTCAACAAGTGTTTCCAGTAACTCTTCAACATATTTCCTCATGCTACCAGGTTCTTCTGTAGCCCTGGCCTTTGCCTTCTTCTTGTCCTTCAACATTTCTTTCTTATCTTCAAAGTACTCCCTCCAAAGCCGGTTGTGAGGGTCTCTATTACCATAGATCAACTCCCCATCAATAGGAAAGCCCGTGTGAGTTTGCACCCACTCTTCATCAAATTTGACTGAAATTAGAGACCCTATTCGGGGATCGGGAAAAGAGAATTCATCAGTTTCAGCATCATAGTGACTGAGCACATGCTCCAGTGCACGTCGATCTCGTGCAGGAGGTCCGAAGAACACATAGTGTTCAAAGTTAGTGTCCTTTAAGGCATCCCAATGCCAATTCTTTATTTTTGAATGAAGTTTATTCATGAATATACAATACGATCCAAAACGTGCACTAGGTCTGATATCACCTACAACATCACGTTTACTGCATAAACAACAAGACGTTGATTTGGATTAGGAGACAGTTAACAATACAGCCATTAACTTATTAAAAGTTAATATTTATTAACATGAATAGCTAATAGTTGACACCTAAGGGAAAACGTCGACACAAAACGAGAATTATTGACATGCAGAGCCACTAACCAACAACTACGTGAATTATTGGCATGCATTTCTTCCGAACACTTATATTTCCTATTGCACAGATCATACTCCAAAAGTAAGGATCTACACAACACTAACCAGTTTCTGACCAATATTTTCACATAAACAGAACCCATAAACCTCATTTAAATTCAAATCACACAATTAAATTAATTAAATTCAAAGTGGGGAAATTGATTGGGAACTTACTTCTTCTTTGAAGTGAACTCTTCTTTCGGCGAGCGTCTCCTCTTCCGCTCTCGCTTTTCCAGCCCCCTTTTCAAGCTCAATAGGGTTTCCATCGCCTCATTACTCTCCTCGTCGGAGGAGGATGTCAGAGGAGAACCATCGGCCGGAGGTATGACGGCATCATCGGAGGTTGAGGTGACCAATTTTGGAGTTTCCTCCTTCGTCAATCGTGCCGACCGCCGTCGGTGACGACGCCCTGCCGTTTGGGTGTCGACTCCTTCCCCCTTCTCTTCCTCAGGCTTCTGGCCCGTTTTTCTTAACTTTTTTTTGGCCATTTTCCTTTCTTGTTTTCCTGGGAGATTGAGGGAATTTGGGTTTTAAAAATGGGTTCTCAAGATGAGAAGAGGTTTGGTTTGAGGAGAACGAAGAAGAAGAGAGAGAAGCCAGGCCGATTTTGGGGGGAAACTACAAGGGGCAGTTTTAGGATTTTGGTTTTTTCCGCTCTCAATTCGGTCTGGGAAACGTAAAAGGGGCTGAAACACAAGAGTGTTGGGTATTGGGGACTTTGGCACGAAAAAAAATACGGGGGGCCTCCACACATCCCCTTTAAAATTTTGGGGCCTAGACACAATTTTCCCTTTTAATTATCACATTTATTTATAATATTTAGTTTTTTAAAGCTTTTTTGTATTTTTTTTTCTATTGTGTACGTGTTGGTATATATATAAAGAGAAATTCTTATGTTAGCTTAAGTGGACCATCCACCTACTTTCTTACATATTGATATTATCTTTTAATTATCACATTTATTTATAATATTTAGTTTTTTAAAACTTTTTTGTAATTTTTTTTCTATTGTGTACGTGTTGGTATATATATAAAGAGAAATTCTTATGTTAGCTTAAGTGGACCATCCACCTACTTTCTTACATATTGATATTATCTAAGGAT
>NC_033794.1:79973384-80033579 GCF_001876935.1 Asparagus officinalis | reverse complement strand
ATATATATATATATATATATATATATATATATATATATATATATATATATATATGGCGAGGTTCAAAAACAAACCTCACTATCCTAAAAACTAAAAACCAATCCTCTCCATTGGATCCTGATTCATCCAATGGCTGAGATTAAAGTTGCATAAGGGTAATCAGGTAAAATTAACAGCCCCCAAAGAGAGGTAATTAATGCTTGTCTGTTGAGTTCTCCATGCAAGTGTAGTTTTTCATTTCCCCATGCAATCTCACGGCTCAGGCAACCCAACAGTCACGAACAGCAGCTCTCTCACTCCACAACCAGCAGCTCTCGTTCATCGTCCTTCAGCTCTCTCTCAATCGAGAAATCGTCTTCTAGTCACTCCACAACCAGCAGCTGTCCTTCATCGTTCTTCAGCTCTCTCCTTCATCGTCCATCAGCTGGCCATTCTTAAACATTTTATGGAGATTTAAATGGAGAGCTTGAATTCAGGTGAGTAGGTTCTAGTTGTTAGAATCTGGATTCACTATATTGAATCCAAGCTCTCCATTGTAATAGATCCAGATTCAGTATATCAAAACTTAGTCATATGACTTATTATCTAGGAGCTTATATTCTTAAACATTTTATGGAGATTTAAATGGAGAGCTTGAATTCAGTTGAACACGTTCTAGTTGTTAATCTAGATTCACTGCATTGAATCGAGATTCATTGTTAGAGACTGCAGTGATTTTCATAATTTATTCACTTGTTTACTGTAGTGAATCTGGATTCAATGCAGTGAATCGAGATTCACTCCAGATTAATTAGCAATAATATGAATTCAATGCAGTGAATCTAGATTCATTGTAATGGATCCAGATTTAGTATATCAAAACTTAGTCATATGACTTATTATCTAGGAGTTTACATTCTTAAACATTTTATGTAAATTTAATTGGAGAGCTTGAATTCAGTTGAACACGTTCTAGTTGTTAGAGATTGCAGTGATTTTCATAATGTATTCACATGTTTACTGTAGTGAATCTAGATTCAATGCATTGAATCCAGATTCACTACAGTAAACATGTGAATACAAAGTGATCACTGCAGTCTCTAACAACTAGAACGTGTTCAACTGAATTCACATGTTTAGTGTAGTGAATCTGGATTCAATGAAGTGAATCCAGATTCACTCCAGTGAATCTAGATTCATTGTAATGAATCCAGATTCAGTATATCAAAACTTAGCCATATGATTTATGTTGTTTTATTTTCAGTTGTAGGCAGCAATGAACAAATAAAGGAACCACATGTTATAAATGCATCAGACAATGATTTTAGGGAAGATGGAATGGACGAAGTAAGCTCGATTCCTTTTCAATCACCAGGTGGTGGTATGTATTGGAAACCTCGGGTTGAAGCTGAATTTAAACCTTATCTAAACCAAAGCTTTCGATCACTAGAGGATGGTATACAGTTTTACCGAGAGTATGGACGTAAAAGTGAGTTTGAGATCAGACGACATACAGAGAAGAAACATGAGGACGGTACAGTTCTTCTTAAACACATTGTTTGCAGTAGAGCTGGCAGCAATGAATCAAAGATGGATGTTAATTTTGAGGATTTTAGTAGCAATTCGAAAAGGAGAAGGAGAACTGTATCTGGTAGATGTGGTTGCAAAGCTAAAGTCATTTTTAAGTTCGATGGTTTGAAAGGATATAATGTTCTCTCATTCGTTGAAGAGCATTCTCATTTTTTGGTGTCCGGGAGTGGGAAACAATTTTTAAAGTCAAATAGAGTTATCGGTCTCGCACATAAGAAACTTGTATTTGATGGTGCAAAAGCCAACATGGGGCTTAACAAAACATATAACTTTGCTAAGGAGTTGTGTGGAAGTTATTCTAATGTTGGTGCTATGTGTACCGAGTTTAAAAATTAGAGTAGGGATGTGAAGCTTTATATTGGTGATCGAGATGCTCAAATGATCATCGAGAAGTTCGCGGATAAGAAGGAGATGAGTGATGGATTTTTCTATGATTATGTAGTCGATGAAGGGGGTCGATTAACTCGCATTTTTTGGGCAGATGTTATTGGACGAAGAAATTACGATGTATTTGGAGATGTGATCTCATTTGACTCTACATATTCCACAAACAAGTAAGATTTTATAGTTAATCTCTTACGATTTTCAATATTGGAATTATATATCATAGTGAATCTTATATTTTTTGTATGTGATACAATAGGTACAACATGAAGTTTGTTCCATTCACTGGTCTCGACAATTATAAGAAGTGTGTTGTATTTACAGCAGAATTGATAGCTAAAGAGGACATTGATAACTATGTCTGGATTTTTGAGGTATTCATGAAATGCATGATTCGCGAGCCAAAGTGTATTGTTACAGATCAGTGCCCTGCCATGAAGCAAGCTATACCAACCGTCTTTAGAGAAGCACGTCACCGTTTGTGCATGTGGCACATTATGAAGAAATTTAACCAAAAGGTAATGAATCCCAAATATAAATATCATGAATCCTCATTAGATAAATATTGAATCTTTCGTTATATATTTATATTGTAGCTGGCAAAATGCATTTCGAAGATGGATGATTTCAAGAGGAAGATCAATGCACTGATTTGGAGTAAAGATATAGATCCAGCAACATTTGAAGTAGGTTGGAAAGATGTTATGAAAGAATTTAAGCTTGAAAGTAATGAATGGTTGTGTGAACTGTATAACATTTGGGAGTCATGGATTCTAGCCTATTATGCTGATGATCTAATGGCTGGTTTATTGCGTACTACATCAATATCAGAGAGTGAGAATAGTTTCTTTGACAAATTCAACCGTAGATCTGACACATTGACAGAATTTTATCCCCGATACGAGAGTGCTATGGATAAGCAAAGGCATACAAATGTAAGATTAAACTATGAAGGAACAAAGTCGATGCCAAGAATGGACACGCCATTGTTATTGGAGAGGGATGCAGCAGAGTCGTACACTTGAACAATGTTTTATGAGGTACAGAAAAAGATAATGTCATCCTGTTATGATATGAGTATCAACAGTATATCAGAACAAGATGGTGTGAAGATTTTTTCCATAAAGGACAAAAAGAGACATGGAAAAATATTTGAGGTAAAACTTAATAATGGAGATTGAAAAAATAAAAATTGAATCGCGATTCAATAGAGTGAATTGCGATTCAATGAAGTGAATCTCGATTCACACCACTGAATCGAGATTCAGTGACCATTTCATGCGCTTGTCATTTTCTTTTTTTATTCGGTGCTAATATACATTTTTTTAAATTTTAGGTGAAACATGTTGTTTTGAATAATGACGTGCAATGTACGTGTAGGATGTTTGAGAAAATGGGTATAGTATGTAGACATGGTTTTTTTGCACTGAACCAAGCTGATGTAACAAAAATACCAAGATATCTTGTTGTAAACCGATGGACAAAAGGTGCTGAGATGAGGCATTCATTGCAGTTCAAGGAAATATCATAACAGTGCAATGCAATTGAAGTTACAAATCACAAGTTGAATGACATATGGTATGATTTCCAATCCTGTGTGAGTTTGGCAGGTTTAGATGGTGAGAGACTTGACTACCTGGAAGGGAAGTTGAAGGAGTTGAAGCACAGTTTGCGTGAATCTAGTTGGAAATCTGACACACAAAACAAAAATGATGTAATGGAGTTTTTTGTTGGCTCAAAAATACCAGCTAAAGTGATTGTTAAACCTCCCATTGAAGGTAGAAACAATGGGTGTGGACGGAGAATTGTTGGTGATTATGAGAAATCAATTAGTCAACGAAAGAAGAAGGTGCCAAGGCTGTGTAATATGTGTAAAAAAATCGATTTCCATGACACACGGACATGCCCATTAAAGAAAACATTACAGCAGAGTGATGTTTAATTTAGTTGTCATATTTCGTTTCAAATCATGTTTAGTAATACATTTCTTATTAAAATTGTTGAATTGTGTAATTCTTAACGACATATATTTAATAGATTATTAATTACATGGTTACGTTGTGTCATGTTAGTATGTTGAATAGAGATCTACTCATATAGCATGTGAATTTCATTATTATTAGTTGTATTATTTCAAAAGGAATGATAAAGTAGTTGTATGCAGTCATCAAGTTAAAATTGATTCGCTTTAAGTGATTCTGGACTAACTATATTGAATCTAGATTCATTGGAGTGAATCTAGATTCACCGAATTGAATCTGGATTCACTATAGGGATTCATTATAATCAATCAAATTATTTGATTGATTCACTTTAAGTGATTCTGGACTAACTATAGTGATTAGTGAATATAGATTCATTGTAGTGAATCTGGATTCACTGAACTGAATATGGATTCACTATAGTGAATCTAGATTCAATCAAATAAATTACTAAAAACTTAAAATAATATTGAACCAGTGAATCCAGATTAAATACATTCAATCTACAATAAGTATGATTAACTTACTGAATCTTTCATTGTAGTAATCTGAATTCACTGAATTGAATCTGGATTCACTATAGTGAATCTAGATTCAATCAAATAAATTAGTAATAACCTAAGATAATATTGAACCAGTGATTCCAGATTAAATACATACAATCCACAATAAGTATGATTAATTTATTGAATCTTACACAAAACCTTGAATTATAACTCACATTCTCTGCTTAAATCGAAATTCTTCCAATTGCATTCACTACCTTCACAGTATTTTCATATATCCAAACTATTCACAAATCTAGAAATAAAATTATGACAAAGCTATTCTTATAAATTATATTTACATGGAAAAGCAGTTCAAAACAAACTGGAGTATTCTATAATATTAAGTGACAATGTACTCAATAACTATAAACTTCAACATTGAAAATTATGCTGATGACAGAATATCATTTTCTCTGAGATCTTATGGTCTTCCTCGTCTCTTTTTTGACATTGGCAGTTTCAGCATGGTGCTGTTGGACTTTCCTGATGACTTTTTTGGCCAATTCATTTGTTAGATCAGTAAGAATTTGGCAACAATATATAGACCTCAGTCTATTTAGCTAATTTTTTAATCGCTCCTGTAGATATGAACAAAAGTTTAGTTCAAGATTCAGTAGCTATATTCTAAATTTTATTAATTCAAAAAGACTAACTGTAAATTATCAATACATTATTAGTTTAAACACTTACACCCTCTCTATGGAAACCAGAGTTCCAATTTGCTGTACCACCGCCCATGTAGGTCTCCATATGTCTCATGACAAAAATACCACAATCAAATTCGTTTTTGGCCGTTCTCCACTCTATCTCAAGTCTGTCAGGCGTTAATGTATTTATTTCACTCGACTTGTGATGTTTTTTGTATGCCAAATATCTCACAAAATTCTTGTGCTGTTTAATCAAAAGTAATCAGTGTCACATAACAAATCCAAATTATCATACAGTAATGTCTAATGTAATATACAAATTGTTTTGGTTGTTCATATGGAAACAGTATTCATGACAGTGAATCACGAATCATTGGATCTAGTTCGCCAGGATTTAATATAGTTAGTTCACCTGGACTCACTCTAATGAATCTGGATTCACACTAGTGAATCTGGATTCACTAGAATTAGCTATAGCTAGTGAATCATGATTCCCTGATGTTAACACAGATTCACTAGCTCAAGTGAATCGAGATTCACAGTAAGATGTGAATCCAGATTCACTAACTCTAGTGATCGAGATTCACTAGAGTTAGCGAATATGGAATTCTCTGACTCTAGTGAATCCAGATTCACTATAGTGAATCCCGATTCACTTATTACTGTATTCTGCCAGTAAATGCTTAAAGCACATACGTAAGGTGGAAAAACATACCAAACACTCAGGACGACCTTGGTATTTTTCCTTGTAGTCTGGGCAGTTTTTGCTATTATCAATCAGCTCCATACTTGGATTCTTTAGCCCATAGCACACAATGTAGAAATGCTCAAACGCATTTATGGGAAAGAAGACTTAATGGTTGTGAAATTTAATCAGAGATTTTACAGATATAGTTAAAATTGGGTTAAAGAACAAAAACATTTGAAAGCAGGTAAGAAACATTCAATTTGTCTCCACTTAAAAACCATTTCACTGAAAAAACAGTAACAATATTCAATTTAATAAAGGGACAAAATACTAAAAACAGTGAGTCTCACACCTAAAAATAAAATATCAAATAAGATTTAAGAACTCACAAATTATCTTCTTCAGCAGAATCATCACCTGAATGCCTTGCTTCTTCTCTATGTACCCAATTCCATATGATGCTTTCCAGCTGACTTTGCCTAGCAGTAATCTGAGATACCCTCTGCACCCATGGTGACCGAAGAGACGTTGCAGGCTTCACCATCCTCTTTTCTTTCCCCCTTCCCGCATGTTCCTTATTTTTTGTCACATGAACTTTCTTACCTTTTTTTTCACCTACTGTAGCAGCATCTTCAGCTTGTTTATCATTTCTTCGTACAGAGTCATCAATGATTTCAGATTCACAAGCTTTAGCAATCTGAACAACATCAACCATTTCTACTATCTTAGTCTGAGTATCCTGTGTTAGCCCAAGAGAAAAACTAGGTTCTTCAGTCTATGGGGTACCAGATTCACTGAGCTTGCGCCTCACTGGTCTGTCAACCTTACCCATGCTAACAGACTCTATAATCTTATCAACCTCTTGAATAAACTTTTGGGAGACTTGTGTTTGTGGTAACTCAGCTGATATTGGATCAACAACAGGGGAACCATGCATATCTCTACTCACCTTGGTGTTCACATTAGGGGTATCATCAACAATGTTTCCCACAGCTGTTTTATTGTCATAGGTACTTCCACGATGTCCACACCCCTGCACAAGAACATTTGAAATTCTATGTTGAATTTGAAAGAGCTCGTTGTCATTGGGGAACAGCTTTCTCATTGTCTCACACTCAGCATCATATCTATCTTTTGCAGATTCCAACTCTACAGCTCTCCGTTGTACCCTCTCAATACAATCCTGCAGTTTGAATATCACAGACATTGGTCACCATAAATTATTAACATGGCGAGAGACAAGATTCGATAGATTGAGATTACATTCAATGTATTTGAATTGAGATTCAAATGACTGAATCCAGAGTCGACTAAAGTAAATCTAGTTTCACTTTAGTGAATCGAGATTCAGTAGTAGTGAATCCAGATTCACTTTAGTAAATCGATATTGAGTATCATTGAATCCAGATTCATTTAAGTGAATCGGAATTCAGTTTAACTTAATCGATAAGCACTGATCTGAAACGAGATTCAGTATTATTTAAACGATTCATTGAACTGAATCGACAAAGTGTTTAAGTGAATCTCGATTCACTCCTACTGAATCGAGATTAAATTGATTAAACAAAGTCTTACAACTTAATTTGCTAACCTTTCGAATTGTCTCAATACTTTTAGGCGAGTTTCCAGTACCACTCTGCATTCGAGATGAAGGTGCAAGTTCAACCCTCTCTGTAAATGCACCTTTGCCAAATGAATTTGTACTTATTTCCTCTGATTGTCTTTCCTTCAAGGCCAAGTCAGTCCAGCCTAAAAATGTAGGGGTTGTTCTCTCAACCAACCTCCTCCCTTTGAACAGAACCTGATCGGCATAGAACAGCTAGAAAGACGGAGATAAGAAATAAAGCACACTAATTAGTAATCATCAAGTAAAACTACTTTAACTACAATAATGTAAAAATAAATCAATATTATACAAGTGACTTACAATCAAAAATGCAAGAGGACCCGTGTAGAATTGTTTTGTCGGGTCTACCCTCCACTTGTGTTGGCTTTCTATCATTGAGTCAAGCAAGAAAGAACACCAATTGTATTCAAAGCACTGATCAACATTGTCACCAAGAACTAGAATCCGTTGGTTGACATACGGATTGCTAAGCGATTGGATCATGCTGTTGTGGAAGAGAACCAAGAAATTTAGTTTAAAAAGCAAATTAACAACAGAACTCTGCTTCAGTTTCTCAGACACAGCCCCTAGAGTAATTTTCCAACCAACACTATCTGTGAATTGAGCCCTCCATTCATCCACCAATGCTGACTTCCCATTACTGGAGGCTGGTATACGCTTCCTGCCTAGAGGTAATCCCATCACTTGATGTACATCTTCCTCTGTGATACTGATTGATCCTCTGGGAAGATTAAGCGCAACGGCATCACTGTCAAAGGACTGCAGAATCTTGTACCCCAACATATGTGGCAGTTCCTTTAATCCAAATTGTAAAAGGCCTCCAAGTCCAGCTAGTCTCACCCATTCTTTTTGGGAGTCAGAGAGTGACAAAACCATATCAGAGAATATCTTTGGAGAGACCCGTATCCTACTCAACTCCTTCGGTTCAGACCTCACTTTTTTTTCACAACCTTCTCCAGTGACAAAAATAATATAATTAGATCAAATTATCCATCAGTTAATACACAAAAAAAATTAAAGATTTTAGTAAACCAACCTTTTTCATCTTCTTCCTTCCTTTTGTGATCTGTTCATTGTCTTCATCCCTCCTACGCTTTGATGTTTCCTCACCGGCAGGATTATTTGGGGGGTTGATGAAGTAATCGTCACTGCTGGGCACGTTCATAGTGCGTGGTGTCCTCTGTTTCCTGTCCGATTTCTTTTTATCTGGCAATTGAACTTGAAGAGGTATAGGTGTAAATACCTTTACAATCTCAACACATGTTGTTTGTTTGTTCCTTGAGCTAGATCGTAGACCTGATAAACCCATGACAGTTTATTTTTTAATGAGACCAGCCTTTGAATAATGCGTGGTAAGCATGAAGGTGGAATCACATTATTGAATCAAGATATTATAATCTGAATCGGGATTCACTGGGGTGAATAGAGATTCGCGAAAATGAATCTCGATTCCCTCTAGTGGAGCACGATTCACTGTAGTGAATCTCGATTCACTGCAGTGAATCTCTATTCAATTAAGCGAATCGAGATTCAACAAAATGTATTAAGATTCAGCAAAGTGATTCCAGATTCAAGAAAAGGAATCGAGATTCAGCAAAGTGAATCCAGATTCAATGATATGATACCAACTCCATCCCATACCATACATTGTTTTAGTGGCTCGTCCCACAAAACAACAAGGAAAAACTGATCATCGCTACAGTTTCATTTCACTGTTATTATACATATAGCATATAATTTTTTCATACTATATACACGGCCTCAGATCATATTTGGTAATGTTTCCATCCTATATACTCAGCCTCAGATCATATTTGGTATTTTTTACAAACAAACAAACAATCATGATAAAGATGAAGTTTAAAGAACAAGCATTTTTACACAACTGGCCAGAAAATCCAATATATGAATCTCGATTCACTATGAAGAATCTGGATTCACCTTATTGAATGGAGATTCACTATGAAGAATCTGGATTCAACTACAGTGCATAAGGCAAAATCGAGACAACCAAAATTAATCGCTGCTCATTTAGAACAAATGAAAACATCTTACAATATTAAAAAAACTTAACTTATTCTCACAAGAACTTAAAACTGTAAAAAATAAAAACCCTAAACTAGAACATGCATCGATAACATTTTATAAAGCTAAAAAAATAAAATAAAAAATTATTCAACAACATGCAAGTGATTAATCTAAAAATTTTTGAAACTTTGATAAAAATATGCAGTTTTAATAAGCGGGTTGGAATCGTTTTACCCCTTCTTGAAGACGAGGGTTTTAGAGTCTGTGAGTTGTTTTTCTTCATCTCTAGCGTCGAATGCTTGTTGTTCGTCTTCGTTCGAGTTGCAATGAGATGTTGAAAGAAATCGAAGTGTTGAGATATCGACGCAATGTGAAGAATTTAGTTGTTCTGGTAGATAGAAGATGAGACGATAGAGAGAGAAAACTTGCTGTTCTAGCTTGATAGAGTGAAACTGAAAGGTCTTTTTCGTGAAAAAGAGTGTTTGACAGGTTTTGCTAATTAATTACAACGTGTTTCATTAATGAATCTTTCCTAAATTACCCCTGATGTGTATATAAGATGTATTTATTTTTTATTTTGCCATTTTCAATTTTGTGTGTCTACATATCTATATGTTTGTATGTATATGTATATGCGCGTGCACACTCTCTCTTTTCTATACCACATCAATTATTATTCATCTGCATGCAAAATGATTTCTTAATATCAAGTTTCTACAAATATTTTCCAACCACTTTCTACCATTACAACTATTATTCATAAAAAAATTTATTGTTTTAAATCATTCTACTCTTTTTTATTTCAACAATCTCCAATTTTAAAGGTCTTCTTGGCAACTTTGTCGTAAAATTTAGGTTTTTTCCTTTCTAGAAACCACCTTATATATAACGTCAATTTAGGTAAAGCATATATTTTAATTTATATCTAAATCATCTACAAAGTTCGTTTTTTTTCAATCAATCACTTGATTCCATTTTGCTCCTGAAATTTCCCTAAAATCCTAATCATTTCTCACTTAAACTTAGGTGTAAAGCACATAACCTATTTTGTTGATGCTCTACAAGTTTTTTACGTGACATTAAGTGAGAGTATCGTTGAAATTTTAGGAAAATTTTAGCTAATTTTAGCTAATAAAGTAGACTCAGATGGTTGATTGAAAGAACAACAAATTTTCTTGGTCATTTAGATATAGAATGAAAATATAAAATGATTTATATAAATTAAGCCTAAATATAGGGTGGTTTCTAGTGAAATAAAAAACCAATTTTTTTTTTGACTTAATGGTAAAGAACTTATATAATTTAAAAAAAAATCATTTTCCCTTTAAAAGAGGGAGTACTAGAAAAACTTTTTCTACCCAAAATAACCTTCGTCTGTCATTAATTTAACAAAGTTACCCTTTCTTTTTTCGTTACTCAGAATCAGAGAATTCTAAAGCCCTAAAATTCCCTTCCTTCTCCATTCTATCGGTTAGGATTTTCCTCTGGCAACTCATTCCCACTCTCTATGTCTCATCAATTGGCGGTTACGAAATTGAACAGATGCTTAGTATTATTATCCTAATCATCCCGAAACCTTCTGTTCCATCTTCTCCTCAAATATCAGATTTTAGGCATCAACAAGGATGAGGAAGTGAACAAATTGGGCAAGCTTTTTATAAGAGGAAATTTTCTGGTATGTCTTGATCAATTTATAAATTTTGATTTTGTTATGGATTTGTTTGTTTTATTGTGTTAGAGTTAGATACAGTGTGGTTTTGAAGTGATTTGATTTTCACTTTTGGGAATTGGTGGTTTTGGTTGTTTTCTTTTCTCGTTTTTTTAACTGGATGGAGACAGATTAGGTGGAATTAGGTATTCAGCCTGAATTGAAATCGGGATTATGTGAAGTTTCAATTTTTTTCGATGCGTTATCTGTTGAAATCTTGTGATTGAGTGCACAATTGTGATCTTTTGGGGAAATTTATTGTGGTTTGAAGATGTGATTACTTGATCTGTACTGTATATGGACAGATTATATAAAGTGTCTGGAATGGCACTGAGTTAGTTTGCGGAAAAAGTCATTCTTACTTTAGCAACATAAGTAATGTGAATTCGCAATATGTATAAAGTTTAGTGGATGCGGGATCTAAAAAGATCTTGAATTGTCAGTTTGTAAATTTCGTGAAGTTGAGGATTTGGAGGGCAGGGTGTGATTTTACTAGACCTTTTAAAATTGGCCCTGATTGCTTATTTTCTGTTGTTGGTTCATTTTATGAAATTCTGGGTAGTAACATGTAAGTTTTGTAAAGTGTAAACTATGTACCTAAAACAGTTCAAGAGATGGAGTATCAAAGCTTCTGTTACATTCTTTTTTAATTTTGACTATTGGTTTAGGGATTGATTTTTGTAGATTTTCACTTGCTTCTTGCACACTAGAGATTGGAATTAACTTGTATACGAAAAATGTGATTTTTCATCAAGTCATGAACGTAGAGAAACTAACAGTTTAATGCTTGTAGATTCTTATAACATTATGGAAAGGGTGTGTTTGGAGCTTGTCAAGCCTTAGTTTGTAGAAACCTTAATGAGTATTTTGGATTTTTTATGGGATTGTCAAATTTTCATGGGTTTATATATGTACTCATACATTAGGTAGTGCGAAGACTTAGCACGACTCTAACGTCATAAGCTTGGATTTACATCTACATCATCAAAAATTACTTTTAGGTATATTCTTGTGAAAGTATTTGATTGAGATTGAGATTGGTTTATTAATTTGAGTGCCTCTGATTATCCGCTTGTGACCCAGGATGGTAAGTTTTGATTGGTTTATTGGGGTTTTTTGGATTTGGGTTTGTTTATTTAGGTTTTGTGATGTTTGATTGTAAATATGTTGCTCATGTTCTCGTATTTTCCGAGGGATCTGGACTTTATTGATCATACTAGCAACATGGGATGGAAAGAGTATGTTTTGCTGTTTGTTTGTTTGTGTGTGTGTGTGTGTGTGTGTGTTTGTTTTGGTGGATTGTTGAGATGGGTTTTGTGCAGGTTTCAGAGGGCAAAGCTGGTGACAATTGATCTAGGGCTATACATTTCGAAGAAGCAGGATATGTTCTGGATTACTCAGCGGAGGAGTGTGCCCACTGCCTTTAAACTCTTTACAGGTAAATGTTTTGTTTCGGAACTTGATTTGAACATGAAATGCATATTTTCTACTAACGTGTAATTGATTAATTGGCTGGATATTAGGATTGATATGGATCTTTTGATTAGTTGCATGTAACATTAGTTTCTTGACAAAAAAAGGTTGCATGACGGTGCTATAGGTTACCTGTTGTACAGATCTAATTTCGAGATTAGAGACTCACTAAGGTTATAATTTGCCTTATATGCAAGTATGTTTGAGAGAACTGGTTATGAAATCTCAAATACAAAGGAAAAATATTGCAAGTGATTTGCTATTGTGATCCCAAACATGCTTAAAATCGCAATGCTGGAGGATCAACAATTTGGTGTGTACTCAATCATGTGTGAGAAATTGATTCATGGCATAAGAAGTATGAAGCTTGTGTATTGGTCAGTTTGAAGCTTAAAGGTAGGTATATGGCTAATTTGTTTGCAAGTGATTTTTTATGAAGAAAATCAGCTACCTATTGACTATATTCTGACAGTCAATTAAATTTATGTTTAACGAAACTCACATATATAGATGTGCCATCCTTTGAGAATATATATTTTGCAAGAAGATATTGAGATGCTGATCACCCCAGAGAAGCATTGGTAATTATGTCCACCAAAGGATTCGTTATCTCAAGGGTCTGCTCATATTCTATATCAGGTTAGGATGATTAAGTTTCAGGACTGGTTTTAGTTGTCAAGTACTTAAGGATTCAGTTTTGAGTTGTGAATTATTATACACCTTCTGCAATGCATATCAGTGGATATATGAGTAACTTGTGACTCATAATGCTATTAATTGTCCTTTGCTTCAACTTGTCTATATTTAGTGGATATATGAGTAACTTGTGACTCATAATGCTATTAATTGTCCTTTGCTTCAACTTGTCTATATTTACAATTAAATGATAAAAATAGAAGGAATGGGTGCATCTCATTAAGAGTTTGTTGAGATGGTTTGTGGCAATTAGAATTAATGGAGCAAGGAGAGTAGACGTATAAATAGATGAATTGAAATGATTAAAAAAGGATACGGTAGATACATAATTAATAGGAGATGTTTTAAATATTTGGGTTAAAAGTTTTTTTTATTTCCTTATTTTGTTTGCTCCCTTGGTTACTTGAATAAATTACTATATACCAAAATATACTCCTTCCTTTGTGGCTTTCTCTTCAATTCTTCATACCTAGATATGAGCATATAGTGATATAGATTACATTCATCATGATGATTTACTTAATACTGCGCATTTAGATTACATTCACCCACTTAACCCAAATATCAGAGACTCACTACATGTGACTTGATGTAATTTATCATCTTATGTTTGGGTGCTTTTTGTCATGGTCATAATATAGGATTCATATAGCCGATCCCAAACATTTGGGATAAAGGCTATTTTGTTGTTTAATCATTCATTCCTCGTCCTCTGAAAAAAAAGATTAGGTATTGAACATGACCCAAGATGCCCCACAAAATAATTGAGATGGTTTTACAATGTCAATAACTTGAGATTTGTTATCAGTAAGTTGATGCAAATTTATGGTAGTTATGAACTTATAAGTTATAACCCTGCTAATAAATCTTAAAGACCAGTTAGTAGGTACGTAAGCCTACCTTTCTTGTTCTGTAACCTGGGAGTACATGTTTCTTTGTGTATGTTATGTTCACTGTAGCATGCTACTATTTAGGTCATTATTTTGTGCGGCTATCCGTTTCGATATATGATGGCTTTGCATGATTGATGTTAGTCTGAATCTGATCCACTCAATTAGCCTCTTAATGAGTCAATCAGATAACGAAATACAAAATTAACAGTTCTTCAAAACTACACTTCATTAGAAGATTGTGTTATCGCTTTATGAATTGGGTGCACATCTATGACACATGCATATTAACTTCTCGTGTCTCAAACCTTATGGCAAATGTGTCATGTTACATTGACTTTGTATGTGCCTTGAGAGAGTATAGTCTCTGTTTTTCCCCATCCTTTAACTTTTTTTTAATCCAGATTAAGTCGCCTCTTGGTTAAGTGAGTTTAAAGTGGTCCAATGAGTCAATTCTTCTTAAACACCAATTGGTCCTAAAAGATTCATATAAAATCCTTCTTTTGTCTATTCTTCCTTTTGTACGAATTTGGCATGAAGTTATAGGGTTGACATTTGATACCTACTTGCAAACTTTTATCAAAACTTTCGGAGGATCCATATTCTGTATAGCTATTATTTTCATGAGAAAAGATCTAGATGATGGCATAGTGATGTTGAAGTCTCAAGTCTTATGCTAATCTTTTCTTGCGTTTACCTCAACTGACAAGAAACTTGCTTAGGAGGCTATGCATTTATTTATGGACAAACGTATGCCAAGTTTCAAGCATTATTTCTGGTAGTTCTTGCTTTTCAAAGGTAAGCATTTATGACTTGTGACTACTCATTAAACTAGGTGAAGAACAACACCACAGACCAACTTATACTATTTAATAAGAATGATGATGATGTAGCAGCTTATACTATTTAATAAGAATGACGACGACGACGTATAATACTAATGAGTAATGAGGAACAGATTGCATTGCTGAGACAATTATATAACTTCCTTTCTTTTCCCTTCTCTTATCTTATTTCAGCTATTTTCTTGATCTATATTATCATTGGTTCATGGGTTAATTGTGGATAGACCCCCTGTATCATCACTGAATTGCGGATACACCTGATCCTTGTTTAGTTGTCAGGAACAAAACTGCTCTTCGGCCCGGGCTTGGTGCGATTAGGCTCGAGAGGCTTATGACTTCGCTGTTGTCAGAGGAAAACTTCAGGCCAAGACAATGCAAGTAGTAACCCTTGTATTTGGGTGGAACGATGTTTTTGGGCTCTCTTTTGAGAGGGAGTAGTGAAGTCTTTTGTTGCAGAGAAGAAGCACGCAGTAGCAGGAAGTTGGCTTGTGCAGCGCCTATTGATGGTATCTGATGGTTGAAAGGAAAGAACAAATGGAAGAAAGCTTTGTTGATTTTGCTGTAGAAAATACTGGTTGTATTGAACCACAGTGAATTGGGATGAAATTTCTTTGTAACTAAAGAGTAATTTATAAGAGTTATGGGTGTATTGAACCACAGTGAATTGGGATGAAATTTCTTTGTAACTAAAGAGTAATTTATAAGAGTTATGGGTGTAGCCTCTTGAAGTTGTTGGATCTCGGTAATAGACTCTTCTGAACTGTGTTTTTACGAGCATTGTACACATTGATTTTTATTTTTCGTTGAAGAAAGGTACTTTATATACAATCCGACATATTCACATTGGACATAAGATAATCTTTATGCTTAGAAGTAACTACAATCCAATCAAAAAGTATACTGTCATGTCTTAGCGCGAAAATTGATAAATCTCGGAATCCATTGAAGATTGTTTTTTGAATTCAAAAAGAACAATCTTTAAATTCATGAAGAATTTCGAATTCGAATCCATTGAAGATTGTTTTTTGAATTCAAAAAGAACAATCTTTAAATTCATGAAGAATTTCGAATTCACGAAGAAAATTAATATAAGAAATTTCACGGATGTAAAGTCATGCCTCTAGGACTTATACTCTGCCTAGCTAAAAAGAAAAACAAACTGGACTCTTACTAGGACTCGGATTTTATTAAAAATAGAGATAGCAAAACTATCATTAAAAGACTCCCTATGATTAAGGAAATAAAACATTCAAATTTAGGATCAAGTCGGATTTTCAAATCAAAATAGATTTCTAAACCATTATCAAAAGTAGTAAAAAGCTGACAAAAAGTTTGATATCTCCCAAGCCTGAGGGAATTGCGTGAAACAAACGGTGGTAAACCGACTAGCAATAGGTTTGATTGACTTTGTCTCGAAAAAATATGTGATTTTATATTTTATCTATCCAATTCTAACACGTAGTTTGGAAGATACAACTCATTCAATAAATTTATACCAAATATTTCCCTAAATAAAATTATAATTTAAAATAATATTAAAAATTTTACCACGTGCAATGCACGTGCAATCCAACTAGTAAAAATAAAAGAGAGCGCATTTAATATGGAGATGAAGTGTACAAAATTTTGATTCCTTCTAAATTAACATTTTATCCCTAACAAATAAAAAATTACATAAAATCCAAGCATAAAGAAAAGGAAATTTTGCCCGCGTTGCTTCGATTTTCTTACTCTCGTCACGCTTTTCCTTTAATTTTCCCCATCCTCACCGTACCTTTGACACCTATAAATAAATGGTTTAAAAAAAAAGGTAAAAACAGAATGAAGGGTCAATAAAGCAATAACTATTTGCATATGGGCTCACTCGCATGAAAGAAAGTCACAGACCTCGAATGCTAGAATCAAAGAACAGTTGCCAGGAAAAGGTAGCTACATTCTAAAGTCTCGCCCAAACTATTCTTTGCTTTGCTTTCTCCCAACCCAACAGAATCAAAATCACAATAAATAAATAAATAATTAATTAATTAAATTAAAAAAGAGGAAAAAGTTGTAGGTTTATCGAAAGCAGCGTTAGCGGAGACTCAGTCCTCAGCACGAGAATCTCGAGATACCTGACCGGTTATCTCACCTACACGCGTCATGCCGTCACGTGATCTCGGTGCCGCGTGGTAGGAGACAGTACGTCCTAGCATTTATAGCACTCGTCAGAGGTTTGATATTTTCCAACTGAGTTTCTTCTTTCTTTTTTTCCTTGACGGGACTACATTTCTTGTTTCTTTTAAGGGCTTTTCCATATCAGTCCCAAACATCTTCGATATTTGAAGCTTAGTTTGTAACTGTTATTAATTTGATAATTCCTTACGTTCATCTAACTTAATCCATTAACATATTTAATAGGACCCTGTTTACAATATGATATTTTTCACCAATGAAACTATGGTACTAATATTGAAATACATAGCAGCCTAGTTATTTTGTCTATGTAGAAAATTTTAATCATGTTATTTTCTATGTAAAGTAATATCAAATTAGCATCAACGTTCGACATTAGTATCGTAACACTACGGGTGAAAAGAGAAAAATATGTATAATATTGGGATAATATGTATAATATTGGACCATTGGAGCCCTTCGATGGTATGACCGTATGAGAGACTAACTACTTTTGGGATAATATGTATAATATTGGACCATTGGAGGACCTAAATAACAATCTCAATAATTTGAGGAATTAATTATAAAATGTTGACGGTGTCAGGATTAATACGGACACTATCTTTTTCCATAGGCGGGTGCGTGTGTGTGGGGTAGTGGATATGGAGGACCATCGCCCATGTGGCGGGAGGATGAAACATTGATGCACGCACGTGCCGATGTTGGCATACGTGGCAACGCCCGCGCCCGTGGGCTTTTTGGTTTATGGAAGGATGCTGGATTTGTAGCTTGAGCTTGGCAGTAACCTAAGCATTGTGACTCGGTAAGGTTAATTGTAAGCATTTACGTATGTATCCGCTGGTCGTGTTAGTGGCATAGTTAGATTCTCCGTCAGTACGTATCTTTAATTATGTAAATTATCATAATTGTGTTGGATAACGGATTTCTAATCTATTTTGTTAACATGAGATTATTAGGATTCCTAATCTATTTTGGTAACATGATGTTATTAGGATTCCTAATCTATTTTGGTAATAGGTTATTAGGATTTCTAATTTGTTTTGGCTTTTGGTTTAGAATTCCTAGTATGTTTATGATTTTAGGATTTTTATATATACGGAACAATTGGAAGAGAGAATTGAGAAGAAAATTGTGGATATTTGGAGCATAGAAAAGATGTATTTTCTGAGCTATTTGTTTAGGGTTTTGTTTGGAGAGATTAAGAGTTTGTTGGTGAGATTATTTTGTTCCTTCGAGTGATTTGTAATATCAGTTTGTACTCTTTCTCTATTAGTGAAAACCTCATCCCCTTTCTTGCCCCGTGGACGTAGGCAATTTGCCGAACCACATAAATTTCTTGTGTTATTTGGTGATTGTGCTTGTTTATTTGGTTGTGATCTCTCTTGTTTGTATTGTGTGTGATTCGGCCGCTTCCGCGCCGCGCACAACAATTGGTATCAGAGCTTCTGATTCGACGTGAGGCTTGTTTGAAGGATTATCTGAAAGGATTCCTATTTGAAGAGCTAGATCGACAACATGGGTGAAGCAAGCACATCAGGATCGTCTCTTACGAAGACGATACATAGTTTGAGCATCAATAACATGAAGATCGATGTTCCGAAGTTTGATGGAAAGATCAATTTCGGTTTGTGAAGGTGCCAAGTGATGGATGCGTTGGACGCTCAAAACTTGGAAGAGACTCTTGAGTTGCAAGAGAAACTTGCTGATATAGAAGAAAATGTTTGGAAGAAGATGAATAGTAGGCGTGTGAAGTTATTCGGTCATACTTGACGCCGGATCTTATTTATGATGTGATGAACGAGACGTCGGCGAAGAAGATGTGGGAAACACTCAATGAAAAGTATCTTATTAAGAGCATTGAAAACCGGCTTTACTTGAAGAAGATGTTTTACCAGTTCAAGATGAAGAGGGGAGTTTCCATCATGGAGCATGTTAACAACTTCACGAAGCTACTTTCAGACATGGCCAATGTGGATATTATGGTTAAGGATGAAGACAAGATGATGCTACTTTTGTGTTCATTGCTCGAGGATGATTATGGTACCTGTAGGCGTATAAAACTGCTTATAGGTCCCTTAACACAGCTCGACATGGTGATTCGACAAACCAACGAACCAGCGGGCAACATATCCAAGCATGATCGTTAGACCACAACACCGAAGACAAGTGACACGCGACGAAGCGGGTTAACGAGGCGACGAGGTTAACGAACCACACGCAAATAACGGAATACATCCAATCGCGTGCGTAATCAAGCTAACGGGTCGATGAATCAACGAGTCATCCAACTGTAGAGTCCACCACATCAAAAAACGATCGAGAGCGGACTCGAACTCCAAGGCGGATTTACTACCAAATCAGGATTCGGACTGCCAAATCAGAGTCCAGATTAACAATGAAGCTCGGATAAACCGTAAAACCGGAAAACGGACAAAACGGTACCACACCTGGAGGGCTCAGCCAAAGCCGAGCCACCTTGGTGCCTCACCGAGCCACCTTGTGGTGGCTCGGCGGCCACCAAGGTGGCTCGGCCACCACCGAGCCACCACCACCTTTTGGTGGCTCACCGAGCCACCAGGTGGCCGAGCCACAGCCCGGATCTGGGCCCAGATCTGAGCCCAGATCCGCTTTCAGATGCCTATAAATAGAGAGGTAGGCTCATTGTTTGAGGGAAGAACTTTTGGAGGCGAAACTCTGCTGGATTGAGAGCTCAACTTTGTAGTTTTGAAGCTTTGAAGACTTGGATATTTTCAGATCTGGTTCTTGGCGATCATCCACGTCAAACAAGGCAGGAGTTCGAGAGAGAGATCAGATCTGAGATCCACATGGTTATCCTCCAGATCAAAACTTGGTTTTTGATCCCGAGAAGAGTATCGATTTCGCTTGGTCGATTTTGATTACTAAAGGCTATTATTTCCTTGGTGAAATAGTACCCCCGACTGTTCGTGAAATAACACCCGTCATATCGTGTAGATCCGACCGGATCAAGATCGCTCGGTGGTCCACGGATTAACCCCGGCACAGGCGAAGAACCCACACAAGCAAGAGACCGCAAAACAGGATCTTGCGATTTGTTCGAGAAAAGGAAAGTTGTAATTTTTCTTTTTTTTCTTTGATTTTGTTGTATTCGAATCTTATAAAAAGACCAGATCTTTTGTAACCGAAAAACTATTGCACAAGAACACAATGACTTCAATGAAAACGATTTTCCCCACAAACAATCTGGAGACCACAGTGGGAGGTACCGATCTCGCTGCCGAGATCGTTGCGTCGCAGCTGCAGATTTCAATCCCAGTCGAGGAGGAGGTCGAGTATGAATTCGACTAACAAAAGTTTAAGGAGTATCTGTCATCCTCGTCCGGATCCACCTCCCCCCGAAAGTCCAAGAAGTTCTCCTCCAGGAGAAAAGTCCGTTGGTACGAAGAAGTGCAGAATGCCAACGAAGATCTCACCCCAATTGATGCCGAAGTTGCATCGGGTGAAGCTCCACCAACCTCCAACCAGGTCAAATCTGTTCTCGCCAACGCCTCCGCCATTGAAGGAGTAGTGACTCTTTCAAAGAGAGCCCGCCAGAGGCAACGTCAACGCCTGGCGCGACAACTCGCAAAAGCAATGGAGTCCACTGACGGGATCCGCTATCACGCGGATCTGAAGAGCAGGAGAGGCAAACAGCCTCAACAAACAATGAATGGCAGCTCCTCCAAGCCGCCAACGAATGAATGGATCCGTGTCAAACGGAATCGTTCAACACTTGATGAGCGCATTCGCAAGCGCCGCGCACTGTCAGCGCAAGCACGAGCTCAAGTCCAAGAAGCCCGCAGAAGACTGCAGAAAGAAGTGGCCAAAAAGCCGCCACCAACCCGCCAAGTCTGGAGGCCGAAGTATGAAGCAGCGATTCATGCTAAAAAGCAACCTTTGCAGCATTCAGCAAAAGTTCAACCTCCGGTGAACCAACCTAAATCGCTAATAATTCCCATAGCTACTCCGGGAGATCACGCAGAATCATCCCGAAGAAAAAAGTCAGTTTTGGAACGCCTCGGTCCACTTCCCGATGGACGATGCAAAGCTCCAATTCAAGAACGCAACATGCTGGGGGTCGCCGTCACCTCCAACATGACAAAGAGATCGGGGCAGCTAGGCGCACCAATTTGCGCATTGAAGTCCAGGAGCCCGCTGAGAACTCACGCCCACAAAGGCACGTTTCGAGGCGCGTGACTTTTGAAAGCCCAAAGAAGGCAGTTCGCCCTCAGAAGGAAACATTGTCGTCTGGTGATGATAGCGTTATACCTGAGAAGTCGTGCCAACACATGATAGGTTACTCCGACCTTCAAGCAGACGAGTTATACTATCGTGTTGGGGGTACGAGTGAAACCAGGAAAAAGAGTCCTCGAGAACTAGAAACTCAATGCCCCTGTTCCAAACTCATTCGGGCAGTATTGTCTGAGTGTAACTGCATCAAGACGGTCCCTGAAAGAATTTCGGTTTTCGAAAGACTCAGTACCGAAACGCCAAAACCAAGGCATAGGCATTTCCGACAGAGAAGAACGGTGGTTGAAGATGGAGAGTTTCCGAGGGTCACCACTAACATGACCAGCAAAGGAACATCGGCACGGGATAATCCCAAGTCGATTCCGGAAGCATCCCGACGTATAACACGTCTGCAGTCTAGAGCCATCATACGAGCAACTTATGGTAGGATTCTGACAAGATTACCTTCAGAAGATGAATAATCGGATGCCGGCTCTGCGGTCGCATTAGATAATACCGTATCCAGCGAGGGACAACCCCGCGAGTCACTTATGATCAGTGCAGAACAAGTGGCCAAGATGCTCGAAGAGGCCATGGCTAAACAACAGGAGAGCTTCAGGTTTGAAATGCAGATGGCCATGCAGAATATGAGAGAAATACATGACCAACAAATCCAAGCACTGACAAACCAGCAAGGCGAACCAAGTCGTCGTAACCAGGTTAATCAGGAAGATGAGGACACAAATGCGAATGAAGCTCATAATGTCAATAATCCTCCCGTCAATGCAGGGGGTGGTAACGAGAATGCTAGCGAAAACACAGGTGAAAGTTTGAAGATTAAAAACCTCAAGAGCAAAATCAATACGTTGATTTCCGCTCAAGAGATGAAGAAGACGGGCATTCCTTATCCATACCCAAGAGAATGGGAATCAATCCCGTATTCGGCGATGTTCAATCTAATTAACTTCACACCGTTTAATGGGATGGGTTCACCCACTCAGCATTTGATTTACTTCAAATCACACCTGGGAGTTATCTCTTGTAATGAGCCTCTGATGGTACGGTCCTTCGTTGGCACTCTTCGTGGAGCCACATTCGATTGGTATCGTCGCCTCAAGCCAGGAAGTGTGAATAGCTGGGACGACATGGAGACTAAATTCCTCACTAACTTCTTCAACGACAACACCGAGATATCCATCGGATCATTGCTTGACGAGAAACAAAAGGACGGGGAATTGGTTGATACCTTCGTCAAAAGGTTCCGGAACAAGGCGATGAACTGTCGGGACCCGATCACTGAGGAGTTCATTCTCCAGACTTACCACAACAACCTCGCATTGGACGTGTTGGAAGCAATGAGGACAGCTCCATCCAAAACATGGAAGGATTTGAAGGTCCGAGGAGAGCAAGCCGAGCGATTCCTCAGAAGGAAGAAGGCGGAAAGAGGCCAACAGGCGACGAATGCTCCATAGCAGAATTTCGTCCCACGAGGAAAAGGTAAGGCACATGCTAATGCAGTTGATGCTAATCAAACTTTCCAATTGCAACCTCAGCAACAGCAGCAGCAACGAGTACCACAACAATCGCAGTCACAATGACAACAACGACCTCAGAAGCAGAAATCTTCGGAGCCAAGATTTCCTAAGGTGTACTCCTTCAAAGATGACGAAGTTCCCGGCATCTTTAAGTACCTGTTGGAAAATAACAAAATCTAGCTGCCGTCTATCGTGGATCAAGAAGGGGCTAGCAAAGTGACGGATCCGAAGTATTACGCATACCATAGAGCGGTCCATCACCCTACAAAGTCATGCTACCATCTTAAGGATAAAATCCAGGCGTTAATTGATGTAGGCGTCATAACCCCGAAGCCGTCCAAGAATGTCGGAGCAAATGCAGTATCAATCAGCTTTGGATCAGTGCCCACAGCATGGTTTGAACCAGAACGCATCACCAAAGTTAGAATGAAGATAGTGAATGACGACCCATATGGACAGCGCCAAAAAGGACTTGTGCCACACACAGCCCCAAATGGCGAAATCCTCTGGGTCCATCCTGATCTTATTGAAGACGATCAGTGGGCGACTTCCTCGACCAGAAAGGGTAAGGGCAAGTCCTGCAATGCTACCTCCATGATCTTCGAAGAGGATGGTAATGAAGCTCCTACCTTCCCGCTCTCCGAAGAAGAACAAGAAGTCTTTGCCACTAGAAGCAGAAATGAGTATCACTTCAGCTATCCATCACCTAGTGATCAGTTAGCTGAGCAGGGGGTGACTAAGCAAGGACCAGCCAAAACTCTCACGGAGCTGGGTGTGATTACGACTCCTAAACCGATTGAAGAAGCTTGATGACAACCGGTTAATAAACAGAAAGAAAAGAAGCCCCAGGAGGTTCAGAATCCGAAGCAGTCTCGTTTTAATCGTCCGATTGGAAGAGATAAACCAGAAAGCTCGAACACTCTGCACGTCTTCGATATTATGGCTCAACTAGCTAACATCCCAGCGCGGATAACATTGTATGATTTTCTACGGTTGTCTAAAGAAACCAGGGAAGCCTCGCAAGAAGCCTTGGCCAATTCAGAAGTGTTCCTTACTCGGATCAAGCCGGCACTTGAAGAGCCAGAACCGTTAATTCAACACTACAATATAGCGGCTAAAAACATTCCCTGCATTACCTTCACCAAAGAGGATATGCAGACGAAGAATTCAAACCATGATCGACCCCTATATTTCATTGGGTACATTGGCTCCAGCAAAGTCAACCGAATCCAAGTCGATCCGGGTTCTGCTGTAAGTTGGTGTCCACAGGCACTGTTATCTATGGATTCAATACTAGCGGGTCAAGACCCTTGGGTAAGATCCGGATAAAATGTCAAATGGGTGATTTGAAGACAGAAGTCACATGTTATGTGATCGATGCCGAGACTTCATATAACTTACTATTGGGACGACCTTGAATCCATAATAACGTTATAATCCCCTCCACTCTCCATCAGTGTTTGAAATATGTTGACACTGATAATAAGGTTAGGACGGTGGTCGCGGATAAGCAACCATTCAAAGGGTATGAGAATTATTTCACTGATTCCCTCCTTTATGGTAACGAATCAATGGAGGTTATGTTTTAAACGACATTGTACCCTTTGTAATCAACCTTGACGATGAACAATCGTCAGATGGCAGTTGTAACTGGCAACTTGCCAATAATGAAATAAATAATGATTTAGAGTACTCACTGTCTCTTGATGATGTGATAAAAGAATTGTATGATAATCCCGATTTATATATGCCGCTTTGATCGTCCTATGTAGCAAAGAAACGCCTCCAGCATTCTTTCGGAACAACCCTGGTCATTCCTACCAAAATAGGAGGCGAAAGATAAGTGATTTACAGTAAAGGAGAGGGTTTTCCATTACCAGATCATTTCTTAAGGGAAGATGAGGATGATGACAAACCTGGCAGCATTTATCTAAGTATAGTCCGGAAGCGCGCAAGCTCATGGAAAAATAGGGATATGATTTCACACTCGGAGAAGGTTTATACTTCGATCGAGGTCCCCATATTCCAGCCAAAGTAGCGTATGTACCAAAAGGGAAACTGGATGATTATTATAAATTCAGACGAGGGTTAGGGAATGAATCTTCTTCAGAAGACGAATGTTGCTGGTTAATCAATAACCAATCATCTGAGCAATACAAAGATGGGTACCCGTCAGATTCCTCGGAATGGGATTCCGATGCAAGTCTGGGGGAAGCATTCAAAGCCCTAATGGCGAACATGGCTACAGCTGATCCGTCCACAATGAAGAACGATGATCAAATGCCAACATGGGAAGACCCGTGGGTTCATCACCTGAACATGCAGTATAGTGATAGGTTCGAACAGAGAGAACCCCCCACTGAAGATAAAATAGTCCAAATTAATATAGGTGACGAGGCCAACCCAAAGACTATATTCATCAGCGATAGTCTTCCCTCAAATGAGAGGGAGGAATTAATTGCTCTCATTAGGGAATATATTAACGTCTTTACTTGGAACTATGAAAACATGCCAGGACTCGACCCCAGTGTAGCAATGCACCGCCTCGATATCAAGTCGGATGCCAAACCTGTCAAACAACAGCAAAGACGGTTTCGTCCGCAGATTATGGAAGCCATTGAGGCAGATGTTAAGAAATTGATCGAATCAGGATTTATCCGAGAGGAGCAACATCTAGACTGGCTAGCTAATATCGTTCCAGTCATGGAGAAAAACGGTAAAATCAGGATTTGCATCAACTTCAGGGACCTGAATACGGCATGTCCAAAAGACGACTTTCTTCTCCCAATCACAGATGTCATTATCGACAATACGTGCGGGTTTGAGAGAATGTCCTTTATGGATGGCTTTTCAGGATATAACCAAATCAAGATGCACCCTTCGTGAAATAACACCTGTCATACCGTGTATATCCGACCAGATCAAGATCGCGCGGTGGTCCACGGATTAACCCCGGCACAGGCAAAGAACCCACACAAGCAAGAGACCGTGCAGGCGCCACGTACCAGCGAGCAATGACTAAGATTTTCCAAGAACATCTCAGAAAAACAGTCGAATGTTACGTTGATGATTTGGTTGTAAAAAGACGTAACAAAGAAGATCACATCAAGGACTTGAAGACGATGTTCGATCTCATGCGGAGTCATCAATTGAAGATGAACCACACTAAATCCTTCCTTGGAATGTCCAGCGAAAAATTCCTTGGATTCGTCGTCACCACTAAAGGTATACATATCGATCATGATAAGGTGAATGTGATACATGAACTGCAACCCCCTAGAAATATAAGAGAGCTCAGAGGATTGCAAGGGCGGTTAGCTTACATCCGGCGGTTCATCTCAAATCTTTCTAGGAAGTGCCAACCATTCTCTAAACTAAACAAGAAAGGGGTGTCTTTTATCTGGGACGACGCCTGCCAAAAAGCATTCGAAGATATCAAAACATATCTGACGAATCCTCCTGTTCTCATTGCACCAAAATCAGGTAGACCGTTCTTGATTTATCTCAAGGCGATGAACCACTCGATAAGTGCTTTATTAGTACAAGACGATGATAATGGTCACGATCATGCAGTCTATTACCTAAGTCGGACCTTGGTAGGCGCTGAGTCTTGATATCCGATGATTAAGAAAGAATGCCTCGCATTGGTATTCGCAGTGCAAAAGATGCGGCATTACCTGGTTGGACAGACGATTTACATCATTTCTAACGTTAATCCAGTACGGGTATTTATGACGCAACCGGTCTCTATGAATTGGTGGTTAGCGAAGTGGGCCCTTATCTTGTCCCAATATGATTTGCACTTCAAATAGCAGAAGTCGATCAAAGGACAAGCGATTTGTGATCTTTTGGTGGCAAACCCGACAACGGATACGGCAGAAGTATATGATGACTTGCCGGATGAAACCCACGAGGTTAACACTACATCGCACCAACAAGTATGTCAATTATACTTTGATGGTGCTTCGAGAGCAATTAATAGGGCAATAACCCCCAGATGTCCTAAAGTCTCCTCCGGAGTTGGAGTTGTCTTGGTTTCACCGGGGATGCATGTGATGCCTCGTGCTTATTCACTGACTAGTCCATATTCCAATAACATAGCTGAGTACAATGCGCTTCTCATTGGACTCAGTTTCGCCAAGGAGCTGGGGGTCGAATATCTCAAAGCTTTTGGAGATTCTCAATTGATAGTCAACCAAGTCCGTGGAGAGTATGAAGTCAGGAACCAAGACCTGATCCCGTACCACCAGGAGGCCATCAAAATGGCAGATTCTTTTGAAGAATTCTTTATTGAATACATCCCTCGTCTCCAAAACGCTTATGCGGATACACTGGCAGCACTAGCGGTATCACTTGCGTAGCCTCCCGAAACTGAGCTATTAGTCACAGTAAGGACGCATCAACTCTGCATACCCATATACGATATGGATATTGAAGAGGAAGATGATAGAAACATAAGCGCCAAGGAGGTGAATTCAACTCAAATTGGGTCTGAGTCCCGAGATTGGTGTTTTCCTATCATTGACTACGTCCAATATGGTATTTTGCCAGAGGATGTAAAAGAAAGAGAATCAATCCGCCGAAGAGCACCAAGATTCTTCTATAATACTAAGACCCATACGTTATACCGTAGAGGGTACGATGGTTTGTTACTCCGATGCCTTTCGAACAAAGAAGCAGAAGAAGTTCTTAAGGAAGCACACGAAGGAGAATGTGGTGCGCATCAGCCCGGTCCCAAACTGTATGATCGCATCAGGAGAATGTGATATTTTTGGCCAACAATAGTTCATGACGCAATCGAATATGCCCGAGAGTGTCATGCTTGTCAAATACATGCAAATTATATGCACCAACCACCAGAGCGTTTACACACGTCAACCACATCTTGGCCGTTCGAGACATGGGGTATGGACATTGTCGGTCCTATTTTTCCCCCTTCAGTCAAAGGTGATCGATTCATTCTCGCAATCACGGATTACTTTTCAAAGTGGGCTAAAGCGATTCCGCTTAGAGAAGTAAAGACGAACAACGTCATCAATTTCATCAAACATCATGTCATATACTGACATGGCATGCCAAGACGGATCATTCATGACAACGGTCCATAGTTCATAAGCAACACCTTCGTCAGGTTTTGTGACAAGTTCAAAATTCAAGATATTTTGTCAACAACTTATTATCCCGCTGCGAATGGATTAGCTAAGGTGTTTAACAAGACGATCATTAAGATCCTGTCAAAGCTCATGAAGACCAATAAACGAGACTGGGATGATAAACTCGGTGAAGCACTCTGGGCTTATCGTACCACCATACACACACCTACAGGAGCTACCCCATATTCGTTGGTATACGGATGTAAAGCTGTGCTACCATTGGAAATCCAAATCCCATCCCTTCGGATCGCTCTCACAACTGAGATGATGACAGAAGAACAACATCAGAAACGTCTCGAAGAACTCGAAATGTTGGATGAAAAGCGCTTGGAAGCTCAACAACACATTGAGTTTTATCAAGCCAGAATATCTAGGGCTTTTAACAAAAGAGTCCGACAGAGAAGATTCAAGGAAGGAGATCTGGTCCTCGCTGCTCGCCAACCGATAATCCTCAACTCCAAGAAGAAAGGTAAATTTGAACCCAAATGGGAAGGACCGTTTGTGATAGACACAGTCTACTCAAATGGTGTATATCGCCTGATTACTCAAGAGGGCGCCAAGCAATTAATGCCAATAAATGGGAAGTTCTTGAAAAAGTACTATCCCTAGTACATTCAGGATAACCCATTTACCGGGAAGTTCCTTGAAGAATATTATACTTAATATTCTAGAGGATAACCCAAAATCATTTTCACCACCAAAATCCCTGATCAATTTCAATTGACAGTGAGTCTACAAAAAGTGTTTTTCTGGCCCAAACCACCAGCAAATTCCCCTCTTGACTCTTTCCATGAACAAGAGGTCCACTTTCAGTTCAGAGTCTCCTTTCGATAAACGAAAGAACCCCTTCTTTTTCTCTTTGGTTAAGCCTTCTCATGGTTATAACCGAAGTTGAAATTTCACTTCGATAAATAAAAAAACTCATCCTCAGATTAGATAACCAATCCTATAAAAGATAAGTTTATCTAGATCTTCCAGATTCTCGGAGTGGAGATCCCACTTCTAGTTTCTTTTGCACTGGAAATAGAATATAAAATTCTTCCTTTCTAGAACCAAGGAATAAAATATAAAATTCTTCCTTCTTTGTATTCGGGTTCGCCTTCACCCTAAAAGAAGACCGGGAAATAGAATATAAAATTCTTCCTTTCCCGCACCAACCTTTTCCAAGAATTTATCAATCTAGGATTCATCCTAGGAAGTTTATCCCGAATCCTAAGCAGGGATAAGTCTGCGCCTAATACGTGCTGCCGGTTTAGTCTTTCTCCATAGAAAAAGACACCAGAGTTTGATTCTGGGGTTTTCTATCCCGAAGCCTAAGTAGGGATAAGTCAGCGTCTAATACACGTTGCCGAGTAGCCTATTCCTGTAACAATGGCGAAGTCTATGTATTCGACATCATAGCACAAAGTCTCAGAGAGTTCATTCTCTTAGCACAACATTACATGCGGAAAGGATTTAGACAATCCGTATGCTAGCCCGACTCAAACGGTAGTCGGTAAAGGCTAATCAAATCCGTTGAAGGCTGGGGTTAGCCAAAAATCCTAAAGTCAACACCTAACACGTGTCGTCGGGCAGCCTATTCCCGTAACAATGGCGAAGTCTATATATTCGACATCATAGCACAAAGTCTCAGAGAATTCACTCTCTTAGCACAACGTTACATGCAGAACGGATTTAGACAATCCGCATGCTAGCCCGACTCAAACGGTAGTCGGTAAAGGCTAATCAAATCCGTTGAAAGCTCGAGGATCCAACAAAAATCAGATCTTGAAGGAAGCTCGAACCACGTGCTCGAGGGGCCTGAGAGAAATTTTATATATGGAAATTTTAAGGGATTTTTCAGTCTAAGATCAAGAGGAAAGGTAGATCTAAGAAAAATTTAAATGTTTGAAGGAGAAAAGATGCACGAGGGAAGAGAAAAAATCCAAAAGAGGGGGATGGGGTGGCTGGCCCTAGAGAGGAGAAAAGAGCCCCTTTTATAGTGTTGGACCAGGTTAAACCGGACCAGACCGGGTTGAACCAGACCAGACCAGGATAAATCAGTTCAAACAAGGTTGAACCAGACCAGACCAGGCTGAACCAGACCAGACCAGGCTGAACCAGACCAGACCTGCCTGAACCAGTCCTGAACCAGGTTGAACCAGTTCTGAACCAGTTTGAACCAGATTTGAACCAAAATTCAAATTGGAGCTGAACCGAGTGTCGAAACGACTTCAAATCGACCGACGGTTCAGTCCCTTATTTATTCATTCCTCTCCCATATATTCGAAAGGGTCGGAGGATTTTTTGAACCTAATTACTACCTTTTTGGGTCATTATCAGACCGGTTCAGCTAATTCTTAATACTCCAATAAGGTATACGAGTATAAACTATTCCCTATTTTTGTTGAGAAGTTTCTGGAGAGTATTTTTCTAAAAATATTCTTAAGGATAACTCAACAACACTCCGAAAAGTATAAGAGTATAAACTACTTCTCAAGACTCCAACAGACGTATGAGTATAAACTATGTCAAACGCCGGACAACGCGTTACAAATGAAGACTCAACGCCAACAATCGATGGTCGGTTCATGTTGAAATAGCAAACACGAGCTAAAGATCAGAAAATCAGGAATTGACTTCAAATTCAAAATTCCAACAACGGTCAGACAATAAATGCAGCACCGGAACCCTTGCAGACATTCGACAAAGCACCGAATAGCCTGGAGGATTGAAGGAATCAAGAGTAGAAGCCATTCCAAAGTCTCGTTACACTGACTGAAGGTTGGGATAATCATATCCAAAGTATTCCAGACTCTTCTATAAAAGAATGAGGCTAAAATACTTTAGAGGGGGTATCTGTAGGCGTATAAAACTGCTTATAGGTCCCTTAACACAGCTCGGCATGGTGATTCGACAAACCAACGAACCATCGGGCGACATATCCAAGTATGATCGTTAGACAAAACACCGAAGCCAAGTGACACGCGACGAAGCGGGTTAACGAGGCGACGAGGTTAACGAACCACACACAAACAACGGAATACATCCAATCGTGTGCGTAATCAAGATAACGGGTCGATGAATCAACGAGTCATCCAACTGTAGAGTCCACCAAATCAAACAACGATCGGGAGCGGACTCGAACTCCAAGGCGGATTTACTGCCAAATCAGGATCCAGACTGCCAAATCAGAGTCCAGATCAACAATGAAGCTCGGATAAACCACGAAACCGTAAAACCGAAAAACGGACAAAATGGTACCACACCCGGAGGGCTAGGCCAAAGGGGAGCCACCAAGGTGGCTCACCGAGCCACCCCTTGGTGGCTCGGTGGCCAGACTCGGACTCTCAAATCTGGTTCTTGGCGATCATCCATGCCAAATAAGGCAGGAGTTCGAGAGAGATCAGATCTGAGATCCACACGGTTATCCTCCAGATCAAAACTTGGTTTTTGATCCCGAGAAGAGTATCGATTTCGCTTGGTCGATTTCGATTACTAAAGGCTATTATTTCCTTGGTGAAATAGTACCCCCGACTGTTATTTCGTTCATGAAATAATACTCGTCATACCGTGTAGATCTGACCGGATCTAGATCGTGCGGTGGTCTACGGATTAACCCCGGCGCAGGCGAAGAACCCACACAAGCAAGAGACCGCAAAACAGGATCTTGCGACTTGTTCGAGAAAAGGAAAGTTGTAATTTTTTCTTTTTTTCTTTGATTTTGTTGTAACCGAATCTTATAAAAAGACCGGATCTTTTGTAACCGAAAAACTGTTGCACAAGAACACAATGACTTCAATGAAAATGATTTTCCCCACAAACAGTACCTTTGTTCTCACTATGATTAATGGAAGAACTACTATTAGCTATAAGGAGGTGACCTTAGTGTTGGTGAATTATGAGTTGAGGAAGAGTGTTGATGAGTCCTCCGAGAAGACATCGAGAGATGCATTAGTAGTTCAAGGCCGTGGTTCAAACCGAAGCAGGAGGTCGCAGTCCAGAGGTGCACATCGTGGGATTCGTAGGAATCAATGTGCTTTTTGTTAAGAGGATGGACATTAGAAAGCTGAATGCCCAAAGTTAGATCGAGCTGAGAAGAATAAGGGGAAGGCTGTACAAGCTTCAAAGGTGAATGTTGTCAAGACTGGTGGCAACAATTCAGATTCGGATTCTTCAGGCTATTTGTTATCCGCACTACCATCAGTTTGTGATGCCGACTCTACGGAGTGGATGTTGGATTTGGGTGCTTCTTACCACGTTTGCCCTAGGAGGGATTGGTTCTCCAGCTTTCAGAAGTTAGAAAGAGAGGATGTCGTACTCATGGGTAATGGACATGCATTCTCTATTGGTGGTATTGGTACTATTCGGATTAGAATGAGTGATGGGATGATGCGAGAGTTGGATGATGTGAGGTTCGTTCCGCAATTGAAGATGAACATCATTTCACTTGGAGCTTTGGAGGCAGCAGGATATAGGGTGATCTTAGTGGATGCACGTTTGAAGGTCACATTAGGGTCCATGATTGTGATGAAGGGCGTAAGAATGAGCAATTTGTATTATTTTCTTGGAAGCACGACGATTGATCGGGAGCTGACGACTTCATCAGATTCAGCTAGACTGTGGCGTTGTTTGATGCTGGGTTATTTGATTGGTAATGTTACGCATAGGTTGTTGAGGAGTGCTTTGACCTGCAGTTTGAAGACCTATGAACCAATTGGTATGAGCAAGAAGATCGAGGTGAAGTTTGGCATTTCTATCCATCATTCGAGGGGTCTTCTGAGGGGTGTTCATTCAGGCATTCGAGGGTCTTCCAAGAGAGCATCATTGGGAGGCAATATGTATGTGGTTTCCGCAGTTGGGGATTGCTCTAGGTATTGGTGCGTTGCAACCAAGTCCCGTTGGTGTGAAGTCCTAGAAGCCCGTAACAGATGGAGGAAGTGTGTTCGTAGAAAGATAACCCGACGTTCTGATTATGGTAGGGGTTCTTGTTGACCTTCTTGTTTTGATGATGATTTATAAATAATTTACTTCTAATATTGTTTGTCTAGTATTTGTGTTTTTGTATCAATTATAGACAAACAACATGTTGGAGGATGGATGGAATCGAGCCTCAACGATCATATCAAATGGAGGTTGACGGAATAGTGGTTGAAGCCTATGCAGTTCATATTCAAGATCTAAGTTCAAGCTTCATCCGCAAGTTTACCAAGTCAAGCCTATTGAAGATTCAGATCAAGCTTGGGTAATATTAGTTTAGGAGTTTATATTAATGTGTTAGTACTTTAAGCTCAATATCATATACACACACATTTTATTGTTTTCTATGTATATATATATATAGTTATTTATATACACATCTTGGCTTTTGGTTTTATCCACAAACAAAGTTTTTACAAATAAATTCCAAAATTATGTATACATGTTTGTTCTCTATGTGGTTATGTTTTTTTGGTTTAATTTCATAGATATGAAACAAATATATATTCACATACATACTCATATGTTTCATATTCTATTATATTTGTGAAAATGTTGTATTTATTGTTTATAGACTTCATAACAATAGTTTATATCTTCTTTTAAGTCTATAAAATCATTTTGTAAAGTTTCAAAATATGGTTTAGCCAAAATGCCAAAATTCATATGTTTATATTTTTATGTTTTGGACTATTTTGCAAAATGATGATATTTTATATTTGGGAAGTCCTATTTGAAAACCAATTTTTGTAGCATGTATATTATCATGTCTACAATTATTTTCCAAAGTTTTACATTTTTCTGAATTTATTTGATATTTTTAAATCCAGTTTAAAGTTGAGTTTTTCTGCGCACTTCATGTCTGTGCATGTTTAGTCGACTCATAAGTCGACTCACGAAGTGCAACACAGTTATGATTTTTCTTCTGCTGAGTCGACTTATATAAGCTGACTCATTAGTCGACTCATAAGTCGACTCATAAGTTGACTTATGAAAGAGCAGTTGCACAGTAACAGCTAGTTTCCAGCAGTGTTTTCTGGAGGCTTTTTTATCTTTTCAGTTGGGTTTTAGCTGAGGTTTTGGGTGGCTATATATACCCCCTTACTCTCATGTTTCACTATAACTAAGAAAATATTTTAATCAAGTTTAACAAGGGTTTAAGTTTGTTTAAAGGTGTTTAAAGCCTTGTTTCAAAGTTTCGGTTTTGTGAAGATAATTTCACAAGAGGAAGAAGAGATCATTCTTTGGTGTTTGAGCTTCAACTCATCTCTCTCTCTCTCTCTTGATCTATAGAGAAGTTTTCCTAAACTCATTCTAGCTATTTATTGTTTTGTTTCTAATTTCCATAAGCTAGATTTATATTGAGTTTAGTTAAATTGTTTTTATTGAATCTCTTTGTTCACACACAACCTATTGAGCTTATAGTATTTACATTCATAGTATATTTTGGATTGTGGGGTTTGTGACTTAGAGTTGTGCCTAATTGAGTTCTCACTTTATTTAGAGAACAATCATTTGTTGTGCTTAATTTGTGAAATTCACTTTGTAATACACTTGTACACCGAGAGGAGTGTGTGGTGAGGACGGAGTCGATACAGAGAGGAGTGGCGTCAGTGGCCTAGTAAGAGGTGATAATTCTGAGCACTTGAGGGAGTCGATACATGAGGACCAACACTTGAGGTTGTAGTTTTTGTATGTACTTTGTGAGGATTTGTGAGAGTTGTCGGTTGACTTGATAACCGAGTTTGTAGAGTTTTTGATTAGCTAGAAAACCGAGTGTGTAGAGAAGTTCCGGCTTCCAAACCGGGTTGTGTAGTGGATTCTCCTCGAGAGTGGGGAGCGGGGACGTAGGACGGAAGGTCCGAACCTCGTGAACATATAGCGTGTTTGGTTTGCATTGGCGTACTTATAACTCTTCATCTTATAGCCTATTACATCTTGTTTATATTATCCACTAGTTTGTTTTCACTCTTGTGATAGTTTAAATATATCCTTGCATATACCATATAGTATATCTCATTGCTAGGATATATCAACTTAGTTATATTGCTTATTCTTGCTCATATCATATTGTATATCTATCTTGCAAGAATAATTTGTTTATTAGTTTTAATTGGTATAAAATCGGATTAGATTAGCATAAACCCTATTCACCCCCCTCTAGGGTTTTTTCCTAGTGGCATTAGGGTCTAACAATTGGTATCAGAGCTTGGTGCTCTTTGATTTAAGGTCTAATCGTCTTGAGTTAAAGATCCAAGTTATCTTTCTTGTGCTAATCTAGTTTTTAGATTATTTGTATCTTGCTTGCATATAATTTATATCATGGATATGCACGGTGCACCTAGTCTTGGTTATGCCATTAATGTTGCTCCTAGGATTAATAACTTTCCCTATGCCCAATGGTGTGTTAGATTTAAACTATTTGTTAGATCTAAAAATATTAATTTATGGAAAGTTATTGAGGATGCTTATATTATGCCCACATTGGAGAAATCTAAGTGGAGTAATCATGATAAAAAGATGTTTACTATGAACAAGCTTGTGTTAGAATTTCTAATTGATGCTTTTGGCTTATCCTTTTCTAACAAGCTTGATTCTTTTGATAGTACTTACACATTGTGAAAACTTATAGAAGCATATCAAGGGAATTTGGAGGCAATCCGACAAGCTTTGGAGGATTCCGCTTCTAATTCATGTGGAGCTTCATCTTCATCGTGCACACGGCCACTAGGCGATTGCCCTAGTGTAGTAAGCGATTCGGAATCCAATAGTGATATATCCATTAATGAACTCGCTTGTGTATATGATAGATTAATGCATGCCTACACTAAGTTGCATAATAATTTTATAGATTTGAAAAGCAAGCATGTTAATTTGAAATCCGATCATGAGTTGCTAGGTTCCAAATTTAATGTCATTGCAAAAGAAAATGATGCTCTTAAAGTAAACAATGATATGTTAAATTTGGAACATAATAATTTAAAATTGGATATTGTTAACTTGACTCATGACAAAAATAATGCCATGTTAGAAGTTGAGAACATAAAAAATAATACTGCTTCTTTTATAAATGACTATTTATGTTCTACTTCTAATAAAAGTACATATGTGCCTAATAATAAAGATTTGAATCTTGTGAATAAACGCATTTCATCTTTAGATTCAACTTTGAGAATATGCATTGATAACCATAAGAAGCTTATGAATATGTGTGCCAAGTCTAGTGCAAACAAGTCATCATCCACTCATTATGCACACATATATAGCAAAGTTTATAAGTACTCTATTTACAGCCGCAAATGCCATATAGCTAAAATTTTCTATGATGCACAAAAACATAAATATGTCAATGCTCCTTGTGCATCTCATCAAGTTTCTTCATCACATGTACACACACATGCACCCATTGTTCATCATAAGCATGCTCATGTGTATAAATGTGATCTTTGTGGTGGATTTGGCCATTTGGCAAGATTTTGTTATGATTTGAAAAAATATTCAAACTTACCAAATTTCTCAAGTAAACCACCTTTGTTTAATGATGTTTCTCATTTGCGAAATAATTTAAAAGAAAAATCTTTATTTGCAAATGATTTCCGTGCACGCCCACTTGGTCAACATAAATCATTTAACCCTCTTCATTGCACCTATTGTAATCGGAAAGGTCATGTGTATAATTTTTGTTTTGACCGTGCTAGTGCACCATATGTGCCCAAGAGGGTTCATAACCCTAGGACTTTGAGCTTCATTGATAGGGGTCATGTTCCTAAATAATCCGGCACCAAGAATGCTTGGGTGCCAAAATAATTTTTAACCAAGAACTTAATATTTTTTTTCTTTTTCTTGGTTTTTAAAATATGTTTTGAAAATTATGTTTTTAAAATTTTTTAATATGAAAATAATTTTTCTTTGATCAATTCTTTTGTTTTCATGATCATTAGTTTCGATTTTTGTTGAGAGGTTTGTATTTATATAACCCCCCCGGGTTTATTGGGTGTTTATTTCCTAAATCATGTTTACCGGGTGCTAAAATGATTATATGGGTTGGAACAAGCTTAAGAGCTTGATGTTGTTGCCTCTCTTAGAAATTGTGTTTTGATTTATTGCTTTGAATTTATTATATTTCACCTATATGATGATATTTGTGTGTTTGTGCTTATGGATCATCTATTCGTGTCTTATAATGTATTCTATGAGTAGTTTGATCAAGTTATACAAAAAAAATTTTCTTCTTTGATCAAACATTGTTTTTGGACTCAAATCTTAATTTATGACTTCATTTGAGTGATTTGTTTTCACTTGAAATTTTTTTTCATGGTTCTCATGTTTTCCTCACTCCTTTGTTTTTATAAATCTATTTTTATACACTATGTTTTTATAATTGTGTAATGAGACACTTCTTTCATAAATGACATATTAATATGTGTTCTCATTGTCTTGTTTATATGTGAGTTATGTTTAGCATATCTTTCATTTATGCTTACTCACATGTTTTTGCCTTAGCTTTCATTTCATATATTCTATATGACATTTTGATAGGGGGAGCTATTCTCTATACTTGTTTTATACTCACTCATGCATATTGATAGGGGGAGCTTTCGCTCTCGTCATTCTTGATTGTTTCCCCTTTTTGATGTTGCCAAAGGGGGAGAAATATTGTAAGTATACATTTCCTTGTTTATATACATGTGAATTATAATTTATATATTTATTTCCTTTCATGCATAAATCTTTTTGTAAATTGTTTGTCATTATCAAAAAGGGGGAGATTGTTGATCTTCTTATTTTGATGATGATTTATAAACAATTTATTTCTAATGTTGTTTTTCTAGTGTTTGTGTTTTTGTATCAATTGTAGACAAACAACATGTTAGAGGATGGATAGAATCAAGCCTCAATGATCATATCAAATAGAGGTTGGTGGAATAGTGGTTGAAGCCTATGCAATTCATATCCAAGATCCAAGTTCAAGCTTCATTCGCAAGTTTACCAAGTTAAGCCTATTGAAGATTCAGATTAAGCTTGGGTAACATTAGTTTAAGAGTTTATATTATGTGTGTTAGTACTTTAAGCTCAATATCATATAAACACATATTTTACTGTTTTGTTTTCTATGTGGATAAGTTATTTTAGATATGAAACAAATATATATTCACATACATACTCATATGTTTCATATTCTATTATATTTGTGAAAATATTGTATTTATTGTTTATAGACTTCATAACAATAGTTTATATCTTCCTTTAAGTCTATAAAATCATTTTGTAAAGTTTCAAAATATGGTTTAGCCAAAATGTCATAATTCATATGTTTATATTTTCATATTTTGGACTATTTTGCAAAATAATAATATTTTATATTTGGGAGGTCCTTTTTGAAAACTAGTTTTTGTAGCATGTGTATTATCACGTCTAAAATCATTTTCCAAAGTTTTATATTTTTCTAAATTTATTTGATATTTTTAAACTCAGTTTAAAGTTGAGTTTTTCTGTGCACTTCAGGCCTGTGCATGTTTAGTCGACTCATTAGTCGACTCACGAAGTGCAGCGCAATTATAATTTTTCTTCTGCTGAGTCGACTTATATAAGCCGACTCATTAGTCGACTCATAAGTCGACTCATGAGTCGACTCATAAGTCGACTTATGAAAGAGTCGTTGCACAGTAACGACTAGTTTCCATGTAACAACCGTAAATTTTAATACGTATTTAAATAAAATTTTCTAGTATTCAAATATTATATTATATTTTATTAATACTTTTCCTAATTTTTGGAATTTTCTGAGTTTTCAAAATAAATAAATAATAAAACATATAGTCTTGTATTTTAATTCCGCTAAATATTAATTTACGGTTTAGTGATTTTTATATATAATCATTTGGTGATTAATATTATTAATGACCTTGTTATTATTGATGTAAACTTGAGCATAGTATAGTAGTATATAAATATTAATAAAAAGATTTTTGGTTGATTATTAATTATTAATATAATTCAGAATTTTAGGTGAAATTTTCGAATTTTCCCTCTCATATTTTTCTCATTTGAATTTGAATTCTTTCCATAACTCCAATCAATCAATTCCCTAATCACCTTTTAACTATTTCCTTTTCACTCCCTTAATTTTCTCCCCCCAAATCACGTGCATATCACTCTCTCCCCTTCCAAAAAAAAGAGAAAATCTTTATTTTCTCCCCATACCCGTACACCCTCTCTCTCTCTCTCTCTCCATCAGTACAACCCCCAAAAGAAAATCCCCTCTTTTTCTTCTTCTTCTTCTTTCTCCCAGCACCGAACCCATCTCCACCACCAAAACCCACGACCCCAACACCGCTCCGCCTCCGTCGAAATCGCCGTTCACCGCTCGCCTCCGACCACAACCCCGACGAACCCGCGCCCAGCCGGCCTCCGCCTCACCTCGCCGCCACAGCAAACCGCCGCCGCCCTTAGCTGCAGCACCGCCGGCAAACCACCACCACGAACCGAACCCGTCGTCGCCACCAGAGCCGCCGCTCCTCCTCGCCGGCAACCACCCGACAGTCCCCTCTCCTCCAGCTCCTGTTCGCCGTCTCCAGAGCCCCATCGGCCTTCCTCTTCCCGCTGTTTGCTGCCTCCGTCGACCCCTCCGACAGCCTCGACGTCGATGACCCCCAGATTCACCTCAGATCCCACCAGAGCCCCATCGGCCTTCCTCTTCCCTCTGTTCGCTGCCTCCGTCGACCCCTCCGACAGCCTCGACGTCGACGACCCCCAGATTCGCCTCAGATCCCACTGCCCTTCGTTGAACAGTCCTCGCCGGAGCTCTTCCCGAGTTCGTCGTTGCGCTCCTCCGTGTCGGATCCGATCTGCATCAAGGCAAGATCTCGCATTTACATTTGTTTCTTAATTAATAATTCATGTCGTAATTAATGTGGTGATTAGATGTAAATAAATTATTTTATGGATAATACTGTGTTAGTATGATGATTACATTTTTGAATATCTGCGTGGAATGATGATTGCGAGCGTACCGTAAAAATTAGATTAATAATGTTTTTAATTGTATTTTTAAGAATTTCGGACATGAAATGACAAGTTATGAATTAAAATTTGAATTTACGATATTTTTATCGAAAGGAAATTAATTAAGGAAAATTTATAAAATAGGAAAATATTATTTTCATGCCGAAAGGAATTATTATATTATAGTATATAAATCCTTGTTATTTTAATTTAGTTGTTATGAGAAATAGTTTTAAAGAATAATTTTGGGGAAAGAATATTATTTTTATGATAGTATGACTGATCGTCGTAGAGCGTGACATTTCATGTGCAAAACGACATCAGTTTCTAGTTTTCTTTTTACCGTATTACTATATGAGAGAATACGTAAGTGCGGATAATTTATATGAGAAGTTCGGATATTCCAGTGGTAAGATGATAGTGAAGCTTCCTCGTTTTTACATTCATGTCGTAGTATTTTGTTTATACATTTCATGATCATTATAGTTTTCATTTCTACTTCATAAAACTGCTTAATCATGTTTAACATGTCATTCTATATTCATGATCTGTTGAGTGTTAAGAACCCTAGTAGTTCATGATTTAGTAGCCTTGAGCGTCATGAACAGACTTAGTGACATGTGTGAGTTAGGCGGTGAACCCGAATTTCCAAATGAGATTATGATTAACTTAGAAAAACGAGAAGAGTTGGGATGGGGAAGTCCTTGTTCATGTGATCGGATATAACTGTTGATGTATCTTCCAGACTCCCCCATGATCCAGTGTAGCTTGGGGTTAGTTTGTTGGGTCAAAGTGAAGCCAGTGTAGTCACTTTGGTCCGTGAATTGAATATTCACCCGGGTTTAACTTGAGTTCGAACCAGGTTGAAAACGGATTACGTGTAGCCCTCTGACCGATCCAGTGTAGCGGCGTATTGGGTATACGTAGAGGATTTGTGAACAGTCAGATATCCGGTGATATGAGTGATGACTTTGTGTGAGAATTGACCAGTGACTTGTTATAGGATGGATTAGTCATAGGAATTAGATTACCAGTTGACTTGAGTATCTCTGTTCATTCTGATAGTAGCAAATGTTCACTTAAATTGCTAGAAGTACAGAATCATGTTCCATCATTATTATTGTTATAGCATGGGTCGTTAGACCGTTTTATTTGTTCATGTGAGATCTTGCCGTGTGCGATGCACACTGACGTACACATGTTTTCTCTGGTGTACATTAGTTATGGACTATGTATTTCTTATTTCCTAGTTGAACTGTTGTTGTAATAAGGGTACGTTTGACCCATATTTTATGTCAGGGATGATTTACTGTTGATGATATGTCTTTTCCTTATTCTGAGTTGTCTTTATATTCTTGCTATTATGATCGGGGACCTGTGACTTCGTATCGTATTTATTTATAGACGCTTAGCGTATTGGATTGAGAAGAAAAGAAAAGAGAAAAAAATAGCAGTGTATATTTCTTCTCAATCTAATACGTCGCGGGCTTGTTCACGTTCCGATTCCCCGGTATTTTGGGAAGCGGGGCGTGACATTCCAGCAGTGTTTTCTGGGGGCTTTTTTATCTTTTCAGTTAGGTTTTAGCTAAGGTTTTGGGTGGCTATATATACCCCTTGCTCTCATCTTTCACTATAACTAAGAAAATATTTTAATCAAGTTTAAAAAGGGTTTAAGTTTGTTTAAAGGTGTTTAAAGCCTTATTTCAAAGTTTCGGTTTTGTGAAGATAATTTCACAAGAGGAAGAAGAGATCATCCTTTGGTGTTTGAGCTTCAACTCATCTCTCTCTCTCTCTCTTGATCTATAGAGAAGTTTTCCTAAACTCATTCTAGCTATTTATTGTTTTGTTTCTAATTTCCATAAGCTAGATTTATATTGAGTTTAGTTAAATTGTTTTTATTGAATCTCTTTGTTCACACATAACCTATTGAGATTATAGTATTTACATTCATAATATATTTTGGGTTGTGGGGTTTGTGACTTAGAGTTGTGCCTAATTGAGTTCTCACTTTGTTTAGTAAACAATCATTTGTTGTGCTTAATTTGTGAAGTTCACTTTGTAATATACTTGTACACCGAGAAGAGTGTGTGGTGAGGACGGAGTCGATACCGACAGGAGTGGCGTCGGTGACCTAGTCAGATGTGATAATTCCGAGCATTTGAGGGAGTCAATACGTGAGGACCAACACTTGAGGTTATACCTTGTGTATGTACTTTGTGAGGATTTGTGAGAGTTGTCGGTTGACTTGATAACCGAGTGTGTAGAGTTTCCGGTTAGCTAGAAAACCGAGTGTGTAGAGAAGTTCTGGCTTCCAAACCGGGTTGTATAGTGGATTCTCCTCGAGAGTAGGGAGCGGGGACGTAGGACGGAAGGTCCGAACCTCGTGAACATATAACGTGTTTGGTTTGCATTGGCGCACTTATAACTGTTCATCTTATAGCCTATTGCATCTTGTTTATATTATCCACTAGTTTGTTTCACCCTTATGATAGTTTAAATATATCCTTGCATATACCATATAGTATATCTCATTGCTAGGATATATCAACTTAGTTATATTGCTTATTCTTGCTCATATCACATTGTATATCTATCTTGCAAGAATAATTTGTTTATTAGTTTTAATTGGTATAAAATCGGATTAGATTAGCATAAAACCTATTCACCCCCCCCTCTAGGGTTCTTTCCTAGTGACATTAGGGTCTAACAGTTCTTTCTTACGATTGTGCCAAGCTCACGGTAATAGGAGACACTTTATTGGTGTGGAAACTTTGAGGCGACGTGATGAGATGACAGATTTGGGGAGCTGTTCCTTTCTGGAGGAGGATAGGTATTTGATGTCGAGCATTAGTATTGGTATGCGGGATACGACATGTTTGGGCCATCTCATGTATAGGTTGCCGACTGCTGCATGTAGAGATATGAGATCTGGTGGAACTGCTTCAGATTTTGGATTGCATCGGATGTATGGCTACCCAGTACTTGGTCACATTGTGGATGTGAGATTTGATCTGATAGCACATTTGGGATTCATATGCATGTTTGATTATCAGGTATTGGCTTCTGACTTTGTTCTGAGCAGGTATGTCACGTTTGACTCTCGACAGGTGGAGAGTGGTGATCAGATCTTTGGCACATCACAGCGGGTGGAGAGTGATGCTACTCCATGTTGGGTAGAGACTCCAGATAATACTGCATCATTTGGTATTCCAGCTGATGTGACACAGATTAGGAATCGTGTTGATTTGGATGTAGATGATAGGTTGATCGATTCAAGTGCAGCTGATAGATGGAGTCTGGATATGGCCATTGGTTCATCACAGGTGGAGATGTTTGGATTGTTTCAGTTTGGGGCCATTGGAGGTGCTATCAGCCGTAGACTTGATCGTGATGTTGGAGAAGGGTTGCGAACTCTTCTAGTGGATTGAGGCTTTTGGAGGCCGTTTTGGTGAACTACGTGAAGGCTTGATTCCTTGGGCAAGAGGATATGTAGGCAGTCAGTTTTGATGCAGCCGATTTGGTGAGTAGACATCGACGTTTAGAGAGTGTTCGCATTCTCATTTGGGTCTCGACTTGTTGTGGATTGAGTCTGTTGTCGTGGATTTGTTACACTTCGTACTGGACGCAACAAGTGAGACGTTTGGTTTGTATTCGGCTCAGTTTTGGGAAAACTTCGCCGAGGTGGAGAATTGTTGGATAGCGGATTCCTAATCTATTTTGGCAATATAAGGTTATTAGGATTCCTAATCTATTTTGGTAACATGAGGTTATTAGGATTCCTAATCTATTTTGGTAACATTTTGGTAACATGAGGTTATTAGGATTCCTAATCTATTTTGGTAATAGGTTATTAGGATTCCTAATTTGTTTTGGCTTTTGGTTTAGAATTCCTAGTATGTTTATGATTTTAGGATTTCTATATATATGGAACAATTGGAAGAGAGAATTAAGAAGAAAATTGGGGATATTTGGAGCACATAAAAGAGGTATTTTCTGAGCTATTTGTTTAGGGTTTTGTTTGGAGAGATTAAGAGCTTGTTGGTGAGATTAGTTTGTTCATTCGAGTGATTTGTAATCTCAGTTTGTACTCTTTCTCTATTAGTGAAAACCCCATCCCCTTTCTTACCCCGTGGACGTAGGTAATTTGCCGAACCATGTAAATCTCTTGTGTTATTTGGTGATTGTGTTTGTTTATTTGGTTGTGATCTCTCTTGTTTTGATTGTGTGTGATTCGACCGCTTCCGCGTTGTGCACAACAAATTGTGTTCAATCTCTCTGTTTCAATTACATCTCGCTCAGACTTTTTTAGTAGTGTTCTAAGTAGTAATTAGAAGGACAAGTAAATAAAAAAATATATAAAATAGTTTTTTTCTAGTGATAGCATATGACATTATTGAGCATTATGCGGCTCTGTCACTGGTTTTGCGTGCGTTTTTCTTGAAAATTTGGATTGCCCATCCCTTGTAAAATCAAGATAGAGGAATTAGAAGGTGATGAGATGATATGTCAACTTCTTGAAAAGTTTGATTGTTAGTTAATTGTTAAATCAAGGTAGATGAATTACAAAGTGATGAGATGATGCGGCAACTTGAGATCAGTGGCTCATCGAAACAAAAGTAGGTCTGGGATTAGAACTGATTTGAAAGCTATGTCGCTATTCTATGGAAAGAATTATAAAGTCTAAATAAGTTCTTAAGAGTTAGACCATGTGTTTAACGGCCGAATCTTATAATCTAAAAGCCTAACCTTGGTGTGATGGCCTCCGATCTCTCTTGCACTCCGAGTTCAAGACGAAAGACATCCTCGAGTCGGGATCAATTAAAAGAATTTGTGTCGAGACAGAAGGCATTTTCTACTCAGACTTCAGTAAAGAACGTCTCGAACGACGAAACGACTTATCAGCTTCACTAACATCACTCTCATTTAATGCATGGCCAGTTGGTGCCAATACTTCACCGCTCAGTCACCATTGCATTAAATGCATTCCTAGAGTCATTATGACTTCTCGAGCTGGAGTCATAATGACTCCTCGGATGACACCAACAAGTCAACTATTCTATCATTTTCACAGTAAATGTAGAGATGACTCATTCAACCGATCGCCGATGAGTGTAAAGTGTAGTCTGGTCGACTGACTGCTTTGACCCAGTCGAATTACCAATGTGCCCCATGAGTTCTCTGTAAATAATGGATAACCCCCACTGCACCAAGGTATGCAGAATAAAGCCTAAAACTAGATTCTGCATTCGATAACCTTGCTTAAGCTATCACTAACTTGAACGTTGGAGGATGTAGGTGTATAAAACTGCCTATAGGTCCCTTAACACAGCTCGACAACGCCGATTCGACGAACCGACCATCGGGCGACGTATGCAGACACGATTGTTAGTCCACAACGCCGAAGCCAAGCGATACGCGACGAAGCGAATTAACGAGGCTATGAGGCTAATGAACTGCACGCAAATAACGGAATAAATCCACTCGCATGCGGAATCAAGCTAACGGGTTGAAGAGTCAACGAGTTAACCAACCAAGGGCGGACTCGGACGAATCACGATCGAATCAAGATCAGTTTCGGACTCGAACTCAGAAGTGGATTTACTTCCAAATCAGGAATCGGATTTACTTCCAAATCAGGTCAACGAATCGAGTCCAGACAAATCAACCACAGAACCGAAAAACGGATACAACGACGGAAACCCAACACCTAGAGGGGCTCGGCCGAAACCGAGCCACCTCAAGGTGGCTCGGCGGTGGCTCGGCCAAGAACCGGCCACCTATAGGTGGCCGGCCCAGATCTGTGCGCGGGCACAGTTCAGAGGGCCTATAAATAGATGGCTTGGTTCATTTGTTCAGAGGTTAGAAATTTTGGAGGCGAAACTCTACTGGATTCAAGGCTCAGATCTCAAAAAGATTGAAGCTTTAGGACTTTGAGGACTTGCTCATCCAGATCCGGTGCTCGGGGATCGTCAACGCCAAATAAGGCAAGAGTTCGAGAGGATCGGATCTCAGATCTACGTAGTCATCCTCCGGATCAAAGCTTGGCCTTTGATCCCGAGAACTAAAGGCTACTATTTCCTTGGCAAAATAGTACCCTCGGCTATTATTTCCTTGGCGAAATAATACCCGTCATACTGCGTAGATCCGACCGGATCTAGATCTCGCGGTGGTCCACGGATAAACCCCGGCGCAGGCGAAGAACCCACAAAACGAGTGACCGCAAAACAGGAGCTCGTGAATTGTTCGACAAATAAGGAAAGTCGTAATCTTTTTTCTTTTTCTTTGATCTCGTTGTAACCGGATCTTATAAAAAGACCGGATTTTTGTAATCGATAAACTATTACAAGAGTGTGCAATGACATCAATGAAGAAAGACACGATTTTTCCCGTGAACAATCTGGCGACCACAGTGGGAGCCGCCGATCTCGCTGCCGAGATCGGAGCGTCGCAGCCGCGGATCTCAATCCCGGTCGTGGAGGAGGTCGAATACGAGTTCGACCAGCAGAAGTTCGAGGAATACTTGTCGTCCTCATCCGGATCAACCTCCCCCCGCAAGTCCAAAAAGTTCTCCTCCAGGAGAAAAACTCGTTGGTATGAAGACGTTGAAAACACCAACGAAGATCTCGCCCCGTTTGATGCCAAAGTCGCGTCGGGTAAGATCCCTCCAATTCCCAACCAGGGTAAATCTGCTCTGGCCAACCCTTCTACCACAGAGGGCGTGGTGACTCTCTCGAAGAGATCCCGCCAAAGGCAATGTCAACGCCTTGCGAAACAATTCGCAAAGGCCATGGAGTCAGTTGACGGGATCCGCTACAACGCGGATCTGAAGAACAGGAGAGGCAAACAGCCTCAACAATCAATAAATGGTGGTTCCTCCAAGCCGCCAACAATGGAATGGGTCCGTGTCAAACGGAACCGATCAACGCTGGAGGAGCGCATTCGCAAGCGCCGCGCACTATCAGCGCAGGCACGGGCTCAAGCTGAAGAAGCCCATAGGAAGTTGCAGAAAGAGGTGGCCAAGAAACCGCCATCAACCCGCAAAGCTTGGAAACCGAAGTCTGAAGCGGCGATTCAGACTAAGGAGAGTCATGTCTCGAGGCGCGTGACTCTTGAGAGCCCAAAGAAGGCAGTTCACTCTCAGAAAGAAACGTTATCGTCTGATGATGATTGCGTTATACCTGAGAAATCGTGCCAACACACGATAGGTTGCTCCGACTTTCAAACGGAAGAGCTGTACTATCGTGCTGGGGGTACAAGCAAAACCAGAAAGAGAAGTCCTCGAAGGCTAGAAACTCAGTGCCCTTGTTCGAAGCTCATTCGGGCGGTACTGTCTGAGTGCAACTGCATCAAGGCAGTCCCCGAGAGAATTTCAGTGTTGGAAAGGCTTAGTACCAAAGCGCCAAAACCAAGGCATTGGCGTTTCCGGCAAAGAAGAACGGTGGTTGAAGACGGAGAATTTCCGAGAGTCACCACCAATATGACCAGCAGAGGGACATCGGCACGGGATAATCTCGAGTCAATTCTGAAAGCATCCCAGCGTATAACCCGTCTGCAGTCTAGAGCCATCAAACGAAAAACTTACGGTAGGGTTCGGACAAGGGTACCTTCAGAAGATGAAGAGTCGGATGCCGGTTCGGCGGTCGCATCTGACAACACAGTATCCAGCGAGGGGTAACCCCGCGAGGCACTCATGATAAGTGCAGAACAAGTGGCCAAGATGCTCGAAGAAGCTTTTTGCTAAACAACAGGAGAGCTTCAGGTTCGAAATGCAGATGGCCATGCAAAACATGAGAGAAATGCATGACCAACAAATCCAAGCATTGACGAACCAGCAAGCCGAGCCGAGTCGTCGTAACCAGGTTAATCTGGAAGATGAGGACACAAATGCGAATGAGACGCATAATGCCAATAATCCTCCCGTCAATGCAGGGGGTAGTAATGAGGATGCTGGTCGTAATGGCACACTTCCGCCTCAAAATCGTGCTAACGAAAACACAGGCGAAAGTCTAAAGATCAAGAACCTCGAGAGCAAAATCAACACATTGATCTCCGCTCAAGAGACGAAGAAAACAGGCATTCCCTGTCCATACCCAAGAGAGTGGGAATCGATCCCATATCCGGCAAAGTTTAACCTAATTAACTTCACGCCGTTTAATAGGATGGGTTCCCCCACTCAACATTTGATTTATTTCAAATCGCACATGGGACCAATTTCTTCGATGACGACACCGAGATATCTATCGGATCATTGCTCGATGAGAAGCAGAAGGACGGGGAGTTAGGCGACACCTTCGTCAAAAGGTTCAGGAACAAGGCGATGAACTGCCGGGACCCGATCACCGAGGAATTCATTCTCCAGACCTGCCATAATAATCTGTCCTTGGCCGTGTTGGAAGCAATAGGGACAGCACCATCCAAAACGTGGAAGGATCTGAAGGTCCGAGGGGAGCAGGCTGAGCGATTCCTTAGGAGAAAGAAGGCGGAGAGAGGCCAACAGGCGACAAATGCTCCAGCACAGAATTTCAACCCAAGGGGGAAAGGTAAGGCACATGCTAATGCAGTTGATGCTAATCAAACTTTCCAATTGCAACCTCAGCAACAGCAACAAATCGCAGCCGTAATGGCAACAACGGTCTCAGAAGCAAAGAGCGGAGCCAAGATTTCCTAAGGTGTACTCCTTCAAAGATGACGAGGTGCCCGGCATCTTCAAGTACCTGCTGGAGAACAACAAAATCCAACTGCCGGCGATCGTGGATTAAGAAGGGGCTAGCAAAGTGACGGATCCGAAGTATTGCGCGTACCATAGAGCGGTCCATCACCCTACCAAGTCATGCTACCACCTCAAGGACAAGATACAGGTGATAATTGATGTAGGCGTCATAACCCCGAAGCCGTCCAAGAATGTCGGAGCAAATGCGGTATCAATCAGCTTTGGATCGGTGCCCACAACATGGTTCAAACCAGAGCGCATCACCAAAGTAGGGATGAAGACTATGAACAATGACCCACATGGACAGCGCCAATAAGGGCTTGTGCCACACACAGCCCCAAACGGTGAAATCCTATGGGTTCACCCTGATCTCATTGAAGATGAACAGTGGGCGACTTCCTCGAAAAGAAAGGGCAAAGGCAAGTCCTGCAATGCTACATCCGCAATCTTCGAGGAGGATAGCGATGAAGCTCCTACTTTCCCGCTTTCCGAAGAAGAACAAGAAGCCTTCGCCACTAGAAGCGGAAATGAGTATCACTACAATTATCCACCACCTAGTGAGCAGGGGGTGAATAAACGGGGACCAGCTAAAACTCTCACGGAGATGGGGGTGATTACAAGTCCTACACCGGGCGCAGAGGCTCGACAACAGCCAGTGAATAAACCGAAAGAGAAGAATCCCCAGGAGGTTCAGAATCCGAAGCAGTCTCGTTTCAGTCGCCCGATTGGAAGAGACAAACCGGAAAGCTCGAAAACTCCACAAGTCTTCGATATAATGGCTCAATTAGCTAACATTCCAGCACGGATAACGCTGTATGAGTTGCTGCGGTTGTCCAAGGAAACCAGGGAGGCCTTGCAAGAAGCTTTGGCAATTCAGATGTGTTTCTGACTCAAATCAAGCCGGTGCCTGAAGGGCCAGAACCGCTGAGTCAACACTGCAATATAGTGACTAAGAACCTTCCCTGCATTACTTTCACCAAAGAGGATATGCAGACGAAGAATTCGAACCACGATCGACCGCTATACTTCATCGGGTACATCGGCTCCAGCAAAGTCAACCGAATCCAAGTGGATCCGGGTTCTGCTGTGAGTATTATGCCGCTTCGCTTGATGCATTTCCTCAGCATTCCAGTTAGCAAGTTGGCGTCTACAGGCACTGTTATCTATGGATTCAACACTAGCGGGTCAAGACCCTTGGGTAAGATCCGGGTAAAGTGTCAAATGGGAGATTTGAAGACAGAAGTCACATGTTATGTGATCGATGCCGAAACTTCATATAACTTACTATTGGGTCGGCCTTGGATCCATAGTAACGTTATAATCCCTTCCACACTCCATCAGTGTTTAAAGTATGTCGACACTGATAATAAGGTTAGGACGGTGGTCGCGGATAAGCAACCATTCAAAGGGTATGAGAATTATTTCACTGATTCTCTCCTTTATGGTAACGAATTCGATACTGAATCATCGGCCCATGGCACGGACAGCGGAGAAGAAGCTGATACCGAAGCCGGATTTGATTACAATGGAGGTTATGTTTTAAACGACATTGTACCCTTTGTAATCAACCTTGACGATGAACAAACGTCAGAGGGCAGTTGTAACTGGCAACTTGGCAATAATGAAATAAATAACGATTTGGAGTACTCCCTGTCTCCGGATGATGTAATACAAGATTTGTACGATAATCCTGATTTGTATATGCCGCTTCGATCGTCCTATATAACAAAGGAACGCCTCCAGCATTCTTTCGGAATAACCATGGTCGTCCCGAACAAAATAAGAGGAGCAAAAGAAGTGATTTATGATAAAGGAAAAAGCTCCTCATTACCAGATCATTTCTTAAGCGAAGATGAGGATGATGACAAACCTGGTCGGCATCTATCTAAGTATAGTCCAGAAGCGCGCAAGCTCATGGAAAAGCAGGGGTATGATTTCACACTCGGAGAAGGTCTATACTTCGATCGAGGTCCTCGTACTCCAGCCAAAGCGGCATATGTACCAAAAGGGAAACCCGATGATTATTATAAATACGGACGAGGGTTAGGGTATGAATCTTCTTCAGAAGACGAATGCTGCTGGTTAATTAATGACCAATCATCTAAGCAATACAAAAATGGAAATTCGCCAGATGCCTCAGAATGGGACTCCGATACAAGTCTGGGGGAAGCTTTCAAAGCCCTAATGGCGAACATGTCTACAGCTGATCCGTCCACGATGGAAGACGACGATCAAATGCCAACATGGGAAGACCCGTGGGTTCATCACCTGGACATACAGTATGGTGATAGGTTCGAACAGAGAGAACCCCCCACTGAAGATAAAATAGACCAAATTAACATGGGTAACGAGGCCAACCCAAAACCTATATTCATCAGCGATAGTCTTCCCCCAAATGAGAAGGAAGAATTAATTACTCTCATCAGGGAATATATTGACGTCTTCGCGTGGAACTATGAAGATATGCCCGGGCTCGATCCCAATGTGGCAATGCACCGCCTCGATATCAAGCCGGATGCCAAACCTGTCAAACAACAGCAAAGACGGTTTCGTCCGCAGATTATGGAAGCCATTGAGGCAGAGGTTAAGAAATTGATCGAATCAGGATTTATCCGAGAGGAACAACATCCAGACTGGTTAGCCAACATCGTTCCCGTCATGAAGAAGAATGGCAAAATCAGGATTTGCATCGACTTCAGGAACCTGAATGAAGCATGTCCAAAAGACGATTTTCCTCTCCCAATCACAGATGTCCTTATCGACAATACATGTGCATTCGAGAGATCCTTCATGGATGGTTTTTCAGGGTATAACCAAATCAAGATGCACCCAGATGACGAGAAGCATACAGCGTTCAGAACGCCCCTCGGTGTCTTTTGCTACACCGTAATGCCTTTCGGTCTAAAGAATGCAGGCGCCACGTACCAGCGAGCAATGACCAAGATTTTCCAAGAACATCTCAGGAAAACAGTCGAATGCTACGTTGATGATTTGGTTGTAAAAAGCCGCAACAAAGAAGATCACATCAAGGACTTGAAGACGATGTTCGATCTCATGCGGAGTCATCAATTGAAGATGAACCCCACTAAATCATTCCTTGGAATGTCCAGCGGAAAATTCCTAGGATTTGTCGTCACCACTAAAGGTATTCATATCGATCCCGATAAGGTGAAGGCGATACACGAGCTGCAACCTCCTAGAAATCTAAGAGAGCTCAGAGGATTGCAAGGGCGGCTAGCTTACATCCGGCGGTTCATCTCAAACCTTTCTGGGAAGTGCCAACCATTCTCTAAGCTAAACAAGAAAGGTGTGTCATTTATTTGGGACAACGCCTGCCAAAAAGCACTCGAAGATATCAAAACATATCTGACGAATCCTCCTGTTCTCATTGCACCAAAATCAGGTAAACCGTTCTTGATTTACATCAAGGCGATGAACCACTCGATAAGTGCTTTACTAGCACAAGACGACGATAACGGTCACGAACAGGCAGTTTATTACCTAAGTCGGACCTTGGTAGGCGCAGAGTCTCGATATCCGATGATTGAGAAAGAATGCCTTGCATTGGTATTTGCGATGCAAAAGATGCGGCATTACCTGGTGGGACAGACGATCTACGTTATCTCCAATGTTAATCCAGTACGGGTGTTTATGACGCAACCGGCCTCTATGAATTGGCGGCTAGCGAAGTGGGCCCTTCTCTTGTCCCAATACGATTTGCACTTCAAACAGCAGAAGTCAATCAAAGGGCAGGCGATTTGTGACCTTTTGGCGGCAAACCCGACCACAGATACGGCAGAAGTATATGATGACTTGCCGGATGAAACCCACGAGGTTAACACCACATCACACCAACAAGTATGGCAATTATACTTCGATGGTGCCTCAAGGGCAGTTAATAGAGTAATAACCCCGGGATGTCCTACAGTTTCCTCTGGAGTTGGAGTCGTCTTAATCTCCCCTGGAAAGCACGTGATGCCTCGGGCTTATTCGTTGACTAGTCCGTGCTCCAATAATGTTGCCGAATACAACGCGCTTCTCATTGGACTCAGTTTCGCCAAAGAGCTGGGGGTCGAATATCTCGAAGCTTTTGGAGATTCGCAATTGATAGTCAACCAAGTTCGCGGTGAGTATGAAGTCAGGAATCAAGACCTGATCCCGTACCACCAGGAAGCCATCAAAATGGCAGAATCTTTCGAAGAATTCTTTATTGAATACATCCCTCGTCTCCAGAACGCTTATGCAGACGCACTGGCGGCACTAGCAGTATCACTGGCACAGCCTCCCGAAGCTGAGCTGTTAGTCACAGTACGGACGCATCAACTCTGCGTACCCATATACAGTACGGAGATTGAAGAAGAAGAGGATAGAAACGTGAACGCCAAAGAGGTGAATTCAACTCAAATTGGGTCTGAGTCCCGAGATTGGCGTTTTCCTATCATCGACTACGTCCAATATGGTATCTTGCCAGAGGATGTAAAAGAAAAGGAATCAATCCGCCGAAGAGCTCCAAGATTCTTCTATAATACCGAGACCCATACGTTATACCGTAGAGGGTACGACGGTCTTTTACTCCGATGCCTTTCGAACAGAGAAGCAAAGGAAGTTCTTAAGGAAGCACACGAAGGAGAATGTGGTGCGCATCAGCCCGGTCCTAAACTGTATGATCGCATCAGGAGGATGGGATATTTCTGGCCAACGATGGTTCGTGACGCAATCGAATACGCACGAGAATGCCACGCTTGCCAGATACATGCGAATTATATGCATCAACCGCCAGAGCAGTTGCACACGTCAACCACGTCTTGGCCGTTCGAGACTTGGGGCATGGACATAGTCGGTCCTATTTTTCCCCCTTCAGTCAAAGGTGATCGGTTCATCCTCGCGATCACAGATTATTTCTCAAAGTGGGCTGAAGCGATTCCGCTTAGAGAAGTGAAGACGAACAACGTCATCAATTTCATCAAGCATCATGTCATTTACCGACACGGCGTGCCAAGAAGGATCATTCATGACAACGGTCCACAGTTCATAAGCAATGCCTTCGTCAGATTCTGCGACAAGTTCAAAATCGAAGATGTTTCGTCGACAGCTTACTACCCCGCCGCGAATGGATTAGCGGAGGCGTTTAACAAGACGATCATCAAGATCTTGTCAAAGCTCGTGAAGACCAATAAACGAGACTGGGACGATAAACTCGGTGAAGCACTCTGGGCTTATCGCACCACCATACGCACGCCTACGGGAGCTACCCCGTATTCGCTGGTATACGGATGTGAAGCTGTGCTACCGCTGGAAATTCAGATTCCGTCCCTTCGGATCGCCCTCGCAACGGAGATGACGACGGAGGAACAACATCAGAAGCGTCTCGAAGAGCTCGAGAGGCTGGATGAAAAGCGTTTGGAGGCTCAACAACACATCGAGTTTTACCAAGCCAGGATGTCAAGGGCTTTTAACAAAAGAGTCCGACAGAGAAGCTTCAAGGAAGGAGATCTGGTCCTCGCTGCTCGCCGACCAATAATTCTCACCTCCAAGAAGAAAGGTAAATTCGAACCCAAATGGGAAGGACCGTTTGTAATAGACACAGTCTATTCAAACGGCGCATATCGCCTGATTACTCAAGAGGGCGCCAGGCAATTAATGCCAATAAATGGGAAGTTCCTGAAAAAGTACTATCCCTAGTACATTCAGGATAACTCATTTACCGGGAAGTTCCTCGAAGAATATTACACTTAATATTCTAGAGGATAACCCAAAATCATTGTCACCACCAAAATCCCTCACTGATCAATTTCAATTGACAGTGAGTCCACCAAAAATGTTTTTCTGGCCCTCTTGATTCTTTCCATGAACAAGAGGTCCACTTTCAGTTCGGAGTCCCTTTTCGATAAACGAAAGAACTCCTTCCCTTTTTCTCTTTGGTTAAACCTTGTTCATGGTTATAACCGGAGTTGAAAATACCACTTCGATAAACGAAGGACCCATTTTCAGTTTAGATAACTCATCCTATAAAAGGCAAGTTTATCTAAATTTTCCAGATTCTCGGAGTGGACACCCCACTTCTAGTTTCTTCTTCGCTGGAAATAGAATATAAAATTCTTCCTTTCCAGAATCAGGGAATAGAATATAAAATTCTTCCTTCCTTGTCTGTTGGGTTCGCCTTCACCCTAAAAGAAGACCGGGAAATAGAATATAAAATTCTTCCTTTCCCGCACCAACCTTTTCTAAGAATCTATCAATCTAGGATTCATCCTAGGAAGTTTATCCCGAATCCTAAGCAGGGATAAGTCTGCGCCTAACACGCGCTGCCGGTTTAGTCTTTTTCCGCACAAAAAGACACCAGAGTCTGATTCTGGGGTATTTTATCCTGAAACCTAAGCAAGGATAAGTCTGCGCTTAACCTGCGCTGCCGGTTAGTTCTTAACCGTTAAAAAGAACACCCGTCCACATATTCAACATTGTGGCAGGTCGTCATTAATAACACCAAAATCCATGCCTTACACGCATGGGGAATGTCATCCTGAATCCTAAGAAGGGATATGCCGACGCCTAACACGCGTCGCCGGTTTAGTCTTTCGCCGTAGAAAAAGACACCAGAAGACCAGTCTGGGGTATTTTATCCCGAAACCTAAGTAGGGATAAAGTCAACACCTAACACGTGTTGCCGGGTAGCCTATTCCCGTAACAATGGCGAAGTCTATGTATTCGACATCATAGCACGAAGTCTAAGAGAATTCATTCTCTTAGCACAACGTTACATGCGAACGGAGTTAGACAATCCGCATGCTAGCCCGACTCAAACGGTAGTCGGTAAAGGCTAATCAAACCCGTTGAAGGCTGGGGGTTAGCCAAAAATCCTAAAGTCAACACCTAACACGTGTCGCCGGGTAGCCTATTCCCGTAACAATGGCGAAGTCTATGTATTCGACATCATAGCACGAAGTCTAAGGGAGTTCATTCCCTTAGCACAACGTTACATGCGGAACGGATTCCGACAATCCGCATGCTAGCCCGACTCAAACGGTAGTCGGTAAAGGCTAATCAAACCCGTTGAAGGCTGGGGGTTAGCCAAAAATCCTAAAGTCAACACCTAACACGTGTCGCCGGGTAGCCTATTCCCGTAACAATGGCGAAGTCTATGTATTCGACATCATAGCACGAAGTCTAAGGGAGTTCATTCCCTTAGCACAACGTTACATGCGGAACGGATTCCGACAATCCGCATGCTAGCCCGACTCAAACGGTAGTCGGTAAAGGCTAATCAAACCCGTTGAAGGCTGGGGGTTAGCCAAAAAATCCTAAAGTCAACACCTAACACGTGTCGCCGGGTAGCCTATTCCCGTAACAATGGCGAAGTCTATGTATTCGACATCATAGCACGAAGTCTAAGGGAGTTCATTCCCTTAGCACAACGTTACATGCGGAACGGATTCCGATAATCCGCATGCTAGCCCGACTCAAACGGTAGTCGGTAAAGGCTAATCAAACCCGTTGAAGGCTGGGGGTTTGCCAAAAATCCTATGAGTATTATGGTCAATCATTTCAAACGTGATGAGGAATCATAATAAAGATAAAGATAAAAACCAATTCCACTAAAGAGAATCAAATGTCAAGGTTTTCAGCAAATAAAATCATACATCAAGCCCATGGCTAAGAATCTGCTGACTGAATTCAGATAACTTCTCGTCATAAGAGCGTCTAAGCTCCTCCTGCAACTCAGCTCTAACAGACTCTTCGTTCGCAGCTAAAGTCCTCACAGCATCCTCCTCTGTCTCAGCCAGTCTCTGCTTCAAGGACTTCAGCTCATCAGATAAAGCAGCATTTGCTTGCTGATTCTGCATCTTTGTGTCTTCCTTCTCACGGAGTTCTCGTCGGAGCTGATCTATCTGAGAATCAAGCTCCTCGAGGAAAGAAGATCTAGTGGCGAAATCAGCCTCAACTCGATCTATGCGGTCCCGCTGCACCTGAATCTCGAGCTCAGCAACCATCCGAGTACTGCGCCATGTCTGTAAGCGAGCATCCAACTCGGCAGCAACGAATGAAGAGGCACCTGTATCCCGGAGCTCATGAAACATCTGAAGCTCACGCTCTAAGCGATCAAGGTCATCAACCATAGCCGTCGCTAGATCCGGACATCCTATGTCCCTAATCAAGTTTATCTTGGAATCGAGGTAGGGCTTAAATTGGCGAAGAGAAAGTCCGTCGTGGAGGAGTTTGCCAATTATAACAGTCAGGGAGGAGAAATAAGAGCGGACTTCTACGCTGATGATGATCTTCTCAGGGTCATCCCCTGATAACAACTCCTTAACGAGGATATGAAGCTGAGAAGGAAGCCCTACACAAAGAAGAGAAGTTCGTCAAAAGCCTCAATGAGGAAATGAACGGCATCGCTCAGCTAATTAAATTATACCTCCTTCCCCTCGAGTCACTGGGGGTGATGGAGATGTAACAACTGTAGCTGCATCGACTGGTGGAGTTGGTCGCACAGCCGGCTCAACATGGTCTTTCTCAACAAAAGCTCCTGTCAAATTCAAAACAGAATTCGCAGAGGCGTTACATTATAGCTGCATTAGTCAAGGTCGACTAGTCCTATAATCAACTCAGCAGGAGGCACATACCTTCAAAGGAACCATCCTCAGGATTGTTAGCAAATGCGGACTCAGGAAACATGTCTCCAGGTAGCGAGCGGATTCACAAACGCCGCGCATTACTTGCACAAGCAAGAATCCTCGTGCAGAAGGCCGAGGAATTGAAGAAAGGAAGAGTGGCCAAGAAGCCGCCGTCAACCCGCCAAGTGTGGAGGCCGAAGCAGGCATTACTTGCACAAGCAAGAATCCTCGTGCAGAAGGCCGAGGAATTGAAGAAAGGAAGAGTGGCCAAGAAGCCGCCGTCAACCCGCCAAGTGTGGAGGCCGAAGCAGCCTCAAACCAAAGTTTAACCTCCGGTGAGCCAACCATCAACCACCGGCGAAACAACCAAAGTCGCCGGTAATCTCAATAGCTTCTCCGGGAGATCATGCAGAATCGTCCCAAAGGAAGAAGCCAGTCTTGGAGCGCCTCGGTCCGATTCCCGACGAGAGAGGCAAAGCTCCTGTCCAAGATCGTTTGGGCCCGATGAAGAAGCCCCGAACGATGCAACATGCTGGGGGTCGCCGTCACCTCCAACATGACAAAGAGACCAAGGCAGTCATGCGCACCAACTTGCACATTGAAGTCCAGGAGCCCGCCGAGAACTCACGCCCAAAAAGGCATGTTTCGAGGCGTGTAACTTTCGAAAACCCTAAGAAAGTAATTCCCCCTCAGAAGGAAACGTTATCGTCTGATGGCGATAGCGTTATACCTGAGAAGTCGTGCCAACACACGATAGGTTACTCCGATCGTCAAGCAGACGAGTTGTACCCCAAAAACAGGAAACTCAATGTCCCTGTTCCAAACTCATTCGGGCAGTATTGTCTGAATGCAGCTACATCAAGGCGGTCCCCGAACGAGTTTCGGTTTTCGAGAGGCTCAGTACTGAAACGCCGAAACCAAGGCCTAGGCGTTTCCGATGAAGAAAAACGGTGGTTGAAGGGGAGAATTTCCAAGGGTCACCACCAACATGACCAGCAGAGGGACATCGGAGCGGGACAATCTCGAATCGATTCTGAAAGCATCCCGACCTAGAACCCGTCTGCAGTCCGGAACCATCAAGCGAACAACCTATGGTAGGGTTCGGACAAGACTCCCTTCAGAGGATGAATCCGCGGTCGCATCAGATAATACGGTATCCAGCGAGGGACAACCCCGCGAGGCACTTATGATAAGTGCGGAGCAAGTGGCCAAAATGCTTGAAGACGCCTTAGCTAAGCAGCAGGAAACCTTCAGGTTCGAAATGCAGATGGCCATGCAAAACATGAGAGAAATGCATGACCAACAAATCCAAGCATTGACGAACCAGCAAGGCGAACCAAGTCGTCGTAACCCGGTTAATCTGGAAGACGAGGATACAAATGAAGCTCGTAATACCAATAATCCTCCCGTCAATGCAGGGGGTGGTAACGAGAATGCTAGCGAAAACACAAGTGAAAGCTTGAAGATCAAAAATCTCGAGAGCAAAATCAATACGTTGATTTCCGCTCAAGAGAAGAAAATAGGCATTCCTTGCCCATACCCAAGAGAGTGGGAATCAATCCCATATCCGGCGAAGTTCAACCTAATTAACTTCACGCCGTTTAATGGGATGGGTTCCCCCACTCAACATTTGATTTATTTCAAATCGCACCTGGGAGTTATCTCCGGCAATGAGCCTCTGATGGTGCGGTCATTCGTTGGCACTCTTCGCGGAGCCGCCTTCGATTGGTATCGCCACCTCAAGCCAGGTAGTGTGAACAGCTGGGACGACATGGAGACCAAGTTCCTCGCCAACTTTTTCGACGACGACACAGAGATATCCATCGGGTCGTTGCTTGATGAGAAACAGAAAGACGGGGAATTGGTTGACACCTTCGTCAAGAGGTTCCGGAACAAGGCGATGAACTGTCGGGACCCGATCACCGAGGAATTCATCCTCCAGACTTGCCATAACAACCTCGCCCTAGACGTGTTGGAAGCAATGGGGACAGTACCGTCCAAGACATGGAAGGATCTGAAGGTCCGAGGGGAGCAGGCCGAGTGATTCATCAGAAGAAAGAAGGCGGAGAGAGGCCAACAGGCGAATAATGCTCCGCAACAGAATTTCGTCCCACGGGGGAAAGGTAAGGCACATGCTAATACAGTTGATGCTAATCAAACCTTTCAATTGCAACCTCAGCAACAACAACAGCGGCAGCAGCAACGAGCGCCACAACAATCGCAGTCACAATGGCAACAACGGCCTCCGAAGCAGAAGTCTTCAGAGCCAAGATTTCCCAAAGTGTACTCCTTCAAAGATGACGAAGTTCCCGGCATCTTTAAGTACCTGTTGGAGAACAACAAAATTCAGCTGCCAGCGATTGTGGATCAAGAAGGGGCTAACAAAGTGACAGATCCGAGGTACTGCGCGTACCACAGAGCGGTCCATCACCCTACCAAGTCGTGCTACCACCTCAAGGACAAGATCCAGGTGCTAATTGATGTAGGCGTCATAACCCCGAAGCCGTCCAAGAATGTTGGAGCAAACGCGGTTTTAATCAGCTTTGGATCAGTGCCCACAGCGTGGTTTGAACCAAAACGTACCACCAAAGTGGGAATGAAGACAGTAAACGACGACCCGCATGGGCAGCGCTAAAAAGGACTTGTACCACATACAGCTCCAAACGGCGAAATCCTCTGGGTTCACCCCGACCTGATTAAAGATGAACAATGGGCC
>NC_033794.1:79966684-79972384 GCF_001876935.1 Asparagus officinalis | reverse complement strand
GTTCATCTCAAACCTTTCTGGGAAGTGCCAACCATTTTCTAAGCTAAATAAGAAAGGGGTGTCATTCATTTGGGACGATGCCTGCCAAAAAGCATTCGAAGTTATCAAAACGTATCTGACAAATCCTCCTGTTCTCGTTGCACCGAAATCGGGTAAACCGTTCTTGATTTACATCAAGGCGATTCGATAAGTGCTTTACTAGCACAAGACGACGATAACGGTCACGAACAGGCAGTCTACTACCTAAGTCGGACCTTAATAGGCGCCGAGTCTCGATATCCGATGATTGAGAAGGAATGCCTCGCATTGCTATTCGCAATGCAAAAGATGCGGCATTACTTGGTTGGACAGACGATTTACATCATTTCCAATGTTAATCCCGGATGAAACCCACGAGGTTAACACGACATCACACCAACAAGTATGGCAATTATATTTTGATGGTGCTTCGAGAGCAGTTAATAGTGTAATAACCCCAGGAGGTTCCACAGTTTCCTCCGGGGTTGGAGTTGTCCTAATCTCCCCGGGGAAGCATGTGATGCCTCGAGCTTATTCATTGACTAGTCCGTGCTCCAATAACGTAGCCGAATACAACGCGCTTCTCATTGGGCTTAGTTTCGCTAAGGAGCTGGGGGTCGAATATCTCGAAGCCTTTGGGGATTCTCAATTGATAGTCAACCAAGTCCGTGGAGAGTATGAAGTCAGGAACCAGGACCTGATCCCGTACCACCAGGAAGCCATCAAAATGGCAGAATCTTTTGAAGAATTCTTCATTGAATATATCCCTCGTCTCCAGAATGCTTATGCGGATGCACTGGCAGCACTAGCAGTATCACTTGCGCAGCCTCCCGAAACTGAGCTGTTAGTCACAGTGAGGACGCATCAACTCTGCATACCCATATACGATATGGATATTGAAGAAGAAGATGACGGAAACATTAACGCCAAGGAGGTGAATTCAACTCAAATTAGGCCTGAGTCCCGAGATTGGCGTTTTCCCATCATTGACTACGTCCAGTATGGTTTTGTGCCAGAGGATGTAAAAGAAAGAGAATCAATCCGCCGAAGAGCACCAAAATTCTTTTATAATGCCGAGACCCATACGTTATACCATAGAGGGTACGATGGCTTATTACTCCTATGCCTTTCGAACAAAGAAGCAGAAGAAGTTCTTAAGGAAGCGCACGAAGGAGAATGTGGTGCGCATCAGCCCGGTCCCAAACTGTATGATCGCATCAGGAGAATGGGATATTTTTGGCCAACAATGGTTCGTGACGCAATCGAATACGCCCGAGAATGTCATGCTTGTCAAATACATGCAAATTATCAACCACGTCTTGGCCGTTCGAGACATAGGGTATGGGACATTGTCGGTCCTATTTTTCCTCCTTCAGTCAAAGGCGATCGATTCATCCTCGCAATTACAGATTACTTTTCAAAGTGGGCTGAAGCAATCCCGCTCAGAGAAGTAAAGACGAACAACGTCATCAATTTCATTAAGCATCATGTCATATACCGACACAGCGTGCCAAGACGGATCATTCATGACAACGGTCCACAGTTCATAAGCAACGCCTTCATCAGGTTTTGTGACAAATTCAAGATTGAAGATGTCTCGTCGACAGCTTATTATCCCGCCGCAAACGGACTAGCTGAGGATTTCAACAAGACGATCATTAAGATCCTGTCAAAGCTCGTGAAAACCAATAAACGAGACTGGGATGATAAACTCGGTGAAGCACTCTGGGCTTATCGCACCACCATACGCACACCTACAGGGGCCACCCCGTACTCGTTGGTATACGGATGTGAAGCTGTGCTGCCTTTGGAGATTCAAATCCCGTCACTTCGGATCGCTCTCGCAACCGAGATCGCTTGGAAGCTCAACAACACATTGAGTTTTATCAAGCCAGAATATCTAGGGCTTTCAACAAAAGAGTCCGACAGAGAAGCTTCAAGGAGGGAGATCTGGTCCTCGCTGCTCGCCGACCGATAATCCTAACCTCCAAGAAGAAAGGTAAATTCGAACCCAAGTGGGAAGGACCGTTTGTGATCGACACAGTCTACTCAAACGGTGCATATCGTTTGATTACTCAAGAAGGCACCAGGCAATTAATGCCAATAAATGGAAAGTTCCTAAAAAAGTACTATCCCTAGTACATTCGGGATAACCCGTTTACCGGGAAGTTCCTTGAAGAATATTACACTTGATATTCTAGAGGATAACCCAAAATAATTTTTCACCACCAAAATCCCTCACTGATCAATTTCAATTGACAGTGGGTCCACTAGAAATGTCCTTCCGGCCCTCTTGACTCTTTCCATGAACAAGAGGTCCACTTTCATTTCGGAGTCCCCTTTCGATAAACGAAAGAACTCCCTTCTTCTTCTCTTTGATTATTCGATAAACGAAGGACCCATTTTCAGTTTAGATAACTCATCCTATAAAAGGCAAGTTTATCTAAATTTTCTAGATTCTCGGAGTGGAGATCCCACTTCTAGTTTCTTTTGTGCTGGAAATAGAATATAAAATTCTTCCTTTCCAGAATCAAGGAATAGAATATAAAATTCTTCCTTTCTTGTTTTGGGTTTGCCTTCACCCTAAAAGAAGACCGGGAAATAGAATATAAAATTCTTCCTTTCCCGCACTGATCTATTCCAAAATTTGTCAATTTAGGATTCATCCTAGGAAGTTTATCCCGAATCCTAAGCAGGGATATGCCGACGCCTAACACGCGTCGCCGGTTTAGTCATTTTCCGTAGAAAAAGACACCAGAGTTCGATTCTGGGGTATTTTATCCTGAAACCTAAGCAAGGATAAGTCGGCGCTTAACCCGCGCCGCCGGTTAGTTCTTAACCGTTAAAAAGAACACCCATTCACATATTCAACATTGTGACAGGTTGTTATTAATAACACCAAAATCCATGCCTTACACGCATGGGGAATTTCATCCTGAATCCTAAGAAAGGATATGCCGACGCCTAACACGCGTCACCAGTTTAGTCTTTCTCCGAAGAAAAAGACACCAGAGTTTGATTCTGGGGTATTTTATCCTGAAACCTAAGTAGGGATAAGTCAGCGTCTAAAACACGTTGCTGGGTAGCCTATTCCCATAACAATGGCGAAGTCTACATATTCGAAGTTGTAGCATCAAGTCTAAGGGAGTTCATTCCTTTAGCACAACGTCACATGCGGAACGGATTTAGACAATCCGCATGCTAGCCCGACTCAAACGGTAGTCGGTAAAGGCTAATCAAACCCGTTGAAGGCTGGGGGTTAGCCAAAAATCCCAAAGTCAACGCCTAACACGCGTCGCCGGGTAGTCTATTCCCGTGAGAAAGACGAAAAACCAGTTCCACTAAAAGGATCAAAAGTCAAAACATTCAGCAAATGAAATCATACATCAAGAACATGGCCAAAAATCTGCTGATTAAGCTTAGACAGCTTCTCATCATAAGCTTGCCTCAGCTCAGTTCTGATGGACTCCTCGTTGGTAGCTAAAGTCTTCGCAGCAACCTCCTCCGTCTCGGTCAGCTTCTGCTTCAAAGATTTCAACTCCTCAGATAGGGCAGTGTGGGCTTGCTGATCCTGTATCTTCGTCATATGAAGAATACTCAAAGTCTCCTTTTTCTCATGGAGCTCTTTTTCGAGCTGGTCTATCTGGGTCTCACAAGAGGTAATAGAAGAATCAAGCTCGGTGAGTGAAGATGATCTAGCAGCAAGGTGGGTCTCAACTCGGCCCACTCGATCCCGCTGCACCTAAATATCGAACTCAGCAAGAAACCTAGCATCGCGCCATGTCTGTAAGTGAGTATCCAACTCGGCAGCGATGAATGAGGAGGCACCTGCATCCCGGAGCTCACGAAACATCTGAAGCTCACGCTCTAGGCAGTCAAGATCATCAACAATAGACTTCGCCAGATCTGGGTACCCTGCATCCCTTATTGAATTTATCTTAAGATCAAGGAATGGCTTGAACTGGGGAAGGGAAAGTCCGCCGTGGAAGAGCTTGTCAATCATGGCATTCACAAAGGAGAAGAAGGAACGGATCTCTATACAGATGACAATCTTCTCTGGGTCGCTGTCCGATAACAACCCCTTCACAAGGACGTGAAGCCAAGAAGAAAGCCCTACACAAAAAGGAGAAATCCGTCAAAAGCCTTGATGAAGAAATTAATGACATTCCTCAATTGCTCAAGTTATACCTTCTTCCCCTTGAATCACTGGGGGTGGCGGAGGTGTAACGGCTGGGGGTGTACCAACTGGTGTAGTTGGTCCCACAGCCGGCTCAACAGGATCAGTCTCGATAAAAGCTCCTGTCAAATACAAAATAGAATTCTCAGATGCACCATATTATAGTTGCATTAGTCAAAAAATTGACTGGTCCTATAATTAATTTGAGAAGAGTTATGTACCTTCAGAAAAACCAACCTCGAGATTCTTAGGGAGCGTAGACTCAGGAAATACATCTCCAGGCAATTGGTCATCAATTTGAGGAGAACCATACATGAAGTGGAGCATAGGAGTGTCTACGAGCAAGCCTTCCCCGTCAAAATCATCAATCGAGAAATCTGACACAAGAAAATATAAGTACGAAAGGAGAATAAAGAGACTACGACCAACAGAAATGAGTTACCTCTTATGGGTGCGTCAGCCTCTCTATTCCCAAAGTCCACGTTTGCCTCCTGCGAATTATCTAAAAGAAGTATAGAGACAATCAGGGAATGCACAAACTCCAAATCATTCAACTCCTTTGTGTATTGTTAATGGTAGATGTACCTGGATTCATCGAACCGGGTCCTACATCGACGGTCTCCCTAATGTCACCAGCTTCTGCAGGCCTTTCTACCTGGTACGGTGAGTCGGGCTCACCAGAAGAAGTAGAAGAAAAACAGGATCAGGACTCATCTCTCTCTCCCCATGCTCTCCTATATAGAGATGGAAAAGCGTGAGTCAAAGTTCTGAATGATCAAGAGGCTAGTCTATAGGGTAGATGTTACCTCCATCACTAGCAGGATCATCGCCGGCCAAATCCATATCCGATGCTCGCGAAACTGCACGCGGCTTGCGGGCTAATCTCTTCCGCCTAGCGGCAGGGGCAACAATCGAAGGTCTCATCTGGGGAGAGGGACGGAACTCTTCATCTTGGTCATCTGTGGTCCCTGAAACATCAAACCATTGTCAGGCTTAACAATTCTGGAAGATAAAGAGAAAGAGTAAGAAACCAACCTCGTTCAGAATAGTCCTCATGATCTTCAAGATCTCCGCCTGAAGCTTCATCAGCAGAATGAAAGATCTTCTTTCCCTCTTCGTCAATCCGACGAGTCTTGTGCCGTGCCCTTTGTCCTCGTGATCTTCAAGATCTCCGCCTGAAGCTTCATCAGCAGAATAAAAAATCTTCTTTCCCTCTTCGTCAATCCGACGAGTCTTGTGCCATGCCCTTTGTGATCAAGCATTTTCCCAAATCATACGAGAATCAGCCTGAGAAGCCTCCTCAGCCTCTAGCTCTGCAATCGGCTTCACAGGAATAGTTTTATTGGCTGCTAACAACCACTTGCAGCTTAGGAAGGTGAGATTCAGCTGACGCTCAGAACTCGGGAGACTGAACTTAGCACCAGTACAGCCCGTCACGGTCCACAACCATGCACGAAGACCGTCCACCAAACCGCCGTGGGTCCGAAGCTGCTGACGTGGATTCC
>NC_033794.1:79966480-79966645 GCF_001876935.1 Asparagus officinalis | reverse complement strand
AAACCAGCCGATGTCCAAATGAGTCCGATACTCCCTCGGCCTCTCCTCATCAATCAGACACTCACCGTATCGGCCGGAGAACTGCGGAAAACAAGTGGAAAACGCCCAACACTTGTGGACCTGTAGCTGCTATCTGACGTCAGGGAATCCTCGCCCCTCCCACTT
>NC_033794.1:79966171-79966339 GCF_001876935.1 Asparagus officinalis | reverse complement strand
GAAGGACGAACCAAGCCATCAAATAAGTGTACGGAAGCTCCACCTTAATAGTAGGAATCAGAGTCGGTGATTCACTTTCCTTCCGTGTAAAAGCACTAGAAATCTGTCGAAGCCTTTGATGAATGTTAGCCACCATCACCGGAAGAAGCGAAAGTTCCTTTTTGTAGG
>NC_033794.1:79960971-79964956 GCF_001876935.1 Asparagus officinalis | reverse complement strand
GTGACAGGTTGTTATTAATAACACCAGAATCCATGCCTTACACGCATGGGGAATTTCATCCTGAATCCTAAGAAAGGATATGTCGACGCCTAACACGCGTTGCCGGTTTAGTCTTTTACCGATTGAAAAAGACACCAGAATTCAGTCTGGGGTATTTTATCCCGAAGCCTAAGTAGGGATAAGTCAGCGTCTAATACACGTTGCCGGGTAGCCTATTCCCGTAACAATGGCGAAGCCTATGTATTCAACATCATAGCACAAAGTCTAAGAGAATTCACTCTCTTAGCACAGCGTTACAATCCACATACTAGCCCGACTCAAACGGTAGTCGGTAAAGGCTAATCAAATCCGTTGAAGGCTGGGGGTTAGCCAAAAATCCCAAAGTCAACGCCTAACACGCGTCGCCGGGTAGTCTATTCCCGTAAGAAAGACGAAGTCTACGTATTCAATATCGTAGCACTAAGAGCGTTAACTCTCTTAGCACAACGTCACATGCGGAACGGATTTAGACAATCCGCATGTAAGCCCGATTCAAACGGTAGTCGGTAAGAGCACGTCAAATCCGTTGAAGGCTGAGGATTTGCCAAAAATCCTAAGTCAACGTCTCATACACGTTGCTGTTTAGTCTTTTCACAGGAGAAAGACGAAGTCTACGTATTCAATATCGTAGCACTAAGAGCGTTAACTCTCTTAGCACAACGTCACATGCGGAACGGATTTAGACAATCCGCATGTAAGCCCGATTCAAACGGTAGTCGGTAAGAGGACGTCAAATCCGTTGAAGGCTGAGGATTTGCCAAAAATCCTAAGTCAACGTCTCATACACGTTGCTGTTTAGTCTTTTCACAGGAGAAAGACGAAGTCTACGTATTCAATATCGTAGCACTAAAAGGGTTAACTCTTTTAGCTTAACGACACATGCGGAACGGACTTGAACAATCCGCATGCTAGCCCAACTCAAATGGTAGTCGGTAAAGGCTCATCAAACCCGGTGATGGCTGAGGGTTTGCCAAAAATCCTATAAATGCGGGGGTCACTGACGCATCAGCTTCATTAGTTGGTCTCGTGACTTGAACATCCTACGACGTTCGAAACCCTAGGGTCGACGCCAGTCAACGCGTAACCCTAGGTCAACGCCAATCAATAAACCCTAGGTCAACGACGGTCAACACGTAACCCTAGGTCAACGCCGATCAATGCGTTGCAATAAAAGAATCAATACTCCGAAAAGTATACGAGTATAAACTGCTTCTTAAGACTCCAATAAACATATGAGTATAAACTGTGTCAGATGCCGGACAATGCGTCGCAATGAAGCTTGGACGCCGGACAACGCCCGGACAACGCGTCACAAATGAGAACTCAACGCCAACAATCGATGGTCAGTTCTATGTTGAACCAACAAACACGAGCTAAAGATCAGAAAATTAGGAACCGACTTCAAATTCGAAATTCCGACAACGGTCAGACAATAAATGCAGCACCGGAACTCTTACAGACATTCGACAAAGCACCGAATAGCCTGAAGGATTGAAGGAATCAAGAACAGAAGCCATTCCAAGGTCCCGTTACACCGACTGAAGGTTGGGACAATCATATCCAAAGTATTCCAGACTCTTATATAAAAGAACGAGGCTGAAATACTTTGGAGGGGGTATCTGTAGGCATATAAAATTGCTTATAGGTCCCTTAGCACAGCTCGGCATAAACCGACGAACCAACGAGGCGACAAAGTTGACGAATCGCACGCAAGCAACGGAATACATCCATTCGCGCGTGGGATCAAGCCAACAGTTCGGGAAATCAACGAGTCATTCAAACAAGAGCGGACTCGGACAAATCACGATCGAATCAAGATCGGTTTCAGATTCGAACCCAGAAGTGAATTTACTGCCAAAACAGGAATCAGATTCACTGCCAAATCAGATCAACAGATCAGAGTAAACACCCTGAGGGGCTCGGCCGAAACCGAGCCACTTCAGGGTGGCTCGGCATGAGCCGAGCCACCTAGGGGTGGCCGGCCACTTGTGGCCGAGCCACCTCAGCCCAGATCTGTGCCTAGGCACAGATCTGGGTGCCTATAAATAGGCCAAGGGTGGTTCATTTGAAAATGTTGGAACTTTGAGAGCCGAAACTCTGCCGAATTGAAGATCGAGCTTGGAGTTTTGAAGACTTGAGGACTTGAAGATTCAGATCTGATTCTCGGCGAGCGTCCACGTCACAAAAGGCAGGAGTTCGAGAGAGAGAAAGATCAGATCTGAGATCTACACGAGATCATACTCCGGATCAAAGCTTGGCCTTTGATCCCGAGATTTGGACGATTATTTCCTTGGTGAACTAATCCTCCCCGGCTATTATTTCCTTGGCGAAATAATACCCGTCAAATCGTGTAGATCCGACCGGATCTAGATCGCGCGGTGGTCCACGGATTAACCCTGGCGTCGGCAAAGAACCCACACAAAGCAAGAGACCACAAAACAGGATCTTGTGATTCGTTCGACAAATAAGGAGAAAGTTGTAATTTTTATTTATTTCTTTTTCATTTGATTTTTGTTGTAACCGGATCTAAAAAAAGACCGGATCTTTGTAATCGATAAACTATTACAAGAATTTGCAATGGAATCAATGATGAAGAAAGCAACGATTTTCACTGCGAACAGGGGTTAGCCAAAAACCCTAAAGTCAACGCCTAACACGCGTCGCCGGGTAGTCTATTCCCGTGAGAAAGACGAAGTCCACGTATTCAATATCGTAGCCCTAAGAGCGTTAACTCTCTTAGCACAACGTCACATGCAGAACGGATTTAATAATCCGCATGCTAGCCCGACTCAAACGGTAGTCGGTAAAGGCTCATCAAACCCGTTAATGGCTGAGGGTTTGCCAAAAATCCTATAAATAACTTGAACAATCCGCATGCTAGCCTGACTCAAACGGTAGTCGGTAAAGGCTCATCAAACCCGTTGATGGCTGAGAATTTGCCAAAAATTCTATAAATACGAGTCATAGATGTATCAACTCCGTAGATTGGTCTCGTGACTCGAGTATCCGCCACGCTCCAATTCCTTAAGAGCTTAAACTGTGTATACTCCAACTTGGACGCCGGACAACGCGTTGCAATGAAGCTTAGACGCCGGACAACGCGTCACAAGGAAGCTCAAACGCCGGACAACGCGTTGTAAATGGAGATTCAACGCCGACGACCGATGGTCAGTTCTATGTTGAAATAACCAACTCGAGCTAAAAAGTCAGAAAATTGAGAATCGACTTCAAATTCAAAATTCCGACAGACGGTCAGACAATAAATGCAGCACCGGAACCTTTACAGACATTCGACAAAGCACCGAACAGCCTGGGGGACTGAAGGAATCAAGAACGGAAGCCACTCCAAATATCCCGTCTTAACCAATCGAAGAATGGGACAATCATATCCAAAGTATTCCAGACTCTTCTATAAAAGAACGAGGCTGAAATACTTTGGAGGGGGTATCTGTAGGCGTATAAAACTACCTATAGGTCCCTTAACATAGCTCGATAACGCCGATTCGACGAACCGACCACCGGGCGACGTATGCAGACACGATTGTTAGTCCACAACGCCGAAGCCAAGCGATACGCGACGAAGCGAATTAACGAGGCTACGAGGCTAATGAACCGCACGCAAATAACAGAATAAATCCACTCGCATGCGGAATCAAGCTAACGGGTTGAAGAGTCAACGAGTTAACCAACCAAGGGCGGACTCGGACGAATCACGATCGAATCAAGATCAGTTTCGGACTCGAACTCAGAAGTGGATTTACTGCCAAATCAGGAATCGGATTTACTGCCAAATCAGGTCAACGAATCGAGTCCAGACAAATCAACCACAGAACCAAAAAATGGATACAACGACGGAAACCCAACACCTAGAGGGGCTCCGCCGAAACCGAGCCACCTCAAGGTGGCTCGGCCAAAGCCGAGCCACCCTGAGGTGGCTCGGTGGCCG
>NC_033794.1:79871440-79960961 GCF_001876935.1 Asparagus officinalis | reverse complement strand
CGGCCAAAGCCGACCCACCTATAGGTGGCTCGGCCAAGAACCGGCCACCTATAGGTGGCCGGCCCAGATCTGTGCGCGGGCACAGTTCAGAGGGCCTATAAATAGAGGGCTTGGTTCATTTGTTCAGAGGTTGGAAATTTTGGAGGCGAAACTCTGCTGGATTCAAGGCTCAGATCTCAAAAAGATTGAAGCTTTAGGACTTTGAGGACTTGCTCATCCAGATCTGGTGCTCGGCGATCGTCAACGCCAAATAAGGCAAGAGTTCAAGAGGATCGGATCTCAGATCTACATAGTCATCCTCCGGATCAAAGCTTGGCCTTTGATCCCGAGAACTAAAGACTACTATTTCCTTGGCGAAATAGTACCCTCGGCTATTATTTCCTTGGCGAAATAATACCCGTCATACTACGTAGATCCGACCGGATCTAGATCTCGCTGTGGTCCACGGATAAACCCCGGCGCAGGAGAAGAACCCACAAAACGAGTGACCGCAAAACAGGAGCTCGTGATTTGTTCGACAAATAAGGAAAGTTGTAATCTTTTTTCTTTTTCTTTGATCTCGTTGTAACCGGATCTTATAAAAAGACCGGATTTTTGTAATCGATAAACTATTACAAGAGTGTGCAATGACATCAATGAAGAAAGACACGATTTTTCCCGCGAACAGAGGACAAACCAAGGGAAGTCCCCTCCGGCTCCCTAACAAGTGTTACCTATAGAAGTCTGCTTCCTATTGATTAAACAGTCATCAGAGAAGATTAACGTAAACTCCTCCAAATATCCATTCACTCATACGATAACTTTCTGACTTTAATAGTTTGGTGCCTACTATGGGGACCATTTCTTCTTCCCTTGAAAGAAATGGCTGATCCTAATTGCTCTCCAAAACCCTAGGTCACCTGGAGAATCTTCCAATTCTGCTTATCTCACTCTAAGTTCAGCTGGATGAAGCCTCCAAAAGGATAGCCCAATCACTCCAGCAATAGTTCATTTCGATCATGAATAAACTTCTTACCCATGTTCTCCCTTTTTAGTCTCCCACGTCACCTACCACCCCCTTCCTCAGGGGACAACCCCGGTAGCAAAAAGATGAAGAATGAATACGGTAGATATCCCTAATCATCATGGAATCAAACCCGCTTTGTTGCCTATCCTCGTTAGTCTCTCCAACACTTGGAGTTGACCGGTGAAAGTTCAAGCCACGATCCTAGTCACACCGCACAAGCAGCGTCACGACAGGTAAGGTACATTTACACCACCCAAATCCTGGCGGCTTGGGCTAATCCCTCTACGACTGACCTAATTTATGGTTATGACTAGACATTAAACAAGGTGACTGGCATCATTAGGGGAATACTCTTCTCTCAGATGAAATCATAAATGCTTCTTACCCTAAGTTCAAGATGCCATACATTAAGAAATAAAAGGGCGAAGGTGACCCAGTCAAACATGCATAGAATTTCTTTGATTTTATGTGCATACAACATGTAGCGCGTCTGATCATCTATAGAGTGTTTCCTATCAACCTCAGCGGTAGTGCCATGATGTCATGAAATTTTGTGGAGAAGAAATTAGTGGTTAACATGGTGATGATGATAGCAATAATCTCTAGTCTAGAAAATGATACGCTATGATGACTCATTCATCATGATTCCCGTGGTTAACCTTGACTAACTCATGGCCAGAGCACGATCACATATAGACACAGAACATGGTAACCTCCATAAGTGGGAAGCTTGAAAGGTAGTTACTTGGGCCAAATCTTCCGAAGGCAAGAAGGCTAAAAGCAGCTGACCTGAGCCTGAATCCAACAGATCCAATAGAAGGGATTAGAAAAGGGACTAACGAGGAGACCAGTGCTTTCCCCCCTCAACCCTCAATGCTCCCCTTTCTCATGTATTACACCTGATCCAAAAGGAGGAGCATCTCATCAAACCTACACCTCGTATGACTTTCAACCTCATAAGAGGGATCTTTGATAATATTCTGCTACCACTGGGACCATGGCTACGACATCGATGACTCCAGAGTCCTATAGAGAGACATCAAAGACCTCATCTGAAGTGGAGTGCGGAAGAAATTTCTTGATAACTATAACAAAAAGGGTCTAGTCTTGGACAAATATGAGAGGAGGAGATTAAGATCCAAATCACCTCGCCCGAGTCAACAAAAGAGTCAGCAAAGAGAAGCCAATGAGAAAAGCACCATCAACACTATCAGTGGTAGATCGATAGTAGGGGAATTTCAAACAATGCTCAGAAGAAGTATATCCGATGAGCCCTTAAGGTAAATTTATGTGAGAAGAAGATTAAGACGGATCAACCCATCACCTTCAGCAATGCCGACCTGAAAGGTGTAATGTCACTTCATGAGAATCCTATCATCATCTCCGCACAAATCAACGGATTTTGAGTCAAGAGGATAATGGTAGACATAGGAAGTTCCATGAACATCATGTTCATAGATGCATTAACCAAATGAGGATTGACAGATCGGAGCTTCAACACTGCCAGAGTCCTCTTGTAGGCTTCTTAGGGGCACTTCATTTAACTAGAGAGGTTGATCACTCTACCCATGATACTTGGTGATTATCATCGTCAGTCCATGATTCGGGTTTAGGTAATTGTGATGGATATTAAATCAACTTGCAACGTCATCCTTAGGAGAACTTTCTTGAACGGCCTTCAAGCTATTCCCTCCACCTATCTCCAAATGATGAAATCCCCAACTTCCGAAGGAGTTGGCCTTATGTAATCAAATGAGAGGCTAGATCATGCTATCTGCTCTCCATGAAGGGAAAAATGACCTCATAGACTCTACCAATCGAGAAGTTACAAATCTCTCTTTAAAACGATGGAGAAAGGGAACTAACAACTCCAGTAGATGAGCTAAATGAAACTCAGGTTGGAGTCGATGAGACCAAAGAGGTTAAAATCGGGTCGGAGCTAACTGAGCCACAGTGAGGAGCAATCATCAAATTCCTCCATACCAATGTTGAAGTTTGCATAGGGACTTGGGGATATGTCAGGAATAGCTCCAGAAGTGATAGTGCATGAGTTATTTGTTGACCGACATAACAAGCCAGTCCTACAAAAAAAGACATCTAGGGCCAGAGAGGCAGCATGTGGCTATAAAAAAAGTCAACCAACTGGTAAGAGCTAGTTTTATGAGAGAAGTATAAAACCTAGAATAGCTAGCGAATGCAGTTCAAGTTAAGAAAGCCAATGGCCAATGGAGAATATGTGTTGACTTCACTGACCTTAACAAAGTCTGTTCCAAGGACAATTACTTCCTCCCTCAGTTCACCAACTGGTTCACAAGAGCGCCAGACAGTTTCATGGATGCCTTTTTTAGGCTATAATTAAATAAAGATAGTAGAGTGTGACCAAGAAAAAACCACTTTCCTCATAAATTAGGGTACTTATTGTTACAATGTGATGCCCTCTAGCCTCAAGAATGCATAAGTGACCTACCAAAGGTTAATCAACAATATCTTTAAAGATAAACCTGATCGCAATATGGACGACATCTTGGTGAAGTCCAAATAGCTTAACTTCCACATTGCAGATCTCGAAGAAGCCTTCTCCATCCTCCGTTGATGTCAAATGAAGCTTAATCCTATGAAGAAGTATTTTTTGGGGCACAATCAAGTAAATTTCTTGGATTCATGATAATTCAATGAGGAATCAAGATCAATGCCTACCATTGAGGAGATTCTCGAGCCCTATACAATGAGGAACATCCACAAATTGAATGGAAGGTATAATGACTTTAAGCCGTTTTCTCTTTAAGTCGGCTAAAAGAAGCATTCCCTTCTTCAGAGTCCTCAGAGGGGTCAAAAGACCCTGATATGACATGCAGTAGATGGTTCCTGATATGCCATGCAGTAGATGGTAGAGTATGACATGCAGTGGATGGTAGAGTGTAAAAATACTTTCACATAGCTCAAGAGGTATATGATCTCTAAGCCCTTGCTAAGTATACCCATAGAAGTGGAACACATGTACCTCTAGCTAGCCATCTTGGTGAAACCTATGAGCTCCGTCCTAATTTGAGAAGAAGAAAAACATCTAGAAACTAGTGCACTATGCCAGCTATATCTTGAAAGCCTTCGAACTCAACTACATTCTCATTGAGAAAACCTCCTTCCCTCTTATCACCACGGCTAGAAGGCTATGTCCATACTTTCAAGCCCACACAGTGATAGTATGAGCTACTTTGTCTTGAAAAATTACTCGGTAGCCCCACCACTTCTGGATGAATGATAAGCTAGGCCATTGAGCTTAGTGAATATGATGTCTAGTTTGAGCTCATGACAACAATTAAGGCCCAGGTCCTTATCGACTTCATGATCGAGTCACCCAATCTCAAAGATGGCCCACCGGCTCATGACAGGCTCTGCTCCTAGTTCCAAAACCGATCAAATAGACCCCCTCTCAGAAAAACACTATACCCAAATACAATCTACTTGAATTCTCATCATGGTGGATTCTTAGAGTAGATAGATCCTTAGGAGAAAGTAACAGTGGAGCAAGAGTAGTGATGTGCAGCCGGAGGGGCACATCTATGAGTATGTCATCACCTTTAAATTTCTAGCTTCCAACAATGAAATATATAATGAAGCTCTTTTGGCTAGCCCTAGAGCTACTCCGGCAGGTAAGGCCAAGTCTATTTTTATAATCACAGACTCTCAACATGTCGCCTATTAAGTATGGGGAGAATATGAAATGAATGACCTTCTGATGGAAAAGTATTTGGGAAAAGTCAAAGAACTATTGGTCAAGTTGAAGGAATTCCATATCAACCAGGTCCCAATGGCTCACAACACCAGTGTTGGATCTCTGTTTAAGCTGGGCTCCTCGATCTTAGGGGCAGGCCATGGTCCAGTATACATGAACACCCTCAAAAAGCCCTGCACTACTAAAACCATGGTAGAGACGATCATGCAAGTATACCTAAAATCAAAGCCATGCTAGATGGATCCACTCATCTAATATCTGACAAAGGAAACTCTACCCAAAAATTAAACAGAAGCTAGAAGTTTGCAGAGGAATGCCTTAAAGTATCTCATAATTGAAGATCAACTCTGTCGCATCTCTTACACAAGCACTAGCATGGGGCCTAATCTCTAATGCCTTCGACCAAAAGAGTTAGACTATGTCCTTAGAGAAATCCAATATGTCATATATGAGAACCATATAGGGGCCAGAACCATAGCATAGATGGTCATCAAGCAAGGCAAATACTCGCCGGCCCATCCCGGTTGAATAAAATATGCTTGTAACCTACAAGCTCTAGCAAACAAACTCACTCCTCTCGTTAACCCAATCCCTTTTGCTCAGTGAGGATTAGAGTTGTTGGGGCCATTTCTAATAGCAACTCGATAGCGGAAAGTCTTAATTGTAGATATAAACTACTTCACCCAGTGGATAGAGGAAGAGTCGCTAGTGATATTTAGCGAAAATAATATCCGTAACTTTATCTAAAAACTGTTCATTAGCAGATTTGGGTCAATAGCGTGTGCTACTAACGCTACTTCTACTCAGACTTCACTAAAGAACATCTCAAATGATGGAATGAACTATCAGCTTCACCAACGTCACTCATGTTTAATGCATGGCCAGTCGGTGCCCATAATCAACTGCCCAATCACCATCACATTGGATGCATGCCCATAGTTATTATGACTTCTGGTGCCAGAGTCATAATAACTCCTCGCATGATGCCAGCACTTCAACCATTCTGTCAATGACATATTAAATTTAGAGAGGGCTCATTCAACCTATTGCTGAAGTTCGTAAAGTGTAGTATGCTCAACCGACTGCATCGACCTAGTCGAATTACCAATGTGTCACCACGAGTTCTCTACAAGTAATGGATAATCCCCACTACACCATGCGACACTGAATAATTAAAACTCTAAAACTAGATTATGTAATTGACAAGCTTGCTTAATCTATCACTAATTTGAACGTCGAAGGACTTATTAGGGAAAATCTCCTCCAGCTCTCTAACGAGTATTACCTATGCAAAAATCCGCTTCCCCTAGTTAATCAAACATTAAAGAAGATTAATGGACCCTTAACTCCTCCAAGTATACATCCACTCATACAGTTAACTTTTTGACATGAACAGTCACAACCTAAACAAATTTGATAGGGTTCTTCCACCTTCTGATCCAAAACTAATCTAGGTCAGAACTAAATCGGTTTTTGGCCGCTTATACAAATATAACACAACACTCAGGCTCCCTTACATGAACAAAATTTATGTGGATAAATATTCTTATTAATATTACATATTTACATGTAGCTGGAATAAGTATAACTGTAAATAACTACCCAGTATTATTTATTGATCTCTCTAGGGTAAAAGTTCACAAAACCGTAACGGACATTGGATGTGTTGCACAAAACTTTACTCAAATTTGTAAATTAATTCTATAACATTTCCGTAAACATATCTCACTTTATTACCATGACACGTCAAGCCATCCTCGCGTGAGAAAAATGAACATTCTCTACCTTGTGTACTAAACTAAAATCTCATTAGAAATTCTACAATGTTTCGCGCGGATAATGAGGTCAATGTGAAATATCATAAGTGAAAACTTTATGTGAATTTACAAAGATGATGTTATTTTAGGACAGGTTTGGCTTTAATTGAGGGTGGAAAGGGATGTCTCATGTCCCTTCTCTTGGGTTCCAGCCCAACTTGAGCCGGAGAACGAATTTTATACTGTGGGGATGAGCTTAGGGGAGCTAAGCGAACAATATTGCACCTTTTAAAAGCTATCTAAACGGGGTGAATGGACATTCCTATCCTTTATTTTTCTTTATTTCCCTCAAATCTAAATAAGACATTAGTATTACAAGAGACTGAGATGTGGACCTCTCCAAATTAATTATAGCGGATCCCAAATATAATTTACTTATAATTTATAACCTATGAAAGTAACGGAGAAAAGGTGCGAGACTTTCTCGAATGCATGTTGAATTATTAATTAAATGCTAGATTTTCTATATCTCATGAAAAGGATTGATAGCTAAACCTGGGGTCCTTATCGTTGATTCAATCTTTATTATTCCCCTAGTTGTAGCCATTATAGTGGCAAATTGAGTGAGTTCATAAGCTAATTAAGGCTAATCAAGCGCCATTGATTATGATTTAGACTAATATAAGTAAGGAATATTAGTTTTATTTTTGGAAAATTTGAAATCTTTGATTGGAGGTTTTTTTGACAACCAAATTTGTAGTGATGTTCTTGGTGAAATTTGTGGCCTGATTAAGACTTTATTGGGATAGAATTTAGATTTCCATATTTTCCACCGTGAGTGGACAGTAAAAGAGGACCATTAATTTTCACAATCGTATACAACCTTCAATTATTTAATACATGGTTACAATTTCTCTTAAGTTAAAATGAGAAATTACGAAAAAGAAAAATAAAAGTTGAAGATACATCAGTACCTATATATACTATTGTATTAGAAAACTTAGTGAGGATAGAAAAATTTTAAAGGACATAGGAAAAGCCCTTCATCTCATTAAAGATATGAGAATAATTTGGTCATTTCATATAATAGTTTTCTTTTCTTTTCTATTTCTTTATTTCTAAACTTCTAAAGAGCTTACTAATTAATTTACTTATTATATTGTATATTAAAAAAATATAAATATAAAATGATGCAATTCTTTTCTATGAAAATAAGTACAATAAAAACAACAATTCGAATTATGACATATTCCAATATAAATAAATCATAACCCGTTTCAAATAAGCTAAGATAAAATACCGCAAACTAAATGAACAAATATCATTAAAAGATCTTGGAAATATTTGTGATATTTTTTGGTATTAAAATGACCTTTTATATAAAAACTAGAATAGTTAAGTTTTAATGTCAGTTTGCACATGCATTTGTACGTGCAATAATACTAGTTACTATATTAAAACTCCATGAGGGTTGGAAAATTTTGAAGGATAGGAGAAAGTGTATTTCAACTAAAGACATGAGGACAATCTGGTCATATTTCACAAAATTTTTTCTTTTCTTTTCTCTTTCTTTATTTCTAGAATTTTCTAAAGCATATCAAAGAGCTTATTAATAAAATATCTATTATATTGTATGTAAAAAATTATGAATGTGAAATTTAAAGTTCTTTGTCATATAAATAAATACAATAAAAATGACAATTAGAATTTTGATATATTCGCATCGAAATATAATCAAAAGTGTATATCTAAATATTTAGCTTAGAAATAATTAAATAAAATAATATGAAGACATATAACAAAGACTCTGGAGATATCTTGAAAAAATATGTCACTTCCCAGATTGAAATATATGTCATAGAGCCAACTTTGAATAATAATATAAGATAAAATTTTTCATATTAAATGAAAAAATAACATACAAAGATATTATAAATATCTATGATAATTTAGAATGTAAAAATGACCCTTTTCTTGTAAAAGTTTTACTGTCAGTTGCACGTGCAATAATCTTAGTGTGAAATTACAAAATAAATATAATATGATGTAAATACTGTTATTCAATTGTCATCCATGAATTGATCTATCCAATGATGAGAATATAGTGAATAGTATTTAATTTTTTTAGAACTAAACAAATAATTTTTAGTGTTGAATAAATCCAACATGGTAGTGTAAAATATAAGTGTTACAAGCAAAGAAAACCAACAAGATGCTAAAAACTAAGTCTCACTTAAACATTAATCAACATCCCTCATGATTTAAGCCGGAAAATTTAGATTATCAATAAGAGATGCTATAGTTGCTCCATTTTTCTCTCCATGGATCCTCAACCACTGATACTCACCAATCTAAAAATAACGAGTATTTAAATTTCAAGAGTATGTTGTAATTAACAAGAAGCATATATACTTCGATGTGAAAATGTAAAGTCATGAAATTCGTGTTTAATTCACTACTTTGTACCAATTCATTTTTTAAAATCCACATTTAATCAACTACAACTTGCTCAAAATTTAATTGATTTGTAGTAAAATGAATATAATATTTCTATGTTAAATAGTTAAATTTTCTTATATATACTGATAGTAATTGGTGAGGTCCATCTAATTGAGTGGGTGGAACCTAAGTGGGCTCAAACTGGTTCTTTAGTGAGCTGCTTCGTATTCCTAAAGGGTTAGGGTTTTGTTCTCTACTCTATATATACATGTACTTATGTAGAGCTGAGAGAGAGAGAGAGAGAGAGAGAGAGAGAGAGAGAGAGAGAGAGAGAGAGAGAGAGGGGTCTGCTTGACATAGAGAGAGAGAGAGAGAGAGAGAGAGAGAGAGAGAGAGAGATGCTAGTTGCGAGGTGATATGCGGGGCTTCTTGCCATATCGGTGTGATCACCCTTCAGCCTTGACCAAAAATTAAGAATAGATGCATGGCGATCCTTCTAAAATATTCAGGAAAGCTAATCTCTAAACAAGAATATTTTTGTACGTATGGTTTACATAGGTATTAGAGCGAGATCAAAATTGCTCGCATCTTTCATTATATTTAGGGTTTAGATCTAGTTGCATATTATATTTAGTTAGATTAGATTTAAAGTTTCTTCATGGTATTCTTGGTCTTCAGAATAGAAAATTAGGATTTTATTCTTAAAATTTTATTTTTATTAAAAAGTTACATTTTGGTGTGAAAAATCTAATTTTTAACATTAGGGATGTTAGATCTACAGTAATTTAAGCTTTATGAACTACTTGGGAATTTCAATAAATCAAAGCATTATTAATAAAAAAAATTTCAGATCTAAAAATATTTTTACATTTTTCAATTTTTAAAATGTTTGAAATTTCTTAAATTTTTTTCTTGAACCCTAGGGTGGATCAGCCACCGGCGCCTAAGGCGCTCATCGAAGGCGGGACCCGACTGAGGAGGCTTTAGTGATAGTGTCGGAGGCCCTGCGCTACTTAAAATAGGTAGAGACATAGCCGCCGCGGGGCCGCGTTAGTTGTAGTGAGGAATGTGCTCCATTGTATGTGAAATGGGTGTGGAAATCTGAGGATTCTAGTAGCTTTGTCTGGACTACTCAACACATGATTTGTATGTTCTTCAACAAACCCCGTGACCTCTCACGATTTGTCCTCCAATAATTTAACTCGCATCATTGCCCTACATCACACTCAGGTCTTTCGTCGAAAAGGGATCTCTATCTTGTCTCTATTAGATCTATAGCCCCCCTTATCATAAACAAACTTTCTGTCTACCACTTCTTTAGTCTTGTGAGAGTAATTTACCGTGCTCTTCCGTATTCCAAAACCCATCAACAATGCATAAGAGTTATAATAGTTAAAAGCTTCTTCATAATTATTAAACGTCATTCCTAGTAGTGGTTTAGGAGCATTTACAGTATTGAACGCAATTTCACTTCCAATAGCACTTGATTCTCCCATTCTGAACTCTACACTAGTTGAATTTGTTTTCTCCATTCTGAACTCCTAAAGAAGAAAAGAAATTCAAGAAAAACAAATTTAGTATTTGTAAAAAATTTGATGGTTGTATAAAATGTTAAACTATATGATCATCCATAATGTGAGTTCTAATTTATGCCACGTTAGCTCTAATTTACTCCATGTTAGTTTTAGCTACACTCATGTTAGTTATAGCCGTATTCATGTTAATGAAAACAATCAGCATGATAATGAATTACCTGGTACGTTTTAAATTAATAACATGCAAACAAGGAAAAAAAATCTCTGAAGTTGTTTTACCTAGTATGTTCTAATGAGAAAAATTCGCTGAAGTAAAAAATTCACTGAAGTTGTATTACCTGATACATTCTAATGAGAAAAATACTTTGAAGTTGTTTTACTGGTATTTGTCCAGACAAGAAAAAAATTCTATAAGGTTTAGGGCAGAGAGAGAGAGAGAGAGAGAAGAGAGAGAGAGAGAGAGAAGAGAGAGAGAGAGAGAGGTTAGGGCAAGAAGATTGGGTCGAGATGTGAAGTTGGCGGTCGGAGGTGGTGGGCGCGACGAGAAAGAGAGAGAGGGTTGGGGTTGAGGCGAGTTGGGTCCAGTGCGGATAGGGTCTCGGAGTGAGAGAGAGAGAGGAGAGGAGATGGGGGTGAAGGTGATTTGTTTAAGGATTTGAATGGGTGGGGCGGTGATTTTGGGGATCTTGAGAAGAAGAGAGGGGGGGGGGGGGTTGAGGCATATGAGATCTTTATTTCAAAACCGCAGGGATTTTTTTCAGCAACGCGGGGTTTTCTAGGGAGTTGGTCATGAAGAAGAGAAGAATAGATTTTTTTAAAAACACCCTGGGCAGAAGCACGTAAAGGGAACGCCTGCCAGCGCTTCTCGCGATTTTCTTTATATATATATATATATATATATATATAATGTAGTTATAAGTATACTTATACGTGTATATTATAGAATTATAGTTATATAAGTATATATAAGTGCATAAGTATAACTATAAGTATATACTGTATATTGCATCTAGCATATATAAAAGTATATAATATAAGTAAATTATTTAACTATACTTAAATAAGCATAATGTAATTTTAATTTATTTGGGATGTATTCATCTATTGTGATGTGACGAATTCTAAAATAAATTTATAATAGTAGATGATTAATTGCTTATTAATAAAGAAGTTATTTTTATTATTTTAATTTCTGTGATTTTTTGTATTTGTAAATTATATAATTACAAGTGATTAATAATATAATTGTTTTTATCAAAATTTTGTTTAATTTTTGCTTTGCATTCTTGAAAATTAAAGAAATTAAAAAAAGTTTGTGGGACAGTGTACGACATTCGTTGAGGCTTCCCCTTGCAACGTTGTTCCGGCATTTAATAAGGCCGAAAACTCTTCTCATAATGACTCTTCCCAAGTTAAAGAGTCATTCAATAAAAGTTCGTCAACTCTGATGAAGAAGCTCATCAGAGACAACGGCAACGCTAGGCTCGTCAGTTTTCCAATGCCTTGGAACAGGTGGATGGAGTTTGCTACTATGCAGACTTGGAGTCAAGAAAGCGTCAAGCAACCGAGTCACTACAGCAGCGTGTTGCTGACATTTCCTCCAAGCCATCGACCAAAAAATGAGTTCTCACCAAGAGGATTCATTCATCCAAGAAGGAGCGCATCCAGAAGCACCGTGCATATGCCGCACATGTTGTTGTCCTTATGCAAAAAGCTCAAGAATTGAAGAGTAACGAGGTGGCCGGAGAACCACCAAAGTACCATAAAGTCTAGAGTTGCATGAAATCAAAACCTGAAGGTAGCAGAAATTGCCCTATTTGGCCGAGACAGTTTCCGTTGTCTCACCCAAAGGTCGTCTTCTACGACAACTTCTTCTCCTCCTTCGGTGTTCATTCCAGATTCATCTTCCACGACTACTTCTACCACGCCACCAGTTAAGCATTGGGTCATCCGTGACCTATCAAAGTTTAAAATTAGAATGGTCGATCGCCTTGGTCATCTACACGAAGATCGAGGCAAATCACTAGTGAAAAAGCGACTGGGTCCGGTGATCAAAACCCAAGGAGCTCCTCAGACTGGGGGCTGTACGCACACACCTATCAAACCAATCATCGCACAAGGGTGTCTCGTCGCCTCCTAACAAATCGAGACACCTCAATGTACCTGTTCATGCGCTATGCACAAAAGAGGCAAGGAGGCCTCCATTTCTAGGAGAATTCCTATCACCTCCCGCCTGGGGGTTTGAGTTAGAACCCAAAAGTTTGTTAAGACTCCACTCCCGCAAGAGGGAGGTTCTAAACGTGCGACTCATGACATGACCTTGGATCTTTCAATAGCAACGATAAGTTGTCCTTAGAATGTCAACAAGGTCTCATGGCCAAATCAACGTCCCCAAAAGAAGACGTGTCCATCGAAAGACACGTTATACTTTAGGAATCACATCAACAAATGAGGGGGTGCTCTGGCCATCATGCCGATGAGCTGTACCATCCGACTAGGGGTGTGAACAAAACTCGAAAGAGGGCTATTAAAGAAATAGACTCTCATTGTTCATACGAGAGGCTGATTAAAGCAGTACTATCTGAATGTAGCTGCTCTAAAGCTATCCCACAAAGAGTCTAGGTGTTTCAAAGACTATCCACTAAAGCGTCAAAGCCTAAACCTAAACGCTTTTGAAAGAGATGATTCACCGTCTAAGATGATGAGTTCTCTGAAGTCACCATCAACGTGGCTGGCAAAGGAAAAGGAAAGTCTAAACGATATTCATTTGACTCCGATCTTTATTTTACTCTAGGAGAGAGAGTTGATCCAAGAATCTCTCAAGAATGTCTCGGCTCCAGCTAAGAGCTACCAGACATAGAGACTATAGGAGGATGCATGAAGGAATGTCTTCAGATGATGAATTTTCCAACACTTGCTCCGCGATTGCTTCAGATGATACAATGTCTAGCATAGAGAAAGCTAGAGAAGCATTCACAATTACTCCTAAGCACATGGCTCAAATACTTCAGGAAGCTTTAGCGAGACAATGAGAAGAGATCAGAGCTGAGATAAAGACAGAGATGGAGTTGGCCATGCAGCAAATGAAAGAATTGCAGGTTCATAGACCTCAACCACAACCTGAGTCCAGTCAGCGGGCTGAGTTTAGCCATCACGCTCAAAATATTACAGATGATAGTAATCTAGAAGTGGACGAAGTCATTATTACTGACGCACTCCTCAATAACGCTGGGGGTGGTTCAACCGATCCTTCCCAACATCACCCAAAGAAAAGTGAGGGTGAGGACAAAAAGATTATGAGCTTGAGAGTAAGCTCAATGTATTTATGTCTACTTAAGAAGTGAAGAAGACCGTAATACCGTGTCTATACCTTAGGGAATGAGAGTCAATTCTGTACGCGATGAAGTTTAATCTGATTAACTTTATACCATTTGACGGGAGAGGTTTACCAACCCAGTATCTGATCTACTTCAAATCTCACTTGGTATGATCTCTAGAAATGAACCTTTGATGATTCAGTCATTTGTGGGTACCCTTCGTGGGGATACCTTCGACTGGTATCGATATCTCAAGCCAGGGAGCATCAATTGTTAAGATAACATGGAAATCTTATTCTTCAGCAATTTCCTTGATGATAACACCGAAGTGTCAATTGGAACCCTTTTGGATGAGAAGCAGAAAGATGGGGAGTCAGTTGATAATTTCGTCAAACGCTTTCAAAACTGGACAATAAATTGCCGAGATCTGGTCACGGAAGATTTCATACTCCAAACCTGCCATAACAATCTTTCTCTTATTGTGTTAGAGACCATGGAGGTTGTACCATCCAAAACTTGGAAGGAGTTGAAGCTACACGGAGAACAAGCCGAACACTTTCTCAAAAGAAAGAAGATTGAGAGAGATCAACCGATTGCTAATTCTCTAAAACCTAATTTTACTCCTCGTGGTAAGGGAAAGGCACCTGTGATTACTGTTGATGCTCATCAAACGTCACAACAGCAACCTCAGAGGCAACAAAAAACTCCTGATCCAAGATTCCAGAGGGTATACACCTTTAAAGATGACGAAGTTCCGACCATCTTCAAGCACCTCCTTGACAACAACAAAATCAAGCTGTTACCTATTACAAATCAAGAGGAAGTTAACAAGACTTCAGACCCAAAGTATTGTGCATATCACAGAAGGGTTCATCACCCCACCAAGACTTATTTTGTCCTCAAAAAAAAATCCAAGCCTTGGTTGATGCCGACATCATAATATTGAAAACGTCGGCATCATAACTCATGTGGAAAGCACTCCTGGACATTCGAAGATTTCTTCAGGAGTTGGAGTTGTCCTAGTTTTCCCAGAGAAACATGTGATACCTTGAGTCTATTCGTTAATCGGGCCATGCTCCAACAACGTGGCTGAATATAATGCACTTCTCATCGGACTCAGTTTCACTAAAGAGTTGGGGGGTGGAATACCTTGAAGCTTTTGGTGATTCTCATTTGATAATCAACCATGTTCAAGGAGAATACGAAGTCAAGAATCAAGACCTGATCCTGTATCATAAAGTAGCTATTGAGATGACAGAATCATTTGAAGACTTCTTCATCGAGTATATCCCATGCTTTCAGAATGCTTATGCAGATGCATTGGCGGCTCTAGCAGTCTCTTTAGCACAACCTCCTAAGACGGAATAGCTAGTTACTGTGAAAACTATCAGCTTTCATACCAGATTGTGCCTTAGACACCAAAGAGGTGCATGCAACCAAGATCGGACTCGTGCCTCGACACTAATGTTTTCTCATTATTGATTATGTCTTACACGACATCTTGCCGAAAAACATAAAAGAAAAAGACTCAGTCTGACAAAGAGCACCAAGGTTTTACTATAATGCAGCAACCCAGGCGCTCTATCATTGTATATATGATGGCTTGTTACTCCGATGCCTTTCAACCAAGGAGACAGAGGAAGCTCTTAAGGAAGCACATGATGAAACTTATGGTGCACACTAACCTGGTCCTAAATTATGTGACTGCCTCAAAAGAATGGGCTATTATTTGCCCGCTAAGGTCAAAGATGTAGTCACGTATGCTCGACGGTGCCAGCATGTCATGTCACGCATGTCAGATACATGCTAACTACATGCATCAACCATCAGAGCACATGTACCCTTTGGCGACATCTTGGCCCTTTGAAACCTAGGGAATGAACATTGTTGGTCTTATTTTCCCTCCGTCATCCAAAGGTGACCGCTTTATTTTAGCAATCACTGATTATTTCTCCAAGTTGACTGAAGCAATTCCATTTAGAGAAGTAAAGACGGGCGATGTTATTAAGTTCACCAAGCACCATATTATTTGCCGATATGGTGTTCTAAGACGAATCGTGCATGACAACGGCCCTCAGTTTGTCAGCAACTCATTCATCAAATTCTGTGGAAAGTTTAGAATTCAAGATGTCTCGTCAACAACTTATAATCTTATTGTAAATGGTTTAGCTGAGGCCTTCAACAAGATCATCATCAAGATTTTGACGAAGCTAGTAAACACTAACAAGCGAGATTGGGATGATAAACTTGGTAAAGCTCTCTAGGCCTATCATACCACAGTCCGCACACCTACCAGAGTGACTCCACACTCTCTAGTATACAGGTGCGAGGTTGTCCTTCCCTTAGAGATCCAAATTCAATCCATTCGCATTGCTCTTGCAACAGGGATGACGAAGGAAGAACATAATAAAAAATGTCTCGAAGAACTTGAAATGTTAGATGAGAAATGCTTGGAAGCTCAACAACAAATTGAGCTATACTAAGCTAGAATCTCTAAAGCCTTTGATAAAAAGGTCCGACAATGGGCCTTTAAAGAGGGAGACTTGATACTTGCCGTTCGACGACCATTGATGCTCAACTCAAAGAAGAAAGGCAAGTTCCAACCCAAATGGAAATGACCGTTTATAGTAGATACAGTCTACTCAAACGGATGATATCACTAAATCACCCAAGATGGTGATAAGATCATGATACTAATTAATGGGAAGTTCTTGAAGAAGTACTACCCTTAGTGCATTGCTCTTAACCTATTTGATGGATGAAACTTGAATTATTGTACACGTTGTACATATTCATGCACATAATGACAACGTTGCCCACCGACGGGAAGTTCCTATAGAATAATACACATAGTATTCTTAAGGATAACCCAACATCAACTGACTATGTAAGATGGAATTCAACCATCTAAATAATTTTTCTTAATCATTATTGAGATGATTAAAATTCTCCCACAGTGGTCGCCACTGTGTTTACCTCGGGAAAATTTTTATTTGTAGTTTCTATTAAATCATTCAACAGAAACAAAAGAATAAGTCTTACACGTGTAATTCTCTTCTTTACAAAGAAACGAAATTGATTACCTTAGTAAAACACATAGAAACTCCTATGTAGTAGCTTCTACATGCGTGTGATCTTTGCCTGTGCCATGGATGCGTTATCCGTGGACCAAGGAGCAATGTTTCCAAGTCGGATTGAAGAAGGCTTGAAGTTAATCTTTCAACAGAGAAAAAAGAACTGAAATAAGTATCCTAGCGAAGTAAGATAAATATTCTTCTCAAGAACAAGTCAAAGCTTTAACTTAAGGAAACACTAGAAGGCTCTTGAGAATGCTTAAAAGTGGATGAGGAACTCTCTTTTGCTCTTAAAGTTCACCAAGCACCAGCGTCTCTCTGCTATCTGCTCTCGAATACCTTCCTCCGTATTATGCACAATTGTGTAGGTGGGTATTTATAGCTATTAGGAGGCATAACCATCGAAAAGAATGCAAACAGCCTATTGGCCACTGTCTCCTTTGGGCGAGATAGTGTCCACTGTCTTGGCCAAAGGAGATAGTGGAAGTGGTTTTGTAACTGCTGTCCACTACCTTAAATTATATTAAATGCCATAATTTTTGTGGGTAGTGAGTGTATTTCTAGGATGAAACTATTCATTAAAGTTAATGAATGTTCCCAAGTAGTTATGGAGCCACGTGATCCCCGCAAAACTCAACAAAACCATCAAAAAACATGAGAGACTGTCTCGCAATTGGCGAGATAGCTCTCACTGTCTCATATATCCGAGACAGCCTACACTATCTCGGATACGCGAGACAGTGGAGACTGTCTCACTAACTGTAAGACAGCTTCAAGTCTCTTTTGGCTATTGTTTTGTGTTCTCCTTTGCTTCCTTTGACATTGGATGATCTTCTCTGACTAGGTGATGATGTTCTTCGTCTTCTCTCTGTCTTGAGCTGTGTTTGAGACCTATAGTCAATTTTTGATGTCTACAGATACCCCCTCTAAAGTTTTCAACCTCCTCAGTATTTTATCAACGAGTTTGAAATACTTTGGATAAGATAGGCCCTACTTTTGCTCAACGTTGGACCATGTAGAAGGACCTATGAGTGGCTTCAGTTTCTAGACTTCTAGTATTGTGATATTGCTAAATAATATGTTGAAATCATTAACTGGAGCTAATTTATTAATATCTAAGAAGTTGAATTTGCTTGTGTCATTGTGTTGACGTTGAACTGATTATCTTTGTCAGGAGCTCATAGCTAAATTGTAGTTAAACTCCTAGGGGTATTTCTAGAATATAACCACCCTGATGTGTGCTGGAATTTCGAGGGCAATTTATGTTGATCACAGTCTTAGGTACACTTATGTGTACGATGTGTATGTTGAAAGAGTGCTATAAATGCACCGGAGACAAGCTGAGAACCTCATTTAGATGCTCACCGAATTGATCCTTTGCGTGAGACAACGTACACTATCTCACTCAAAGGGGCCGATATCGGGTCGCTGTCTTTAAAATTGGGAGTTGCGGTCTTTTGAGGTTCTATTTATCCACCTTCCTGAGTTCGAATTCCATGTAAAGTTCCTACAAAAGAGTTTTGAAACCCTTTTATCTCCTTTAGACCTTCAATCTCGATCTTAAAGGTAAGTTTGTTCTAGGGTTTCAAGTCTTTTCCTCAGGTTTTGATATCTTTTCTTTTGTGTAAATTGTTCAAACCCCATTTTCTTCTTATTCTTGCAGTTTGACAGTAGAGGCTTCCACAGCTTTTGCGACGAGTACAACATTCACTTCCTCAATCGCCCAACCTAAATCTAATAGACTTGCAGAGGCTGCAAATAAATACATCCTCCAAGCGTTGAAGAAGAAGGTGGACACTGCGGTAGGGATCTGGGTTGAAGAGTTTCCTAATATCCTCTGGTCATACCACACGACTCATAAGAACTTAACAAGGGAGACTCCATTCAAGCTAGCTTATGTCACCGAGGTAGTCACTCCAGTCGAAGTGGGCATGCCAACCATCAAACTACAACACTTCGATGAGGACATAAACTCAATAAGACTTTGAGAAGGGCTCGATCTCCTAGATGAGACCCGAGAGAAAGCACTTTGGACCCAGGTCACCAATCAGCAATGGATCGCTCAGTACTATAACAGTAAAGTCCAACCCAAAAGATTCAACAATGGTGACCTCGTCCTCTACAAAGCTGCTTTTGACAAAGACAAGCGAAGAGGCAATCAAGGTGTTTGAAGAGACCTGGTCCCGACATTGTAGTGACCAATTCCTGAATCTCTTGACGAATTCATTGACCGACTTCGTCTTCTTCTACTTGTCAGCGAGTAGGGTGGCCATCAACACTTCTGTGTCGTTATCGAAGAAATGGGCCAAGAAGAACTTTTCCACGTCAGCCCATGTTGTGATAGAGCCGAGTTCTAACTTGCAGAACCACTCAAAGGCTATCCCTCTTTAGGGTGCCGATGAACAGTTAGGTGAGGATAGGATCATTCTCTGTGAGAAATCCTGTTTGAGACAGGAAGTAGTAGATATGTTGTGAGGGAGATCCCTTGCCATCGAACAGGACCAAGCTCATTGGTTTGAACTTTGCCAGGTAAGGAACTGTATCCCATATCACTGGATACGGTCTGACCACCCTAAGCTCGTTCACACTCTTTTGGAGCTTTAGGGCATTGAGTTGACTTTGGAACTCATCAAGACTCTTGTCTCGGGGAGTGCTGCCAGCATGTGATGCTTTTCCTGAAGACTTAGATGAATAATCTTAATACGATCTGCAATTATCTTCCTCTTCAGATGTGTTAGGAGGAGTAGGCTCTCGTTCCCTATTCTTCGAGGATCTTCACCGATTCTGTGATTTCCTCTTCTTCTTCTTGTTCAAAAGATGTTCCATCATTCCCTTCAAGGAGTTGATGGTCACTTGTTGTTCCTGGAGTCTCTTAGCAACCTCATCGAGGACTTCCACTATGTGCACCTTTGCGTGCTAGCCCTGTACTGAGCTTGAGGTCTTAGATGTTGCCGTTGCTGAGAAAGCATCATCATTATTGTCATAGATGAGAGATAGGCGGGCATATTCGAATGGGATGGTCGCTCACATTTGAGTACGGATGTGTAGGTAAACACCCTCACTTTCAACAGGAAGGTATTTCAATCTCGGGAAAAATTCTAGATTTGACGAATCTGGATACTTGGCTTTTCCTTCCCCACCATGTTAACCATAATGGATGGGAGTTCTAAATCATCAGTAGCCTGTCTCCTCTGGCAATTGTGTCTCCGGTGAGGAAATTTTGACTCCAGAGACTGCTGAGAAAGCCTTTCTAACACCGAAGGTTTTGGTCCCTCGGTACAGTGGCAATCAGCAAGCACTACTTTGATGAGTCTCTCATAGTGACACTGAGGATTGGCCTCGTGAATAGTTATCTTGTGAGTCAGATGGTCCCTGAGATCCCCTATGGGTTGATGGTGACAACCTCCAGTGTTAGCATAACCAAACACGCAATCATGCGAAGAAAGTTTGAAAGAAAAATTATGGGGACACTTGGAAAATTCTCCAAGTGTTGAGTTCAGGCGAGCCTGCCTTGATAGGCGAGGTCTTATGTGTTAGACCCTAGAGGGGAGAGGGGAGGGGGGAGGGGGTGATTAGGGTCTTAAGATAATAAATGTGCAATAAAAATAAGACAAGAAAAACACTACAACCAAAAACAACTAATGTAAAGGAGATAGAGTTAGAAATCGTTATCCTTGTGACACGCGATGTGTTAACGAGGTTTGGTCTGCTGACCTACGTCCCCGCTCCCCACTCTCGAAGAGAAATCCACTACACAACCCAGTTTGGAAGCCGGAACTTCTTCTACACAACGATCTCCTCACAATCTCACAACTACATAGTTGATCCCCACTGGATCACACTCCCACACAATTGATCTTCACAAGATCAAGCTCTCAAACAGTAGCAATGATGTAAAAGCTCTCTCTTTACAAGTCCCTATGGCAAAGAGAAAGATTAAACTGAAGCTGGTATGTGACCTTGAGAAAAACTCAGAAAACAGGTTTTGAAAATTTTGGCTCTCTGTAAAACTGAAACTCTGGTTTTTCAAAAGCTTGGGACACAGAGGAAGAAGAAGTGTATGAGTTTAAATAGAAGAGAAACAGCTGTTTGAAACCCATACCCTATTCCCCCAAAACCTGGAAACAATCGGCGCTAAGATCGTGTACAATCGACGCTCAGATTGTGTGCCAGAGGACCGTTTTTGCCTTTTTCGCGGTCGACCGCGAGACAGCCCAGAAACTGAGAAAAGTCCAGAGACTTCTGCGATTGACCGTGGGAAATTTCGAGCTCACGGTCGATCGTGGCGGGCGACTGTGAAAGTTTTTGCTGCCCACTGACGAATGAACACAGGCGCGGTCGACCGTGACGGTCGACCGCAGACTGATACATTCAAAAAACTTGTTTTTGACTCACTTAAAAAATTGGTAAAATATTCATTTGACTTCCGAAAATTGTGAAACTTTATAAAATATTTTTAACACTAAAAACAAATTGTTTGGAAAAGCAATTTTGCCAATAGGTCCTCATACTTGTGAAAAATAGTATTTTGTAAATAAACGCTCAAAACTATAAGTATGAAACCGTGTGTGTGATATCCCAATAGCTTCAATTTAAATCTAAACTATTTACCTACATTTTAGTACTAGAGAGAAAATAAAAACTAGCTAATATCCTCACGTAGAATACAATTCTTTGAGTCTTGATATAGCTTGAGTTGGATGAAGCTTCTTATTGCATTTAGTGTTCTTGAATGAACGTTGCTTCATTGCTATGCCTCCTCCTCCTTTGGATATCATCGTTGTAGTGCATATTCCATCCAATCCTCTATTTATGGCACTAACAAGCTTGATATATGTATTCACTATATTTTCACTCAACAAGCCATTAGTACCGATAATGGTAATTGTAAAACATCATCAAAACATAAGGGCTAATAATCTCCCCTTTTTTGATGATGACAACCAACCATTATATAAGAAAAAAAATAAATATAACTCATAGATAGAAGCTCCCCCTATCTATGAGCTGCCCCTTACTATGTGCACAAATGAGGAGATTTCTCTCCCCATTTGTCACCATCAAAATGAGGTAAAAAAATAAACAAAAAATACATGTGAAATGCAACTAAACAAGCAAGCAAATAGAACTTTCACATAGAGCATAAGCCCAAACCATTTCTTATGCTATAAAAATCATCTTCACCAAGAGGCTTGGTAAATATATCCGCTAATTGAGATTTTGTGTTAACAAACACAAGGGATACATCTTGTCTCTCTATATGATCGCGTAAGAAATGATGGCGCACATCAATATGCTTGGTTCTAGAATGCAAAACCGAATTTTTTGAAATATTGATAGTACTAGTGTTATCACAAAAGATTTTTATATTTTGAAAATTCAAATCATAGTCAACTAAGCTTTGTTTCATCCACAAAACTTGGGCACCACATAAGCCGATGGCAATGTATTCCGCTTCCTTAGTGGATAATGTAACATAATTTTGTTTCTTGGAAGCCTAAGAAACAAGATAATTTTCCAAGAATTGCCATATTCCACTCGTACTCTTGCGATCTACCTTATATCCGGCAAAGTCGGCATCACAAAAACTATATAAATCAAAAGAGGTGCTCTTTGGATAAAATAAACCAAGATCAATAGTTCCATGCACATATTTAATAATTCTCTTAACGGCAATCAAATGAGATGCTTTAGGAGAAGCTTAAAAACGTGCACATGCACACACACTAAACATGATATCGGGTCTACTAGCGGTGAGATAAAGAAGACTACCTATCATACCTCGGTATAGTTTTAGGTCCACATCTTCACTACTATCATCCGCATCAAGCTTGACACTTGTACTCATGGGAGTTGGTGCATGCTTAGAATTCTCCAAATTGAATTTCTTTTCCAATTCTCTAGCATACTTGCTTTGAGAAATGAATATCCCATCCTTAGTTTGCTTGACTTGGAGCCCAAGAAAGAATGTGAGCTCTCCCATCATGCTCATCTCAAAATGATCTTGTATAACTTTAGAAAAATCCTTGCAAAGAGATTCATTAGTAGCACCGAAAATGATATCATCAACATATATTTGCACTAAAATAAAATCATTTTTCCTTTTTCTGACAAAAATAGTATTATCAATTTTTCCTTTAGAGAAACCATTTTTAAGAAAAAAAAACTAGAGAGGCGAGCATACCAAGCTCTAGGAGCTTGTTTCAACCCATATAAAGCTTATTGAACCCGGTAAACATGATTAGGAAAAACATGATCTATAAAACCGGGGGGTTGCTCAACATATATCTCCTCTTCTATAAAACTATTTAAAAAGGCACTTTTAACATCCATTTGAAATAATTTGAAATCTTTAAAACTAGCAAATACCAAAAACATCCTAATAGATTCTAACCTTGCAACTGGTGCAAAGGTTTTATCATAATTTATGCCATCCTCTTGATTGTATTCTTGGGCAACCAAACGAGCTTTATTTCTAGTAACAATGTCATGTCATCAAGTTTGTTTCTAAAAACTCATTTTGTTCCAATTACACTAGTATTGTTAGGACTAGGAACTAGTTTGCAAACATCATTTCTTTTAAAATTGTTTAGTTCATCATGCATAGCTAAAACCCAAAATTCATCATTTAAAGCATCATTAATCTTCTTGGGTTCTAATTGAGATAGAAAAGCAACATTACCACACTCACTCAAGGCCTTTGAGCGAGTAATAACCCCTTGTGAAGGACTCCCAATAATTTGCTCCTTTGGATGATTTGATATGAATTTTCATGCTTTAGAAAGTTCTTCTTGAACATGAGTGTTGGAGCTTTCCACATCTTTTTGTGCTTCTATTGAGGGTGTATTTATAGGTTGCATAAGTTCAAATCCTCCCTCAACATCATCATCTTCTTTCCTAGGCAAAATCACTTGTGAACCAATATTAGTCTCATCAAAAGTAACGTTTATAGATTCTTCAACAACAAGAGTTCGTTTGTTGAAGACCCTAAAAGCCTTACTTCAAGATGCATACCCTAAGAAAATGCCAACATCAATTTTGGAATCAAATTTAACATGGTGATCTTTTGTGTTTAACATGAAACACTTACAACCAAAGATACGAAAATAACCAATAAATGGAGTTTTTCCATAAAAAAGTTCATAAGGAGTTTTCTTAAGCTTTGGTCTAATTAAAACACGATTTAAAACATGGCAAGCCGTATTGACGACTTTCGCCCAAAAATATTTAGGCAAATCAAAAGAGTTCAACATAGTTCGTGTCATCTCTTGTATGGTTTGATTTTTCCATTCAATAACATCATTTTATTGTGGTGTTCTAGGAGCGGAAAACACATGAGTTATACCACGATGAGCACAAAAATCATAAAAAGAGATATTTTGAAATTCACCACCATGATCACTTCTAATTTTAACAACTTTCAAATCTTTTTCATTTTCAATTATTTTAACATGATTTGAAAATTCATCAAAACATTCATCTTTGCTTGTAAAAAAAATTGTCCATGTAAAACGAGAAAAATCATCAATGATAACAAAAACATAGTGTTTGCCTCCAAGAGAGGTAACACACATAGGACCAAACAAATCTAGATGAAGTAATTGCAAGGGTTTAGAAGTTGATACCTCATTGATGGGTTTGAAGGTAGACTTAGTTTGTTTATCTTGGATGAAATGCAAATTTGGTAACCCTTTAACATGATTCTTCTTGGACAATTTGGATATCAATTCCATGTTTGTATGTCCAAGCCTCTTACGCTAAATCCAAGGGTTTTCATCAATTGCCGCAAGGCACTTCACATCTTGATTCATAAGTTCATTCATCTCAAAAATGTACACGTTAGATTTTCTATTTGCAATAAAAACAATTTTTCTATTCATACTAATAATGCATTTGTCCGGTTTAAAAGAAATATAAAAACCTTTATCACTTAATTAGCTAATGCTAAGAAGATTATGATTCAAGCCATTAACCAAATAAATATCTTCTATAACGGGTGAAGGTTTCTTACCAATAGATCCAATACCAATAATTTTACCTTTCTTACCACGACCGAAGGAGACACTTCCTCTTTCAATCATTGATAGGGTTGTAAATAGCTCTTTGTTGCCCGTTATATGATGAGAGCAACCACTATCAAGGTTCCACATCTCTCTACATCATTGCTGTGATGTTCCCTATAAGAGATGAAGGTTTAGTAACTTTAGGTACCCAAATCTTGGGTCCTTGGTGGTTAGTAAACTTGGTACCTTTGGGTACCCATATTATGCCATAGAAATCATGATTATCTTTGATCCTACAATGAGTAGAAATATGACCACGTTTCATGCAATATGTGTACACAAAATTTCTCTTGTGTGTAGGAGCATAAGATCTATGAAATCTATTTCTACCATGGTGATGATGATTAACATAAGCATGAGTGGGTCTAATCCTACCACTCTCGATTTCTAGTCTTTCAATCTTGGATCTTAATTGCTTATTCTCAAAATCGAGATCTCCTAGCAATTCATCTTTTAGTGCAATAGAGGTTTGTAGTTGTTCTAGTTCGACATCACAAGAAGCATTCAACTTTTTAAAAGAAGAAAATTCTTTTGACATTCTTTTAAATTTAATGTTCAATTCTTCTAAAGCCGTAGCTAGATCACATTGCATGTAAAAGGATTCACTCTCGGTGTCGGATATTACCTCTTGTTCATAGGCCATGAAGCAAATGTTGGGATCATGAAGAGCAAGTTTAGCTCCTTCTTCATTACTATCCTAATCACTTGGTTCGGATTCCTCCCATCCGGCATACATAGCCTTCTTCTTATTGTACTTCATATATTTCTCCTTGAGCTTGGGGAAATCCTTAGCGATATGGCCTGGTACATTGCATTCAAAACATTTTCCTACACGTGAAGAAAATTTGTTGTTAGATTGGGGGTTAAACTTCTTGTTCATTTTTATGAGTCTAGAAATTCTTCTAGAGAGGTGAGCCACTTCTCTAGAAAAATCAACTTCACTCTCCGACGACGATGATGAGGAGTGGTCACTAGCTCCTTTGAGAGCAATGGTCTTCATCTTTGGTGATGGCTCCTCAACTTCCCATGGGGCACTTCCTCCTTCTCCTTTCCCTTGAGCTTTTTCTCATGAACCTTAAGCATGCCAATGAGGCCATCGAGGGCTAGAGTGGTGAGATCATGAGCTTCCTCTATGGTCGTAGCTTTGGGTTCCCATATAGGAGTTAATGAACGGAGGATCTTGTAGTTCGTCTCTTGGATAGTTAGCTTCTTGTCAAGACCATGTAATTCATTGATTATGTTAGTGAAGCGAGAAAACATAGCATCAATGGATTCATTTGGAAGCATCTTAAATAACTCATATTCATGCATAAGCCCACTAATCTTGGATTCTTTAACTTGTGGGGTTCCTTCATGTGTAATACACAATTTCACCCATATTTCGTATGCGGTTACACACGTGAAAACCCTATTATACTCATTGGGGGAAAGACTGCAAATTAAGGCATTCATAGCCTTTGCATTAAGATTGGCTTGGTGCCTTTCTCCATCGGTCATAGTCCCGACTTTGGGCTTTTCTACATATTTCTTCTCTATGAGTTCTAGGATTTTAAAATCAATGCAACAAAGGTAAATCCTCATCCTAGCCTTCCAATAAGCAAAATTACTACCGGTGAAGAGTGGTGGCCTAGTGGTGGATTGTCCCTCTAACATGTGCATATTCATTGAAGCCTCCATAAGATCTTTTCTCTAAGGTGATTAAACCAAAAACTAATATAGAGATCAAGCTCTGATACCAATTGTTGGACCCTAGAGGGAGGGGGGGTGATTAGGGTCTTAAGGTAATAAATGTGCAATAAAAATAAGACAAGCAAAACACTACAACTAAAAACAACTAATTTAAAGGATATAGAGTTAGAAATCGTTATCCTTGTGACACGCGATGTGTTAACGAGGTTCGATCCGCTGACCTACGTCCCCGCTCCCCACTCTCGAGGAGAAATCCACTACACAACCCGGTTTGGAAGACGAGACTTCTTCTGCACATCGATCTCCTCACAATCTCACAACTACACAGTTGATCCCCACTGGATCACACTCCCACACAATTGATCTCCACAAGATCAAGCTCTCAAACAGTAGCAATGGTGTAAAAGCTCTCTCTTTACAAGTCCCTATGGCAAAGAGAAAGATTAAACTGAATCTGGGATGTGAACTTGAGAAAAACACAAAACAGGTTTTGAAAATTTTGGCTCTCTATAAAACTAAAACTCTAGTTTTTCAAAAGCTTTGGACTTAGAGGAAGAAGAAGTATATGAGTTTAAATAGAAGAGAAACAGCTGTTTGAAACCCATACCCTATTCCCCTAAAACCTGAAAACAATCGGCGCTGAGATCGTGTACAATCGGCGCTCAGATTGTGTACTAGAGGACTGTTTGAATTAAGCGGCGGTCGACCGTACCTTTTTTTTGGTCGACCGCGAGACAGCCCAGAAACTGAGAAAAGTCTAGAGACTTCTGCGGTCGACCGTGGCGGTCGACCGTGGGAAATTTCGAGCTCACGGTCGACCGCGACGGTTGACCGTAAAAGTTTCTGCTGCCCACTGACGAATAAACACATGTGCGGTCGACCGTGACGGTCGACCGCAGACTGATACATTTAAAAAACTTGTTTTTGACTCACTTAAAAAAATCGGTAAAATATTCATTTGACTTCCGAAAATTATGAAACTTTGTAACATATTTTTAACACTAAAAATAAATTGTTTGGAAAAGGAATTTTGCCAATAGGTCCTTATACTTGTGAAAAATAGTATTTTGTGAATAAACGCTCAAAACTATAAGTATGAAACCGTGTGTATGATATCCCAATAGCTTCAATTTAAATCTAAACTATTTGCCTACATTTTAGTACTAGAGAGAAAATAAAAACTAGCTAATATCCTCACGTAGAATGCAATTCTTTGAGTCTTGATATTGCTTGAGTTGGATGAAGCTTCTTATTGCATTTAGTGTTCTCGAATGAACGTTGCTTCATCGTTATGCCTCCTCCTTCTTTGGATATCATCGTTGTAGCATATATTCCATCCAATCCTCCATTTGTGGCACTAACAAGCTTGATATATGTATTCACTACATTTTCACTCAATAAGTTATTAGTACCGATAATGGTGATTGTAAAACATCATCAAAACATAAGGGCTAACATTATGTTCTAGCAAGCTTCAGCCTTCTGGCGAGCTCCTACTTCTTGTTCATTCAGGCAAGGTTCGCCTGTTTGACTTGTCTTTATTTAACCTTTTTGACCAAGGCATGTTTGCAGGCGAGGCTGATGGGGTTCGCCTGTATGGCGGCTTTTGTTTGTGATGCGGAGCTCGCCTGATGTGTGGAGCTTGCCTATTTGAGGGCGCAGCTCGTCTAAATCATGGAGCTCGTCTGATTTGGATAGCTCGTCTGATCTGGGAAGATGGCTTGAAAAGCGAAGATTTGGGGGCCTCGCTTGTCTTACTAAGCTCGCCCAAATGGGGAACTTGGCTGCTGGAGTGAGGCTCGCCTGAAATGTTAGACTTGCCTAAAACGCCAAATTTGCCAGTTTTGGAAACTTTACTACCAGAGCGAAGCCCGCCTGAGTAGGTGGGCTCACCTGATTGACGTAGTCCATCAAAATTAGGAACTTTTTACATTTTTCTTAGCTCTTTTCAGACCTAAATAGTAATTTAGGTCGTCATAGGAGATAGAGGCTTGTGCTTCTTAGTGGGCGAGAGCTTGTCGTCACCGCCGTTGGGCTCTTCTGGAGAGAGGAGCGTTTGTGTTAACAACGAGAACGTGGTCCGCGCTGATACGAACAGTTGCCTCCTTTTGCGTAGGGGTCTATGCGGATTGCTTGGCAACCCAACAAGCAGTCCCTCTGCTATTCTTCTTGGCCTTTGGCTCAGCCTTGGTTGGCTTGGGGAGAAAGAACCCCCTGCTGTTGCTCTGGTAGAGCTCTCGGGCATGGCTGTCTCGGTCACTTGGGGCTGGGCCACGTGCATAACTCTGTGGTATCAGCGAGAAGCTTTACCGTTAGAGGAGGAAGAAGATAAGTACTCCTCGAACTTAGCTTGGTCGAACTCAATCACAAGGGACTCGACTATTATCCCTTCTACAACTTCGTCGAATTGCACCACCACCATTTCGGTTGAAGAAACGATTCCTCCCACTATGGTCGCCATCTTCTGTAAGGCATAAAATGGTTCTCCAAAAAAGATTTGTATTGAAAAGAATGGCTTATTACAAGATAGGAATGACTTATTACAAATCAAGAATCAAATTACAACAGAAGCGAAAAGAATGCTCTTCTTGTTTAACGTAGGTTGTTTGGTAGCGATAGGATACCTCCCTCGAGTGCTTGCATCGAGTTTTCTTCCATTGGATGATCCGATCGAAGTTTCGGTTGAGCTTTAGCACACAGTAGAAGCTCTTGTGTGATTGAGTTCGATAATACCCGAGCTTGATGAGTATCAAGGCTGAATGCTTAAAGAAGACTAATATGCAAGAGTTTGCAAAAATCCAAGAGTCTCAAATCTGAGAGTTCAGAATGATTCTACTTTAATAATCCAGGCAAAAAGGAAAGTTCTTCCAAGCAAGCTAATAAAGGCCTCTGTTTGAAGAGTCTTAAAATGCTCAGCCCTTGAAAATATTGCCAGCCGAACTGAACCAAACCCTTTTCATGTTGGCAAAAGGGTCCTATAAATAAGCAAGGGATGGCATGAGTCATCCCTTAATTTGTGAGATGTGATGACTAATAGGAGTAAGGAGTAACATACCTATAGCTATGGGATGTGACCACTATAGGGATGATGGGAGCCATGCCTCATTACCCAGGACATGGGAAGTGGGTAGGCCTACTCCTCTAAGCAAGCAACCGCTTGCACTGTTCAGGCAGGGCTGATAAGCTTGCACGCAAGCTTGAGAGCTGTTTGAATGTTCAAGCGAGCTTGCAGGCAAGCTTGGCATATAGACGGGGTCGACTGGCAGACCCCTCATGTGTGTGATCTGGCGTTCATTGGCAAGTTGGGTTCGTGTAGAAGAACTCACTACAGGCTAGCTTGACTCGTGCTTGCGAGCAATGTGTTCAAGCGAGGTTGAGCTCATGCTGGTGAGCTCAATAATCAGGCAAGCTTGACTTGTGTTGGTGAGTCAAGCAAACAGGCGAGGTCGACTTGGCCTATTGAATGTAGGCAAGCTTGTCTTGTGCTGGCGAGTCACGCAAATAGGTGAACGTTGACTTGCAGGCGAGCTCTGTGTGTTGGCAAGATTTAGCTTGAAGGTGAGCTCTGCTTCGCCTCTTAAGTGCAGGTAAGGTTGACTTGTGTTGGCAAGTTAAGCAATGCAGGTGAGCTGCTTGGCCTTTTGCTTACTTTGAGCACGCCAGCGAGCTCTAATAGGCGAGGTTTGAGCTCTCTTGTATAAAGGCAATTTTTATTGCCTACAGTGACCTTATTCAACTCACGATAATCTATACATAAGCGCATACTACCGTCCTTCTTCATCACGAAGAGGACTGGTGCTCCCCATGGAGAGTGACTCCGGTGAATAAAACCCTAAGATAAAAGCTCATCCAACTTCATACGATAGGGTTCTCAGGATATTGGTGTTGTGCCTGGTTGTAACTCAATAAAGAAGTCAACATCTCTCACAGGAGGTAACCCAGGTATATCCTGAAAGACATCCTGATACTCTAAGACTACACTAGTCTCACACAAATCACCACTCTGATTTCGTAACATCACATCCTCGATGAACGCCAGGTATGACTCTGCAAACTAGTTTCCCTGTGTAGGATCTGATGCAATACTCACTAAAACACTAGAGGGGAGTGAATAATATTCTTTTTTTAAAATTATACAAAATAGATTATAAATTGCAATAAAGATAGCAAAATCATAAAAAACCATAATCGTAAACACAATATTTTACACTGGTTCCACTTCCCCGGTGTACATCCAGTCCCCAAGCAAATCCCGCTTGAGAATTCCATTATGATTTTGAAAAAACTTATAAAATTAAACAACAAACCTGACCAATTTGCAAGACTATGCAAATTTCATACAATCTCTTCACCAAGAGATTACAACTCTCATACCTGAGAGAACTTTTCTTGAATCAACAACACAATTCCTATAAGCCTTGAATGTGTAGTGATGTGTAGCAATGGCTTAGGAATGTTTTTAATCTCTAGAAGTTGCCTAAATAAGTTGTATATTGGATGAACTGTTAGACCCTAGGGGGGGGGTGATTAGGGTCTTATGCTAATCTAATCCGATTTTATGCCAATTAAAATTAATTAACAAGTTATCCTAGCAAGTATGAAATACAACAAGTTATGAAGGCTAGGATAAACAATATGAGCAAAAAGAATATATCCTATATGATAAAATTATATGCAAGGATATATAAACTAGCACAAGATGATATATCCTACCAAAGAGATATACAATATGATATATGTAAGGATATGCAAACACAAGGGTAACATAAACAAATGAAATAGTGGATAACATAAACAATGAGAGAAAGGCTATAAAGATGAACAAATATAAGTTCTAAGTCAAACTCAAACAAGCAATATGATCACGGAGTTCGGACCTTCCGTACTACATCTCCGCTCCCCACTCCCGGAGAGAAATCCACTAACACAATCAGGTTTTCTACGTTCACCCGAATAAAGTTTGCACATCACACTTGGTTTTCTAGCTAACCAAAAACTTTACAATCGACACTCTTGCAATCACACTCTACACCCTCACAAGTGTTGGACCTAGCCGTGTCTCCCTTAAGTACTCGGTTATAACCTCTCCCTAGGCTCGTCAACCGACGCCACTCCTCTTGGAATGATCCCCGACTCTCACGACACACTCCTCTCGGTGTATAAGTGTATTACAAAGTGTATCTCATAATAAGCACAAATACAATAAATGATTGTTCTCTAATATGGATGAGAACATAATAAAAGCTCACACTAAATTGTTACAACTCTCACCAACCCAAATATACTATATATGAAAATACAATAAGATCAAGTGGGTGTGTGTCACAATAAGATAAAATCAAATCTAAACTCAATATAAAACTAGCTTTAATAGAAATGATAATCAACAAATAATTATAAATAAAAGCTAGAGTTGAGTTTAGGAAAACTTCTCTAGATGACAAGAGAGAGAGATGGATTGAATGCCCAAAATACAATTGATAATCTCCTCAAGCTCTTGTAAAACTTTCTTCATAAACCAAACCCTTAAACAAGCTTAAAACAAGCTTAAACTCTTTTTAAAACTCTTTAAAACATTCTCTTGTAGTGTGTTGAGCTGAAGGTAAAAGGGGGTATTTATACAAACCCCAAAGCCAAGAGAAAGTCAAGAAAAAGACCAAAAAACCACACTGCAATGGCTCTGGAAACTAGCCGTTAGAAAGCAATCATTAGTTCGGCGGTCGACCGCGAGCAACAAAAACCAGCACTATGGCTCGGGACAAGCGACGGTCGACCGCGACGGTCGACCGTGAAAGTCTCTGGACTACGTACGGTCGACCACCACGGTTGACCGTTAGCTAACAAAACAAATTCTAAGTTCAGAACTCATGGCGGTCGACCGCGAACTGACACTACAGAAAAACAGGTTTGAAAACAGATTTTTTTTTTACTTTTGGAAAATTGTTAAAAATAACAAATGAAGTCCAAAAATTATGCAACTTTGGGAAATGTATATAAACATGTAAATGAACATGTTACAAAAAGAATTTTCCAAATTGCATTTCCCATTTGTGAAAAATCATCATTTTGCAAAAATAGTCCAAAACACGAAAATGTAAACATGTGAATTTTGACATTTAGGCTAAACCATGTTTTAAAACTTTGCATAATGATTATATATACTTAATAAAATATGTATATGATTATTGTTAAGTCCAAAAAACTAAGAAAACAATATTTTCACAAAATTGCATATTCTATGCAATATATACTAAAACACAATAATAAATATGAAACATGTGATTTCATATTTATAAACATGAAAACTCAAAACCACATGTATGTATATATATAACTATATATATACGAAGAAACCAATAAATGTGTGTGTATATGATATTGAGCTTAGAGTATCTAACACACATAATATAAAATCTAAACTAGATTACCCAAGCTTTATCTTGATCTTCATTGTAGCTCAACTTGGTACACATGCGGATGGAGCTTGAACTTGATCTTTAACTTTGAATTGCAACGCTTCAACCCGACATTCCGCCAACCTCCTTTGGATATGATCATTGAAGCTCTATTCCATCCATCCTCTAACACGTTGTTTGCCTAGAATAAATGCAAAAACACAAACATTAGACAAATAACATTAGAAGTAAATTGTTTGTTAAACATCATCAAAACAAGAAGGCCAACAATCTCCCCCTTTTTGATGATGACAAATAATTTACAAAAAAGGATATATGCATGAAAGGAAATAAATATACAATGTATAATATATCATGCATATAAACAAGAAAGAATATACTCATAATATTTCTCCCCTTTTGACAACATCAAAAACGGGACAAAAGAATTAAGAGAACGAAAGCTCCCCCTACAAATAAGCATGGGTGAGTATCAAACATGTATAGGGATTGCTCCCCCTATCAAAAAGCCATATAGAATATAAGCAATAAAAGATCATGGCAAACATGTGAGCAAGCATAAAAAATATGCTAAAAATCGCTCACATTCAAGAGATAATGAGAACATATATAAATATATCAAGATGAACATATTGTCCCATATCAAAAAAACATAAAAACCATGTATAAAAAAGATTTATGAAATCACAAGAAGGAAGACATGAGAATCATGTAAAAAGTTTTCAAATAAAAACAAATCAACCAATGAAATCATAAATCACAAGTAAATCATATTAGAACATAAAACGAAATCATCATTGATTTTCAAAACTCAAGAGAGGCAATTATATCTAGCTATTGAGCTAGTATCAACCCATATAAATATTTTAGCATACGGTAAATAAGATTTGAGAATAAACACCCAATAAATTCGGAGGGTTATATGAACACAAACCTCTTATCAAAATCAAAACAAATAGTCATGAAAACAAAAGATTTGATCAATTAAAAATTTGTTTTCATAATCAAAAGATTTTAAGATATAATTTTCAAAACCAATAAAAGAAAAAGTAAGAACACTAAAATTCTTGGTTTAAAAATTAAATTTGTTTTGGTACCCAAGAACTCTTGGTACCAAAGATTTAGGGACATGACCCCTATCATTAAAGCTCAAAGCCCTTGGGTTATGAACTCATTTGGGTGCATTTAGTGCACTAACACGGTCAAAATAATAATCACTCAAATGACCCTTTCGATTGTAATTTGTGCAATGAAAGAGATCCATTTGTTTTTGTGGACCATTAGCTCGTGCACGGGAATCATTTGCAAATAAAGATTTTCTTTTAGAATTATTTTGCAATGGGGAAACTCTCCTCAAATCAAAACAAAACTTTTCTAAGTGGCCATATCTACCACAAATATCACATTTAAAAGCATGTGGTCTACTAGAAATATTTGGCAAACTTAAATTCTTTTTTAAATCAAAGTAAAACTTTGCCAAATGGCCAAACCGACCACAATAATTACATTGATACACACTAGCATGCTTATGATGAACATTATGTGCATGTGCATGAGTGTGTGATGAAGAAGCTTGATGAGATGCACAAGGAACATTTGATTTTATAGGTTTATGTGCATCATAACAAAATTTAGCAATGTGGCCTTTACGACCGCAAATTGAGCATTTGTAAATTTTGCTATATATGTGTGCATGATGAGTGGATGATGACTTAGACTTGGCACCCATATCCATAAGCCTCTTATGATTATTAATGCATGTTTTCAAAGTTAAATCTAAAGATGAAATGCTTTTATTCACAAGTGATAATCACATTTTATTACAATTTTATACCCTCATTATCTATTTTATATGAATAAATATACCACTAATAATTGTTTTTATCTTTTAATTGCAGGTTAATGAAGAATAAATCTCAACTTCCCATCTCTCAACAAAAACCCATTGATTAAGATGTCGGCATCGATGTGGGCATCGATGCTGGCATCGATACCTGCATCGATGCCTGCATCGATACCAGATTACTGTAGCGCGCGTCAATGGCTGATTTTGCTTGTCTTGGGGCTCAAGTTTGATCCAATGGCTCTCATTCACTGATGTTTACTATAAATAGGGGTAGAGAGTGAGGGGTTAAGGGTGTGAAAATTTTTGTAACTCCTTTTGGAGAGGAGGGCTACTCTTAATTGAGAAGGCCTTCCAAAATTGTAACTTTAGTTGCAATTAATAATAATAATTTTTTCACCACTTTAAATATTTCTTCTCTTTGTTGGATGATGAAGATGGAGATGAAGAATTATTTAGAGGTTTGCATTTTCTTTCCTTTTTCTCTTTTATTTCCTTTTTATTGCTTATTAGTGTAGATTTATTTCTATGCTTGTAGTTTAGATTTTATTTTCTTGTTAAATAGCCAAGAGGCTAGAACCCTCTTGCCTTAGATTTATTTCATGCTTATAGAGTAGATTTATTTTCTTGCATTTAATTCTTGCAATTTTATTTTGTAGTTTAGATTTTGCACTTTATTTTGTAGTTAGATTTTAATTTCTTATACTATTCACCTTGAGGCTAGAACCCTCTTGGGTTTAGTTTTTCTTTTTGTTTATTTTTATTTTGTTTGATTCGCCTTTAGGCTAGAACCCTCTAGGGAATCACCCTTTTCTAAGAAGTGGGTTCAATTGTAGATTACCCATATCTATAATTGAATCCACCATCTTTAATTTCTTGCATTTTCTTTTATTCTTGAATTTTATTTTCTTTATTCTTGATTTTTATTTTCTTTTTCCTTCTTGCCTTATTGATCATATTCATTCTTTTTTAAATCCACTCTCATTTACACTTTGCACCTACTTACACACCATTTTCACTATCTAAATCTCCTCACAATCACATTCACTCATCAATCTTATTTGTCACGCACACAACATAAGAACCGATTTTATATTTTCTCCTACAAAACACCTTCCTCGTGTGATTGATATCTTAAATACTATAACTTGACACGGTTCTGCACTTGCAACCTTTTTGGTACATATTTATACCGCATCAAGTTTTTGGCGCCGTTGCCGGGGAAGGTGCTTAAGTAGGTTTTAATTATTTTGGTTCTTTAACTTGTGTGTTTCTTGTGAAAGAACTACTTGAAGATTAAAGATCAAGAATTGGAGATTGAGGAATTGGATATTCGCTTGTGGTAAGTCTTCTTCCTTATATTTTCAATTCCACACCTTTAGTTAGTTTCTCACAATTAGTGACAATTAGGATCTTTAAAAAAAAGATTTTATTTCCGTTGACCATAATAAAATTCACCCTCCACTTTGACATTTACTAACAAGATAATAAATTCAAACAAATCCCCCATTCTCACTTATTTGATTGTTAACCCTAAAAAAAAAACATTTTCTCTTTTCCATCCTTTTTAGTTGCTTTTAATTCATAGGGTTGCATTTCATATAGTTAGTAGGAATTCACCAAGTGATTGGAGCATCTTGATTTGGCACACACTTCAAAATATTTTTAAGGGCAAAACCCCATAATCAAGATAAGGTAAGGGATTTCATCACCTTTTCCTTAGCCCAAAAATCACTAATTCCTCACTACACCACCCAAGCCTAATAAAACTCATTAGACGTTCGCCCTACGGATTCGAGCTCAATAAGGAACAAAGAATCCTTAAGTGAACCGGTTTAAGTTTTCTTGGATTAGTTGGTGTCTAAGGCAAGGTTTAGGGGTTGCGTAACGCGCTCCGCAAGGAACGAGGTACTTAATTGATCTCTGATCACCCTCTAGTACTATCCTTACCTGGCTAACTACCCGGGTAAAACTTTTATCTTTTCACTTAAGGAATTTTTGGTTAGGAGCTAGTCTAGTTGAGTTAGGCTTAACCCTAGAGTTAGAGTGATTGAAAAGTGATTGATTTTGATTTGTTTTAGTTAGGATTTTCCTTCTTAAAAAAAAACTAACTTTTATTTTTCCAAAACAAAAAAAAATTATATAAAAAGTAATTGTTTTTGGTGCATGCAAAACGTGGATTAGGGACAATACACATCAACAAATTCATTTTGAACAAATGGCTAATCCACAAGTTTTTCAAAATTTATGTTATCCCAATAGGATTGAAATTTCCAATGAAGTTCGGGAGTTTGTAGAGAGTCCATATCAGTATTCGGTAAATGATCCATTTTTTCCAACCTACAACCCAGGTTGGGCAAGTTACACAAACATTGCAAGGAATCAGGGAAACCACTCCGGAACTCAAAACTTCACTCCCTCTTCGACACAACATTTTCCTAGGGAAAACACATTTCCTTTTAATTCTCATCCACAATTTCAACAACCCAGTCTGTCACATCAAAATCAGTCTCCTCATCATCAAGTTGTAACTCACACTCCTCTTGATACAGATCATGATGAACGTCTCAATTTTTTGGAAAAAGGTTTTGAAATCATTATTAAGGCCTCCACACTAGCCACGGATATGTTAACTCAAACATCCTACACGATGAACTCCTTTATGCAATCAACCGAACTCATACTTAACTCTAACACTCAAGCCCTAGCTAGATTAGAAACCCATATTGATCAACTAGCTAGTGCCATAAGTGAAGTAGAGGAAGGAGAAATTCTGAGTCAACCCGTGGTCAATCCTAAGGACACTCAAATGAATGCACTACAGTCAGGAAAACAGGTCGATAATCAGGAAAGAACACCTTTAAGCCAAATTCTTGTTCCAATTCATTCTTCCCCTGATAATTCAATTCAGGAAAGACCGGGGGAAGAAGAAGAAGAGTCAGATCTAAGTTTTGAGGAAATTTTCGGTGAGGAGCTAAAAATATTAGGAGAAGCAGATCGGGTTTGTCAAAATAAAGAAACTGTGTTGGACAATTGCTGCTTTGAACTGAATTTTGAAAAACTCTTTCTTGATGAACTAAGATTTTTGGAAAATAAACAACAGCTAAATTTTTACACATCAACCATGAATCTTGGGGTTGAGAAAATTGTTAAAGAAAAATTGGTTGTTAGAAAACAAACATTCACAAATCAAGAATCTAAGTCCAATATGCATGACACCAATAATACCTACCTTACCTTGTTGCAAAAATCATTGAACACCCCGAAATGCTTAGAATTTCAGTACATTGTTGAGTATATCATGTTGAAATTGTTTAAAATCCGTGGGAGAATTTTCAGCAATAAGGTAGGATTCAATGTAGAACATGAACTCTTCATGTTGAATATTTCATTCTACATTGATTATTTTGTTTATTTCAGAATAATAAAAATAATTTATTCTTCTCTCATGTGAGAGTTTCTTGTTCAGTTTTCAAAAAAAAAAAGAAAAAAAAGAAAAAAAAGGAAAAAAGGAAAAAAAAGAAGAAAAGAAAAAAAAAGAAAAAAAGAAAAAAAAAGAAAAAAAAACAAGAAAAGAATAAATGTTTGATTTCCTCCTCCTCAGACCAAAGGTAATTGCAGATTTTTATCAGCAAACCAAATGTAAGTGCTTCACTTCTTATCTGCTTTACTTTATGCATCATAGAGTTTGCATTGAGGACAATGCAAAATTTAGGTGTGGGGGTGGGAATTAGTTATTTTTTCTCTTCATTTTACATTTTTAGTTACATTTTTGTTTTTTCCCCTTTTCTTTAAAAAAAATTATAAAAATATCGTCACTTGCCAAATTAATAGAGTTATGTAATAATTGATTTATTTGATAAATTTAAAATTTTCTAATCCCTAATTCTAGGTGATTCTATCTTATAAAGCCTAAGCTGACCGAGTAATTAAGCCCAAGGAGTATTTCCATACTTAATGACCTAAGCCCATTTGGGTTGGGATCCATTGGCCCAAAACTCGTTAAATGGTCACTTAGAAAGCCCATTAAATTAGAAAAAAAAAATCACCAAGGATGAAAGAGTTAAAATAATAATAATAATACTAATAATAAATGTTTTATAGTTGTATATATGGTCTTGGAAAATATTTTAGATCAAGCAACTTGAAAATTTAACTTGGACTTTTATTTAAAATAATGAAATTTTTGCATGCTTAACTTAGAGTTGAAAATAATTTTTCAATTTGTCTTGATTTACATATTTTTCAAAAAAAAAAATATACACAAACAAAAAAAAATATTTGCAAAAGAAGAGTGCGAAAAATGGGCACAAAAAAAAAACTCTTGAATTCGAGGTGATTCTATCTTATTAAGCCTAAGCTGACCGAGTAATTAAGCCCAAGGAGTATTTCCATTCTGTCCTGCGCTCGCGCAGGTTTGCCGATTTTTTCTTCTTTTCTGTTCTCTTTCTTCGAGACTTGTCCTTTCGCGTGTTTGGTTCGCTTCGTTGATTTGTATGCTTTGAGTTGATTGACGTGTGCTAGCTATTTTATTTATCACTTTTAAATCAAGCAACTTGAAAATTATTTAAAACAAAGAGTTAGCATGTTACTTTCAAAACTTTTAAATTAAATTTCTAAGTTTGGCTTGGTTTTGTATTGCAACAATGAGAAGATTTTCTTGAAATGGTTTTGTATTGCTACAATGAGAAGATTTTCTTGAAAATATACTTTAGAGTTATATATAAAAATGTTTTCTTGAGTGATAACTGGCTCCAATTAGATTATCTAAAAGTTATCAAGTGAATTTAGTTATTTACTGATTTTTTTAATTTGGCAAGTTGACCGAATTTTGTGGGTATATTCACTGCAATCCCTCACGAGACTACAACTCGTCCACTAGGGTCACCTAGGGGTTTAAAGGCTTGTTGTATGCGCTAAATACAACCGCGATTCCTGCGAAATTGAGTTAGGATTTTCTTTTTATTTTCTTTGCTAGAGGACTAGCAAAAGTTTAGGTGTGGGGGTATTTGATAATCATATTTTATTACAATTTTATACCCTCATTATCTATTTTATATGAATAAATATACCACTAATAACTGTTTTTATGTTTAATTGCAGGTTAATGAAGAATAAATCTCAAACTCTCAACAAAAACCCATTGATTAAATGAAGAAATGAAGCAAAGAAGCACATTGGAAAATCAATTTCCAAATTATCCAAAAGCCCAGAATCAAGTCGTGTAGCCTGTAGAAGCCGGAGAAAATCAAAAATCCAATATGAAAAGAAATCATATTCAAAATGGTTGGCCATAAAGAAACGACGATATCTCCTAATCCGGAAGGCGGAATTTAACATATAATATATGAAAATCGCCTATCTCGACGAGACGAAGCTATCCGTGAAATCAGAATTTGGAAATAGTGGGTATCGATGTGGGCATCGATGCTGGCATCGATACCTGCATCGATGCCTGCATCGATACCAGATTACTGTAGCGCGCGTCAATGGCTGATTTTGCTTGTCTTGGGGCTCAAGTTTGATCCAATGGCTCTCATTCACTGATGTTTACTATAAATAGGGGTAGAGAGTGAGGGGTTAGAGGTGTGAAAATTTTTGTAACTCCTTTTGGAGAGGAGGGCTACTCTTAATTGAGAAGGCCTTCCAAAATTGTAACTTTAGTTGCAATTAATAATAATAATTTTTTCACCACTTTAAATATTTCTTCTCTTTGTTGGATGATGAAGATGGAGATGAAGAATTATTTAGAGGTTTGCATTTCTTTCTTTTTTCTCTTTTATTTCCTTTTTATTGCTTATTAGTGTAGATTTATTTCTATGCTTGTAGTTTAGATTTTATTTTCTTGTTAAATAGCCAAGAGGCTAGAACCCTCTTGCCTTAGATTTATTTCATGCTTATAGAGTAGATTTATTTTCTTGCATTTAATTCTTGCAATTTTATTTTGTAGTTTAGATTTTGCAATTTATTTTGTAGTTAGATTTTAATTTCTTATACTATTCACCTTGAGGCTAGAACCCTCTTGGGTTTAGTTTTTCTTTTTGTTTATTTTTATTTTGTTTGATTCGCCTTTAGGCTAGAACCCTCTAGGGAATCACCCTTTTCTAAGAAGTGGGTTCAATTGTAGATTACCCATATCTATAATTGAATCCACCATCTTTAATTTCTTGTATTTTCTTTTCTTCATTCTTGATTTTTTATTTGTTTCTTAATTTTATTCTTTCCTTTTCACCTTATTGATCATACTCATTCTCTTTTACATCCACTCTTCACTTACACTTTGCACCTACTTACACACCACTTTCACTCTTCCAATCTCTTCACAATCACATTCACTCATCAATCTTATTTGTCACGCACACAACAAAAGAACCGATTTTATATTTTCTCCTACAAAACACCTTCCTCGTGGGATCGATATCTTAAATACTATAACTTGACACGGTTCTGCACTTGCAACCTTTTTGGTACATATTTGTACCGCATCAACAAGATTCAAATCTTCATTTTTAGGCACATATGCATTTTTATTAGAAGTAGAACATAAATATTCATTTATAAAAGAAGTTGTATCATTCTTTATGTTCTCTACTTCTAACATGGCATCAATCTTAGCATAAGATAGGCTAGCAATAGCCAAATTTAATGAGTCATTGCTTTCTTTAAGCATAGTATTTTCATTTTCAATGACATCAAATTTGGACACTAGCTTCTCATGATCGGATTTTAAATTATCATGCTTGCATTGTAAATCAACAAAATCTTTATGCAATTTGTTAAAGGCATGTAATAATTTTTCACTAGCACAAACAAGTTCATCACTAGATAAATCATTATCGGGTTCGAACTCGCAAACCTCACTAGGGCTATCGCCTAGTGGCCGTGTGCATGATTTTCCGTTTGAACTTGAAGTCGGATCCTCCAAAGCTTGTTGGATTGCCTCCAAGTCCCCTTGATGTGCTTCTATAAATTTCCAAAGTTTGTAAGCACTATCAAAATGAACAAACTTGTTAGACATGAATGAATTAAAAGCATTTAGCAAATATTCTAACAAAATATTGTTCATTGTAAACATACGATGATCATTCTTATTACATTTGGATTTCTCCAAAGTGGGCACAATATAAGCATCATCTATAATTTCCCATAAATCAAAGTGTTTAGATTGAACAAAAAATTTAAATCTAACACACGAAATTTTTATATTTTGGAGCAATATTTGGATTATAGCCTAAACGAAATGCATTCAAATTCATGATATATATGTGAATATATGCAAGCAAGACAAATGTAATCATAACTAGATTAGCACAAATAAGATAACTTGGATCTTTAACTCAAGGAGATTAGTCCTTAAATCAAAGAACACCAAGCTCTGATACCAATTGTTAGACCCTAGAGGGGGGTGATTAGGGTATTATGCTAATCTAATCCGATTTTATACCAATTAAAATTAATTAACAAGTTATCCTAGCAAGTATGAAATACAACAAGTTATGAAGGCTAGGATAAACAATATGAGCAAAAAGAATAGATCCTATATGATAAAATTATATGCAAGGATATATAAACTAGCACAAGATGATATATCCTACCAAAGAGATATACAATATGATACATGTAAGGATATGCAAACACAAGGGTAACATAAACAAATGAAATAGTAGATGAAATAAACAATGAGAGAAAGGCTATAAAGATGAACAAATATAAGTGCTAAGCCAAACTCAAACAAGCAATATGATCACGGAGTTCGGACCTTTCGTCCTACGTCTCCGCTCCCCACTCCCGGGGAGAAATCCACTAACACAACCGGGTTTTCTACGTTCACCCGAATAACGTTTACACCTCACACTTGGTTTTCTAGCTAACCGAAAACTTTACAATCGACACTCTTGCAATCACACTCTACACCCTCATAAGTGTTGGACCTAGCCGTATCTCCCTTAAGTGCTCAGTTACAATCTCTCCCTAGGATCGTCAACCGACGCCACTCCTCTTGAAATGATCCCCGGCTCTCACCACACACTCCTCTCGGTGTACAAGTGTATTACAAAGTGTATCTTATAATAAGCACAAATACAATAAATGATTGTTCTCTAATATGGATGAGAACACAATAAAAGCTCACACTCAATTGTTACTCAATTGTTACAACTCTCACCAACCCAAATAAACTATGTATGAAAATACAATAAGCTCAAGTGGGTGTGTGTAACAATGAGATAAAATCAAATCTAAACTCAATATAAAACTAGCTTTAATAGAAATGATAATCAATAAATAATTATAAATAAAAGCTAGAGTTGAGTTTAGGAAAACTTCTCTAGATGACAAGAGAGAGAGATGGATTGAATGCCCAAAATACAATTGATAATCTCCTCAAGCTCTTGTAAAACTTTCTTCATAAACCAAACTCTTAAACAAGCTTAAAACAAGCTTAAACTCTTTTTAAATCTCTTTAAAATATTTTCTTGTAGTGTGTTGAGCTGAAGGTAAAAGGGGGTATTTATACAAACCCCAAAGCTAAGAGAAAGCCAAGAAAAAGACCAAAAAACCACACTGTAACGGCTCTAGAAACTAGCCGTTAGAAAGCAATCATTAGTTTCCAAAAATTATGAAACTTTGGGAAATGTATATAAACATGTAAATGAACATGTTACAAAAAGAATTTTCCAAATTGCATTTCCCATTTGTGAAAAATTATCAATTTTCAAAAATAGTCCAAAACACGAAAATGTAAACATGTGAATTTTGACATTTAGGCTAAACCATGTTTTGAAACTTTGCACAATAATTATATAGACTTAATAAAATATGTATATGATTATTGTTAAGTCCAAAAACTAAGAAAACAATATTTTCACAAAATTGCATATTCTATGCAATATATACTAAAACACAATAATAAATATGAAACATGTGATTTCATATTTATAAACATGAAAACTCAAAAACACATGTATGTATATATATAACTATATATATGCATAGAAACATCAAAACTTATGTATATATATATAACTATATATATATACGAAGAAACTAATAAATGTGTGTGTGTATGATATTGAGCTTAGAGTATCTAACACACATAATATAAAATCTAAACTAGATTACCCAAGCTTGATCTTGATCTTTATTATAGCTCAACTTGGTACACATGCGGATGAAGCTTGAACTTGATCTTTAACTTTGAATTGCAACGCTTCAACCCGACATTCCGCCTACCTCCTTTGGATATGATCGTTGAAGCTCTATTCCATCCATCCTCCAACACGTTGTTTGCCTAGAATAAATGCGAAAACACAAACACTAGACAAACAACATTAGAAGTAAATTATTTGTTAAACATAATCAAAACAAGAAGGCCAACATGAACATCAAAGGCTACCTCAGAGAATACTTTTCTCAATACTAAGTGAAAAATTTGAATGTTTTGAACTCTTGAGAATGCACAAATATTGAATCTTATGGTGTAAAACCCTATAAAATTTGAATATTATGTGAAAAATAATAATAAATATGTTATATGGTGATAAATAATATATTTTGATGTTGATCTCGAAAAACGACTAGTTAAAAGTTTTTATATTTTACACACTGATACAGTAAGAATTTGGAAATACTCAAATAATAAAGTTGTAGGTCTCTTCAACAGCTTTCTAACAAATCTTAAATCACCTCATTTTGAGGTTGGATGAGAAAGTTACAGCCATTAAACCGAATACAGATATCAGAATATCGGGCTGTTTCCAGATCTGCTACAGGTTTCGGGTTGGGTTTTGCTTAACCCAAACCTAGTTGTTTCCCTAAGTGTATATATTCATTTTAAATCTCTCTTAACCTTCTTTCAAGCCCTAATAACCTCAGCCACCTCCCTCCTTAAACCCTAACCTAATTTGTGAGCTTTGGGAGAGATCCAAGAGTGTTCGTTGAAGGAAAGGCAATGATTTGTGACAATTGGCGGAGGAGAGGCATTGTGCTCGTATCAAGGAGTCCAACAAGACCTTGAGGCAAGATTATCTATATCCAAACCTTACCCATAGTGTAAATCATGTGTTTATGTAGTAATATGGTTGTTTTGATGGTTAGATCTAATTATAACATGACAAAAAGTAGATGTTTGATATTAAATCTTAACCAAATATTAGATCTAATGTTTTCCTTGTTGTTTATGTTAGAAATATGATCATGATCATTAAGGTTAATATAAATTTCATTTGAAATTTGTAAACTAAGATTTACCATGTGAAAATTCTAGTTTATTTGATTATTTGAGTTCTTCTTGTAAACTAATCATGCTAAAACCTAAGGTTGTGATATATATGTTTTGTAAATAACTGCTGCACTTATATAATCTTTAATTGAGATTTTGAGATAGCAAATAAATTCCAGATTTAACTAATCTAGTGCCAAATTTAAGATATGTGAATCTAGTTTCTAAAACAGAAAACTTTTCTTAAAAAGGAGTTTGTATAGAGAAAAATATGCTCTTTTTACTAACAACATGTCCTCTAGAAAAACTACTGCACATATATAATGTTTAACTAGAGATTTAGGATAACAAATAATCTCCAAACTGAACCAAACTTGTGCTAAATGAAAGATGTATGAATCTATTTTTAAAATAAAAAACCTTTTCTAAAAATAGTTTTTCTAGAGAAAGATATGCTCATTTTACTAACAGAAGTCCCGATTGTTTTTTTAGTTTTCTTGTTGTGTTAGTTTGCGCCGTTTTGAAATGTGTTGCGGAATTTGAGCCGCTCGATGTTACACTTATAATCATGAATACGTTGTTATATATATGTGAGTATCCCTAGGGGATTATGATAAAATATTTTTACGTTTACACATCTAAGATTGTGAGTTATTACACCGGAAATGAGACTGCGAGGATTTTTCACTCCACTACATGTATTTGTCGATCCGCAAGATGATGTGATGATACTTATTTGTCGATCCACACATTGTCGCAATGATACTTATTGGTCAATCCGTATAATGATGCGATGATACTTATTGGTTGATCCGCACGATAATGTGATGATACCTTTTTATCGATCCACACAATGATGCGATAATACCTTTTTGTTGATCCGCATGATGTTGTGATGATACCTATTCATCAATCTGCATGGTGATGCGATGACACCCTTTTTGCTGAATCACACATGTATATGTTTTATTGAGAAACTATAGAGAATGATGATATTGTTAGCCAGTTGTTTTGAGTCCTTGGTGGACACTTAGTGTGATTAGATTCATTGTTGAGCTGCCCTTTTTACACAATTACTCATGATTTTGAGTATACGAGACATATACATATACTAATGTCGCTTATGATGTTACACTTTATTATTTTATTTTTGTTATATTTCTGTTGCTTAGTTCAGGGTTAATATTTAGAAATTTACTACCTGAGACATATGGTATATATATGGGGGTTTCCTTATTTGGATTATTTCGCTCGACGTACTACGTATCGTGTTGTAGATTTTTAAGTATTAATACCTTTAGAAATGGATAAAATGATCTAGGTAGATTATGCTTAATATATAGAGCCTTCACTTCCTCTAGTAGCCCTCCCCGGGACGGATGGAGGTAATCTTGCTGTAGTGCTCTGGCACTCTTGTTATTGTTCTTTTTTTTCCTTTTACTTTATTTTAAACTTTCAGGCGGCTCAGAGTATTAGACAATCACAGTGTGATAGGAGTTCTTGCATAGTCGTCGTTGTGTATTTTTACTAGTAGGAACTCCACAGTAGTCTTATGTTTCTATTCAGTCATTTGAATTTATATCCATATTGTTAAGGCAGTTTGCCTTAATACGATTTTTAGTTGATTTCGTCTTGGGATATTTGACATTTACTTCAGAGATCGGTTGTATTCCAGTTTAGTTTATTTGAGACATGATTTCATTTGTGAGATATATTACTTCAGAGATCGGTTGTATTCCAGTTTAGTTTATTTGAGACATGATTTCATTTGTGAGATATATCTTTTCGCATCATGTCTATTGTATTAATTTTTTAGTTTATTTGAGACATGATTTCATTTGTGAGATATATCTTTTCGCATCATGTCTATTGTATTAATTTTCCTTATTTTGCCTGTTTTGTACCTTCACTTGTATTTGTTCCCACTAGAGGATATTACTGTGATTGGTGAAACATGTTATTACACAGTGGAGATGCATGGTAGGTTTGATATCTCTGGGTTCACCTTGGACTGTAGCCAAGTGTGAAAACAGGGGCGTCATATATGGATAGGAATTTGTTAACTAAATTTCTGAACTTGTAACCTATTTAAAGCCCTTGAAAAGATAAGTTCTCAAAGTCAATTAACGAAACAAAATGGCTAAAAATAGTTTCAAATTCAAATTATAAAATGTTAGAAAATTGTCATTGTAGTCGACTAGTAGTCATTGTAGTTGACTACACTGAGTTAAAACAAACTTTGTTAATTCAGGATTTTTCTTAGTAGTCGATTACACTGGCCGTTAGTCGACTATTCTATAAATAACAGAAAGTCTAAAATTCAAATTCAAAGTTGAGTAGTTGACTATTGTAGGCATCAAAAACTACCTATCGACTCCGAATACAGTTCAAGGTGATGTAACAATGACAACTCATTAACACAACGAAATCACGAAATGTTCGGAACAAGACCACGGGCTTACACACTCGCCAACCAGCTCTAAAAGGTTCGTGCGTTCGATGAACGTTCACCTGCGAATCAACAAAATGCAAGAAGTGAACCACAAGTTCGATAAACCATTCGCGAGTCAGCAAGGCACATAAAGTGAATCACAAGCTTGGTAAATCATCCAGAAGTCGGCAAAATGCACGAAACGAATCGTAAGTTCGATAAATCATCCAGAAGTCGACAAAACGCATGAAGTGAATCATAAGTTCAATAAATCGTTCATGGAACACATGAAACGAATCACACATAAGGAGATGAATCAACAAACATACATAAAGCAGAAAACAACTGTAGAGAAAGTGAACAGATAAAACAGAAAACCGTCAAAAATTTGAAAAGACGGGTAAACGGAAGGCCTGGGGCTCGCGTGAGTGTGAGCCACCAAATGGTGGCTCGCACCTCTACGAGCCAGCAAGTGGTGACTCACACAATTTTGGGCCACTACAGACACTCCCAACCAGTCGAAATTCCCAAAAACATGTTTTTCGATGTTTTATCAGAGTTCTTTTGTTCTAAGACTTCTTTAATCGGTTTGAAGCTCCCCCAAACATATCTGAATCGTTCTCAACTACAGAAGACATCAGAATACCTATCTTATCAGAAAACATGACGATAGAAGCCTATAAATAGAAGCCCAGGGTCTTCATTTGAGAGGATCTGAAAATCAGAGGGCGAGGTACTGTTGAATTGAATAGTGAACCACGAATTTTAGAGGAAAATCAGCGAATCTTAGCGAACTTTTTCATAAAGAAAAAGCCTTCGAAAGATTCAAGATTCTCTCCCCCTCCTTCCACCGGATTAAACCTTATTTTAATCTCGAGAAGAGCTACAATCCCACTTGGTCGTGATTGTCGCTGCCGCAATTGTTTCCTTCGTGAAACAATAACGTAGTTATACAGTCAACCTGATTTGATCTGTGGTAGTCCACAGACTAATGCGTCCCTAGCATAGGCAAAGATCCCACACGAAGTATCAGGAGATAAACTACTGCTGTGTTTTATTGGATAAAGTTATAATTTTTTGATTTTTTCATTGTAAGAAGATCTTATAAAAAGATCAACATTTCTTTCAGTTTAGACTTATAATCGGTAAACGGTGTAACAGGTTCGAAAGCAATGGAAAAAGTAACTTTTGATGAAAACAAACTGGCGATCACAGTGGGAGCCAACAGTTTCTCTGCCAAAGCTGTAGTGTCGCAGCCAAAGATTATCATCCCAGTTGACGAAGAGGTTGAGTACGAGTTCGACCAAGCAAAGTACGAGGAATACTTATCCTCATCTTCCAGATCATCCTCTCCTCGTAAGCATAGGAGAGACTCCACAAGGAAGATTCAGGGGTACTCAGACTTGAAGGCCCAAAATTAGGATCCTCACCCCGCAACGGCCCAAGATACACCCCGCAATAACCTCTCGACGTTTGACAAAGCCAAGGCCACGAACTACAAATCTTCAATCAAAGAGCTCACTTCTGAAAATGTGCCGACTCTCTCAAAAGGAGCACGACAAAGGCAACACCATCACCTCATGTGTCAATTTGCAAAGGCCTTAGAATCGGTAGATGGAATCCATCATGAGGCAAACCTGGAGCCTAAGAGATATCAAACCCGGTACAGCGAACAAAAGATTCTTCTTTTACAGCAACGGCTAACAAGTATACCCATGTCAAAAGGATTCATTCAACCCTTGAAGAGTGAATCCAGAAACACATCGCATTGCTTGCACATGCGGAGAGCCACATAGAGGAGGCTAAGGAGTTATAGAGGCACGACACACCGAATAAATAGTCAAAATTGTGCCGAATTTGGAGGCCAAAATCCAATACGAAGTCAAGAAAAACTAAACCACAAATTCCTAGTTCAACCAGACCTGAACCATAAAAGCCTGGTTTAGTCAGACCTGAACTACTAAAAACTAGTCCAGTCAGATCTGAGACACTAAAATTTGACTCTGTAGGACCCGGGTTACCAAAAACTGGTTCAGTCAGACTTGAACCGCCAAAAACTGGTTCAGCCAGACTTGAACCGCCAAAGACTGGTTCAGTCAGATCTGAACCACCAAATATTGGTTTGTTTGGAACTAAGTCCCAGCCCGACCAACCTTTTGTTGCAGAAATTTTAGTTCCCACGGTTATTTTAGAGCCTCCGATGGCTTCTGTTCCCACAAGTTCGAAGTCTCCGATTAAGCTTCATGAAAGCGTGGACATGTCTTAATTCAAATTGAAGGTCACGAACCGTCTCGGTCCTTTGCATGAAAATCAAAATGAAACCCAAGCAAGAGAGCATCCAAGGCTAACAAATAAGCTATACATAACATGTTGGATTGGGAGATATACGCGCCTTTTCAATAGGTTGATGGCTACTGACATGGAGATAGTACCTGTGACTAATCATCTCGGGTTGTGAGTTGAAGTTCAAGAACCTGTTGAGGCCCCACACTCACAAAAGCATGGTTTTAAATGTGTGACTCTTGGGGAATTATCTTCACCAAAAGAAGATGACCAATATACGATAGGTTGGTTCGGTAATTATGCCGATGAGTTGTACTATCGAACCGCGAGTACAAAAAAGACTCGGAAGGAAAATACTTGGTAAGTGGCTTCTCATTGTCCTTGCATCAAGCTTATCAGGACAGTTTAATCAGCATGTAACTACCCTAAGGCCGCTCTATAGAGGGCCTCATTATCCCAAAGCCTTTCCTCTTAAGTGTCAAAAACCAAGCCAAGGCATTTTCGCAAGAAACGATCAGCCGTTCAAGATAATGAACTTCTATAAGTCATAATTAACATGGCTGATAAAGGAAAGTCCATTCAACCTTCCAGTTCTAACCCCTTTATATCGCATCGTCTAATTCGGCTACACACGGGGACTACTAGACGTAGGAACTATCAAAGGATGAATAGAGGATTATCCTTGAATGATGAAGCATCATATGCCAACTCTGCACTCACTTCCGACAATACGATGTCTAGCACAGGACAATCTCGTGAGGTGTTCATGATCAATGCTGAACAAATGGCTAAAATCCTCGAAGACGCTCTGGCCAAGCAGAGAGAGAATTTAAATTTGAAATAGAAATAGCTATGTAGCAGATGAGGGAAACACATGACCAACATATTCGGGCTTTGTCTAATCAGATTGGCGAATCTAGTCGTCATAACAATGCCTACCAAGCAGGTGGCGATTCAAACATGGACGAACATCTCAATGCAGATAGCCCTCCCGTTGACCAAAACGTTGGGGGTGGCCCTACTGAAGAAAACAACGCTGGGGGTGGTCCTACCGAAGATGATAATGTCGGTGGTGGCCACGTTGTTTCTCTCAGAAATCGTCCAAAGCATGATACAGACGAGGAAGAAAAGATGAAAGACCTCGAGAGCAAAATTAACGGTTTGATGTCTGCTCGAGAGGTGAAGAAGTCCGATATTCTGTGTCCTTACTTAAGAGAGTGGGGGTCGATCTCGTACCCGATGAAGTTTAAACTGATCAACTTCATGCCGTTCGATGGGAAGGGCTCGCCCACTCAACATCTGATCTACTTCAAGTTCCACTTGGGCATAATTTCGGGCGATGAAGGTTTGATGGTTCGGTCATTCGTGGGCACCCTTCGCGGGGCTACCTTTAATTGGTACCGCCGTCTCAAGCCTAGAAGCATCAACAGCTGGGATCACATAGAAAGCTCATTTCTCGACAATTTCTTTCATGATGACCCCAAGATATCAATCAGGACACTTTTTGAGGAGAAATAGGAAGATAAAGAGGCGGTTGATGATTTCGTCAAGCGCTACCAGAATAAAGCGATGAATTGTCGGGATCCGGTCATAGAGGACTTCATCCTCCAAACCTATCATAATAACTTGTCTATTGTTATCTTGAAAGTTATGAGAGTAGCACCGTCAACAACATGAAAATAATTAAAACTGCAAGGAGAACAGGCCAAACATTTTCTTAAAAGAAAAAAGCTCAAAAAAGGCCAACAAACGACTAACCCCCCGAACTCGAATTTTTCTTCTCGTGGTAATGGAAAGGCACATGCAACGATTGTTAACGCTAATCAAACATCACAACAGTAGCCTTAGAAACAGCGAAAGATTATGGATCCAAGACTCCAAAAGGAGTACTCCTTTAAGGATGAAGAGGTTCCGGCTATCTTCAAATATCTTCTTGAAAACAACAAAATCAAGCTGTCACCTATTACAAATCAGGAGGAAGCTAATAACACTTCGGATCCAAAATGCTGTGCGTACTACAAGAGAATCCTTCATCCCACCAAGGCTTGCTTCACTCTCAAGAACAATATTCAAGCCTTGGTCGATGCTGGCATCATAACGCCGAAATGAGCCGAATGAGAACGGCACACTCCGAAGAGTATACGAGTATATGTTTGACCCTATTTCCACTAGGAAAGAACCCTAGAGGGGGGGTGAATAGGGTTTATGCTAATCTAATATGATTTAATGCCAATTAAAAACTAATTAACAAATATCCTAGCAAATAAGATATGCAATGAGATATATGCAAGGATAAACAATATAAACAAGGGTAAACAAAAGTGTAAACAATATAGTGGACAAACTAAATAATGAGACAAATTAAGGTGAAATGAACAATGAGCACAAGTATAAATGAAGGCCAATGCAAACTCTAACACAATCAAATGATCACGGAGTTTGGAGCTTTCGTTCTACGTTTACGCTCCCCACTCCTAGGGAGAAATCCACTACACAACCGGGTTTTCAACGCTCACCCGAATAACGTTTTACACCTCACAACTCGGTTTTCTAGCTCACTGAAAACTCTACAATCACTAACAATGTAAACACACTAACTACCACCTCAAGTGTTGGTCTCTAGCCCGTATCACTCTCAAGTGTTAGGAATTATAACCTTTCTCTAGGCATTACCACCTACCCCACTCTTCTTGGGACGATCCCTTCTCTCACCACACACTACTCTTGGTGTACAAGTGTATTACAAAGTGATATTTACAAATAGACACACAACAAATGGTTTGTTCTCTAAACAATGTGAGAACTCAATTAAGCACAACTCAATGTTACAATACTCTCACAGCCCCAATTATACTATGCATGTAAATACTAAAAGCTCAAGTGGGTGTGCGTAACAATGAGATTTAATAAACAAAATCAAACTAAACTCAATTATGAAAATCTAGCTTATAAATATGATCAAACTAAACTCAATTATGAAAATCTAGCTTATAAATATGATAATCAATAAACAATGTAAATACAAAGCTAGAAATTGAGTTTAGAAAACTTCTCTATAGATAACAAGAGAGAGGGAGAAGAGTGAATGCTCAAACACCAAAGGATGATCTCCACTTGCTCTTGTGAAAGTTATCTTCACAAACTACAACTCAAACAAACTCTTAAACACTTCTTAAATAAAACTTAAACCCTTTTAAAACTTGTTTAAAACATTCTCCTAGTTGTATGAAATAGTTAATGTAAAGGGGTATATATAGGATTGAAGAAACCAGCCTAAGAATCCAACAAAATCACATAAAAACATTAAAATAATCAAATCTGGGAACTAGCAGTTACTGTGTAACGGCTCTCTGATAAGTTGATTTATGGGTCGACTTATGAGTCGACTTATATGAGTCGACTTAGCAGAAGAAAAAATCACAACTCTGCTACACTTCGTGAGTCGACTTATGAGTCGACTCATGAGTCAACTAATGAGTCGACTAAATATGCACAGATCTAAAATGCACAGAAAAACTTAACTTTAAACCATGTTGAAGAATATCAAATAACTTCCAAAAATTATAAAACTTTGGGAGATGATTGTAGATATGATAATAAACATGCTACAAAAACTGGTTTTTAAAAAGGACCTCCCAAATGAGAAATATTATCATTTTGTAAAATAGTCCTAAACATAAAAATGTGAACACATGAGTTTTGACATATTAGCTTAACCATATTTTGAAACATTACAAAATAATTTTGTAGACTTAATAAAAGATGTATATGATTATTATTAAGTCCATAAACCAAGAAAATAATATTTTCTCAAAATTGCATATTCTATGCAATATATTCTTAAACAAAACAGAGTATGAAACATATGATTATATATATGAATGTAAATTTGTTTCATGTCTATATAGTTAAACCAAAACACAATAATAAATATGTAATCTCATATTTATAAGCATGAAAACTTAAAACTATGTATGTATATATGTGTGCATATTATATTGAGCTTAAAGTACCAACACACATAATATAAACCTAAACTAATGTTACCCAAGCTTGATCTTGATCTTCAATAAGCTTGACTTGGTACACATTGCGGATGAAGCTAGAACTTGGATCTTCAACTTGAATTGCATAGGCTTCACTCCACAATTCTGCCAACCTCCGTTGGATATGATCGTTGAAGCGCAATTCCATCCATCCTCCAACATGTTGTTTGTCTACAATAAATAAATAAACACAAATACTAGACAAACAATATTGTTTGTCTACAATAAATAAATAAACACAAATACTAGACAAACAATATTAGAAGTAAATTGTTTGTTAAACATCATCAAAACAAGAAGGCCAACAATCTCCCCCTTTTGATGATGACAAACAATTTACAAAAAAGATATATGCATGAAAGTAAATGAATATATAACATTGTAATTATCATGCATATAAACAAAAAGAATATACTCATAATATTTTTCCCCCTTTGACAACATCAAAAAGGGGAAACCAACAGGAAAGAAGAGAGCGAAAGCTCCCCCTACAAATAAGCATATGTGAATATAAAACAAGTATAGGGATTGCTCCTCCCTATCAAAATGCCTTAATGGATATATGAAATGAATGCTAAGGCAATAACATGTGAGTAAGCATAAATGAAACATATGCTAAACATAACTCACATACAAACAAGACAATGAGAACACATATTGATATGTCATTACGAAATAATATCTCATTACTCAAACATAAAAACCATGTATGAATAAATTTATGAAAACAAAGGAATGAGGAAAATATGAGAACCATGAAAAAGGTTTTCAAATGAAAACAATTCACTCAAATGAAATCATAAATCAAGATTTGAGTCCAAAAACAATGTTTGATAAAAAAAATTCTTTGTATAACTTGATCAAACCACTCAAAGAATACATTATAAGACACGAATAGATGATCCATGAGCACAAACATATAAATATCATCATATAAGTGAAATATAATGAGTTCAAAGCAACAAATCAAAAAAAATCTCGGACAAAAGAATTTCAAGAGAGGTAATAATATATCAAGCTCTTAAACTTGTTCTAACCCATATAATCATTCTAGCTTCCGGTAAACATGATTTGGGAATAAACACCCAATAAACCCGGGGGATTATATAAATATAAACCTCTCATGAAAAATCAAAACTAGTAATCATGAAAACAAAAGAATTGATCAAAGAACAATTGTTTTCTTATTAATTTTTTTTTCAAAACACGTTTTTCAAAACCAAGACATGAAAAATAAAAAATAATAAAATTCTTGGTTCAAAAAGATTTTGGCACCCAAGCATTCTTAGTACCGGATTGGTTAGGGATATGACCCCTATCATTCAAGCTCAAAGCCCTAGGGTTATGAACCCATTTGGGCTCATGTGGTACACGAACACGGTCAAAACAAAAATTATGCAAATGACCTTTTCGATTGCAATAAGTGCAATGAAAGAGGCCCATTTGATTTTGTTGATCATAAACATGTGTACAGGAAACATTTGCAAACATAGATGGTCTTTTAAGATTATTTTGCAAATGTGAAATATTTTGAAACAATGTACATTTGCAAACATAGATGGTCTTTTAAGATTATTTTGCAAATGTGAAATATTTTGAAACAATGTTGGTCCACTTGAAATATTTTACAATTTTAAAACTTTTCGCAAATCAAAACAAAATTTAGCTAAGTGACCAACTCTACCACGAACATCACAATGATACACATTAGCATGCTTATGATGAACTTTATGAGAATGAGCATGTGAATGTGTATGTGATGAAGAAGCCTTATGAGATGCACAATGCGCATTAATATTAGTCTTTGTAGGTTTATGTGCATCATAGCAAAATTTAGCAATATGGCCTTTTCGGCCGCAATTTGAACACTTGTAAATTTTGCTATACATGTGTGCATGATGTATGGGATGTCTAGATGTAGTAGCATGAGACTTAGCACGCATGTTCATAAGTTTCTTATGATTATCCATGCATGTAACAAGAGTTGAGTCTAAAGATGAAATGCGGTTTTTAACAAGATTTACCTCATCATTATTAGACACATATGCATTTTTAATAGAAGTAGAACATAAATAGTCATTTATGAAAGAAGCAATAACATTTTTTATGTTCTCTACTTCTAACATGGCATTATTTTTGTCATGAGTCAAGTTAGCAATTTCCAATTTCAAATTATTATTTTTCAAATTTAGCATATCATTATTTTCATTAAGAGCATCATTCTCTTGAGAAATGATATCAAATTTGGAAGCTAACTTCTCATGATCGAATTTTAAACCTTCATACTTGATTTGTAAATCAATAAAATTCTTATGCAATTTGTTATATGCATGCAATAATTTTTCACTAGCACAGGCGAGTTCATCAAAAGATAAATCATATTCGGATTCGGACTCGCCTACCACACTAGGGCTATCGCCTAGTGACCGTGTGCATGAAAATGAAGCTCCACATGAACTAGTAGCGGAATCCTCCAAAGCTTGTCCGATCACCTCCAAATTCCCTTGATGTGTTTCTATAAGTTTCCATAATGTGTAAGCACTATCAAAAGAATCAAGCTTGTTAGACATAGATGAATCGAACGCATTATGTAAAAATTCTAGCAAAAGCTTATTCATGGTAAACATACGATGATCAGTTTTATTCCACTTGGATTTCTCCGAAGTGGGCATAATATAAGCATCATCTATAATTTCCCATAAATCGAAGTTGTGTCTAGATTGAACAAAAAGTTTAAATCTAACACACCATTGGGCATAGGGGAAATTATCTAATCTAGGAGTAATATTGATGGCATAACCTAAACAAGGTGCACCGTGCATATCCATAATGTATATATGTGCAAGCAAGATACAAATAAAATCAAAACAAGATTAGCACAAAAAGATAACTTGGATCTTTAACTCAAGGCGATTAGACCTTAAATCAAAGAGCACCAAGCTCTGATACCAATTGTTGGATCCTATTACCACTAGGAAAGAACGCTAGAGGGGGGGGAGGGGGGTGAATAGGGTTTATACTAATCTAATCCGATTTAATGCCAATTAAAAACTAATTAACAAATATCCTAGCAAATAAGATATGCAATGAGATATATGCAAGGATAAGCAATATAAACAAGGGTAAACAAAAGTGTAAATAATATAGTGAACAAACTAAATAATGAGACAAAGGCGATATGAGCAATGAGCACAAGTATAAATGAACGCCAATGCAAACTAAAACACAATCAAATGATCACGAAGTTTGGACCTTCCGTCCTACGTCTCCGCTCCCCACTCCTAGGGAGAAATCCACTACACAACCGGGTTTTTAATGCTCGCACGAATAACGTTTTACACCTTACAACTCGGTTTTCTAGCTCACCCAAAACTTTACAATCACTCACAATGTAAACACACTAACTACCACCTCAAGTGTTGGTCTCTAGCCTTTGTCTCTCTCAAGTGTTAGGAATTATAACCTCTCTCTAGGCATTACAACCTACCCCACTCCTCTTGGGACGACCTCGTCTCTCACCACACACTCCTCTTAGTGTACTAGTGTATTACAAAGTGATCTTCACAAATAGGCACACAACAAATGGTTTGTTCTCTAAATAAGGTGAGAACTCAATTAAGCACAACTCAATGTTACAATACTCTCACAACCCTAATTATACTATGTATGTAAATACTAAAATCTCAAGTGGGTGTATGTAATAATAAGATTTAATGAACAAAATCAAACTAAACTCAATTATGAAAAACTAGCTTATAAATATGATAATCAATAAACAATGTAAATACAAAGCTGGAAATTGAGTTTAGAAAACTTCTCTATAGATAACAAGAGAGATGAAGAAGAGTGAGTGCTCAAACACCAAAGGATGATCTTCACTTACTCTTGTGAAAGTTATCTTCACAAACTAAAACTCAAACAAACTCTTAAACACTTCTTAAACAAAACTTAAACCCTTTTAAAACTTGTTTAAAACATTTTCTTAGTTGTATGAAATAGTTAATGTAAAGGGGTATATATAGGCTTGAAGAAACCAGCCCTAGAATCCAAGAAAATCCCATAAAAACATTAAAATAATTAAATCTGAAAACTAGTCGTTACTGTGCAACGGCTCTCTGATAAGTCGACTTATGGGTCAACTTATGAGTCGACTTATATGAGTCGACTCAGCAGAAGAAAAAAAGCATAACTCCGCTGTACTTCGTGAGTCGACTTATGAGTCAACTAACGAGTCGACTAAACGTGCACAGATCTGAAATGCACAGAAAAACACAACTTTAAACCATGTTTAAGAATATCAAATAAATTCCAAAAATTATAAAACTTTGGGAAATGATTATAGACATGATAATAAAATGCTACAAAACTGATTTTTAAAAAGGACCTCCCAAATTAGAAATATTATTATTTTGTAAAATAGTCCAAAACATAAAAATGTGAACACATGAGTTTTGACATTTTAGCTTAACCATATTTTGAAACATTACAAAATGATTTTGTAGACTTAATAAAAGATATATATGATTATTGTTAAGTCCATAAACCAAGAAAATAATATTTTCTCAAAATTGTATATTCTAAGTAATATATTCTTAAATGAAATAGAGTATGAAACATATGATTATATATATGAATGTAAATTTATTTCATGTCTATATAGTTAAACCAAAACACAATAATAAATATGTAATCTCATATTTATAAGCATGAAAACTTAAAACAATGTATGTATATATATANATATTGTATATATATATATACAAGGAAACCAATATAATGTGTGTGTATATATGATTGAGCTTAAAGTACTAACACACATAATATAAACCTAAACTAATGTTACCCAAGCTTGATCTTGATCTTCAATACGTTTGACTTGGTACACATTGCGGATGAAGCTGGAACTTGGATCTTCAACTTGAATTACATAGGCTTCACTCTTAAATTCTACCAACCTCCATTGGATACGATCGTTGAAGCGTAATTCTATCCATCCTCTAACATGTTGTTTGTCTATAATAAATAAATAAACACAATTACTAGACAAACAACATTAGAAGTAAATTATTTGTTAAACATCATCAAAATAAGAAGGCTAATAGTATAAACTGTTTCTGAATCCTCTAATAGGTGCATGAGGATAAACTGCTCCCTACATACTCTAATAAGTATACGAGTCTAAATTATTTTCTAATTTTAACGGGAAGTTCCTAGAAGAATATCGTATGTGATATTATTAAGGATAACCCGACCATTCATCGGAATACAAAGTATTCCTTATTAGACCCAGTTTCGTAAGGAAAGCTGGAGGTGGATAACCTGGTTACTATAAATGGGGATAAATATGAAACTCCCATTGTCCCTCACTGATCAGATTAATTGACAGCGAGCCTATTAGAGTTCTTTCGGTCAAATCCGTTCAAACTCCTACTGCATTTGCGCACTTAGCACGCCCAATGTTTAAGTCCTAATGTAGTGTTCTCAAAGTTTAGCTAGCAATTCATGGCAAGCGGCAGACCCCTTTCATGTTAAATTCTTATCACTTAACATTGAAAAATTCTGCTGAGTGACTTTTACAAATCAACACTCCCACTGTGATTTGCACTCTCACTCTCATTGATTCAGCTCGGTCAAACCTTCCTACAGTTAGAACCACAACCAAAATCTCCTGTCGATTCCTTCTACGAACGAGAGGTCCACTTTCAAATCGAGCGACTATACCTTTAAAATAGTTAGGGCTGTTCCTCCATTCCCACTTGGTCAAACCTTCCTATAGTTAGGACCACAACCAAAATCTCCTCTCGATTCCTTCCATGAACGAGATGTCCACTTCCAAATTGAGCGATCAAACCTTCCTACAATTAGGGTCATCTCAAACCTCCTACTTGGTCAAACCTTCTAACAGTTAGGGCCAAAACCACAATTCACTTTCGATAAATGAGAAACCTACCTTTAGTTCTGTAATCAAACCTTCTGATAGTTAGGATTATCCGAATCTTTTTGATTCTCGGAGTGGAGATCCCACTCTTAGTTTCAACTTCCCGGATTCTTGAACCGGAGATCCCACTTTAAGTGTCCTTTGCAACTAGAGAGAGAATATAAAATTCTTCCTCTCCAGCATTAGGTTCGTCTTTGCCCCAAGAGAAGACACCATTTTTTTCATAACTCCCAAAATCCGTGCTTCACAAGCATGGGGAATTTTATCCTGAAGCCTAAGTAGAGATAAGTCAATGTTTAACATGCGTTGTCGGTTTAGTCTTTCACCGATTGAAGAAGACATCAGAATTTAAGTCTGGGAAACTTTATCCCGAAGCCTAAGAAGGGATAAGTTATTGCCTAACACGTGTTGCTGGTTAGTCCTTGATCGTAAGAAAGACAAAAGCCCACATATTCGACATTGTGACGGATTGTTATTAATAACGCTAAAATCCGTACTTCACAAGTATGAGGAATTTTATCCCGAAACCTAAGTAGGGATAAGTCAATGCCTAACACGCGTTGCCGGTTTAGTCTTTCACCGATTGAAGAAGACACCAGAATTCAAGTCTGGGGAATTTTATCCTGAATCCTAAACATGGATAAGTCGGCGCCTAACACGCGTTGCCGGTTAGTCTTTCTCCATGAAAGAGATAAAGTCTACGTATTTGATATCATAACACTAAGTATAAGGGAGTTCATTCCTTTAGCACAACGTTACATGTGAAACGAACTTCGACAATTCACATGCTAGCTCGACTCAAACGGTAGTCGGTAAAGGCTCATCAAATCCATTGAGGACTGAGGGTTTGTCAAAAATCTTATAAGTATTACGGTTAATTATTCTAAATGAAATGATAAATCATAATAAAGATGAGAAGTACACCGAACAAAAGATATATATATCACCGATAATACCAAATGTTCAAATACAATGGTCGTAGCCACTCAAAAAAAAGTAGAGGGTTTGGTTTGGGTCCGGTTCCGTCGAACCAAACCTGATCCAACCAAACCAACCCACGGTCTAAACCATCTTAAACCAAACCAAACCAGACCAGACCAAACCAAAACAGCCCCAAGAGAGTTTCTTTAGTGGTTTGCACGCGCGCGAAGCCATGATTCACCATCCGCACGCGCGCGAAGCCATGATTCACCGGATATTCGTATTTATACTCCGATGGGTTCACAAGTCTGAACTGATTCGGATCTTCAATGGGAAGTTCCTGGAGAGTATCGTACACCATATTCTTAAGGATAACCCACGACCTCCCTGCAGATATTCGAACCCAAACTGATTAAGGCAATTCACGAAGGAATACAATTATAAATCAGCTTTCTACCATGTTTCAACATGGGGGGGAGCGAATGCAGGCGTTTGTCAACATAATTCAACGTCATACGAACGAACGATGATGAGAACTCAATGCTAATCAATGCGTCCACTGTCTCATCGAGGCAGGGCTCTAGATCAATTAAACAAACACGGGCCAATCCAAACATCAAACACACCGACTAAATCTAAAATTTTGACAACGGCCAGACGATAAACACAGAACCAGACGAATCTTAGCTATTCTAAAAAGAATTGAATAGACTAAGAGGAATTGAGGGATTACGGACCATACGTATCATGTCCAAAGTATCACAGCCTCTTCTATAAAAGAAACGAGGCTAAAACACTTTGGAGGGGGTATCTATAAGCATCGAAAACTACTTATTGGTCCTAAATACAGTTCAAGGTGAAGTAACAATGAATCATTGATACAACTAAGTCACGAAATGTTCGAAACAAGACCACAGGCTCATACGCTCGCCAACCAGCTCTAAAAGGTTCGTACGTTCAATGAATTTCACTTGCGAATCAACAAAATGCATGAAAAGAACCACAAGTTCGATAAACCGTTCACGAGTCAGCGAGATGCATAAAGCAAATCACATGCTTGGTAAATCGTCCGGAAGTTGGCAAAATGCATGAAACGAATAGTAAGTTCGATAAATCATTCGAAAGTCAGGAAAACGCACAAAGTGAATCGTAAGTTTGATAAATCATTCGCGAAACGCATGAAACGAATCATGCACAAGGAGATGAATCAACGAACACGCATAAAGCGGAAAACAATTGCAGAGTAAGTGAACAGATGAAACAAAAAACCGTTGAAAAATTGAAAAGATAGGTAAATGGAAGCCACGGGGCTCGCATGAGTGCGAGCCACCAAATGGTGGGACACTCCCGACCGGTCGAAATTCCTAAAAATGGGTTTTTTGATGTTTTATCAGAGTTCTTTTATTCCAGGACTTCTTCAATCGGTTTGAAGCTCCCCTAAACGTATTTGAATCGTTATCAACTACAGAAGACATCAAAATACCTATCTTTTTAGAAAACATGATGACAAAAGCCTATAAATAGAAGCACAAGGTCTTCATTTGAGAGGATTTGAAAATCAGAGGACGAGGTGCTGTTGAATTGAATACTGAACCACGAATTTTAGAGGAAAATTAGCGAATCTTAATGAACTTTTTCAAAAAGAAAAAGCCTTCGAAAGTTTTGAGATTCTCTCCCCCTCCTTCCTCCGGATTAAATCTTGTTTTAATCTCGAGGAGAGACACAATCCCGCTTGGTCATGATTGTCGATGCCGCAATTGTTTCCTTCGTGAAATAAGAGCGTAGTTATACAGTCAACTGTATTTGATCTATGGTGGTCCACGGACTAACGTGTCCCCGGTACTGACAAAAATCCTACGCGAAGCATCATGAGATAAACTACTGTTGCGTTTTGTTGGATAAAGTTATAAATTTTTGATTTTTTATTGTAAGAAGATCTTATAAAAAGATCGACTTTTCTTTTAGTTCAGACTTGTAATCGATAAACGGTATAACATGTTCGAAAGCAATGGAAAAAGTAGCTTTTGACGAAAATAACTATACTGCATAGTTGTCGACTACACTGTAAATAATAGAAAGTTAAGAATTTTGAATGACTTTTAGTAGTCGACTATATAGTCTAGTAGTCAACTATACTATAACTTTACAGAAACTAAGATTTTGCCTAAGCGTTTAGTAGTCGACCATAAAAAGTTATTAGTCGACTAAACTGTAATTTGATAGAAACTTATATTTTTGATCTGAACTTCAGTAATTGACTAGAAGTAGTAATTGGTCGACTACTAAGGGGTGAAAACTGATTTGAATAAAAAGTTTTTAGACTTATTGATAAATTATAAACTCTAATAGTTAACATAAAGGATTTCTATTGTTAACCAACACACTAAGCATGTGTTAGTGTGTTCTAACCACTTTGTGTATGTATGTGTGAGTGATTAAGGCTTGTACAAAATTTCTAAGTAAAGAAAATATAATTTCTAAGTAAAGAAAATATAAAATTTACATTGATGTATAAGCACGTCATCTTCTTTACTTAATGATGCTTTGAACTCACCTTGCACTTGTTCATAGTTGATGTTGATAGCTTCATTGATATGTTAGTGCATAATAATATTCATAGTGATACACATAATGAATAAATTGTTATCATCAAAATTATATCTTGGGGGCATGATATCCAACATTCTCCCCCTTTTTGATGATGATAAACAATTTATGCATATGTAAGTATATTCTAAAAAAATTAAACATTTAGGAACAAATAACTTACTCCCCTGCATAAAAGCATATTCTATAATTCATATACATAGCATAATTGACATTTATAACATTCTCCCTCTTTGTCATTAACAAAAATAAATAAACATCTATCCTAAACATGTCATAATTTCTTCTTCATGAGCCAATACTTTAAAAAGATCTTCCGGATTGTGAACATAGTCCATCACTTCATCCATCCATAGGGGTAGGCAAAGACTTGCCATAAATACAAAAATTTCAACAATTTCTATCTTCACAATCTGTTTTTAAGATAAGTAGCTCATGAACACAATATTTAGGAAATAATCATACTAAGCATGATAACATGAAACACAAATTCATACTTAGTCTTGAACACATAAACATAAATATAGTAGCAACATACGACATATTACACAAGTCTTAAATAAAACAAACAACTCACATAGTTTTTGATACTAAATTTAAACAAATAAACATAAGTCATTGTTTTTAACATAAACATGAAACTAGTGCAAAGTTACATGATGCATAAATAAGCTTCTAAGTGAATGGTCCTGGTGGAGGTTGATTTCCTTGGAAGTAAGCATTGAGCTTCATGTCCAAGGAACCAATCTTCATATTCATTGTATCAAACTTCATCTCCAGGTTATCAAATTTGTTGATTAATGCTTCTTGACTCTTCAACACAAGTACATTTTGATCATACAAAGCTTTTTGTCCCGATTCTAAATCAAGTATTCTAGCGGACAATGTATTGTATTATGCATCAGAGAAGTAAGAAGGTTCATTCATTAGTGGTGGAAAGTGACTAGTAGAGGGTCTAGCTTCATGAGTGGCTTGTGGTATATCTTGGGTATTTTGTTCTGGTTGAGGGTAGGTTCATCTTGGTGAATTTTAAAGTTGCTTAATTTCATCCGAGTTAAGGCATTGGAATCAAAGAGGTCGATGGAATGAATCTTAGAAGTTTTAGTTTCTAGATCAACATGATATGCCTCAAATATTCTCGTAAGAAAATGTCCAAATAGAAGAGATCTCTTAAGAAAGACTAAACGATTTTCATAAAACACCTTAACCTAATTAACCTTAATGTTAGCCATAATTGTATAGAGGGCTTTAACTAGATCAAGAGATATAAAATGAAAACTCTTTATTTTTTGAAAAAGGTTGTAAGCAAGAATTCGAGCAATAAACCTAGGGATAGGCCTTAGTTTATTTGAATTATTGAGAGGTTTGCCATAACCAGGAAGGAAAATATGATTTCTAAGCAAATTTTCATCATTCATTTTGATAGTTGGAAGACTAACACCTTGATAAGGAATATTAAAATTTTAACCTAATTTCTTAGGAGTCATATTGATTTCAATTCCTTTAACAAGTGTGTTAAGAACATCCGATTGACGATCGGTTTCATATATTGTGATATTGACATAAAATAGTTGAACAAACAATGGATAATATGGCTTCCTATTTTCAGAGGAAAAAAGATCTAATAATCCAACATTTGCAAAGTAATCACTGAAATTATGAGTGATGAAATCATCAAATTTGACAAATCTACCAGGTATAATTTCAAAAGATTGAAATTCTTTAATTTGGGAAAGCAAATATGGGTCTTTAAGATAAATTGAATAATCTTTAACTACATTTGATGGACCAGACCTACGCCTCTTTGATTTTGGCATTATTCAATTTTGAAATTGGAAATGGAATAAGGGAAGAGAGCTTACCAAACCATTGAAACCCTAGATGTAGTCGGCTAATTGAAGCTGTAGTCGACTACTGAGACTAGAAAACTCAAAGTAGACAAGAAATTTGATGAATTTTTTGAGTGAAAATGAGAAAGAGAGGATGCCCTAATCTTTAGAATCGGATGAACTGAGGAAGATGAAGGTTTGTGCGGTTTTGGGGGTGAAAAATAAACGTGAGTGATGGAAGGAATTAGGGTAGTTTCTTTTAGTTAAAAATGAATGGGCAAGATTAGATCAAAAAATCAAAGGAAAGGTTGAGATTTGATCAAAGTGAAATGTGATGGAAGGTTATGATTTATCAGGTTAAAATGAATGGTTGAGATTAAAATTACTTAGGTTTAATGGGTATTAGGTATTTTGGTGGAAAGTTGATTCTTTCATTAGTGGACTCATTATAACTTCAATCGTTACAATGAACTCAACAAAAATAAGAACAAAAGATTACAACTCTCTTAAAACACACACAACAAACGTTAATCACTCGCTGTTTGCGTGGGATCATGGCCTGTACCGGGGTTTATCCGTGAATCACCGACTGATCAGATCTAATATAAATATCATTGCCTCACAAATGAGACAAGAAACTAAAGTAACTATCTTGGTAAAGTGAGATAATCACTCTTCTCGAGAATCGCAGCTAGGCACGATCTCAAGGAAATGGATGAACGAATGCAGATCTCTCAAACTCTTCCTCTTTATGCTGAATATCTCACCAAGATCTCTTTCTCCTCTCTGAAATTCATGCTTCTCACTCTTCAGTTCGACAAGGCTTCACCGACGCTCGAGAATTTTGGATCTATCCAAATAAAGGCCCTAGGGCTGTATTTATAGGCTTCAGAAACTCAGTTTTTTGATAAGAATGAATGATTTGATCTTATTCTTAGTTGTAACTACTTAACCACATTCAAATATAACTCTAAATCAGTTAGAGAGGCTTTGGATCAGAATCGGGCCAGTTAACATCGAAGAAACGGTGAAAAAATAGCAAAAACGGGCCCAAGACACACCATGTGTCTCGGACGGCAGAGACACAAAGAGTGTCTCGGCTAGCTGTAATACTCCTTATGTCTCGGTTTTCTACTGAGGCGTCATTTTGCGCACCTTGACTGTTTTCGCTATAGTTTTGTCGTCCGATTTCAAAATGATGTGATTCAAAGTATGTTAGAAAGACGGGGAAGAGAACTACAATCTCCCATAGGTGAATCATATGTGAAGTGGATGAGATACGAGTGGCGCTTTGCCTTTCGTGAGTGAAACGTAATTCCGATCGGTTCGTTTCTTCGTTATTCTATCATCACGTTGATTCGCATGTTTTGTCAACTTGCTTCATTCGCTTATCAACATCGAATAATCCTCCTTGACTCGAATAATGATGTTCATTGTCTTATCTTCGAATAATGATGTTCATTGTCGAAGAATCCATAGGTAATTTTTAACGCCTGCAGATACCCTCTCCAAAGTGTTTCAATCTTGTTTCTTTTATAGAAGAACCTGAAATACTTTGGATGTGATAGGTCCTACCTTTAGTTAGTGTAAAAGGACATATAATTAGTTTTAGTTCTTAACTTCTTCAATTTTTAGTCTATTTAGTATTTTGTCAAATAGCTAAAATTCTTTTGGCACTATGTTTATCGTCTGACCGTTGTTAAAGTCTCGAATTAAAATTGGTATGTTGATTTCTAATTTTAGCTCATGTCAATGAGTTGAAGTTGAACTGACTATCTTCATCAGGGATTTGCATTTGAATTACGATTGAACTCCTTGGGATTAAACTTGGTATCAGAGTTGATCTGAGCCTTGTTTTGGCGAGAATTAACAATGCATTGAGTTCGCGTTGACTGGCGTTGACTTTGATTACAACGTGTTGACCAGCGTTGTCTCATGGCTACGCATTGATCAGCGTTGACTCTCATCGCAACGTGTTGACCGGTGTTGACCATCCGCAACTGTGTTGATCGGCGTTGAGCCAAGGCTACACGTTGACCAGCGTTGACCCAAGGCTATGTGTTGACCAGTGTAAACACAGTTTATACTCATACGTTAATTGGAGTCTACATAATTTAGGCTCTTAAGGCATTAGAGCGGAGAGGACCACGTTATACTCATATACTCTTTAGAGTTTTTGGAATCAATTTAACTTCGTGTACCCGTTGGAGGTTCAAAGAGATGTAGTTTATACACAAATACTCATCGGAGTGTCAAGAAGAGCAAGCTGAGAATGCTTCAGATGCTCACCAGGTTGAGCTCTTTATGCGAGATTTGATCGTAGGACCAGTTGTTGATGCTGATATAGCTATTATCTCTGAAGTTACTGAATATCTGAAGTTATTATCCTTAAAGCTTTGGCTGGAGTTGAGGTTAGCTCAGCTGTTCAAGTCACGAGACCAACTGGTGAAGCTAATGCGTTAGTGACTTTTTGCCCCTTATTATGATTACCCATTCCATTTTAAATAGATAAGCATAATACTCATAGGATTTTTGGCAAACCCTCAACCATCAACGGGTTTGAAGTTCCTTTACGACCTATCATTTGAATTGGGCTAGTATGCAGATTGTTTAAGTTTGTTCTGCATATAACATTGTGATAAGAGAATAAACTCTATTAGACTTAGTGCTATGGTATTGAATACATAGGCTTAATCATCCCTCACGAGATGCTCATAAGATTTCTGGCAAACCCTCAGCCATTAACGAATTTGACTTGCCTTTACTGATTATCGTTTAAATTTGGCTAGCATGTGAATTATTTAAACTCGTCTCACATGCAATGTTGTGCTAAGAGAATGAACTCTCTTAGACTTATGATATTGAATACATAGACTTGGTCATTTTCACGGGAACAGACCACCCGACAACGCATATTAGACGTAGGCTTATCTCTGATTAGGGGTCAAGATAAAGTTTCCCATGCGTGAAATGCATGGATTTTAGTGCTGAAGAGTTGTGTTGTGTCTTATCTTGGGGCAAAGACGAACCCTGTGCTAGAGAAGAAGAATTTTATATTCTATCTCCAAGTGCAAAAGAAACTCAAGTAGGATCTCCACTTCGAGAATCTGAAGGATGAAACTAAGAGTGGGATCTCCACTCCGAGAATCGAAAAGATACTTCGAGAATCTGAAGGATGAAACTAAGAGTGGGATCTCCACTCCGAGAATCGAAAAGATTTAGATAACTCTAACTATTTAAAGGTTTAGTTATCCAATCTAACAATGAAATTCTCATTTATCGAGATAAAATTCTAACTTTAACCCTAACTGTTTAAAGGTTTGGCCAAAAGGGAGGTTGAGACGATCCTAACTGTTTAAATGTTTGATCACTCGATGTGGGTGGAAACCTCTCGTTTATCGAAAGGGGATTTTGGTTTAGGTCCTAACTATTTAAGGTTTGACCAAGATGGATTTTGAGACGATCCTAACTGTTTAAATATTTGATCGTTCAATTTGTGAACCTCTCGTTCATGGAAGGAATCGAGAGGGGATTTTGGCTTTAGCTCTAACTGTTCAAAGATTTGACCGAAGGGAGTTTGAGACGATACTAACTGTTTAAAGGTTTGATCATTCAATTTATGGACCTCTCGTTCATGGTAGGAATTAAGAGGAGATTTTGGCTTTAGCCCTAACTGTTTAAATATTTGACCAAATGGTGGTGAGGTGGGGGTGAGGTAGTACAAATAACAGTATGAGTGTCGATTTGCACAAATCACTATGTTAATATAGTGTGAGTTTCTGGTGTCAAGTTGCAAGGACTTTAACATAAGAGGGTTTAAAACTTTCAATACTATGTCCGGACTCTAACAATGGAAGTGTTGAGTGTACAGATACAGCGGGAGTTTGAGTGGATCAAACCAGAAATAATTTTTAGTGGACCCATCATTAATTGATTTGATCAGTGAGGGATTAAGCACTCCACAATTAGACCGTGTGGTTTTTGTGAGGGAAGATTGACCGTATGAATCTCATCTCGACGAAAGAGTGCTTGAGAAGTCACAGAGGGAGGGTTTTAATCATATTGAAAATGATTAAATAGCCAGAGTGGGAGGTTCTTAATCATTCTTTATCATGATTAAGAATTTATTGGAATGATTAAATAGCCAGAGTGGGAGGTTCTTAATCATTCTTTATCATGATTAAGAATTTATTGGTTTTGGGTTATCCTTAAGAAGGGAGGTTCTTAATCATTCTTTATCATGATTAAGAATTTATTGGTTTTGGGTTATCCTTAAGAATACCATATGTAGTATTCTCCAGGAACTTCCCATCAAAGGTAAGGAACGTTTTAGCCTAGTGTACCAGTTGGAGGTTTGAGAAACAGTTTATACTCGTATACCTTGGTGGAGTACATAGAGAAGTGGTTTATACTCACGTATCCAGTGGAGTTAAAAGCAGGAAAAGTTTATACTCGTATACTCTTTGGAGTTAGGGGAGACAGTTTATACCCGTCTAACCATCGGAGGTTGGGTCATCTTTATTTGGCTTATTATGCCGTTATGATGCTGGAGTCAATTAAGGCTTAGATTTTTTTTGAGACCGAAGCAAACATTGGTGGGATGAAGAACCCTCCTGTGGTATGCACAACAGTTTGGATCCGTAATCCTCTTAGCTCCTTCCTGGTCTTTATAGTGCGATCTTGTCGTTGGCAAGGAGGCATTTCAAGATGGCTGGAACTTCCTCATCCTAGAAGGAGTACTTTTTTTGGAGTCTCAGATATGGAGTCCTTCGATGTTTCTGAGCTTGTTGTTGTGACGTTTGATTAACATCAACAGTAACCACAGCTATTGTCGGCTGGCTTCTCTCGACCTTCTTTCTTCTGTGGAAGCGCTCGACCTGTTCTATACATAGTTTTAATTCTTTCTAGATGGTTGAGGGGATAACCCCCATGACTTCGAGAACATCGAGGGAGAGATTGTGATGGTAGGTCTCGAGTATAAACTCTTCTGTGATCGAATCTCGGTAATTCATCGTCTTATTTCGGAAGTATTTGACGAAGGTGTCAACTGATTCCTCGTCTTCTTGCTTCTCATCTAGAAGAGCTCCAATTAACACTTCAGTGTCATCATCAAAGAAATTGCTGAGGAATGAAATTTCCATATTGTCCCAGCAGTTGATGTTCTCTGGCTTGAGATGTCGATACTAATCGAAGGCGTCCCCATGAAGGATGCTTACGAATGACCAGATCACCAGTGGTTTATTCCCAGAGATCACTCCCAGATGAGACTTGAAATAGGTCAAATGTTGAGTGGGCGAGCATCTCCGGTCGAATGGCATGAAGTTAAATAGGGTGAACTTCGTCGGGTACAGGATTGAATCCCACTCTCTTGGATACAGGAACGGAATGTTCGTTTTCCTCACTTCTTGAGCAGACATGAAGGCATTGACTTAATTCTCTAGATATTTTATCATCTCATCTCGCCTGTATCTTTCTTCAGGCAATTTTGAGGATGAACAATGGGACCACCCTCAGCATTGTCATTAGTGATCGGGCCACCCCCAGTGTTGGTATTATTGTTAGGTCCACCCCTAGTATTAGTATTATTATTAGGGCCACCCCGAGTATCTTTGTCATTAGGAGGAGCATCGGCATTGATAGTCTCCTCTACCTCTGAGTCGCTATCTACCTGATTGGTAGTGTGGTGACGACTGGATTCACCATACTGATTTGACAACTCCTGAAATTATTGAGCATGTAAATCCTTGACCCGTTGCTCGACCATCTCCATTTTAATTTTAAAATCTTCTTTTTATTTGGCCAAGGCTTCATGAAGAAGTTGAACTACTTGTTCGATAGTGATCATGAATACTTCTCGAGCTCACCCCATGCAAGACAATATTATATCATTGGAGGCGATTGTGGAGCAAGTATCTAAAAGTTCATCTTCTGAAAACAGTCCTTCATGCATCTTCAGGTAATCCCCATGTCTAACAGCTTCTAACTAGACCTGCGACACTCATCGGGCTATTCCTGAATCGACTTTTCTTCCCGGAGAAAAGTTAGGATTAGCATTATTCAAATTGAACACAGACTTTGCTTTGTCAGCCATGTTGATGGTGACTTATGGGAGTTCGTCATCTTTAATGGCCGATCTTCTTTTGTGGGAACGTCTTGATTTGGGTTTTGACTCTTCAATGGAAAGCCTTCGAAATACAGAGACCCTCCGTGGAGCGGTCTTGGGACAGCTACATTATAATAATACTATCCTGATTAGCCTCTCACTAGGACAGTGAGTGTCTGTTTCTAAGGTATTTCTCTTTTAGGACTTACCCCTAGCCCGACAGTACAACTCATCGACATTGTGGCCGAAGCAACCTATTGACTGTTTATCAGGTATAACGTTGTCTTCTGCCAGACATGTTTCCTTCTGAATAAGCAATACCTTGTTAGCATTCGTATGAGTCACACATTTGGAATCACATCTTTGTGAGGGTGAAACCCTAACGGGCTCCTGATTTTTCACATGTACTCCTGAGTAGGCAGTTACTGGAACTAGTTTGTTGGGAGGATCTATACGACCCCCAGTCTGAAGAGTTGCTTAGGATTCATTCAGTGGACCCAAGAGTTCCTTAACAGGAGCTTTGCCTCGATCTTCGGGTAGAGGACCAAGGCGATCATTTAATGGAATCCTGAACTTAGAGAGATCCACGCTGCCGTAGGTCTTCACCAGAGATGTGGGAGCAAGAGGAGCGGGATCTGAAATCGAAAAATGTTGGGAAGCAACCTTGGAGCTGGAACTAAGTGAGAGACATGACTGGTGTCTCTTGTCAGGTAAAGGCGCCTTACCTATTTTTCGTGTAGTTGTAGGCACTATTTTTGCCATTAGCATCCAAACCTGCTTAGATCTTGGTGGCTATTTGACCACCTCTTCTTTTTGTAACTCTTGTGTTTTTCGCATAAGGATCCGGGCATGCGTAAGAAGTGCGTGACGCTTCCGGATGCGATCCTCGAGAGTAGAACAGGTTCATTTGACATTAACCTATTTGTTAGTTAGCGGTTAGGAGGAGGATTCCGATGCTTGCTACGGCGATGGCTTAGCCACATGGCGTTTTCTGAACTCTAGATCTGCTTGGTAGCGGAGTCCATCCACCTGTTCCAAAGCTTTAGCGAATTGGTCAGCAAGATCTTGGTAGCACCTCTGGCAAACCCTCTTTGTCAGCACTGGTGCGCCCTCGATGGGCAAATCCTTGACCTTTAAAGAGTTGTCACGAGCGTTAGATCCAAATTTCTTGGAGGCCGGATAGGAGTCTTCAATAGCATTCGGGTGAAGATTATCATCCTGAGTTTTCAGATCTGAAGACCAACGAACCTTCTTCAGGGAAGTTGTCCTCCTGCACTTGCAGGGAGAGGAATATCTAGAGGAGGAGGATACGTACTCCTCAAACTTCTGTTGGTCGAATTCCTTCTCGATCTCTTCATCCACGGGGATCTTGATTAGCGGCTGTGACACGACAGCCTCGGCAGCGAGGTTGTTGGCTCTCACTGTGGTTGCCAGCGTGTTTTTGTGGAAAGTTGGTTCTTTCATTAGTGGACTAATCACAACTTTAGTCGTTACAATGAACTCAACAAAAATGAGAATAAAAGATTACAACTCTCTTAAAACACACACAACGGATGTTTATCACCCGCTGTTTGCGTAGGATCTTGGCCTGTACCAGGGTTTATCCGAGGACCACCGACTCTCAGATCCAATATAAATTTCGTTGCCTCGCAAAGGAGACAAGAAACAGAAGTAACTATCTCGACAAAGCGAGATAATTACTTTTCTCGAGAATCGCAGCTAGGTACATTTTAAGGAAATGGATGAATAGATGCAGATCTCTCAAACTCTTCCTCTTTATGCTGAATAACTCGCCGAGATCTCTTTCTCCTCTCTAAAATTCGTGCTCCTCACTCTTTAGTTCGACAGGGCTTCACCGACGCCTAAGAATTCTTGATCTGTGTAAATGAAGACACTAGAGATGTATTTATAAGCTTCAGATGCTCAATTTTCAGATAAGAACGAATGATTTGATCTTATCCTTAGGTGTAACCACTTAACCACATTCAAAGATAACTCTAAATCAGTTGGAGAGACTTTGGATCAGAATCGGGGCAGTTAACATCGAAGAAATGGCAAAAAAAATAGCAAAAACGGGTCTGAGATAGCCTTCATGTCTTAGCTGGCCGAAACACAAAGAGTGTCTCGGCTAGCTGAGACACTCCTTATGTCTCGGTTTTCGACCGAGGCGCCATTTTGCACACCTTAACTATTTTCGCTATCGTTTTCTTGTCTGATCTCGGAATGACGCTATTCAAAGTGCGTCGAAAATCCAAGGAAGAGACCTACAACCTCCCATGGGTGAATCATATGTGGAGCAGATGAGACACGAGTGATGCTTTGCCTTTCGTGAGTGAAACATAATTCTGATCGATTCATTTCTTTGTTATTCTATCGTCTCGTTGATTCGCACATTTTGTCGACTCGCTTCATTTGCTTATCGATGTCAGATAATCCTCCTTGACTCGGATAATAACATTCATCATCTTCTTTTTATCTCGAGCTGCATGCGGGAACCCATAGGCAATTTTTAACGCCTACATTGGGTTTTTGGTTTTGTAGATATATGATCTAATATGCCAAAACTAGTGTAAAAAATGAAACTGTAGGTTTTATAGTCGACTATTAATATGATTAGTCGACTGACAGAGAGCAGTTTTTTGATTTTACTTCTTATTAGTCGACTACTAAAAATCTAACAGAATATGATATATGCAAAGTTTGTGCATGTAGTCGACTACTAACGTGATTAGTCGACTATTAAGGTTGAAAATGTGTATGTATTAATTTTAAAACTTAATTTAAATCTTCCAAAGAACATATACCTAATTCTCTTTTTAATTTAACATATATTTCTTCTCTTAATGGTTTTGTTAATATATATATGCAATTCGTTTATCGGTTGAAATAAAATCTAAAGAGATATCACCCTTAAGCACATGATCACGTAAAAAGTGATGTCTAATATCAATATGTTTTGTACGTGAATATTGAATAGGATATTTAGATAAATTAATGGTACTAGTATTATCACACATTATGGATGATGTGGAACATACTATACCATAATCAGACAATGTTTGTTTCATTAATAAAACTTGAGTACAAGCAAGACTAGTAGCAATATATTCTACTTCAGTCATTGATAATGACACTGAATTTTGCTTTTTACTAAACCAAGATACAAGTGAATGTCCTAAGAAATGACATATACCACTTGTACTTTTTCTAACGGATTTGCATCCGGCAAAATCAGCATCATTATATGATAATAAATCAAATGTACTATTCTTAGGATAAAATAAACCATAATCTGTAGTTTTTTTAAGATATCTAAAAATTCTTTTCACGGCTTTAAGGTGTGATTCTTTAGGATTAGACTGAAATATTGCACATAAACAAACACTAAATATAATATCGGGTCTACTTGCTGTAATGTAAAGAAGTGATACAATCATACATCAGTATAGCTTTTGATCAACATTCTTACTATTTTTATCTTTGTCAACTGATGTAGTTATACTCATTGGTGTTGGTTTGCTTGTAGTATTTTCCATTCCAAAGTGTTCGAGTGATTCTTTAGCATACTTGCTTTGGTTGGTGAATATCCCTTTCTTCAATTGTTTGATTTGTAGTCCAAAGAAGAAATTGAGTTTACCCATGTGACTCATTTAAAATTCATCTTGCATAGTCTTAGCAAACTCTTGACAAAGATCATTGTTAGTAGAACCAAATATTATATCATCTACATATATTTGAATTCATAATATATTTTTATTTATTTTTTTATAAATAGTGTATAATCAACTTTCCTAATTTCAAATCTAAAGTTAAAAGAAAATTCTTTAGTCTATCATACCAAGCATGGGGTACTTGTTTATGATCATATAAAGCTTTTTTATGTTTGAAAACATGGTTTGTAAAACTTTTATGTTCAAAACTAGGGTTGTTCTAAAAAATCTTCTTCTTTAATGAAACCATTTAAAAATACGCTTTTAACATCCATTTACTATAATTTAAAATCCATAAAACATGCAAATATAAGTAAAATTCTTATAGATTCTAAACGAGCAACTGGTGCATAGGTTTCATCATAATCAATACATTCTTCTTGATTATAACCGTGTGCAACCAATCCGGCTTTGCTTCTAACAACTTGTCTAGATTCATCCAATTTATTTCGAAATATCCATTTGGTTTCTATAATGGATTTATCTTGTGGTCTAGGTACAAGATCTCAATCGTTATTTCTTGTAAATTGATTGAGTTCCACTTACATGGCTATTATCCAATCATCTTTACATGCTTCTTTAATATTTTTAGGTTTTATTGCTGAATTAAATGCAACATGTATAATAAATTTAATTGTGATCTAGTTTGTACACCATGAGAAATATCACCTATGATCAAATCACATGGATGATTTCTAACTTCTACGTATGCTTTAGGTAAAACATTAGTATCATTAGAATTGTCACCAACAATAGGAGGTGATTGATTTATAATTTCATCATCATCATGATTATTATCATTATTGTTAGAATTTGAATTAGATTCATCAAATAAAACATGTAAGGATTCTTCTACTTGAGAAGACTTCTTATTAAAAATTCTATAAGCTTTACTATGCATGGAATAACCTACAAAAATGCCTTCATTCAATTTAGAATCAAATTTATCTAAATTATCTTTTGTATTTAATATATAACATTTACAACCAAATACTTTAAAATAAGAAACTTTAGGAATTCGATTGTAAATTAATTCAAAAAACATTTTATTTAATATAGGTCTTAATAAAATTCTATTTTGAACATAACAAGCAGTATTAATTGCTTCTGCCCAAAAATATTTAGATAAGTTAGACTCAACTAACATAGTCCTAGCACATTCTTGTAAAGTTCTATTTTTCTTTTCAACAACTCCATTTTGTTGTGAATTGCAAGAAAATAAAAATTCATGTGAAATGTTATTTTTATTACAAAAATCAGTAAATAATTCATTTTCAAACTCACCACCATGATCAATTCTAATAGTGACAATAATAGTGGATTTTTTACTTTGTATCTTTTTACAAAATATAGAAAACTCATCAAAAGCATTATTTTTGTGTTTTAAAAACATAACCCATGTAGATCTAGAATAATCATCAATAATTACAAATGCATATCTACTTCCATTTAAAGATGCAATTCTAGAAGAACCAAATAAATCCATATGTAATAACTCTAATGGTCTACTTGTAAAAATAACACCTTTAGATTTAAAAGATGATTTATGCATTTTTCCTTGTTTACATGCAACACAAAAAATAATCTTTCTTATTTACAAATTTAGGTAAACCATTGAGACGCCCCAGGGTTCACACAAGCCTGCAGTCCAAGGTGAAACCCGGATTGTCAAACCTGCTAAGCACCAAACACCATGCTACGATATGTTTTACCATCACAGTCACTATCTCTCTAGTGGAAACAATAAATATGTGAAGGTACAAAATAGGTAAATAATATAAGTAGTACAAAATCAGATATACACAGAAGAAGTATATCAACAAATGTGCCCAACTAAAATAGAATGAAAATATCTCTGAGTCTGAAATATATCTCAACACAATGAGTCAAATAAAATCTCACTAAGGCACTCTGCCTCTATAAAAGTCTAAACAATGAACATAACTATATAGTGGAGCTTCATCTGCTAAAACTTGTGTGATGACGACTATGCTAGAACTTCGTCATCCTGCGGCTCTCCAAAACTCTAATCTTCCTAAAAGACATAATTTAACCAAAAAGAACAACAACAAGAGCTTCAGAGCACTACAACAAGATCACCTCTATCCGCCCCAGGGGAAGGGCTGCTAGAAGAAGTGGATGCTTAATCTATTAAGCATAGTCTACCTATATCATTTTCCTCGTATCTAATAGAGTTAATATTTTGACACCTACAAGACGAGACATAGTAGGTCAAGTGAAATAATCCGAACAAAGAAACCCTCATATATATACCATATGTCTCAAATTGTAGATCCCTAAATACCAATTCCAACTCTATGAATAAAAACAACACTCAAAAGAAACACTCCAAGCCTAAACCATATAGGACCAATGTCATAATCTCGAACTACTTCTCAAGTAGTTGGTGCAATAATAAGAGAATATCATCCAACTCAAAAATCACCATAGGCCATATCATGTATGCCATAAATCAAGGAATGTACCCTACTCATGGGTAATCTAACATGGTAGTAACTACAACTGATGATATATATATGTATGCATCTCCTTATGCAATGGCTATACTCTTGTAATATTCTTACTCAATCGCTCTACGACAATAGGTTTTGTCTCCCTATTCCGGATATATAAAATAATGATACTATTGTAATACTCTTAATCGTTCTGCGGTAAATAGGTTTTATTACCCTATTCCGGATACATGAAATGACGATACTTTTGTAATACTCTTACTCAATCATCCTGTAGAAATAGATTTTATCTTCCTATTTCGGATATATGAAATGACGATACTTTTGTAATACTCTTACTCAATCGTTCTGCGGAAATAGGTTTTATCTCCCTGTTCCGGATACATGAAATGATGATACTTTTGTAATACTATTACTCAATCATCCTGAGGAAATAGGTTTTATCTCCCTATTCCGGATACATGAATAACTATACTTCTTTATATGTTCTTACTAATTTAACTTGCGACAAAAGTATGTTAACACAACATAAAGTAAGTATACGTGCACATATCTCGGTGTGTGTGTCCATAATTGATGTTCAATAACATCTCAGATACTAAACAACTCTTAATAATTATAATATAACATACAAGATTGAGAAACTCTCTAAAAAGTAACAAACAAGAGCGAAACTCAAGAAACTTTCACGTTATATATCAATTATTTCAAAACAGCACATTTATAGTTTTCTACAGAACATATCATTAGTCAATTGAGCATATATTTTTCTAAACAAACTCCTTTTAAGAATAGTTTTTCGTTTTAGAAACTAGATTCACATAGCTATCATTTGGCACTGGTTTGGTTCAGTTTGGAGTTCATATGATATCTCTAATTTCTAGTTAAACGTTATATATATGTAGTGGTTTTTCTGCAAAATGTATCATCAGTAAATTAAGCATATCTTTCTCTAAGAAAACTATCTTAGGAATGGTTTACTATTTTAAAATATAGATTCACATATCTTTCAATTGACATTAGTTTGGTTCAATTTGGATTTCATTTGTTATTTCAAATTTCTAGTTAAACAGTATATATGTGCAGCAGTTTTTCTGCAGAATATAACAAGCATGAATATTTACACTAGAAATCATATTTAAACATTCAATCATGTTTAAAACATATTGAAACATATACAAAACATATAACAATACTTAAACTTTAATAATCACTTACTGAAATTATCTCGAACACAAATCAAACTCTTGTATTAATCTAATTAGGGTTTTTCAACCTAATTAACCAAATTCTTCAATCTAAATCATGAACTTTTAACATATTAAACATAAACATGAGTGCCAAACAACTTAGAAAAGATATACATTCATTAAACTATATTTTTAATACTTAGGTATCACACACCTAGGGTTTTCTCATCTTTAATCCACATGTAAAATTAAATAAATATCAAAGTAGGGTTTAAACATGATTAACAAGTTAAAAATAAAATTTTGAAGAACCCTAATAATCATGATCATGTTTCTATTATAAACAGTAAAAAAACATGTAGATCTAATATTTATTTAAGATCTAACAATAAAAATCTATTTTTTTTTCACATTAGATTAAGATTTAAGCATGTAAACATAATTTAAACTTCTAAACTAGTTATTTAACTATGGGGATGGGTTTGGATGTAAGTGATCTTGCCTTAATATCATGTGCAAGCCTCTGAAACAAAGCAAACAATCCCAGAGCATAAATAACCCGTTCTTCCTCACCACACGTCGATGATCTCGCCCTCGTGTCGGTGTTTTGCTTCACAAAGCTCTCCAAAATCATAAGAAAAAAATCTAGGGTTTTTTTAGAGGAGAGGGTGGCTGCTAGGGTTCATGAAAAACATAGATATTTATAAAGACAAACCCGAAACAAATTTGTTTGACCCGAACCAGGAAACCTAGTCTGACTAAGAAAACAACATTCGATATTTTGGCTATAATTTTCTCATCCGACCTAAGAATGAGGTGATCTAAGATTTGTTAGAAAGATGTTGAAGAGATCTACAACTTGGTCTTTTATACTTTTCCAGATTCAGACTGAATTGGTATGCAAAATATAGAAACTCATAACTGATCATTATTCTCAGATTTTTACTCTTTTGGCCTTTATGCATTTTTGTGCATTTGTACTCATATTTTCACAAATATACATTGAATTGATCTCAAATCAATTCTTATCATACTCAAATATCAAAATATGTTATTCTTCACAATATAACATAATTATCATAAAATATTCAAATTTACGGGGCTTTACAACCATTTACTAAATTATTTTTAGAAATACGTTAAATATTTTTCAAGTTAATATGTCCACATCTTCTATGCCATAATAATTAATCATCTAAATATGCAACTAAGCAATGATCATTTGAATAAAAATTCATGGATAAAAGATATATATATTTCTTTCTAAAATAGTTAAACAAGATATTTGATAAATCTTGATCATATATAATACATTAATCTTTTTCAAATATGATTTTAATTTTTTTATTACATAGTTGACTTATACTTAGAAGATTATATTTTAAATCATCTACTAATAAAACATTATCTATTAGAGGTTTGTCAATGTTACCTACTGTTCCAATACCTATAACTTGACCTTTGTTTTTGTCTCTAAATGTAACTGTGCCTCCCTTTTTATATTGAATTGAAGACAACATTTGAGAGTTTTCGCTCATGTGTTTGGAATATCTACTATCTAGTATCTACTTTTCTTTTTGAGGTACCTGAAAAATAAACATTTAAGCATTGATACCCTTTTATTTTGGGTCTATTGGATTAGCACTTAGGAGACCAAATCCACTTGGAATATGATTTTCCTTTGTTAACATAAATGTAATTAGTGGAATAGCATATATTTTTCTTAAAATTTGAAATATAAATATTTCTTTCATGCATACTAACATTTGTCGGCACAAAAATGAAAATAGATAATGCATGATTATTTTTAACATGTATATTCCTTGTTAATGGTACATGGAATTCTAACATTATTATTCATAGAAGATGATGTATGATTTATACTAGAAAAATTTTCATACTTCTTATGAATATATCCTAAACCATGTTTTTGACTAGAAGACTTTTGAAAGATAACAAATCATTCAAGTCTTCTTTTCCTTTATTAAACTTGTTTACATTTAAGAATAACTCTTCATATTTAAGTTTAAGTGATTCAACACTCTTTTTTAAATCAGAAATTTTATTTTTCATAACATTACATTTAGATTTAAGATAGATATTATTTTTAGTTAATATTCTATTTTTAGAAAATAATTTGTCATTTAATTCCTTTAATTCTTCAATTTTTGAAACATTTGATGAAACTAATTCTATGTTTAATCTATCATTTTAACTTTTTAATATCTTATAATTATATTTAAATCCTTAAACTTAATATAAAGTTCATTAAAAGCATCTAAAAGTTCTTCATTGTTAAAGAATCATTTACCTCATCTTTTGCCATAAAGCACATATGGGCTGATTCTTCTCTTTCTTCTTCTTCGTCGGAAGAAAATGAATCGTCACTATCATCCTAAGTCACTGCCATAGCCTTATTCTTCTTCTTCTTGAAGTTGTTGAAATTGTTAGAATTTATGAATTTTGACTTTGACTTGAGTAGTGGACAATCCTTCTTTATATGACCTAGCTTATTATAATTGAAACACAAAGAAGAGTCATTAGTATTCTTAAATTTATTTGACTTAAACTTATCTTTCTTAAGAAATCATTTGAATTTCTTAGCAATCATTGCAATATCCTCATCATCTTCATCAGATTCATCGGTGTCGGAGGATGCATTAAGGTCAAGTATCTTTTTCTTCTTTGGTTCGTCATCTTTCTTTCGATCTTCAATTTGAACTTCATATGCCATCAAATTTCTAATAAGATTTTCTACAGAGAGAGTTGATAAATCGTTGGCTTCTTCAATTATCATAGTCTTCTTTTCCCATTTTGGAGTTAATGCTCTTAGGATTTTTCTTACCATCTCAACTTGAGTATATTCTTTACCAAGTCCAGTCAAAGAGTAAGTAATATCTGTAACCGTGTGAACATCTCCGTGATGGATTCATTCTCTTTTATCTTAAATTGTTCAAACCTGTGAACAAGAATAGAAATTTTTATTTCTTTAACTTTGTTAGTTCCTTCATGTGTTACCTCAAGAGTATGTCGAATTTGATGTGCTGATGGAGAGGTAGACACTCGATTGAATTCATTCTTGTCCGAGGCACAAAACAGTGCATTCAATGCCTTAAAGTTCAGATTGACGTTTGTTCTTTGTACTATCGTCCATTCGGTGTATGGAGTCATTGTCTTTGTGAATTCAGACTCTACAATATTCCATAAGTCATAGCCAAGAGATTGGAGGTAGATTTTCATCCGGCACTTCCAATAGTTGTAATTTATGTCGTCAAAGAGAGGTGGTCGTTGTGTAGAATGTTCCTCTTTGAATTGTGAAGTACTTGATGTACTTGACGATGCCATCTTTCAGCGTGCTCTGATACCAATTGTAGGATCTGATACCATACTCACTAAAACACTAGAGGGGGTGAATAGTATTCCTTTTTTAAAATTATGCAAAGTAGATTATAAATTGCAATAAAGATAGGAAAATCACAGAAAATCACAATCGCAAACACAGTATTTTATATTAGTTCCACCTCCACTGTGTACATCCAGTCCCTAAGCAAATCCAGTTTGAGAGTTTCACTATGATTTTGAAAAAACTTACAAAATCAAACAATAAACTTGACCAATTTGCAAGACCATGCAATTTGCACACAATCTCTTCACCAAGAGATTACAACTCTCACACCCAAGAGAACTTTTCTTGAATCAACAACACAATTCCTATAAGCATTGAATGTGTAGTGATGTGTAACAGTGGCTTAAAAATGTTTTTAATCTCTGGAAGTTGCCTAAATAAGTTGTATATTGGATGAAGATCAACGGCTAACTCAGAGAATACTTTTCTCAACACTTAGTGAAAAATCTGAATATTTTGAACTCTTGTGAATGCACAAATATTAAATCTTATGGATAGGAATTCGTTAACCAAAATTTTGAACTTGTGACCTATTTAATGCTCTTGAAAAGACAAGTTTTCAAAGTCAATTAAGAAACAAAACGGCTAAAAATAGTTTCAAATTCAAATCCTAAAATGTCAGAAAACTATCATTGTAGACGACTAGTAGTCGTTGTAGTCGACTACACTGATTTAAAATAGACTCTGTTAATTCAAGATTTTTCTTAGTAGTCGACTACCTGGTCATTAGTCGACTACTCTGTAAATGACAGAAAGTATAAAATTCAAATTCAAAGCTGAGTAGTCGACTATACTGTGTAGTAGTCGACTACACTGTAAACAACAGAAAGTTAAGAATTTTTTAATGACTTTTAGTAGTCGGCTATATAGTCTAGTAGTCGACTATACTGTAACTTTACAGAAACTAAGATTTTACCTAAGTGTTTAGTAGTCGACTATAAAAAGTTATTAGTTGACTAAACTGTAATTTAACAGAAGCATACATTTTTTATCTGAACTTTAGTAGTCGACTACAAGTAGTCATTGGTCGACTACTAAGGGGTAAAAACTGATATGAATGAAATATTTTTAGACTTATTGATAAGTTATAAACTCTAATGGTTAACATAAGAGATTTCTATTGTTAACCAACACACTATGTGTGTGTATGTGTGAGTGATCAAGGCTTGTACAAAATTTCTAAGTAAAGAAAATGTAAAATTTTACATTGATGTATAAGCACGTCATCTTCTTTACTTCATGATGCATTGAACTCATTTTGCACTTGTTCATACTTGATGTTGATAGCTTTAGTGCATAATAATATTCATAATGATACATATAATGAATAAATTGTTATTATCAAAATTATATCTTGGGGACATGATATCCAACACCTTGTGAGGGTGTTACAAATCAACTCGGTCCCATCGGACGCTCGCAAACTGACTATTTTAGCAAAACAGTCGATACTGACATGGTAGGATAATAACCAATCCATACAAAGGATAACGTCAAACTTGAACATATGCAAAACGATCAGATTGATGATAAACCCAGACTCATCTAAACCGATGATACATCTCCTACATATACTCTCTAATAGGGACACCTCGCTTAAAGGAATAGAGACTGATAATGGTACATCTAGGGGATGTGCAACTAGCTGAATCCTATCCATGAATGAATGCGAAATAAAGGAATGTGAAGCTCCTTAATCAAACAAGATCCGAGCTAGAGAGGAGTTCACAAAGAACGTACCTTCCACTATGGCTCCTCTCACACCATGATCGCGTGGTACAATTGTATAAACCCTACTAGTAGCTAAAGACTGATGTGTTGAAGCTGGTGGAACGTATGGGACTATCTGTTCTTGAGGTATCTCCTGGATGGCGTGGACTTGTCCTGTTGGACCCTCAATCCTCAGAACGGTCAGTGACGCCTCAATCCTCTGCTACTGGCTATATCTGCGGCCCTGCGGCTGCTGACCCTATCCGCGACACTGCTACTTTTTTCCATATCCATGTCCCTGTTGTTAGCTCTGGCCCCTGCCCTACTGGTCTTCTGTTGGTGCACTACGATAATCCTTTGCCCTATGTATGATCTTGTTGCAGTTGTAACAAGCACCATGAATCCTGCTGCAACCCCTTTTTATTTGGTCCTTGTTGCTGGTATTGCGAATCCTTTCCCCTCTGCTAGGGTCCTCCAGGTCCTACAAAAGATCTCTTGCCCTTGCCTTTGTCGCCATAATATCCTGCTTTAGAGGTTCCTTCCTTATTCTTCTGAAGATTGCAGTCTCTATCTCCTGCCAAATAGCGGTGTCATCTACTTCTCGCACTGAATGAAATCGTCTAGAGATGAAGTAGCATTGAAGGCTTGGTCGAAGACCCATAAGAAATATCTGAGCCTGATGCTCTTCGATCTGCCACATGCCCGTGAAGTGATGTAAACTCATAAATCTGCTCTCATAGTCAGCTACGGTCATGTCTCCCTACTCCAGTCTGGATAGCTCTAACTTTTTCCTATCCCGTGCCGAGGAAGAAATGTACTGCTCATCAAAGAAATATACAAAATCCTCCCAAGTGAGTATCATCTCATGCTCTGGGGGGAATTGAAGCCTATACCATCCTCTGGCATTACCCTTACGACTGAAAGCTACCAACTTCTGCTAACACTATTTATAAAACCTGTTTTTGACTCTTTAAAAATCTGTAAAAATATTTAAACGACTTCCAAAAATTGTGTAACTTTGTAAATTGTTTTTGACATTAAAAACAAACTGTTTGGAAAAGTAATTTTACGAAAAGGTCCTCATACTTGTGAAAAATGATATTTTGTCAAAACGCTAAAAAATATAAGTATGAAAACGTGTGTGTGATCTCCCAATAGCTTCAAATGAAATCTAAGCTACTTGCCTATATTCTAGCATTAGAGAGAAAAGAAAAATTAGCTAATTTCCTCACATAGAATTACAATTCTTTGAGTCTTGATATAGCTTGAGTTGATGAAGCTTCTCATTGCATTTATTGTTCTTGGTTAAACAATGCTTCATCACTATGCCTCCTCCTCCTTTGGATATCATCTTTGTAGCTCATATTCCATCCAATCATCCATGTATGGTACTAACAAGCTTGATACATATATTAACTACAATATCACTCAACAAGCAATTAGTACCGATAATGGTGGCTGTAAAACATCATCAAAACATAAGGGCTAACAATCTCCCCCTTTTTGTTGATGACAACCAACTATTATATAGGAGCAAAATAAATATAGCTTATAGATAGTAGCTCTCCCTATCTATGAGCTCCTCTTTACTATATGCACAAATGATGAGATTTCTCTCCCCCTTTGTCACCATCAAATGGGGTAAAAAATGTAAATAAAAAATGCATGTGAAATGCAACTAATCAAGCAAGCAAGTAGAACTTTCACATAGTGCATAAACCCAAACCATTTCTTATGCGATAAAAATCATCTTCACTAAGAGGCTGGTAAAGATGTCCGCTAAATGAGATTTTGTGTCAACAAACACAAGGGATACATCTTGCCCCTCTACATGATCGCGTAAGAAATGATGGCGCACATCAATATGCTTGGTTCTATAATGCAAAACCGAATTTTTTGAAATATTGATAGCACTAGTGTTATCACAAAAGATTTTTTATATTTTAAAAAATCAAATCATAGTTAACTAAACTTTGTTTCATCCATAAAACTTGGGCATAACATAAGCTGACGGTAATGTATTCCGCTTCCGTAATGGACAAGGCAACACAATTTTATTTCTTGGAAGCCCAAGAGACAAGAGAGTTACCCAAGAATTGACATATACCACTCGTACTCTCGTGATCTACCTTACAACCGGCAAAGTCGGAATCACAAAAACTATATAGATCAAAAGAGGTGCTTTTTGGATAAAATAAACCAAGATCAATTGTTCCATGAACGTATTTAATAATTCTCTTAACCGCAATCAAATGAAATGCTTTAGGAGAAGCTTGAAAATGTGCACATGCACACATACTAAACATGATATCGGGTCTACTAGCAGTAAGATAAAGAAGACTACCTATCATACCTCGGTATAGTTTTTGGTCCACATCCTCACCACTATCATCCGCATCAAGCTTGACACTTATACTCATGAGAGTTGGTGCATATTTAGAATTCTCCAAATTGAATTTCTTCACCAATTCTCTAGCATACTTACTTTGAGAAATAAATATCTTATCCGTAGTTTGCTTGACTTGGAGCCCGAGAAAGAATGTGAGCTCTCCCATCATGCTCATTTTAAAATGATCTTGCATAACTTTAGAAAAAATCCTTGCATAGAGATTCATTAGTAGTACCAAAAATGATATCATCAACATATATTTGAACTAAAATAAAATCATTTTTTCTTTTTCTCACAAAAAGAGTATTATCAATTTTCTCTTTAGAAAAACCATTTTCAAGAAGAAACCTAGAGAGGCGAGCATACCAAGCTCTAGGAGCTTGTTTCAACCCATATAAAGCTTTTTGAACCCGATAAACATGATTAGAAAATGCATGATCCATAAAACCGGGGGGGGGGGGGTTGCTCAACATATACTTCCTCTTCTATAAAACCATTTAAAAAAGTACTTTTAACATCCATTTGAAACAATTTGAAATCTTTAAAGCTTTCAAATGTCAAAAACATCCTAATTGATTCTAACCTTGCAACCGGTGTAAAGGTTTTATCATAGTCTGTGCCCTCCTCTTGATTGTATCCTTGGGCAACCAAACGAGCTTTATTTCTAGTTATAATACCATGTTCATCAAGTTTGTTTCTAAAAACCCATTTTGTTCTAATTTCACTAACATTGTTAGGTCTAGGAACTAGTTTCCAAACATCATTTCTTTGAAAATTGTTTAGTTCATCATGCATAGCAAACATCATTTCTTTGAAAATTGTTTAGTTCATCATGCATAGCTAAAACCCAAAATTCATCATTTAAAGCATCATTAATCTTTTATAGCTAAAACCCAAAATTCATCATTTAAAGCATCATTAATCTTTTTAGGTTCTATTTGAGATAAGAAGATAACATTACCACACTCACTCAAAGCCTTTGAGCGAGTTAGAACCCCTTGTGAAGAATTCCCAATGATTTGCTCATTTGGATGATTTGGTGAAAATTTCCATGCTTTGGAGAGTTCTTCTTGATCTTGCTCTTGAATGTTGTTGCTATCCCCATCCTTTTGAACATCTATTGAGGGTGTTTTATTTATTTGTAAAAATTCCAATCCTCCCTCAACATCATCATGATCTTTCCTAAGCAAACCAACTTGTAAACCAATATTACTCTCATCATAAGTGACATTTATAGATTCTTCAACAATGAGAGTTCGTTTGTTGAAGACCCTATAAGCCTTACTTTGAGGTGCATATCCTAGGAAAATGCCAACATCAATTTTAGAATCAAATTTATCATGGTGATCTTTTGTGTTTAAAATAAAACATTTACAACCAAAGATACGAAAATATCCAATAAAAGGAGTTTTGCCATAAAATAGTTCATAAGGAGTTTTCTTAAGCTTTGGTCTAATCAAAACACGATTTAAAACATGGCAAGCCATATTGACGGCTTCCGCCCAAAAATACTTAGGCAAATCAAAAGAATTTAACATAGTTCGTGTCATCTCCTGTATGGTGCGATTTTTCCATTCAGTAATACCATTTTGTTGTGGTATTCTTAGAGTAGAAAACACATAAGTTATACCACGATGCACACAAAAATCATAGAAAGAGATATTTTGAAATTCACCACCATGATCACTTCTTATTTTAACAACTTTCAACTCTTTTTTATTTTCAATTCTTTTAACATGATTCGAAAATTCTTCAAAACATTCATCTTTACTTGCAAGAAAGATTATCCATGTAAAACAAGAAAAATCATCAATGATAACAAACACATAGTGTTTGCCTCCAAGAGAGATAACACGCATAGGACCAAATAAATCAAGATGCATTAATTGTAAAGGTTTAGAAGTTGATACCTCATTGATGGATTTGAAGGTAGACTTAGTTATTTACCTTTAGCACAATCTCCACACACGGTATCTTTGATTAAATGCGAGTTTGGTAACCCTTTAACAAGATTCCTCTTGGACAATTTAGATATCAATTCCATGTTTGTATGTCTAAGCCTCTTATGCCAAATCCAAGGGTTTTCATCAACCACCGCAAAGCACTTGACATCTTGATCTACTAGTTCATTCATCTAAAAAATGTATACATTTGATTTTCTAGTAGCAACAAAAATAGTTTTTCCATTTGAGCTAATAATGCATTTGTCCGGTTTAATGGAAATATCAAAACATTTATCACTCAATTGGCTAATGCTAAGTTAACTAAATAAACATCTTCTATAACGGGAGATGGTGTCTTACCAATACATTCAATACCAATAATTTTACATTTCTCTCCACTACCGAATGAGACACTACCTCCTTCAATCCTTGATAGGGTTGCAAATAGCTCTTTGTTGCACGTCATATGATGTGAGCAACAACTATCAATGTACCATATCTCTCTACGCCGTGTTCGTGATGTTCCCTACAAGAGATGAAGGTGTAGTAACTTTAGGTACCCAAATCTTGGGTCCTTGGTGGTTAGTAAGCTTGGTACCTTTGGGTACCCATGTCATTCCATAAAAATCATGATTATCTTTAATCCTACAATGAGTAGAAATATGACCATATTTCATGCAATATATGCACACAAAATTTCTCTTATGTGTAGGAGCATAAGATCTATGAAATCTATTTCTACCATGGTGATGTTGATTAGCATAAGCATGAGTAGGTCTAATTCTACCACTCTCAATTTTAAGTCTTTCAATCTTAGATCTTAATTGTTTGTTTTTAAAATCAAGATCCCCTAGCAATTCATCTTTTAAAGCAAGAGAGGTTTGTAGTTGTTCTAGTTTAGTATCACAAGAAGCATGCAACTTTTTAAAGGAAGAAAATTCTTTTGACACCTTTTAAACTCAATATTTAATTCTTCTAATGCGGTAGCTAGATCATATTGCATGTAAAAGGATTCACTTTCGGTATCGGAAACTACCTGTTAGACCCTAGAGGGGGGGTGATTAGGGTCTTATGCTAATCTAATCCGATTAAATGCTAATTAAAATTAATTAACAAGTTATCCTAGCAAGTATGAAATACCAAAAGATATATGAGCTAGGATAAGCAATGTAAACAATGAGATATATCCTATATGATGAAATATATATATATGCAAGGATATATAAACTAACACAAGGGTAAACAATATGAAACAAGATAGAGGATGATATGAATAATGAGACAATGACGATATGAGCAATGAGCACAAATATAAATAAACACCAAAGCACACTCAAACACAAGATATGATCACGGAGTTCGGACCTTCCGTCCTACGTCTCCGCTCCCCACTCCCGGGGAGAAATCCACTATCACAACCGAGTTTTCTACGTTCACCCGAATAACGTTT
>NC_033794.1:79869541-79870800 GCF_001876935.1 Asparagus officinalis | reverse complement strand
GAAATCATTCGGTCGACCGACGGAAATTTCGGTCGACCGCTATCCAGGTCGAAAACAAAAGAAAACAAGCAGACATCTTCGGTCGACCGATGCGGTCGACCGATGGAGCTCTCGGTCGACCGCATCGGTCGACCGACCAACTCTCTGCTGCATGGTGACGAAAGAACAAATGATCGGTCGACCGGTGTGGTCGACCGAAAACTGACACAGTAGAAAACTGATATGCTGATTTAAAACACTGTTTAAAAATATCAAATAAATTCTAAAAAATGTAAAACTTTAGGGAATGATTGTAGACATGATAATAAACACTGTTTAAAAATATCAGAAAGGACCTCCCAAATGAAAAATATCATCATTTTATAAAATAGTCCAAAACATGAAAATATGAGATACTTGAATTTTGATGTTTTGACATAAACCAACTTTTGAAACTTTGTAAAATGTTTTTATAGACTTAGTAAAACATGTATAAACTGATATTGAAGTCTACAAACTAAGAATACAATATTTTCACAAAATTGCATATTCTATGCAATGTTTTCAAAAACACAATAGAAAATATGAAATATATAATTTCATATATATAATCATAAAAACTCAAAACACATGTATGTATATATATAACTATATATATGCATAGAAACCAAAACTTATATATATATATATAATATATATATATATATAGAAACCAAAACTTGTGTATATATATATAACTATATAAATGTATAGAAACCAATAAATGTGTGTGTATAGATATTGAGCTTAGAGTATATAACATACATAATATAAAATCTAAAACTACATTACCCAAGCAATCTTGATCTTCAATTAAGCTTAACTTGGTACACTTGCGGATGAAGCTTGAACTTGATCTTTAACTTGAATTGTATAGGCTTCAACCCGACATTCCGCCAACCTCCTTTGGATATCATTGTTGAAGCGCAATCCATCCAACCTCCAACAATGTTGTTTGTCTATAATAAATAAAAAAAACACAAATACTAGACAAACAACATTAGTGGTAAATTGTTTGTTAAACATCATCAAAACAAAGAGGCCAACACTACCTTCTTTTCATAAGCCATGAAGCAAATGTTGGGATCATGAAGAGCAAACTTAGCTCCTTCTTCATTGCTATCCGAATCACTTGGTTCGAATTCCTCCCACCCGGCATACATGGATTTCTTTTTTTTGTACTTTAAGTATTTCTCCTTGAGCTTGGGGCAATATTTAGCGATATGACCCGGTTCATTGCA
>NC_033794.1:79851264-79869307 GCF_001876935.1 Asparagus officinalis | reverse complement strand
TCCCTTAAGCTTCTTCTCATGAACCTTAAGCTTGCCGATGAGGTCATCGAGAGCTAGAGTGGTAAGGTCATGAGCTTCCTCTATGGCCGTAGCTTTGGGTTCCCATACCGGAGTCAATGAACGAAGGATCTTGTAGTTCTCTCTTGGATAGTTAATTTCTTGTCAAGACCATGCAATTCATTAATTATGTTAGTAAAGCGAGAAAACATAGCATCAATGGATTCATTAGGAAGCATCTTAAATAACTCATATTCATGCATAATCCCACCGATTTTGGATTCCTTAACTTGAGGGGTTCCTTCATGTGTAATACATAATTTCACCCATATTTCGTATGCGGTTACACATGTGGAAACCCTATTATACTCATTGGGGGAAAGATCGCAAATTAAGGCGTTCATGGCCTTTGCATTGAGATTGGCTTGGTGCCTTTCTCCATCGGTCATGTTCCCGACTTTGGGCTTTTCTACATATTTCTTCTCTATGAGTTCAAGAATGTCAAGATCAATGTAACGAAGGTAAATCCTCATCCTAGCCTTCCAATAAGCAAAATTACTATCGGTGAAAAGTGGTGGTCTAGTGGTGGATTGTTCCTCTAACATAAGCACATTCATTGAAGCCTCCATAAGATTTTTTCTCTAAGGTGGTTAGACCAAAAACTAATATAGAGACCAAGCTCTGATACCAATTGTTGGACCCTAGAGGGGGGTGATTAGGGTCTTAAGGCTATAATAGGTCAATAAAAAATGAGACAAGCAACAAACCACAAAATGAACAACTATAGCAAATGAGATAGAGTTAGAAATTGTTATCCAAGTGACGCGCGATGTGTTAACGAGCTTCGGCCCGCTGACCTACATCCCCGCTCCCCACTTTCAAGGAGAATCCATAATACAATCCGGTTTGGAAACCGAAACTTTTTCTACACAACGATCTCTACAAGATCTCACAACTACGCAGTTGATCACCACAAGATCTAACTCCCACACAGTTGATCTCCACAAGATCAAGCTCACAATAGTAGTAATGGTGTAAAACTCTCTCTTTATAATTTTCCTATAGTAAGGAGAAAGATTACACTGAAGCTGGGATGTGAACTTAAAAATAGAGAACAGGTTTGAAAGTTTATGGCTCTTTTGAAAACAGTAAACAGGTTTGCAGGATATTTCAAATGGACAAGAGAACTTGAAAGAGGAGGGGGGTATGAGAGTTTAAATAAGAAAAACATCAGCTACTAAAACCCATACCCAGATCCCCTAAAACCCGTAAGAAATTATTTGCAAATCTGTACCGTAAAACATCTGTTGGATTAAGTGACGGTCGACCGTGAAAATCTCGCGGTCAACCGCGAGCCACTTTCGAAGCTCAGAATTTTCCAGAGACTTTTGCGATCGATCGTGACGGTCGATCGTGGGAAATTTTGAGCTGACGGTCGACCGTCGCGGTCAACCGTGAAAGTTACTGTTGCCCACTCAGAAAAAGATAAAGGCGCGGTCGACCGTGAACTGACACAAGCTAACACTATTTATAAAACCTGTTTTTGACTCTTTAAAAGTCTGTAAAAATATTTAAACGACTTCCAAAAATTGTGTAACTTTGTAAATTATTTTTGACATTAAAAACAAACTGTTTGGAAAAGGAATTTTATGAAAAGGTCCTCATACTTGTGAAAATGATATTTTATCAAAACGCTCAAAAAATATAAGTATGAAAATGTGTGTGTAATATCTCAATAGCTTCAAATAAAATCTATAACTACTTGCTTATATTCTAGCACTAGAGAGAAAAGAAAAAACTAGCTAATATCCTTACATAGAATTATAATTCTTTGAGTCTTGATATAGCTTGAGTTGATGAAGCATCCACGTCACAAAAGGCAGGAGTTCGAGAGAGGGGAAGAACAGATCTGAGATCTATACGAGATCACACTCCGGATCTAAGCTTGGTCTTAGATCCCGAGATCCGAGTGATTATTTCCTTAGTGAACTAATTCCTCCCGGCTATTATTCCCTTCGTGGAATAATACCCGTCAAATCGTGTAGATCCGACCGGATCTAGATCTCTTTGAGTCTTGATATAGCTTGAGTTGATGAAGCTTCTCATTGTATTTATTGTTCTTGAATAAACAATGTTTCATCACTATGCTTCCTCCTCCTATGGATATCATCGTTGTAGCTCATATTTCATCCAATCCTCCATATGTAGTACTAACATGCTTGATATATATATTAACTACAATATCACTCAAAAAGCAATTAGTACCGATAATAGTGATTGTAAAACATCATCAAAACATAAGAGCTAATAATCTCCCCCTTTTTGATGATGACAACCAACCATTATATAAGAACAAAATAAATATAGCTTATAGATAGGTGCTCCCCCTATCTATGAGCTCCCCCTTACTATGTGCACAAATGAGGAGATTTCTCTCCCCCTTTGTCACCATCAAAATGGGGTAAAAGAAATGGTAATCAAAACATGCATATGAAATGCAACTAACCAAAGCCGCCGATCTCGCTGCCGAGATCGGAGCGTTGCAGCCGCGGATCTCAATCCCGGTCGTGGAGGAGGTCGAATACGAGTTCGACCAACAAAAGTTCGAAGAATACTTGTCGTCCTCGTCCGGATCAACCTCCCCACGCAAGTCCAAGAAGTCCAAGTTCTCCTCCAGGACCATCAAAATGGGGTAAAAGAAATGGTAATCAAAACATGCATATGAAATGCAACTAACCAAGCAAGCAAATAGAACTTTCATATAGTGTATAAACCCAAACCATTTCTTATGCGACAAAAATCATCTTCACTAAGAAGTTTGGTAAAGATGTCGGCTAATTAAGATTTTGTGTCAATATACACAAGTGATACATTTTGCCTCTCTACATGATCGCGTAAGAAATGATGGCGCACATTAATATGCTTGGTTCTAGAATGCAAAACCGAATTTTTTTAAAATATTGATAGCACTAGTGTTATCATAAAAGATTTTTATATTTTGAAAATTCAAATCATAGTCAACTAAACTTTGTTTCATCCACAAAACTTGGGCACAACATAAGCCGACGGTAATGTATTCCGCTTCCGTAGTGGACAAGGCAACACAATTTTGTTTCTTGGAAGCCCAAGAGACAAGAGAGTTACCCAAGAATTAACATGTACCACTCGTACTTTTGTGATCTACCTTACATCCGACAAAGTCGGCATCACAAAAACCATATAGATCAAAAGAGGTGCTTTTTGGATAAAATAAACCAAGATCAATTGTTCCATGAACATATTTAATAATTCTTTTAACCGCGCAATCAAATGAGATGCTTTAGGAGAAGCTTGAAAACGTGCACATGCACACACACTAAACATGATATCGGGTCTACTAGTGGTGAGATAAAGAAGACTACCTATCATACCTTGGTATAGTTTTTGGTCCACATCCTCACCACTATCATCCGTATCAAGCTTGACACTTGTGCTTAACACTAGTACTCATGGGAGTAGGCGCATGCTTAGAATTCTCCAACTTGAATTTCTTCACCAATTCCTTCGCATACTTGCTTTGTGAAATGAAGATCCCATCCTTAGTTTGCTTGACTTGGAGCCCGAGAAAGAATGTAAGCTCTCCCATCATACTCATCTCAAAGTGATCCTGCATAACTTTAGAAAATTCCTTGCACAAGGATTCATTAGTAGCACCGAAAATGATGTCATCCACATATATTTGAACTAAAATGAAATCATTTTTTCTTTTTCTCACAAAAAGAGTATTATTAATTTTCCCTTTAGAAAAACTATTTTCAAGAAGAAAACTAGAGAGGCGAGCATACCAAGCTCTAGGAGCTTGTTTCAATCCATATAAAGCTTTTTGAACCCGGTAAACATGATTAGGAAATACATGATTCATAAAACCGGGGGGTTGCTCAACATATACTTCCTCTTCTATAAAACCATTTAAAAATGTACTTTTAATATCCATTTGAAATAATTTAAAATCTTTAAAGCTTGCAAATGCCAAGAACATCCTAATTGATTCTAACCTTACAACCGGTGCAAATGTTTCATCATAGTCTATGCCCTCCTCTTGATTGTATCATTGGGCAACCAAACGAGCTTTATTTCTAGTTACAATGCCATGTTCATCAAGTTTGTTTCTAAAAACCCATTTTGTTCCTATTACACTAGCATTGTTAGGTCTAGGAACTAGTTTCCAAACATCATTTCTTCAAAAATTGTTTAGTTCATCATGCATAGCTAAAACCCAAAATTCATCATTTAAAGCATCATTAATATTCTTAGGTTCTAATTGAGATAAGAAGGTAACATTACCACACTCACTCAAAGCCTTTGAGCGAGTTAGAACCCCTTGTGAAGGATTCCTAATTATTTCCTCCTTTAGATGATTTGGTACAAATTTCCATGCTATGGGGAGTTCTTCTTGTTCTTGCTCTTGAATGTTGTTTGTGCTTTCCCCATCCTTTTGAACATCTATTGAGGGTGTTTCATTTATTTGCAAAAGTTTCAATCCTCCCTCAACATCATCATCATCTTTCCTAGGCAAATTAACTTGTAAACCAATATTAGTCTCATTAAAACTAACGTTTATAGATTCTTCAACAATAAGAGTTCATTTGTTGAAGACCCTATAAGCCTTACTTCGAGGCGCATATCCTAGGAAGATGCCAACATCAATTTTAGAATCAAATTTATCATGGTGATCTTTTGTATTTAAAATAAAATATTTACAACCAAAGATACGAAAATATCCAATGAAAGGAGTTTTGCCATAAAATAGTTCATAAGGAGTTTTCTTAAGCTTTGGTCTAATTAAAACACGATTTAAAACATGGAAAGCCGTATTGACGGCTTCCGCCCAAAACTACTTAGGCAAATCAAAAGAATTTAACATAGTTCGTGTCATCTCTTGTATGGTGTGATTTTTTCGTTCAACAATACCATTTTGTTGTGGTGTTCTTAGAGCAGAAAAGACATGAGTTATACCACGATGTGCACAAAAATCATAGAAGAAATTATTTTAAGATTCACCACCATGATCACTTCTTATTTTAACAACTTTCAGCTCTTTTTCATTTTCAATTCTTTTAACATGATTCAAAAATTATTCAAAACATTCATCTTTACTTGCAAGAAATATTGTCCATGTAAAATGAGAAAAATCATCAATGATAACAAAAACATAGTGTTTGCCTCCAAGAGAGGTAACACGCATAGGACTAAATAAATCAAGATGAAGTAATTGCAAGGGTTTAGAAGTTGATACCTCATTGATGGATTTGAAGGTAGACTTAGTTTGTTTACCTTTAGCACAATCTTCACATATGGTATCTTTGATGAAATGTAAGTTTGGTAACCCTTTTACAAGATTCCTCTTGGACAATTTAGATATCAATTCCATGTTCGCATGTCCAAGCCTCTTATGCCAAATCCAAGGGTTTTCATCAACCGCCGCAAGGCACTTGACATCTTGATCTACTAGTTCATTCATCTCAAAAATATATACATTAGATTTTCTATTAGCAACAAAAATAGTTTTTCCATTTGAGCTAACAATGCATTTGTCCGGTTTAAAAGAAATATCAAACCCTTTATCACTCAGTTGGCTAATGCTAAGAAGATTATGATTCAAGCCATTAACCAAATAAACATCTTCTATTACGGGAGAGGATGTCTTACCAATACATCCAATACCAATGATTTTACCTTTCTCTCCACCACCGAAAGAGACGCAACCTCCTTCAATCCTTGATAGGGTTGCAAATAGCTCTTTGTTGCCCATCATATGATGTGAGCAACCACTATCAAGGTACCACATCTCTTTACGTCATGTTCGTGATGTTCCCTACAAGAGATGAAGGTGTAGTAACTTTAGGTACCTAAATCTTGGGTCCTTGGTGGTTAGTAAGCTTGGTACCTTTGGGTACCCATGTCATTCCATAAAAGTCATGATTATCTTTAATCTTACAATGAGTAGAAATATGACCACGTTTCATGCAATATGTGTGTAGGTGTGAATTTCTGATCTCCCGAAATAGGGATTTCGTTTGTATTAATAAGAATAGCTTATTATAAACTAATAAATCGAAAATTACAACAAAAGCGGAGGGAATGCCCTCCTTGTTTAACGTGGGGACTTTCGGTAGCTATAGGACGCTTCGCTCAGTTCTCGCACCGAGTCTGCTTCCCTTGGACGATTCGACCAAGGTTGCTGGCGAACTTCAGTACGCAGTAGAAGCATGGATTGATGGAGTTCGAGTCTCCGAGTTTGACGGTGATCAGGGCCCGAAACTGGGAGAAGATGCTGCAGTGCGAAGATTACGCAAAGAGCTTGTCGTCAACTCTCTTGGAAGTCGAGAGCCAGTGGTTCAGTTAACTGATTGAATTAATTAATTATCTATGAGCGTGTGAACCCCTTTCCTGAAGCCAGGAGAGGTTCTTAAATAAAGGAGAGATGGCGTGGCCGCTCCTTGAATCATGGGATATGACCATGTCTTGGGTTTGTACCGTGAGCGGCTGCTTGATGGGTTCGGAGTACTGTACTCCTTCCCTTCACATCGCGATGAGTGGGATGGCCCCTCCTTGTACATGGGCGGTTGTCCAGCACTCGAGTGGGTTTAGCCAGCTTGCCATTTGTAGGCGGATTCAGCTCTTGACTCGTGCAGGCGAGGCAAGCTTCCTGCAGGCGGCTCTGGCGGGTGACCGGTCACTCGTACCGTGTCACATCACGTCGTGTGGGAGTGGGAAGGTCCATCCTTGTACGTGGGACAATGGTTGCCTAATACTCGAGTGAGTTTGGCCAGTTTGCTGTTTGTCGACGGATCCAGCTCTTGACTCGAGCAAGCGAGATGAGCTTCAATCGTGAGTATGCAGGCGGATTTGGCGACTGCATGGGTCTGACCGATCACCCGTACTGTGAGCGGCTACTTGATGGGTTCGGAGTACTATGCTCCCTCCCCTCACATCGTGGGAAGTGGGAAGGCTCTTCCCTATATGCGGCGTAGCGGCTATGAGGTACGAATTTGACTCTCGACTCGTGCGGGCGAGTCGAGCGAGCAGGCGAATTTGGATGATCTTGACCCGTGTGGGCGAGTCGATCATCCCGGCGAATCTGGATGACTTTGACTCATGCGGGCGAGTCGATTGTCCGGCGAATCCTTGATCAACAACCGCAGACGAATTTGGGGCTTGTGCGACTTGGGTTTGCGCTAGTGAGTCCAATACGTGGGTGAGCCACGCCCTTAATTTGAGCGGGCGATTCTAACTCGTGGGCGAATTCGTATATAAGTTAGCGGAGGTAATTTTTACCATCTACAAGACCCCCTTCAAAGTTTTCAGACCTAAACCGGCTTGCGTGTGGTCTGGTATACTTTGAATAAAGAAGTTCTTTTTAGGGTTTTTAGCAAACCCTCAGCTATCAACGGGTTTGATTTGCCTTTACCGATTACCGTTTGAATCAGGCTAGCCATACTATTCCCCTCAGTATGATGAGTTGTCGAGTAGTTCCTCTTAGGCTTAATGCTAAGATTTCTGCTCTAACCCTTAGCCGTTCGAGACGTGGGTTTGAGTGAGGCCATTCCATTGGTGGTTCAGAACTCTGGACGAGTCGGATCGTTCAGTTGAAATTCATTTTCACAGGCGGAATTTGAATTTGGGGGGGTTGAGCCAGGTTTTTTGCAGGCGAAACCCTTCCTACAGGCGGAATTCGATTTGGCAGGAGGTGAACCATGTGTTTGCCGATGAAGCTTCGAAACCCTTCCTACAGGCGGAATTCGATTTGGCAGGAGGTGAACCATGTGTTTGCCGATGAAGCTTCATGCTTTCCAGCTAAGGCAGCGTGGGCTCTTCAGGTCACATCGATTGCGATTTTGACAGTATGACGTCAGCTTCGTGCACCTCGCTTGATGACGAATCGTGGCCATGGTTTTTGAATTCAGCCATCAGATTCGGTTCGGGTCTTGGGTTTTGACTAGCCCGTTTCCTATTTTGACGGTTCCTTCGTAACCGCAAAAAGAGAATGAACCACGAAGAGTAATCTGGGCCGTCGATTTCGATCATGGCCACGTCTCTTAGCCGCCAGGGTTTCGCTTCTTGAGGATAATCGTGGCCACGTAAGCATTTCCACCTTTAAATAGGTTTTGTTCCCCTCCTTTTGAGAGCTATTATGCTCGAGAATTTTGTTTCGTGAAAGTTTTCTAAAGAGAAAGAATTCCCGCTTCGTCTCCGACTCTTAGACATGGCGCCGAAATCTAAGAGATGTGTTGCAAAGGGAGGAGGTCTTGGACGCTATTCGGATCGTCTCGCTGCCGGTACGATCGCCAGCGTACCTGAGACGCATTTGGGTAAGTCGAAAGATTTGTCTGACGACCTTGCGTTGCTCGTCGACGTCGGGTCGGGAGGATGAGTATCGCTCGTCTTCCCCAGTAGATTCTGCCATTTTTTGGCAGTTTTCCTGGCTTGGGTAAAATCGGCCCTTTTCAGGCAGATTTTTTATTCGTTTGCAGAGGATGACTTCTGTCTTTACAGGCGAAGTTAGCCTTTATAGGGCGAAGGCGGATTCGTCTGTGACAGGCGAGTTCGACTTTTGTCTCATAAAGACAAATTCAACCTGTACAGACCGATTTCGTCTTTGTCAAGTGGGCTTTGCCTTTTTGATAGGCAGATTTACATTTGTCTGGTGACTTTGCCTGTCTTGGCTGGATTTGCCCTCCCTCTAGGGTGGATTCCATTCTAATTCTCTGGTTCTGCCTTGCATCGACCTTTTCTAACGAAGCCCTTCCGAAGGGCGTGGCTATCGGTCTCGCCGGAGGTACAGGCTATACGGCCCCTCCCCGATTCCCTCTACTAGATACGGTGCCCGCGTTTGCTGCCGACAAGCTGGATGGACTGATCAAGAGAGTCACCAACGAACACCATTTGACGTTGCGTGAGTTGACCACCGACGCGGTGTTGACAGACGAGGCCAGGATAGAGCTCAAAAAACCTCAGTTTTTGTTCGGTGACGCCACGACTGATCCCTCAGTCTTATTGCTCAGGGAGAGCAGGTGGCTCCGCGTGGTTGACGGGGTCCATTACTACCTTCCCAGCATGCCGAGGGGGTTCTTAATTGTTGAGTTGCGGTCTCTTGTAATTCCAGGGGTGATGAACTAGGATTTGACCCCAACTCAAGACGAGGTGACTTGCGGCGTCTTCACAGGCTCTACGGCAGGGTACGGAGTAGACAGCTCTTGCAAATGTGTGACCTGCCTACCGGGGAAATGACTGCGGTCACGAAGACCTTCCGTCATTGCTTCTTTCAAGCTGGTGGGAGCTTTCCTCCGAAGGACTTCAAGGCCCCAGGGTGGATCTACTCTGCGCCGGGTAGCAACACTTGGTGGTCCAAAATTACTGACTACGTTTTGACCAAGAATTCTGACCTCATGGATTCAGAGTTGTACGTAGCCATTCAGGCCACTCAACACGGTCTGAAAATTAACGCTTCCCAGTTCCACAGCATCTTGGAACTGTATTGTGCGGACAGCGGCACGTTCTTTACCCCCAATGGAGAACTCGGCATAACCCTTCACGAGATGTATGACGTGTCGGGGTTGCCTTTAGGAAGCTTCCCTTACGAGGAGTACGTCCCAGGTCAAGATGAGATTGACCAACTGTCGACCCGATCCCCCCTGGTGGTTGAGACCCTATGGGAGTTGCTCTGTCACTACCATATATGCCTCAATACCCTGGGGGTAGTAGACCATAAAGGCAAGAAGAAGAGGGCCCCAGGGATCAGCCATAAGAACTCCAAGTCCCCTATATCTGGGAAGGCTCTGCTCGTGGGGTATCTCATGTTGTGGCTGAAGAGGTGCGTGGTTCCCACTCATTTCTTCGAGGCGCTTCCGGTGGAGGTCGTCTATCCTGTTGTTTTCTTAGCCCACGGGAAGTCTTAAGCATTAGTGTCGGTGATGGTGGCATGTATCAATCGGGGACTCCGCACATTGACGGCCAAATTTTGTCGTGTGTCGATTGTCGACAAAGGGGAGGGGGAAGTGATCAGGACCCCCAACCCTAGAGTGGGGCTACCCTATACTTACTTGATGGCGTGGTTTGTCTATCATTGCGAGTGCTTGATGAGTGCCCCAGCGACTCTTCAAGGAGAAAGGTTCATCCCGTTCGTCCAGCACCTGGAGAGATGCTCTTGGAAGTGTAAAGACATCCCCGACGCACGGAAGACGCTCTCCCACTTCGGCCATTATAATTTTCGCCGTTTCTTCCCCTACTTCAGTGGAGGAGGATATGGCGAGTCTCTTAGTGACGTATCGACGGTGGACCTCCACACCGTTCTTTCCCATGGCGCCTTTAGATGGCTGGTAAATATTCGACCGGGGTACCATATCCTGCGAACAGGCTCTGTGTGCTTCCTCGAGCTGTATATTCCTTACAGATTCGCCCGTCAGTTCGGGTACGACCAGCTGTATGTGGGGAACATGAACCCCCCACTTACATTTCAAAGGAGGGTTAGTGGATGGTGCTTGGGGATGTTTCTGGACTCATGCTGGTAGCACCCATGCTCGTTTCGAACTTCCTGCAAAGGATCACGATCTGCACCACACGCTCCTGTATTGTCGGTGGTATCGGGGCGCTAGCGCTAATCCTGAGGGCTTCCGGTTCCAAAGTTCCTATCTGGCGGAACACGAGCATCATCCAAGGGGAGCTCCTCGCTCTTCGAGATGGAGGGGCCGCCAAACCGCTAGAGAGTAGTTTTTAGAAGATCCTGTTGAAGACACCGAGGGTTTTGATGTAGGTTTAGACGAATCCGGGGCTCCCGAGGCTCAAGCTCCTTCCCCTAGTCTTTCGTTGGATCCTCCTAGTGAGCAAAGAGAATCCGACGAGTTAGTCCGGGCGGCCGAACGCCTGGAACAAGCCCGGAGCACGATAGCTGGACGGATGGGGATGCCCCTCCTGTCTCCGAGTAGCTCGCTTCTCTCTAAACATCAGCGGGAGGCAGCGGCCGAAAGCTCCCGAGTGGAGACGGCCAAGAAGGCTCGTCGTGAAGAGACGGTTGAGGCTGCCAGAGCGGCGGAAGGCCAAGATGACACTGCTCAGGTGATCATTCCTGGAGTGACTGCCTCTGGGACTGGGGCTATCTCATCTGCTCCCTCTGCCATACCGGGGGTAGTCCTGGCGACCTCGGAGGATGCTCCTCCACAGTCTGATGTGAGGCCGCAGGCGGGAGCCTCAACGACTCCTACGACCATACCAGGAGGTAATCCTTAATACCGTACTCTCAGGTGTAATGTCAAATCCGCACTCTCTAACGTTTGTGTTGACTTTATGTAGGTACGATTAAGAAGGTGATTTCCATCCCTTCTGATAAGGAGGAGGGAACTGAGGATAAAGAGGAGCTTGGCGGCTCAGGTAAGGGTAGGATCTAATGTCGCTAACCCAGACACACTGAACTGTCAATAGGGCTCCTCTCGAGGGGCATTTACTAACCCTCTTCTTGTATTCGCAGTTGACCCATCCCATGAAGCTACTGGCAAAGAGGATCCCCCCTCTTGGGCGGGTCTTTCGGCCGGAGAGATGGGTGAATCAGAGGCGGATGATGACGTCTCGATTAATGAGGCGATATCGAGTGAGGATGAGGCATTGTCTCATGAAGAGGCGCCAGACCAACAAGGGCAAATCCCTATTCCTAAAGAAGCGTTGGCCGGGGGTGGAGCACCGGCGTAGGAGTCTCCGATCCGAGGTGAGACACCCGCTCGACTGGTGACTGCTTCCACATCCTTGGTGACTGTCGGCGTTGCGGCCGATATTCCAGTGATGTCAGTGGGCGCTTTGATTTTGACAGCCTCCGCCACCACCTCCATCGTCATGACTACCGGCCCCTCGATCGAGGCTTCGGCTATGACGTCTGCAACAGATGAGGCTACCCTTTCTCCTTTGGAGCGTTCGCACCAGAGAAAGGTGGTTCGGACCCTTGCTAACTTCTAAGACACCCTCACGGATTGTATCAAGCTCGCACTGGAAGAGAGCTGCCCCCTTGAGGAGTTCAAGGATGACCTCGATCATGATATGGTTTTCCTGATCAAGAAGCTTGGTGCTACCGCGGCCAAGCCGTACTTTCAGCTTCTGGAAGAGGTAGAGCGGGCTATCCGACGGTTGCTTATCCGCGGCCAAGCCGTACTTTCAGCTTCTGGAAGAGGTAGAGCGGGCTATCCGACGGTTGCTTATCCTTCGTGCGAAGAGTTCCGAGATCGTTCATCTGGCATCTGGTGAGGTTCAAGCAGCATTAGAGGAGCACGACCGCAGACTAAATGAGACCATGTCGTTGGAGACGAGGTTGTCGGAAGAGTTAGAGCGTGTCAAGGCCGAGAATGAACGAGTGAGCCACGAGCAACAAAAGGCTGATTCCCGCCCCTCTCGCTTGTCCTCGGAGATAGCGAAGACTAAGAAAGTCATTGCTAATGCGCAAGCCTCGCTAGCTGCTCAGGAGAAGGCTCGTGAACAGCTGGTAAGGGAGTTGGAGGAAATCGAGTCTCGACGGCAACTGGTCGTCGGTTCTGTTGAGGAGAAAGACCGAGCCCTCAAGGAGGCTAAACACACCGTCCAAAACTTGGTTTCGCGCACTGAGGAAGATCTTCGCCGAGAAATCCTGAGGAGGCTAGAGCTTTGCCACGCTGGGGAGCTTCGTGAGGCGGAGTCGCGGTTGAGAGCTTTGTAATTTGCTTTTGATTCCCTCGTTGTATCAAAATTTCCTTTAACGAATGAAATTATCTCTCTGTTTCTAGTCATTACTTCTGTTGTGTGCGCTCCACTTTTTGTCATTTTTTTCATTGTTCAACATGGATTCGCACCAGTCAGAGTTTGGCCGCAGGGGAATCCTAGCTGCAGGAGGATTCTATCTGTCGGCGAATTTCAACTGCAGGCTTTTTTTATCTTCAGGCGAATTTTGTTTGCAGGCGAATTTTGTCTGCAGGCGAAATTAGGGCTGACTCGAATTACGGAGTGGTATGCGAGTCCTAAACGGTTCAAATGTCAAACGAGCTTGGGCGTTACGAGTTTAAATGACGAATTCGACCCGCGGGCGGGCTCCGCTTTAAGTAGGCCACATGTCAATTTAAGCGTTAATACGCTCGTTAATTAAGATGACGTGGGCACGTCACTTCGCATTAGATACGGTGTAGTGGGCCTCTTCGTTCTCCACGCCCGATCTAGGCCGTTGGTTGAAGATCGTGTCTAGAAACTGCCAGATCCTGGCCATTCATGTGAGATCCCGAGTTTTTCAGCGTCACTCTCGACTGTTTGGCCCTGAACGGTCCAATCAAACGGTGAACAACCGTCTGGGTTCTGAGTATTTAATGCCCCCCCTTTCCTTGTCAAGGGAGGTCGCAGTTTTCTTGTCATCTTCTTCGGAGCAAATCCAAGCTTCCTCTCATTGCAATCGGGATGACGCCGAAGGTGAAGAGAGTTTCTTCGAAGAAGAGGAAGGAGGCGTCCTCTTCGGGTGACGCCGAGGCCGCTGCCGCTGAAGGTACCTTTTTTGTTCCGATTTTCGTGTAATTCGGTTAAAGTGTAGCAAGTCGAGTAGGTATTTCTCGCCTAATTCTTTCCTATGTCGTTATCGTGTTACATAGATCAAGAAGAGGTGTCGACTACCGAAGAGCGTGCGGCTGAGCCTATTTTGATTTCCGACGACGAGTCTGAGGGTACTATAACTTCCTCCGCCTACGACTCCGTTCCTCAGCCTAGAGCCGGACCTTGTCTCGAGATTCCACCTATCACGGCGCTTGCTCCGGGTCAGGAGCCTGTTTCCTCAGATTCCTTGCCTATACAGGCTCACGTTGAGGAATTTGAGAACGCTATGAGGCAGGTAGTTTCCCTTGTCAGTCTTGGTATATGGACCTATAATGGCTTCAGACAATCCCTCCTGGATCGTGTGGCCGATCTCCGGCGATTGGGCGAATGTTGGCTTGCTACACGTTGTGTACAGAGACTCCTTTTTCTAGAGTCACGCCTGACGCGTCTGGAGATCCTGCTGCGAGAGGGTCCGGAAGTCGATGTGGAGTCCCTCTTGTCTCACGCTAGACGTCGGGAGGCCTGGGATCAGGAAGTCCGCTCCAGGGAAATAGCAGACTTGGAATCTCATGTCGCCTTCTGGGTGGTTGTCAGCAGGGCTCACTGGAAGAGCGGCATTTAGGTGATGCCACTTCCACTGTATCCCCCTGCAGGGCCCGAGCTGGGGGAGGCGGAGGCGACTCTGAGGCGGCTTCAATCCGAGAGTGCTAGAAGCTACGCAGCAAGACTGCTTGCGAGCGGAAATACTCCAAAGCCTGCACACGTTGCGCCAGGAGGACGTTGCCGCCAGGTCAAGCTTTGAAGATCGGGCGCGGAAAGAGGCCGAAGAACAAGCCCGGGAGGACCATGCGAGAAGGATAGCCGTGGTCAAAGCAGAGCTTAATTCCTTTAGTTTGTTGGACTAGGATTTCAGGTCTAAAATTCTGTTAAGACATTTTGCTTGTTTTTCTTTTGATATTGTGAAATCATAACTTTGTTCAAATGTACTGTCTTAAGACTGGCTGAATGTTATGCTCTTTTGGTTTCCCAAATGCGTTTGTGCACATACTCTTTTTAGACGCTGTCGCTTTTGTCTTTCAACTTTCGTCTTTCTTTGTGAAGCCATTGCAGGTGGGCCTTTACTTACAGGTGAGTTCAAGCTACAGTCGGAAAACTACTGGTGAATTCCAACTACACGCGAATTCAAGCCGCAGGCGAATTTGAGTCGTGGGTGAATTCTGACCGTGGTCAAACTACATTGAAGATGAAATTAATGCGGATCTGGGGGAAACCACGTGTCTGATGGAGGTCTCGAATGCCCGCCAGCTGGACCGACATTGGCACATCATCTCGCATTAAAGGCGGTGCAATGGACGGTTCGGCCGCCCATCTGGACCGTTGGATGACGGACACGTTTTGTTTCGTACATCATGTCTTGACCTTCTTTTCTTGTCGGAGGGGGCACCGCGTTGATTGTCTCCTCCTTGTTCAAGATGGCACCGCGAGCGAAGTCGTCTAGTGCGAGGGAGGTTAGGGACGATGCCTCTTCTTCGGCCCTCATGCCTGACCGTGACCCAGGGCCTATACCCTCGGACTCCATTCTAGCCCAGTTAGAGGATTTGGAGGACGGCGTGAAACGGGTGATCGCGCTCGTCGATCAGGGTCATGGCACTTTCGTGGAATTGAAGCAGTCTCTCTCAGACCGTGTGGCTCGACTCCGTTGCCCGGGTGACTTTATGCTCAGAGTGCGGTGCTCAATGAGGCTCATCGATCTGGAATTGTTCCTGACGAGATTAGAGGACTTGCGACATGCGGATTTGGAGCCCGTAGTGAAGCTATTCTTGGTTCCAGTCCGCCGTCATGCCACATGGCAACAAGAATGTCAAAGGCGAGACTTAGAAGATAAAGAGTCCCTTATTGCTCGTCTGGGCCTTCAGCACCGCCTGTTACAATCTGAGATGAAGTCTGTCGCTTCTTCGATCATTTTAGGTTCGGTTCCGCACGCAGAGGGGGAATTAATCTTGTCAGGCCTGCGCATCCAGAGTGAGACGGTGGAGGACGACCTCGCCAGAGAGAGGCGTAATCTTCCACTGTTGCTTCAGGAGGATGCTGCTACTAACGCTTCTTTCGAGGCGCGGATCCGACAAGAGGCAGAGGACAAAGCCCGTGCCATGCATGCGGAGAAGATATCCGCAGTCAGAGCTAAGCTTGTGTCTTTCAAACTCTTAGAATAAACCCATAGGATAGGAGTAGGTTTAAGACGTTCTGTTTCAGTTTTGCTTCTTGAATGTAATGTTATGACTCCCTTGGTTGTAAAGTCATAACTTTGTTCAAATGTACTATCTAGAAGCATCTAATGAAGTTTGCATTTTCTCGTTGCGCACATATTTCTTTCATATTTCGATGCGTTGCCATTTAGTGTCTCGTTCATGCGGTGGGAAGATTTAGTTGCAGGCAATTCTGAGCCGCAGGCGAAACTCAAGCGATGGAGAGTTTATGCTGCAAGCGAAACTCAAGCGCCGGTGGGTTTGGTCTGCCAGTGAAACTCGAATGATGGCGAGTCAAGGTTGTAAACGACACTTAGGCGACGGCCGATTTGTGCTAGCGATGGGTTTTGTTACGCAAGCTCAACTCGAATCCTGGCTTATTCGTGTTGCAGGCAAAATTCGAGTGTCATCGAGTAGGTTTTGCAGGCGAAACTCGAGCTCTGGCAAAGTCATGCTGCGAGCGAGACTCAAGTGCGAGCAGTTCGTGTCACGGACAAAGCTCAAGCGATGGCGAGTTTGAACTCATGCGAAATTCAAACGATGGCGGGTTCAAACTGTCAGCAAAATTCAAGTGATGGCGAATTTGAGCTCACGCGAAACTCAAACGATAATGAGTTTATGCCACGTGTCTGTCTGCGGGCCTAAGTGCTTGTCAGCCAGGGCGATGTGGGCGCGTCAGTTCTCATTAATTGCGAAGTGACGGAATGCTTCGCCTTCCGCGCTTAAACCGAACGGTCGGTTTGGAGCCCCAAGAGTAGGGTTTTTATGGGCGTTGAGTTCGAAGTTCGAGGCGTTGGGGGACATCTGAGCCATCCGATCCACTTGAGGTAGCGAATCTCGACCATCCTCTTTTGGCTATATAGTGTACTTGTTGTCTCTTCAGCAAAGTCCTTGTGTCCACGAAAGAATTCGCCAGAAGAGAATTGCTGCAAAAACCTCTCTGACTCATGGCCTCCGCGTCTGATCATAGTGCCTCCGAAGGCGTCGATTCCTCTACCACCGTCGTCAGCGTCGGTGTACCACCGGCTTACCCCGCGGGTTCTGCTCAGGGATCTTCTGTACCAGATCCTGCACCCCATCCAGTATTCGAGATCCTCCAGCAGTTGGAGGGGGTACGCCAAACCGCCGTTTCGTCAGCGAGAGTGCGGCAAAGGTACTCACGAGTCGGCTTCCCCTCGTGGAAGAGGCTGAGGCACATCCACAGTGTGGGTGTCCGCCCAGCCGCACGACGATGTGAGTGAGAGCTCAGTCGTTTAGAGGGGTGGATGTATCGCCTAGAGGGCCTGGCACAAGCCGATGCTTCGGACGAACCACCGCCTCTTGCGATGCGTTTCATGTTCGAACGCGAGGATCGGGCGAAGTGCATCCAGGCGAGGGAGGCCGAGCTTAAGCGTTTACGCAAGCGACATCATGCGGTGTTGGTTGAGATGGACGCCTACACAGACGCCGCCTTCTTTGAAGACGTTGGGTCCCTTAAAGGCGAGGCAATGTTGCGGAAGCTCGAGCATGAAAAGATGAGGCTTAGTCACGTTACCAAAGTGGTGGCCGGGGCGCTTCAACTTCTTCGCCAGGAGGAAGAGGATGGCGAGGCTGCTCTCACCCAGCTTCAGCGTAGGTAGGAGGCGGAGACCTGCGCCAGACAGGCGACAGAGCTCACTGCTGTCAAGGCAAAAATCGCCAGCTTTAGCCTCGTGAAGCTAATGTAGTGTATCCAGATCTTTTGTTTAAGCACTTTTTTTTTGTAATCTTGTCGATGCCTGCTGCATCACAACTTAAAAACTTTATGTCTGTAATTTTGGCCCGTAATGGCCTTTTGCTTTGTTTATCTGCTGTTCTGCATGCACAATCACTTTTTTTTATTTTTTGTGTTTGATCTGTGTTTGATCTATGTCTAGGACTGTCGGTTAGTCCATGATGATCATTATGTTGGATTCGCATGCGCTGTTTGGCGTTTGGGTTGAGCTAGTTATGCCATTTCTAGTAGCGTGGCGAACCTTCGACTAGTCTGTCTCGGACTTTAGTCGTTGGCTCCTTTTCTGCTCTTGGCTGTTCGCAGCGTGGGGTCGGGTTAACTCTGACTTTCACGCTGCAGCTTAAGTGGAACCGAGAGGGTAACACTTAGTTTGAAACAAAGAGCAGTTGCTCGTGCATGCGACCAGCTGAAGGCCCTAACTATGACTTGCCATTTGGCGAGTTGCTGTCTGGGGGAACAGTGGGACATGTCGCCTGTCGAG
>NC_033794.1:79820722-79851254 GCF_001876935.1 Asparagus officinalis | reverse complement strand
CGAGGACAAGGCATATGATAATCGAATCGTTCAGGGATGTAGGAATGTGACGATCGATTGTTGTAGGAGCCGTCGCGTGGTAGGCTACTATCCATCGGTTATTCTAATAGAAGTTTAGGATATCTGGAATAGGTCAGGTAGTTTAGGGACGTAGGAGTGTGACTCTTGACCGAAGTAATAACACGCCGCATGGTAGGTTACTACTTAGGCTGTGTTACTTGTGGGAATAACAGCGCCAGTCATCAGAGGTGATCATTAACTTGATGGAGTTTTGTCGCGATCGGAGCAACTATGAGGACTTATCATCCCATTGGAAGGGATTGATAAGTTGATTCTGTTAGAGGTGATAGTTAACCTAACAGGATTGTCTGCCGCGATGTGGGCGACTTTAGTGGGGGTTTGTTGCGATTCGAGCAACTCTGTGGACTTACCACCCTATTGAGGAGGATTGATAAGTTAATTTTGTCAGAAGTGATAATTAACATGACAGGATCGTCTTGGTCTCGACTGTAAGAAGGTTGGACCAAGTGGCGACCTAGGTCACGCTTATGAACGCCATTAGTAGCGTCTCATATAGGGTTCCCCGTCGGAGTACATGAAGTAGGAACAGTTTAGCCTCGTGTACCAGTTGGAGGGAGTGAGGACCAGTTTAGACTCATGCACTCGTTTGAGTTTGAAGGAGAATTAAGGGTAGTACTTCTTCAGGTATTTATCATTGATGGGCATCATGATCTCATCGCCATTTGGTTTGACGAGGCGATAGGCTCCGTTTGAGTAGACTGTCTCCACTACGAACGGTCCTTCCCATTTGGACTGAAATTTGCTGATACGGGTGTATCTTCTCTTCGGAAAAACGATCCTCATGGGAGCTTGAGGATAGGTGATTCTCATGATATCTTGAGAATAGAGTCGTGGTTGGAGCCATAGAGGACGGCGAAAGAAGTCAGAAGGAGTGGAACGCAGAAGATCAGGAAAAACAGGGTCGGGTTCTGGTGGGCTTGTTTATTTACAAGATTGCCATCCACGTTTGCACATCTATAAATAGGATTGTTTTAGGGTTCTAAACAATCAGATCTCAGAGAGAAGTGATCAAGAGAAATTCTAATAATTGTATTAGGGTTTAGAGAGGATTGAGAGGTTGTTCTCGATTCTAGTTAGATTGTGAGGGAGAGATTGTAATCTTTTATTCTTCATAATCTAGAGAAGGTATTTTCCTTCGCCTTATACTGAATTGTTCTTGTGTTTTGGTCATCCTCTTCTCAACCCACCTTTTGGTAATTCCGCGACCAAAGGGTGCTCGCACGGCGACTCGTATCATTTGCCCTTCTTCTTGGAAGTGAGAATCATTGGTCGCCAAGCGGCTAGTACCAGTTCTCCTTCCTTGAAGGATCGACACTTGACCTTCTTGTCGAAAGCCTTGGCCATTCGGGCTTGATAGAACTCAATGTGTTGTTGAGCTTCCAGTCATTTCTCATCCAACGCTTCAAGTTCTGTGAGGCGCCATTGATGATTATCCTCAGTCATCATCCCCACTGCCAGGGCAATACAGAGGGATGGAATTTGAATCTCTAATGGTAACACGGCCTCGCAGCCGTATACCAATGAGTAAGGCGTGTTGCCAGTCGGTGTGCGAACCGTTGTGCGATATGCCCATAAGCTATCACCCAGTTTCTCGTTCTTATCATGCTTGCTATTGGAAGTTAGCTTGGTTAAAATCTTAATGATCGTTTTGTTGAAGGCCTCAGCCAAGCCATTCGCCGAAGGGTTATAGGCTGTGGAGGAAAGGTTCTGTATCTGGAATTTATCACAAAACCGAGTGAACGCATGACTAACGAATTGTGTACCGTTGTCATGGATGATACGTCGAGGTACACCGTATCGGTATATGACATGATGTTTGATGAACTTAATCATGTCATTGGTCTTGACTTCTCTTAGAGGGACGGCTTCGGCCCATTTGGAGAAGTAGTCGGTGATCGCGAGGATGAAGCGATGGCCTCTTGCCGACGGCGGGGATATTGGTCCGACTATGTCCATCCCCTATGCTTCGAAAGGTCATGACGCCTTTGTCGAGTGTAGGTCTTCGAGAGATTAATGCATGTAGTTGGCATGGATTTAACACGCGTGGCAGCGCTTTGCGTAAGCGACCGCGTCGCTAACCATCCCCAGCCAAAAGTAGCCCATCCTTCGTAGACGATCCCAAAGTTTGGGTCCGGGTTGGTGAGCTCCACAGGTGCCGCCATGGGCTTTGTGCAGGGCTTCTTGTGCTTCTGTCTTCAAAAGGCATCGAAGTAACAAGCCATCATATGAACTTCGGTACAACGTCTTGGTAGTCGAATCGTAGTAGAACATCAAGGCACGTCGTCGAACGGACTCTCTCTCCCTAGCATCCTCGGGCAGCATGCCGTATAAGATGTAATCGATGATCGGGAGACGCCAGTATTTTAGGTCGGGCTGATCTGAAACTTGATGGGTGGCGTTTGCTTCTGGAACGTCCTTTAGTCGAAAGAGCCTTCGGCTTGCCACGGTGACCCATTGAGTCATCTCTAGTGGTTGGGCTAAGTTAGCTACCAAGGATGCGAGGGCATCCGCATGTGTGTTCTTGGAATGGAGCACATGCTCGATGCAGAAGCTCTCAAATGACTCCACTAGCTTGGTAGCTGCTTTGTGAAGCAGGATTAGATCGTCGTTCCTCACTTCGTATTCCCCCGTCATCTGTTTAACAATTAGCTGAGAGTCACCATAGGCTTTGAGATGTCTTATCTCCAACTCTCTTGCTAACTCGAGTCCAATGAGCAGCGTGTTGTATTCAGCCACGTTGTTGGTGCATGGCTCTGTTAGAGAGAAGGCTCGGGGTAATACATGGTTATGTGGGGAAGTGAGGACCACCCTCACTTCTACAACGATGGATCCGCTTGTGCCGACGCGAGACGCGCCGTCAAAGAACATCTGCCAAACCTCTGGCGAAGAAGTTGTGTTGACCTCAGGGGGTTCATCTGGCAAATCTTCGAATTGGTCAGTTTTCGCCCCTAGCAGATGACTAGCCATAAGATCACAGATAGCTTGTCCTTTGACTGACTTCTATGGCATGAAGTAAATGTCATACTGAGACAATAGGAGTGCCCACCTAGCCAGACGCCAGTTTAAAGCCGCAAGCTGCATCATGAAAACTTGGATGGGATTCATCCAGGAAATGACGTGGATGGTCTGGCCCACCAAGTAGTGTCGCATCTTTTGGATGGCGAACACTAAAGCCAAATATTCCTTTTCGACCATCGGGTATCACTGTTCGGCACCTTGTAGGGTTCTACTTAAGTAGTAGATGCCCTGCTCGTGGCCAGCATCGTCATTTTATGCCAAAAGGGCGCCTAGAGAATGCTCCATAGCCCTCATGTAGATGAGGAATGGCTTTCCGGAGATTGGAGTCGCCAGAACAGCCGGGTTTAAGAGATAATCCTTGATCTCTTCAAAGGCCGTTGGCAAGGTTCGTCCCACACGAAGGAAGTACCTTTCTTCATTAGTTTGGAGAAGGGTTGACACTTACCCGAAAGATTTGAAATGAACCTTCGGATGTAAGCCAATCATCCCTGAAGGCCTCTTAGCTCCTTAAGATTTTGGGGCGACCGAAGCTCTTGAATAGCTCGCACCTTATCTGGGTCAATCCGGATTCCTTTCGTTGTGATGACGAAACCGAGGAATTTACCGCTAGACATCCCTAAGAATGACTTCGTAGGATTCACCTTGAGTTGATGAGTCCTCATGAGTTCGAACATTACCCTCAAGTCTTGGAGGTGGTCCTCTTTATAGCGACTCTTCACGACCAGGTCGTCCACGTAGCATTTGACTGTCTTCTGTAGGTTGTTCGCGGTGAAAATTGCCTTCATTGAACTCATTGTTATCTCAAGTAATTGCTTTTTGGTTACAAAAGATCCGGTCTTATTTAGATCCGGTTACAACGAAATCAAAGAAAAAGAAAAAGATTACAACTTTCCTTTCGAACGAATCACGAGCTCCTGTTTTGCGGTCGCTCGCTTGTGTGGGTTCTTTGCCAACGCCGCGGTTTATCCGTGGACCACCGCGCGATCTAGATCCGGTCGGATCTACACGATTTGACGGGTATTATTTCGCAAAGGAAATAATAGCCGGGGATACTATTTCGGCAAGGAAATAGTAGCCTTTAGTTCTCGGGATCAAAGGCCAAGCTTTGATCCGGAGGATGACTACGTAGATCTGAGATCTGATCTTTCTCTCTCTCGAACTCCTGCCTTTCGTGACGTGGATGCTCGCCGAGAACCAGATCTGAATGTTCAAGTCCTCAAGTCTTCAAAACTCCAAGCTCGATCTTCAATTCGGCAAGTTTCGGCTCTCAAAGTTCCAACCTTTCCAAATGAACAAAGGGGAGCCTATTTATAGGCTCTCTGTTGACCTGATTTGGCAGTAAATCCGATTCCTGATTTGGCAGTAAATCCACTTCTGAGTTCGAGTCCGAAACTGATCTTGATTCGATCGTGATTCGTCCGAGTCTGCCCTTGGTTGGATGACTCGTTGACTCTTCGAACCCATTAGCTTGATTCCGCATGTGAATGGATTTATTCCGTTGTTTGTGTGTGATTCGTTAACCTCGTTGCCTCGTTGGTTCGTCGGTTTGTGCTGAGTTGTGCTAAGGGATCTATAAGCAATTTTATACGCCTACAGATACCCCCTCCAAAGTATTTCAGCCTCGTTCTTTTATAGAAGAGTCTGGAATACTTTGGATATGATTGTCCCCTCCTTCGGGATATTTGAAGTGGCTTCTATTCTTAATTCCTTCAATCCTTCAGGCTATCTGGTGCTTTGTCGAATGTCTGTAAGGTTTTCGGTGCAGCATTTATTGTCTGACTGTTGTCGGAATTTCGAATTTGAAGTCGATTCCTGATTTTATGATCTTTAGCTCATGTTTGTTGGTTCAACATAGAACCAACTCTCGAATGTTGGCGTTGAGTCTTTATTTGTGACGCGTTGTCCGGCGTAGTGTTGTTGAGTTATCCTTAAGAACATTTAAAAAAATATTCTCCAGGAACTTCTCAACCAAAAATAGGGAACAGTTTATACTCATATACCTTATTGGAGTAATTTCTGTGCCCGAATGAGCTGAACCGGCCTGATAATGAGCTGAACCGGCTTGATAATAAGCCAAAAAACTGGTTCAACCTGGTTCAAGACTGGTTCAACCTGGTTCAAGGCTGGTTCAGGACTGGTTCAGACTGGTTCATCCCGGTCTGGTCTGGTTCAGCCTGGTTCGGCCTGGTTCAGCCTGGTTTAGCCTCTTTTGGACTGATTTGGACTGGTCTGGTCTGGTTCAACCTGATCCGGTCTGGTTCAATGTTGGTTCACCCTATAAAAAGGGGTTCTTTTCTTTTTATTTCCCTCCTTCTAGGGCCGGCCCCCTTCTCCTCTTCTTTTTGGGATTCCTCTTCCCTCGAGCATCCGTTCTCCCTCAAAACTTCATAGTTGCATTAGATCTAGTCTTCCTTTTGATCTTTGACTGAAGAATCCCTAAAAAATCTTTATATAGAAATTCCTCTCAGGCCCCTCGAGCACGTGGTCTGAGCCTCTTTCAAGATTTGATTTTTGTCAGATCTTCGAGCTTTCCCTCGGGTAAATCCTCCGCAATTTTAGCCTATTTCATCCTTAATTCAATTTATGAATTTGTGGGATTGCATGCGAGGGCTAGGATTAAGATTTGGCGCCTCGAGCTCACCTTTCAGGGGGGAGAATTGCAAAAAAGAGGAACTTTTTCCTGGATCTGATCCCTTAATTTATTTTGCAGGTCTCTATGTCTCGTATTGCGAGAGGTCAATCCTCTACCGCGTCGGCTGATGGCGCGCCTCCCTCTTATGCTGGTGAGCTATTTTTAGAAATTTACAAATTAGTCTATTTTTTTCTTGGAAATTTACAAATTGGTCCTTTTTATCCCCATTTTGTTCTCCTTGGTGAGGCAATCGGGAAGAGCATTGATTCTCCTTGGTGGGGATCGACGCTTTAAAGATGGGTTTTGCTTGGTCAAAAAACCATATCTCAAAATCAATAAAGGGGGCGTTTTGACGCTGCATTGTGCTTTATAAGGCAGGGATATTTTTTTTTTTTTTTTTGATTTTATAAGTGCATAATGTGGCCAAATCGTCTCACCCTTTATAAGGCAGTGACTCTATCTTACCCATTCGTAGGATGAGTTCAACTTCCTTTTATAATTGAGACTAACAAATGTTTAACTGTTCATTTCCAGTGGGCTATCCCTCTGGGGCGTTCTCCTCTCACGCAGTGTACGGGCGTCGTGGCGAGTATTATTCGACTTCCGACGATTTTTCTCCTATTCCAGTTACTCCCCAGTTTGCTTCGGGCACGTCGATAGAGGTTGCCCAAGTGGTGAAGGAAGGTGGACATCGAGCTCTTCGACAGTTGATTACAGATGCGCCTTTCGTGAAGGATGCCAGTTCGATTCAGCCTCTCAGGAAGACCGACTTTTTATTTGGCGACTCTGCCAGAGATCCGGATGTAGTGTTTATTGATGCCGAGCAGTGGCTTCATAAAACTGGCAGTGGTTTCATATATTTGCCGAAGATTCCTCGGCATCGTTCGTTGACTGAGCTCAGGCGCCAGGCTGTGACACGGGAGATGTCGTGGCGCTTGACGGAGGAGCATGAGAGCGTTCACTGTGGCTACATCACTCATCAGGCAGCTCCTGGTTTGAGCAAGAGTCATATCACTTGGTTGCATCCTGGAGTATTGGGGTTGGATGCACCTCCGCGTAACGAGCTTCTTGCCTCTGCTTCTATATTGAAGAATCGCCTTGCTGCTTTAGGACGGGAGATGCCTGCGACGCGTCACAGATTTTATGGCTGGGTCCATTCTTTGGACAAGCTTTGGTGGACTCGCATGACGAAGTACGTCTTGAGCCGATGGAGCGAGGAGTTGCACGCTTGTGGTCTGTATGCAGCCGTTCGTGCCACCATGTATGGTTTGCCTGTTAGCGCGAAGCATTTCTTCGCTTTGTGCGAGCTCTATAACCCGGATTCGAACACTTTTCTGACCCGGCAAGGGGAATTAGGCTTGGCCCTCCATGAGATGCACAGGATTTCTGGTTTGCCCATGGGACAGATGCTATATCAGGAATATTTTCCCTCCAGCCAAGAATTAAGTCAGCTGAAGGATCGCATGCCCGACCGCTACGAGACTTTATGGGACCTCACATGTCACTATCATATCGCTTTGGCGCAGTCTGAACCTTTAGCGAAGAGGGCTAAATCCCATGTGAGCCAGAAACAGTTTGCGTCTTATTTGTTCAGGAATCTAGAGAGCAATTCTGGCGAGGCTATTTGTGAGCTGGCACCACTCACTCCTTCAGGGGTTAATAGTCTACTGAAGAAGGTTGATGCTCATTCCTATACCATTAGCAGTCCTGAGAGTGGTTTTCCTACAGGGACCAAGTTTAAATCATTCTTGTGGCATGCCACCGCACCGATTCGACCGATGACCCTTCTCGCCGGTTACCTCGCTATCTGGTTAAAGAAATGCGTGGTCCCATATCAGTCTAGTGATATCTTGCCATTGGAGGTGCTCTACCCAGCGGTTTAGCTTGCCTACAAAAAGGAACTTTCGCTTCTTCCGGTGATGGTGGCTAACATTCATCGAGGGCTTCGACAGATTTCTAGTGCTTTTACACAGAAGGAAAGTGAATCACCGGCTCAGATTCCTACTATTAAGGTGGAGCTTCCGTACACTTATTTGATGGCTTGGTTCGTCCTTCATCGTTCTGATATGATGTCAGTACCGTATGCCATTGCTTTCCGCAGTTCTCCGGCCGATACGGCGAGTGTCTGATTGATGAGGAGAGACCGAGGGAGTATCGGACTCATTTAGACATCGGTTGCTTTAACTGGCTGGTGAACATTAGGCCAGGTTATCTGACTTTTCGGGTGAGGGGTCAGTGTTTCATAGAGCTATACCTACCCTGCCGGTTCGCTCGCCAGTTTGGCTATGATCAACTTTATGTCGGGAATCCACGACAGCAGCTTCGGACCCACGGCGGTTTGGTGGACGGTCTTCGTGCATGGTTGTGGACCGTGACAGGCTGTACTGGTGCTAAGTTCAGTCTCCCGAGTGCTGAGCGGTAGTTGAACCTCACATTCTTAAGCTGCAAGTGGTTGTTAGCAGCTAATAAAACTGTCCCCGTGAAGCCGATTGCAGAGCTAGAGGCTGAGGAGGCTTCTCAGGCCGATTCTCGTATGATTTAGGAAAATGCTCTGTCACAAAGGGTACGGCACAAGACTCGTCGGATTGACAAAAAGGGAAAGAAGATCTTTAATTCTACTGATGAGGCTTCAGGCGGAGATTTTGAAGATCACGAGGACTGTCTTGAACGAGGTCAATTTCGATCTTGCTAGTGATGGAGGTAACATCTACCCTATAGACCGGCCTCTTGATCATTCAGAACTTTGACTCACGCTTTTCCATTTCTATATAGGAGAGCGTGGGGAGAGCGAGATGAGTCCTGATCCTGTTTTTCACGATTCTACATCTTCTGGTGAGCCCGACTCACCGCACCAGGTAGAAAGGCCTGCAGAAGCTGGTGACATTAGGGAGACCGTCAATGTAGGACCCGGTTCGATGAATCCAGGTACATCTACCATTAACAATACACAAAGGAGTTGAATGATTTGGAATTTGTGCATTCCCTAATTGTCTCTATGCTTCTTGCTCTTTTAGATAATTTGCAGGAGGCAAACGTGGATCTTGGGAATAGAGAGGCTGACGCACCTATAAGAGGTAACTCATTTCTATTGGTTGTAGTCTCTTTATTCTTCTTTCGTACTTATATTCTCTTGTGTCAGATTTCTCGACTGATGATTTTGACGAGGAAGGCTTGCTTGTGGACACTCCTATGCTCCACTTTATGTATGGCTCTCCTCAAATTGATGACCAGTTGCATGGAGATGTATTTCCTGAGTCTACGCTCCCTAAGAATCCCGAGGATGGTTTTTTCGAAGGTACGTAGCTCTTCTCAAATTAATTATAGGATTAGCCAATTTCTGACTACTGCAACTATAATGTGATGCATTTGAAAATTCTATTTTGTATTTGATAGGAGCTTTTGTCGGGACTGATCCTGTTGAGCCGGCTGTAGGACCAACTACACCAGTTGATACACCCACAGCCGTTACACCTCCACCACCCCCAGTGACTCAAGGGGAAGAAGGTATAGATTGGGCAACTGAGAAATGTCATTTATTTCCTCTTTTAAGGCTTTTGACGGTCTTTTTTGCGTAGGGCTTTCTTCTCGGCTTCATGTCCTTGTGAGGGAATTATTATCAGACGATGACCCTGAGAAGATCATCATTTGCATAGAAGTCCGCTCTTTCTTCTCCTTCGTGAATGCTATGATTGGCAAGCTCTTCCATGGCGGATTTTTTCTTCATCAGTTTAAACTTTTCCTTGATTCCAAGATAAATTCGATAAGGGATGCAGGATACCCGGATCTGGCGATGATACCCGGATCTGGCGAAGGCTATCGTTGATGATCTTGATTGCTTAGAGCATGAGCTTCGGATGTTTCGCGAGCTCCGGGATGCAGGTGCCTCTTCATTCATTGCTGCCGAGTTTGATACTCGCTTACAGACATGGCGCGATACTCGGCTTTTTGCTGAGCTCGAGATTCAGATGCAACGGGATCGAGTGGACCGAGTTGAGGCCCACCTTGCTGCTAGATCATCTTCACTCACTGAGCTTGACTCTTCTATTACCTCTTGTGAGACCCAGATAGACCAGCTCCGAAGAGAGCTCCGTGAGAAAGAGGAGACTTTGAGTATTCTTCAGATGACGAAGATACAGGATCAGCAAGCCCACACTTCTTTATCTGATGAGTTGAAATCTTTGAAGCAGAAGCTGACCGAGACGGAGGAGGTTGCTGCAAAGACTTTAGCCACCACCGAGGAGTCCATCAGAGTTGAGCTGAGGCAAGCTTATGATAAGAAGTTGTCTAAGCTTAATCAGCAGATTTTTGGCCATGCGCTTGATGTATGATTTCATTTACTGAATGTTTTGACTTTTGATCCTTTTAGTGGAACTGGTTTTTATCTTTATCTTTATTATGATTCCTCATTCCGTTTGAAATGATTGACCATAATGCTTTTAGGATTTTTGGCAAACCCTCAGCCCTCAACGGATTTGATTAGCCTTTGGTGTTGACTTTAGGATTTTTGGCTAACCCCCAGCCTTCAACGGGTTTGATTAGCCTTTACCGACTACCGTTTGAGTCGGGCTAGCATGCGGATTGTCTAACTCCGTTCGCATGTAACGTTGTGCTAAGAGAATGAATTCTCTTAGACTTCGTGCTATGATGTCGAATACATAGACTTCGCCATTGTTACGGGAATAGGCTACCCGGTAACGTGTATTAGACGCTGACTTATCCCTACTTAGGCTTCGGGATAAAATTCCCCAGAATCGAACTCTGGTGTCTTTTTCTTCGGAGAAAGACTAAACCGGCGACGCGTGTTAGGCGTCGGCATATCCTTTCTTAGGATTCAGGATGAAATTCCCCATGCGTGTAAGGCATGGATTTTGGTGTTATTAATAACAACCTGCCACAATGTTGAATATGTGAACGGGTGTTCTTTTTAACGGTTAAGAACTAACCGGAAGCGCGTGTTAGGCGCATACTTATCCTTACTTAGGTTTTAGGATAGAATACCCCAGAATCGAACTCTGGTGTCTTTTTGTGCGGAAAAAGACTAAACCGGCAGCGCGTGTTAGGCGCAGACTTATCCCTGCTTAGGATTCGGGATAAACTTCCTAGGATGAATCCTAAATTGACAAATTTTAGAAACGATCGGTGCGGGAAAGGAAGAATTTTATATTCTATTTCCCGGTCTTCTTTTAGGGTGAAGGCGAACCCGAATACAAGGAAGGAAGAATTTTATATTCTATTCCTTGATTCTGGAAAGGAAGAATTTTATATTCTATTTCCAGCGCAAAAGAAACTAGAAGTGGGATCTCCACTCCGAGAATCTGGAAAATCTAGATAAACCTACCTTTTATAGGATTGGTTATCTAAAGATGAGTTTTTCGTTTATCGAAATAAAATTTCAACTTCGGTTATAACCATGAGAAGGCTTAACCAAAGAGAAAAGAAGGGAGTTCTTTCGTTTATTGAAAGGGGACTCCGAACTGAAAGGTGGACCTCTTGTTCATGAAAAGAGTCAAGAGGGCCAGAAAGATATTTTTTGGTGGACTCACTGTCAATAGAAATTGATCGGTGAGGGATTTTGGTGGTGAAAAAGATTTTGGGTTATCCTCTAGAATATTAAGTGTAATATTCTTCAAGGAACTTCCCGATAAATGAGTTATCCTGAATGTACTAGGGGTAGTACTTTTTCAGGAACTTCCCATTTATTAGCATTAATTGCCTGGCGCCCTCTTGAGTAATCAGGCGATATGCGCCGTTTGAGTAGACTGTGTCTATTACAAACGGTCCTTCCCATTTGGGTTCGAATTTACCTTTCTTCTTGGAGGTGAGAATTATTGGTCGGCGAGCAGCGAGGACCAGATCTCCTTCCTTGAAGCTTCTCTGCTAGATATTCTGGCTTGATAAAACTCAATTTGTTGTTGAGCTTCCAAGCGCTTTTCATCCAGCCTCTCAAGCTCTTCGAGACGCTTCTGATGCTGTTCTTCTGTCGTCATCTCTGTTGCGAGGGCGATCCGAAGGGATGGAATCCGGATCTCCAATGGTAGCACAGCTTCACATCCGTATACCAACGAATACGGGGTGGCTCCTGTAGGTGTGCGTATGGTGGTGCGATAAGCCCAGAGTGCTTCACCGAGTTTATCGTCTCAGTCTCGTTTATTGGTCTTCACGAGCTTTGACAGGATCTTAATGATCGTCTTGTTGAACGCCTCAGCTAGTCTATTCGCAGCGGGATAGTAAGCTGTTGACGAAATATCTTCAATTTTGAACTTGTCACAAAACCTGACGAAGGCGTTGCTTATGAACTGTGGACCGTTGTCATGAATGATCCGTCTTGGCACGCCGTGTCGGTATATAACATGATGCTTGATGAAATTGATGATGTTGTTCGTCTTCACTTCTCTAAGCGGAATTGCTTCAGCCCACTTTGAAAAGTAGTCCGTGATTGCAAGAATGAATCGATCACCTTTGACTGAAGGGGGAAAAATAGGACCAACAATGTCCATACCCCATGTCTCGAACGGCCAAGACGTGCTTGACGTGTGCAACTACTCTGGCGGTTGATGCATATAATTTGCATGTATTTGATAAGCATGACACTCTCGGGCGTATTCGATTGCGTCACGAACCATTGTTGACCAAAAATATCCCATTCTCCTGATGCGATCATACAGTTTGGGACCAGGCTGATGCGCACCACATTCTCCTTCGTGTGCTTCCTTAAGAACTTCTTCTGCTTCTTTGTTCGAAAGGCATCGGAGTAATAAACCATCATACCCTCTACGGTATAACGTATGGGTCTCGGTATTATAGAAGAATCTTGGTGCTCTTCGGCGGATTGATTCTCTTTCTTTTACATCCTCTGGCAAAATACCATATTAGACATAGTCAATGATGGGAAAACGCCAATCTCGGGGCTCAGACCCAATTTGAGTTGAATTCACCTCCTTGGTGTTTATGTTTCCATCGTCTTCCTCTTCAATATCCATATCGTATATGGCTATGCAGAGTTGATGCGTCCTTACTGTGACTAATAGTTCAGTTTCGGGAGGCTGCGCAAGTGATACCGCTAGTGCTGTCAGTGCATCCGCATAAGCGTTCTAGAGATGGGGGATGTATTCAATATAGAATTCTTCAAAAGAATCTGCCATTTTAATGGCCTCCTGGTGGTACGGGATCAGGTCTTGGTTCCTGACTTCATACTCTCCACGGACTTGGTTGACTATCAATTGAGAATCCCCAAAAGCTTCGAAATATTCGACCCCCAGCTCCTTAGCGAAACTGAGCCCAATGAGAAGCGCGTTGTATTCGGCTACGTTATTGGAGCACGGACTAGTCAATGAATAAGCTCGAGGCATCACATGCTTTCCCGTAGTGTTAACCTCGTGGGTTTCGTCCGGCAAGTCATCATATACTTCTGCCGTATCCGTTGTTGGGTTTGCCGCCAAAAGATCGCAAATCGCTTGTCCTTTGATCGACTTCTGTTGTTTGAAGTGCAAATCATATTGGGACAAGAGAAGGGCCCATTTCGCTAACCGCCAATTCATAGAGGCCGGTTGCGTCATAAATACCCGTACTGGGTTAACATTGGAAATGACGTAAATCGTCTGTCCAACCAAGTAATGCCGCATCTTTTGCATTACGAATACCAGTGCGAGGCATTCCTTCTCAATCATCGAATATCAAGACTCGGCACCTATCAATGTCCGACTTAGGTAATAGACTGCATGTTCGTGACCGTTATCGTCGTCTTGTGCTAGTAAAGCACTTATCGAGTGGTTCATCGCCTTGATGTAAATCAAGAATGGTTTACCCGATTTCGGTGCAACGAGAACAGGAGGATTCGCCAGATATATCTTCGAATGCTTTTTGGCAGGCATCGTCCCAAATGAATAACACCCCTTTCTTGTTTAGCTTAGGAAATGGTTGGCACTTCCCAGAAAGGTTTGAGATGAACCGCCGGATGTAAGCTAGCCGCCCTTGCAATCCTCTGAGCTCTCTTAGATTTCTAGGGGGTTGCAGTTCATGTATCGCCTTCACCTTATCAGGATCGATATGTATACCTTTAGTGGTGACGACGAATCCAAGGAATTTTCCGCTAGACATTCCAAGGAAGGATTTAGTAGGGTTCATCTTCAATTGATGACTTCGCATGAGATCGAACATCGTCTTCAAGTCCTTGATGTGATCTTCTTTGTTGCGGCTTTTTACAACCAAATCATCAACGTAGCACTCAACTGTTTTCCTGAGATGTTCTTGAAAAATCTTAGTCATCGCTCGTTGATACGTGGCGCCTGTATTCTTTAGGCCGAAAGGCATTACGGTGTAGCAGAAGACACCGAGGGGCGTTCTGAACGTTGTATGCTTCTCGTCATCTGGATGCATCTTGATTTGGTTATATCTTGAAAACCCATCCATGAAAGACATTCTCTCAAATCCGCATATATTGTCGATAATGACATCCGTGATCGGGAGAGGAAAGTCGTCTTTTGGACATGCCGTATTCAGGTCCCTGAAGTCAATGCAAATCCTGATTTTACCGTTCTTCTTCATGACTGGAACGATATTGGCTAGCCAATCTGGATGTTGCTCCTCTCGGATAAATCCTGATTCGATCAATTTCTTAACCTCTGCCTCAATGGCTTCCATAATCTGCGGACGAAACCGTCTTTGCTGTTGTTTGACAGGTTTGGCATCCGGCTTGATATCGAGGCGGTGCATTGCCACATTGGGGTCGAGCCCTGGCATATCTTCATAGTTCCAAGCGAAGACGTCAATATACTCCCTGATGAGAGCAATTAACTCCTCCTTCTCATTTGGGGGAAGGCTGTCACTGATGAATATGGGCTTTGGGTTGGCCTCGTCACCCATGTTAACTTGGACTATTTTATCTTCAGTGGGGGGTTCTCTCTGTTCGAACCTATCACCATACTGCAGGTTCAGGTGATGAACCCATGGGTCTTCCCATGTTGGCATTTGATCGTCGTCTTCCATTGTGGACGGATCAGCTGTAGCCATGTTCGCCATTAGGGCTTTGAAAGCTTCCCCCAGACTGGTATCGGAATCCCATTTCGAGGAATCTGGCGAATTTCCATTTTTGTATTGCTTAGATGATTGGTCATTAATTAACCAGCAGCATTCATCTTCTGAAGAGGATTCATACCCTAACCCTCGTCCGTATTTATAATAATCATCGCGTCTCCCCTTTGGTACATATGCCGCTTTGGCTGGAACACGAGGACCTCGATCGAAGTATAGACCTTCTCCGAGTGTGAAATCATATCCCTGCTTTTCCATGAGCTTGCGCGCTTCCGGACTATATTTAGATAAATGCCGACCAGGTTTGTCATCATCTTCATCTTCACTTAAGAAATGATCTGGTAATGGAAAACCCTCTCCTTTACCGTAAATCACTTCTCTTTGGCCTCCTATTTTGGTAGGGATGACCAGGGTTGTTCCGAAAGAATGCTGGAGGCGTTCCTTTGTTACATAGGACGACCGAAGCGGCATATACAAATCAGGATTATCATACAACTCTTTTATCACATCATCAAGAGACACGGAGTACTCTAAATCGTTATTTATTTCATTATTGGCAAGTTGCCAGTTACAACTGCCCTCTGACGTTTGTTCATCGTCAAGGTTGATTACAAAGGGTACAATGTCGTTTAAAACATAACCTCCATTGTAATCAAATCCGGCTTCGGTATCAGCTTCTTCTCCGCTGTCCGTGCCATGAGCCGATGATTCAGTATCGGATTCGTTACCATAAAGGAGAGAATCAGTGAAATAATTCTCATACCCTTTGAATGGTTGCTTATCCGCGACCACCGTCCTAACCTTATTATCAGTGTCGACATACTTTAAACACTGATGGAGTGTGGAGGGAATTATAACATTACTATGGATCCAAGGCCGACCCAATAGTAAGTTATATGAAGTTTCGGCATCGATCACATAACATGTGACTTCTGTCTTCAAATCTCCCATTTGACACTTTACCCGGATCTTACCCAAGGGTCTTGACCCGCTAGTATTGAATCCATAGATAACAGTGCCTGTGGACGCCAACTTGCTAACTGGAATACACGAGGGAAATGCATCAAGGGCGAAGCGGCATAATACTCCACGAGCAGAACCCCGGGATCCACTTGGATTTCGTTGACTTTGCTGGAGCCGATGTACCCGATTGAAGTATAGCGGTCGATGCGTGTGGTTCGAATTCTTCGTCTGCATATCCTCTTTGGTGAAAGTTAATGCAGGAAAGGTTCTTAATTTCGCTTTATATTGCAATGTTTGACTCAGCAGTTGCCGGTTCTTCAGGCGGCGCCGGCTTGACTTGAGTCAGAAACACCTCTGAATTGGCCGCAACGGTTCTGTGCAAAGGCCTCCGCTGTTTCCCTTGGACAGAGCCGCGACGAATTCATACAGCATTTATGCTATCCGTGCTGGCAATGTTTGGCTAGTTGAGCCATTATATCGATAGACTTCGGAGTCTTCGAGGCTTTTCCGGTCTGTCTTCTTCCATCGGGCGACTAAAACGGAGACTGCTATCGGATTCTGAAACTTCCTGAGGATGTCTTGCTCTTTCGGTTTATTTCACCGGCTGTCGACTGAGCCTCTTCGCCCGGTGTAGGACTTGTAATCACTCCCATCTCCGTGAGAGTTTTGGCTGGTCCCCGTTTATTCACCCCCTGCTCACTAGGTGGTGGATAGTTGTAGTGATACTCATTTCTGCTTCGGGTCGCAAAAACTTCTTGTTCTTCTTCAGAGAGCGGGAAAGCTATGATTCTTTTGTCATCTTCTCCTGGGATAGCAGAGACTCCGCAGCAAGACTTTCCTTTCCCTTTGGACTTCTTCTTGGATGACGACCCGGCCCATTGTTCATCTTCAATCAGGTCGGGGTGAACCCAGAGGATTTCGCCGTTTGGGGCTGTATGTGGCACAAGTCCTTTTTGGCGCTGTCCATGCGGGTCGTCGTTTACTATCTTCATTCCCACTTTGGTGATGCGTTTTGGTTCAAACCATGTTGTGGGCACTGATCCAAAGCTGATCGACACCGCGTTTGCTGTAACATTCTTAGACGGCTTCGGGGTTATGACGCCTACATCAATTAGCGCCTGGATCTTGTCCTTGAGGTGGTAGCACGACTTGGTAGGGTGATGGACCGCTCTATGGTATGCGCAATACTTCGGGTCCGTCACTTTGTTAGCCCCTTCTTGATCCATAATCGCTGGCAGCTGGATTTTGTTATTCTCCAGCAGGTACTTAAAGATGCCGGGAACTTCGTCATCTTTGAAGGAGTATACTTTGGGAAATATTGTCTCTGAAGACTTCTGCTTCTGAGGCCGTTGTTGCCATTGTGACTGCGATTGTTGTGGCGCTCGTTGCTGCTGCTGCTGTTGCTGAGGTTGCAATTGAAAGGTTTGATTAGCATCAACTGCATTAGCATGTGCCTTACCTTTCCCCCTTGGGTTGAAATTCTGTGCTGGAGCATTTGTCGCCTGTTGGCCTCTCTCCGCCTTCTTTCTTCTGAGGAATCGCTCGGCTTGCTCTCCTCGGACCTTCAGATCCTTCCATGTCTTGGACGGTGCTGTCCCCATTGCTTCCAACACGTCCAGTGCGAGGTTGTTGTGGCAAGTCTGGAGGATGAATTCCTCGGTGATCGGGTCCCGACAGTTCATCGCCTTGTTCCGGAACCTCTTGACGAAGGTGTCAACCAATTCCCCGTCTTTCTGTTTCTCATCAAGCAACGACCCAATGGATATCTCTGTGTCGTCATCGAAGAAGTTGGTGAGGAATTTGGTCTCCATGTCGTCCCAGCTATTTATGCTTCCTGGCTTGAGGCGGCGATACCAATCGAAAGATGCTCCACGAAGAGTGCCAACGAAGGACCGTATCATCAGAGGCTCATTACCAGAGATAACCCCCAGGTGTGATTTGAAGTAAATCAAATGTTGAGTGGGGGAACCCATCCCATTAAACGGCGTGAAGTTAATTAGGTTGAACTTCGCCGGATAGGAATGCCTGTTTTCTTCATCTCTTGAGCGGAAATCAACGTATTGATTTTGCTCTCGAGATTTTTAATCTTCAAGTTTTCACCTGTGTTTTCGTTAGCATTCTCATTACCACCCCCTGCATTGACGGGAGGATTATTAGCATTATGCGTCTCATTCGCATTTGTGTCCTCATCTTCCAAATTAATCGGGTTACGACGACTTGGCTCGCCTTGCTGGTTCGTCAATGCTTGGATTTGTTGGTCATGCATTTCTCTCATGTTTTGCATGGCCATCTGCATTTCGAACCTGAAGATTTCTTGTTGCTTAGCTAAGGCGTCTTCAAGCATTTTGGCCACTTGCTCCGCACTTATCATAAGTGCCTCGTGGGGTTGTCCCTCGCTGGATCCCGTATTATCTGATGCAACCGCGGAGCCAGCATCTCTGATGCGACTGCGGAGCCAGCATCAGATTCTTCATCTTCTGAAGGGAGTCTTGTCCGAACCCTACCATAGGTTGCTCGCTTGATGGTTCCGGACTGCAGACGGGTTCTAGGCCGGGATGCTTTCAGAATCGATTCGAGATTATCCCGTGCCGATGTCCCCTTGCTGGTCATATTGGTGGTGACACTCGGAAATTCTCCATCTTCAACCATCGTTCTCCTTCGTCGGAAACGCCTAGGCCTTGGTTTTGGCGTTTCGGTACTAAGTCTTTTGAAAATCGAAACTCTTTCGGGGACCGTCTTGATGCAGTTGCACTCAGACAATACTGCCCGAATGAGTTTGGAACAGGGGCATTGAGTTTCCTGTTCTCGGGGACTCCTCTTCCTGGTTTTACTCGTACCCCCAACACGATAGTATGATTCGTCTGCTTGACCTATCGTGTGTTGGAACGACTTCTCAGGTATAACATTATCGTCATCAGACAGTAATGTTTCCTTCTGAGGGTGAACTGCCTTCTTTGGGTTTTCAAAAGTTACGCGCCTCGAAACATGCCTTTTTGGGCGTGAGTTCTCAGCGGGCTCTTGGACTTCAATGCGCAAATTGGTGCGCTTAGCTGCCCTGATTTCTTTATCACGTTGGAGGTGACGGCGACCCCCAGCATGTTGCGTCATCCGGGGCTTTTTCATCGGGCCCAAACGATCTTGAACAGGAGCTTTGCCTCTCTCGTCGGGAATCGGACCGAGGCGCTCCAAGACTGACTTTTTCCTTCGGGATGATTCTGCATGATCTCCCGGAGAAGCTATTGGGATTACCGGCGACTTTGGTTGATTCACCGGAGGTTGAACCTTGGCTGGAGGCTGCTTAGGCCTCCACACTTGGCGGGTTGATGACGGCTTCTTGGCCACTTTTTCTCCCTCCAATTTCTTGGCCTCCTGCACAAGAATTTTTGCTCGCGCGAGTAACGCTTTTGCTTGTGCAAGCAGTGCGCGGCGTTTGTGAATCCGCTCTTCAAGTGTCGAATGGTTCCGTTTGACCCGAATCCATTCGTTCGTTGGCGGCTTGAAGGAGCTGCCATTCTTCAGTTGTTGAGGCTGTTTGCCTCTCCTGTTCTTCAGATCCGCGTTGTAGCGGACCCCGTCCGTAGACTCCATTGCCTTAGCGAGTTGCCGCGCAAGGCGTTGACGTTGCCTCTGGCGGGCTCTCTTCGAGAGAGTCACAGCGCCTTCAACAGTAGAGGCGTCGGCGAGAACAGGTTTGACCTCGTTGGAGGTCGGTGGAACTTCACCCGATGCGACTTTGGTCAGTTGGGGCGACGCAACTTTGGCGTCAGCCGGGGTGAGAGCGTCGTTGGTATTCTGAACTTCTTCAAACCAACGAACTTTTCTCCTGGAGGAGAACTTCTTGGACTTACGGAGGGAGGTAGATCCGGACGAGGATGAGAGGTACTCCTCGAACTTGGCCTGGTCGAATTCATACTTGACCTCCTCCTCGATCGGGATTGAGATCCGCGGCTGCGACGTGATGATCTCGGCAGCGAGATCGGTGGCTCCTACTGTGGTCGCCAGATTGTTCGCGGTGAAAATTGCCTTCATTGAACTCATTGTTATCTCAAGTAATTGCTTTTTGGTTACAAAAGATCCGGTCTTTTTTAGATCCGGTTACAACGAAATCAAAGAAAAAGAAAAAGATTACAACTTTCCTTTCGAACGAATCACGAGCTCCTATTTTGCGGTCGCTCGCTTGTGTGGGTTCTTTGCCAACGCCGGGGTTTATCCGTGGACCACCGCGCGATCTAAATCTGGTCGGATCTACACGATTTGACGGGTATTATTTCACGAAAGAAATAATAGCTGGGGGTACTATTTCGCCAAGGAAATAGTAGCCTTTAGTTCTCGGGATCAAAGGTCAAGCTTTGATCCGGAGGATGACTACGTAGATCTGAGATCTGATCTTTCTCTCTCTCGAACTCCTGCCTTTCGTGACGTGGATGCTTGCCGAGAACCAGATCTGAATGTTCAAGTCCTCAAGTCTTCAAAACTCCAAGCTCAATTCTCAATTCGGCAGAGTTTCGGCTCTCAAAGTTCCAACCTTTTACAAATGAACCAAGGGGGGCCTATTTATAGGCTCTCTGAATGTGCCCGCGCACAGATCTGGGCCGACCACCTATAGGTGGCCGGCTCTGGGCCGAGCCACCTATAGGTGGCTCGGCTCTTGGCCGAGCCACCCATAGGTGGCTCGGCCTTGGCCTACGGCCCTCTTCTTAAATTTCAGATTCTCAAGGCCAGAGAGCTCAAGCACCATGAACATTAACCAACACCAAAAGCCACAAAAAATCAGGAGCCTTTGAAAATAGAGGCTAAGGGCCATTTAAGGAAACCAAAGACGGGGGGGGGTAAAAGGTGAGGACACCCCCTGGGGTGTCTCGGCAGGCGAGACACCCCTGGGGTGTCTTGTTTTGCCAAGACACCCCTCGGCCGTTGTTTCGAGCCTTGCGAGACACCCCGGGTGCCTCAGTTCAGTCCGAGGTCCTTCCGAGTGTGTTTGCCGGTTTGACTCGTCGTCACCAACTCGGATTTAATCTGATTTGGGATGCCCTTGGAATTCTGACGGCTCTGACGCCCATGGTTGAATTATCAGTGGGGTGAACGCGGACACGAAGGGCGCTGCCCTTCTTTTGTGCAGTCGCGGGCGTCCCGATGCAATCGTTTTTATCCCCTTTTGTTCTGAAATTCTGTTGGATCGGCATAGCTCATCGATTTTCGCTTCAGGCGCTCACGACGATCAATTTAGACTCTGTGAACGTCGTGTAGTAATGTCATCGGTCATTCCCTAAAACACTGAGCTGTTCGTGGGGCACCTATCGCGTGAATTTTGATGCCTTACATCGTGCATCTCCCTCATCCGCTGTAGGGTCATTTCCATCTCGAATTTGAAAGCTTCTTTCTGCCGAGCTAGGGCGTCTTCAAGCATTTTGTTCATCTGCTCGGCACTGATCATGAGTACCTCGCGGGGTTGTCCCTCGCTGGATACCGTGTTGTCCGAAGCAATTGCGGAGCCGGCATCTGATGCTTCATCTTCTGATGGTAATCTCGTCCGAACCCTACCATAAGTCCCTCGTGTAATGGTTCCGGACTGTAGGTGAGTTAGATACCAGGGTACCAACGGGATTGACTCGGGATTGTCCCCTGTCGATGCTCCTTTGCTGGCCATGTTGATGGTGACCTTCGGGAATTCTCTGTCTTTGACTATCCTTCTTCTTCGCTGGAAACGCCTAGGCTTAGCTTCAGACGTTCCGGTGGAAATTCTGTCAAATACTGAAATTCTCCTTGGGGTTTGAGCACAAGAGCATTCTGACAGCACTGCCTTGATTATGTTGGCGCACGGGCAGCGAGACTCCATGTCCTGCACATACTTCTTTCGAGATTTCCCCATACCACCAGCTCTATAGTACAGCTCATCAGCTTGGTAACTGGAGCAACCTATAGAGTGTTGGCATGTGCTCCTTGGTAAAACACCATCATCCTCGGATGAGTGTGCTTCCCTTTTGGCATGGGATGTTTTGTTAGTTTTCTCAAAAGTGGCCCGTTCAAGTTTACGTTTTTGTGAACATAAAAATTGAACGGGCTCTTGTATTTCGACTCGCAATCCGATGCGGTCGGTGATAGGGGCTTTCCCTTTCTCATCTTTCGTGGGGGGATTAATTCGACCCCCAGTTTGATTTGAAACTTGGTGACCTTTCAATGGACCCAAGCGCTCCTTGATAGGTACTTTACCTCGATTCCCTGGTAAGGGACCGAGGCGACCTTTCACAGGAACCTTGGAGGTTGAAGGGTCTGTTTTCATACCTGACCCTACCGGAGGTGCCGGGGTAAGGGGAACAGGATTTGGCCTTGGTGAAGGTTGGGCAGCAACTTCTTTCACTTTTGTCTTAGGCGTTGGGTTCGCCTTTAGCACCCACGTCTGTTTGAGTTTTGGCGGAGTCTTGACCGCCTCTTCTTTTTGCATCTCCTCTGCTTTCTTCAAGAGAGCTCGGGCATGCGCAAGGAGTGCACGGCGCTTCCTGATTCTCTCTTCAAGAGTGGAGCGGTTCCTTGTAACACGCACCCACTTGTTTGTTCCTGCTTGAGAGGAGGGGCTGGTTATATACCTTTGTTGCTCTTGGCGTTGTCTCGCTTTGAGATCTTCGCTGTAGCGGACCCCATCCATAGGCTCCAAAGCCTTGGCCATTTGACGAGCAAGACGTTGACGCCGCCTTTGGAGTGCCCTCTTTGATATAGCTGGAGCGCCTTCAGTAGCCACCTTCTTAGGGGAGGAGCCCAGATCTGCGATCTTGACCACGTTGGGCAACGCGGAGTCGCCACGTGGTGCAAGTGCAGCGATGGCTAAGGGATCTTGGGTCTTTGAGCCGAGGGTCCCACGAACGACTCTGGAGGAGGATGCCTTCTTTCGCCTACTTGGAGAGGCGGATCTGGAGGAGGAGGAAGAGAGGTATTCTTCGTACTTCTGCTGGTCGAACTCGTACTCGACCTCTTCGTTCACCCGGATCTTGAGGGCCGGTTGCGTCACGACGGCGTCGGTTGCGATGCCGTTGGCTCCCACTGTGGTCGCCAGCTTGTTTTCGGTGAAAGTCGGTGTTTTCATTGCTTTTGAATCTGTTACAACTTCAAACGTTACAACAAGAATGCAACTAAAACAAAGATTACAACTTTATCGAAAATAAACACGAGATCCCGTTTTGGTGCGGTCTCGCTTGCGTGGGTCTTTGGCCTGTGACGGGGATGTTGATATCCGTGGACCACCGGGGCAATCAGATCCGGTCCGGATAAATCGGACAGAGTTTCGTCGATCCGCGTGAGATCTAGAAACTTCTAATCCAGAAATATCGGACAGAACTTCGTCGATCCGCGTGAGATCTAGAAGTTCTAAGCGTATACCTCGGCTAAAGCGAGGTAATAGCTCTTCTTAGTATTAACGCTAAAGGCTAATACTAAGGAAGGATGAGAACGGGTGATGAAGGCTGATTTAGACCTCTCCTCCTCGGTTGAAGTGCTCGATCAGTGTTTGCTGCAGCAGGGCTTCGCCGAGGCTCTCCAAAAATCCAGATCCTTCCAAATGAGGTAAGGGGGTCCTATTTATAGGAAAACAAGAGGGGGGGCGTCCGCACAGATCTAGGACACCCCAGGGGTGTCCGCACAGATCTGGGACACCCTTGGGGTGTCTCCAAAAATCCGAGACACCCCTAGGGTGTCTCGGAATTTCCGAGACACCCTTGGGGTGTCTCGGAAATTCCGAGACACCCCTAGGGGTGTCTCGGAAAATCCGAGACACCCCTAGGGTGTCTCGGAATTTCCGAGACACCCTTGGGGTGTCTCGGAAATTCCGAGACACCCCTAGGGGTGTCTCGGAATTTCCGAGACACCCCAAGGGTGTCTCGGAATTTCCGAGACACCCTAGGGGTGTCTCGGATTTTCCGAGACACCCCTAGGGGTGTCTCGGAATTTCCGAGACACCCCAAGGGTGTCTCGGAATTTCCGAGACACCCTAGGGGTGTCTCGGATTTTTGGAGACACCCCAAGGGTGTCCCAGATCTGTGCGGACACCCCTGGGGTGTCCTAGATCTGTGCGGACGCCCCCCCTCTTGTTTTCCTATAAATAGGACCCCCTTACCTCATTTGGAAGGATCTGGATTTTTGGAGAGCCTCGGCGAAGCCCTGCTGCAGCAAACACTGATCGAGCACTTCAACCGAGGAGGAGAGGTCTAAATCAGCCTTCATCACCCGTTCTCATCCTTCCTTAGTATTAGCCTTTAGCGTTAATACTAAGAAGAGCTATTACCTCGCTTTAGCCGAGGTATACGCTTAGAACTTCTAGATCTCACGCGGATCGACGAAGTTCTGTCCGATATTTCTGGATTAGAAGTTTCTAGATCTCACGCGGATCGACGAAACTCTGTCCGATTTATCCGGACCGGATCTGATTGCCCCGGTGGTCCACGGATATCAACATCCCCGTCACAGGCCAAAGACCCACGCAAGCGAGACCGCACCAAAACGGGATCTCGTGTTTATTTTCGATAAAGTTGTAATCTTTGTTTTAGTTGCATTCTTGTTGTAACGTTTGAAGTTGTAACAGATTCAAAAGCAATGAAAACACCGACTTTCACCGAAAACAAGCTGGCGACCACAGTGGGAGCCAACGGCATCGCAACCGACGCCGTCGTGACGCAACCGGCCCTCAAGATCCGGGTGAACGAAGAGGTCGAGTACGAGTTCGACCAGCAGAAGTACGAAGAATACCTCTCTTCCTCCTCCTCCAGATCCGCCTCTCCAAGTAGGCGAAAGAAGGCATCCTCCTCCAGAGTCGTTCGTGGGACCTTCGGCTCAAAGACCCAAGATCCCTTAGCCATCGCTGCACTTGCACCACGTGGCGACTCCGCGTTGCCCAACGTGGTCAAGATCGCAGATCTGGGCTCCTCCCCTAAGAAGGTGGCTACTGAAGGCGCTCCAGCTATATCAAAGAGGGCACTCCAAAGGCGGCGTCAACGTCTTGCTCGTCAAATGGCCAAGGCTTTGGAGCCTATGGATGGGGTCCGCTACAGCGAAGATCTCAAAGCGAGACAACGCCAAGAGCAACAAAGGTATATAACCAGCCCCTCCTCTCAAGCAGGAACAAACAAGTGGGTGCGTGTTACAAGGAACCGCTCCACTCTTGAAGAGAGAATCAGGAAGCGCCGTGCACTCCTTGCGCATGCCCGAGCTCTCTTGAAGAAAGCAGAGGAGATGCAAAAAGAAGAGGCGGTCAAGACTCCGCCAAAACTCAAACAGACGTGGGTGCTAAAGGCGAACCCAACGCCTAAGACAAAAGTGAAAGAAGTTGCTGCCCAACCTTCACCAAGGCCAAATCCTGTTCCCCTTACCCCGGCACCTCCGGTAGGGTCAGGTATGAAAACAGACCCTTCAACCTCCAAGGTTCCTGTGAAAGGTCGCCTCGGTCCCTTACCAGGGAATCGAGGTAAAGTACCTATCAAGGAGCGCTTGGGTCCATTGAAAGGTCACCAAGTTTCAAATCAAACTGGGGGTCGAATTAATCCCCCCACGAAAGATGAGAAAGGGAAAGCCCCTATCACCGACCGCATCGGATTGCGAGTCGAAATACAAGAGCCCGTTCAATTTTTATGTTCACAAAAACGTAAACTTGAACGGGCCACTTTTGAGAAAACTAACAAAACATCCCATGCCAAAGGGGAAGCACACTCATCTGAGGATGATGGTGTTTTACCAAGGAGCACATGCCAACACTCTATAGGTTGCTCCAGTTACCAAGCTGATGAGCTGTACTATAGAGCTGGTGGTATGGGGAAATCTCGAAAGAAGTATGTGCAGGACATGGAGTCTCGCTGCCCGTGCGCCAATATAATCAAGGCAGTGCTGTCAGAATGCTCTTGTGCTCAAACCCCAAGGAGAATTTCAGTATTTGACAGAATTTCCACCGGAACGTCTGAAGCTAAGCCTAGGCGTTTCCAGCGAAGAAGAAGGATAGTCAAAGACAGAGAATTCCCGAAGGTCACCATCAACATGGCCAGCAAAGGAGCATCGACAGGGGACAATCCCGAGTCAATCCCGTTGGTACCCTGGTATCTAACTCACCTACAGTCCGGGACCATTACACGAGGGACTTATGGTAGAATCCGGACGAGATCACCATCAGAAGACGAAGCATCAGATGCCGGCTCCGCGATTGCTTCGGACAACACAGTATCTAGCGAAGGACAACCCCGCGAGGTACTCATGATCAGTGCCGAACAAATGAACAAAATGCTTGAAGACGCCCTAGCTCGGCAGAAAGAAGCTTTCAAATTCGAGATGGAAATGACCCTACAGCGGATGAGGGAGATGCACGATCAGCAACTCGCAGCTTTGACAACTCATCAAGAGGAGCCCACTCGACCCAATCATCAGAACCAAGAAGAGAATGAACGGGAAGGGAATAATGTCATCATTCCCCCTGTCAACAACGACAACGGAAGTGGTCCGGTAGATGATAATGCCAAAGAAGACCACATTACCTCTCCCCAAAACCACTCGAAAATAGAAACGAGTGAAGACAAAAAGATGAAAGACTTGGAGAGCAAAATCAATGCATTGATGAATGCTCAAGAGGTAAAAAGGTCAGGTATACCGTGTCCATATCCGAGGGAGTGGGAATCAATTCCATATCCGGCAAAGTTCAATCTCATTAACTTTACGCCGTTTGATGGAAAGGGTTCCCCTACCCAACATTTAATCTATTTCAAGTCTCACCTAGGAACAATCTCCGGCAACGAACCCTTGATGGTACGGTCATTCGTTGGCACTCTTCGCGGAGCGGCCTTCGATTGGTATCGTCGCCTCAAGCCGGGGAGCATCGGCAGTTGGGACGACATGGAAGACATGTTCTTGACGAACTTCTTTGATGATGACACTGAGGTCTCGATCAGCACTCTGTTTGAGGAGAAACAGAAAAATGGTGAGACAGTCGAAAACTTTGTAAAAAGGTTTCGAAATAAAGCGATGAATTGCAGGGACCCGGTCAGCGAGGATTTCATCCTCGAGACCTGTCACAACAATCTTACCTTGGATATCCTTGAATCTATGGGAACGGCGCCATCAAAGACCTGGAAGGACCTGAAGGTGCGAGGGGAAAGAGCCGAACGATTCATCAAAAGGAAGAAGGCGGAAAGGGGCCAAATAGCAAATAACGCTCCGCAACCGAACTTCACCCCTAGGGGTAAAGGAAAAGCGCATGCGAACGCCGTGAACGCAAATCAAACGTTCGAGGTGCAAGCGCAACCGCAGCAGCAGCAGCAGCAAAAGGCACCTCAACAACCAAGGTGGCAACAACAAACCCCGAGGCCGAAAGCTTCGGAGCCAAAGTTCCCGAAAGTTTATTCATTCAGAGAGGACGAAGTTCCTGGGATCTTCAAATACCTCGTGGAGAATAATAAAATCAAATTGCCTCCAGTTCAGGATCAGGAAGATGCCAAGAGGATTAATGATCCGAAGTATTGTGCATTCCACAGAGCGGTGCACCACCCCACCAAGGTATGCTATGCTCTTAAGGACAAGATCCAGGCTCTCATCGACGTCGGAGTCATCACAATGAAGCAGCCAAAGGAGAAGAAAGTGGGTGCGAATGCAGTCACGATTAGCTTCGGCTCCTTTCCCGTGAACCAGTTCCAGCTTGAGCCGGTAATAAAAGCAGCAGTGAAGACGGTGAACGATGATCCTCACAAGCAGCGCCAGAAAGGACTCGTGCCACACACAGCCCCTAATGGCGAGATTCTTTGGGTTCATCCAGATCTGATCGGAGACGAACAGTGGACTGGGACCTCTTCCAAGAAGAAATCAAAAGGGAAAGGCAGATCTTGTTATGGGGTGTCCGCTATTCCAGGAAGAGACGATGACAGAATTCCGGCTTTCCCACTTTCCGAAGATGAACAGGAAGCCCTTGCAACTCGGAGCGGTAACGAGTATCATTACAAGTACCCGGATGCTTCCGAGCAACTAGGTACCAACACTCCTCCGTCCAAAACATTGGCGGAATTGGGAATAGCAGCAATTCCCTCGACGCCTATAGCCGCGGAAAGAGTCCAACAGAAGGAGAAAGGAAAAGAGCCTTTACGCCAGGAGACCCAAAACCCGAGGCAGTCTCGATTCAATCATCCGATTGGAAGAGACAAACCGGGGAATACGAGCTCTCCACCTCATTTCGACATCATGGCGCAATTAGCCAATATCCCGGCTAGGATAACCCTTTACGAGTTATTGCGCCTATCCAAGGATACAAGGAAAGCGCTGCAAGAGGCCTTGAGTGACTCTGAAGCTTTTCTAACTCGGATCAAGCCATCCCCAGAAGGGCCAGAGCCATCAGCTCAGCATTGCAACCTAGCGGCGCATCATTTCCCATGCATCTCCTTCACTAAAGAGGATATGCAAACAAAGAACTCGAAGCATGATCGGCCCTTGTACTTCACCGGGCACATTGGCTCCAGCATGGTCAACCGGATCCAAGTTGATCCGGGTTCCGCTGTTAGCATAATGCCATTCCGATTGATGCATCATCTCGGAATCCCGACGAGTAAATTAGCCTCCACTGGCACTACGATTTATGGATTCAACACCAGCGGGTCTAGACCCTTGGGGAAGATCCGAATCAAGTGCCAGATCGGAGATTTAAAATCGGAAGTTACTTGTTATGTAATTGATGCAGAAACGTCCTATAATTTGCTGTTGGGTCGACCTTGGATCCACGGTAATCTTATAGTTCCGTCAACCCTGCATCAATGCCTCAAGTACATAGACTTGAATAACGAGGTCAAGACGGTGGTCGCGGATAAGCAACCGTTTAAGGGATTGGAAAACTATTTCACCGATTCCCTTCTATACGGCGCTGAATCCGATACTGAATCACCGACCCAAGGAACGGACAGCGGAGATGAAGCTGACACCGAACCCGGGTTTGATTACGATGGTGGTTTTGTACTCAATGACATTGTACCCATTGTAATCAATCTTGATGATGAAGAATCATCGGAGAATAGTTGTAATTGGCAACTTGCCGAGGAACTATCAATAAACGATGATTTAGAGTATTTGATGTGTCTGGATGACGTCACTAAAGAGCTTTGTGATAATCCTGACCTGCATATGCCTCTTCAGTCATTTTGTCTGACGAAAAAGCAGGTACAAGATCCATGCGGAGCGACGCTTGTCATCCCCGCGGGAAAATGGAGTGGAAAAGAAGTCGTCTACGGCAAAGGAAAAGAAGCTCCGACACCCGATCATTTCTTAGAAGAAGAAGAAGATGAAGATAAACCTGCTCCTCATCTATTCAGATATGACGCAAAAGCGCGCGATATGATGGAAAAGTATGGGTATGATTTCACACTCGGAGAAGGTCTTTTCTTTGGTCGAGGCCCACGAGTTCCACCTCGAATGGCCTATGTACCGAAGGGAAAACCCGACGATTATTATCGCTATAAAAGAGGTCTCGGCTACGTCTCCTCATCCGACGACGAATGTTGCTGGCAAATCATTGATCAGATCGCTAACAAAGCTAGAAAAGGATACTCTTCCGACTCTTCGGCTGGGAGTTCCGACGCTAGCCTGGGCGAGACGTTCAAAAGGTTGATGTCAAACATGGTCACGGTCGATCCTACCGCAATAGAGGAAGACGACCAGATGCCGACATGGGAAGATCCTTGGGTTCATCACCTAAACATGCAGTATGGTGATAGGTTCGAGCAAAGAGAGCCTCCTACCGAAGATCAAGTACTCCAGGTGAATATGGGAACTGAGGAAAATCCTAAACCGATATTCATTAGCGACAGTCTCCTACCCGATGAGAAAGAAGAGCTAATCTCTCTTATCAGGGAGTACATCGACGTTTTCGCCTGGAATTTTGAAGACATGCCAGGGCTCGATTCGAACGTAGCGGTGCATCGTCTTAATATCAAGACGGATGTCAAACCTGTCAAACAACAACAAAGGAGGTTTCGTCCGCAAATGATGGAGGTGATCGAGTCCGAAGTCAAGAAGCTTATTGACTCGGGCTTCGTTCGGGAGGAGCAACATCCAGAATGGCTCGCCAATATTGTCCCAGTCCTTAAAAAGAACGGGAAAGTCAGGATTTGTATCGACTTTCGGGATCTCAACACCGCTTGCCCAAAAGATGATTTTCCTCTCCCCATCACGGATGTTATCATCGACAATACGTGTGGGTTCGAGAGGATGTCTTTCATGGATGGTTTCTCTGGTTATAACCAGATAAAGATGCATCCAGACGATGAAAAGCATACTGCATTCAGAACGCCTCTCGGCGTCTTCTGCTACACGGTTATGCCCTTCGGCTTGAAGAATGCAGGTGCTACATATCAACGAGCCATGTCAAAGATCTTTCAGGAGCATCTCCGAAAGACTGTTGAATGTTACGTAGATGATTTGGTCGTGAAAAGTCGTGATAAAAAGGATCACATTAAAGACTTGAAGACCATGTTCGACCTGATGCGAGCTCATCAATTGAAGATGAATCCTACCAAGTCTTTCCTTGGAATGTCGAGTGGAAAATTCCTGGGATTCGTCGTCACCACCAAAGGTATCCACATCGATCCTGATAAGGTAAAGGCGATCAATGAATTACAACCTCCGAGGAACCTCAGGGAGCTCAGAGGATTACAAGGACGATTGGCTTACATCCGACGGTTCATTTCGAACCTCTCAGGGAAATGCCAACCATTCTCCAGGCTTGCAAAGAAGGGCGTGTCTTTCGTATGGGATGACGCTTGTCAAAGAGCATTCGAGAGTATTAAAGAATATCTTTCGAAACCTCCTGTA
>NC_033794.1:79774536-79819722 GCF_001876935.1 Asparagus officinalis | reverse complement strand
TATATATATATATATAACATAATGTATCACATATCATTCACGCAAATACTTTATATTCAAAGTAAAATAGTTGTCATAAAAAAATCCTAATATTTTTGAGATATACGTAATACGTTCTCACTCATTTTAGGAATTCCTAGCATACTCTATACATAAATCCTAAGAAACTATATTAGTGTACACGGCTATCAAATTGGCATCCTAATAGTGTACACGGCTCATTAGTCTCATCGCATCAACGTGTAGGATGGACTACCAAATCAAGGCATCCTAGGTATATGGCTCAAAAGCCTCATCGTATCTACGTGCGGGACGGGCTACTAGATTAAGCATCCTAAAACCCGACTCAATGGCCTGTACTAATGGTATATTGATGCCCCATCCCAAGTAATATTGAGTGGTGCTCATCAACGATATCCATACATGTATATAATGTTTAAATAACCCATATCCCTAGTGTGGTTGAAAATAATACTTGTAATAATTCTCCCCAATATATCTGTGCCTGTGCTATAATACTATTCATGTATGCTCATGATTGTACGTGTGTCTTTGTTCGGTTCGAACCCTACACTCATGGTCAAACAATGCAAAAATAACCACTCAAAAACAAAGAGAACACAGGTCGGTCGACTGCCCTTAGGGCATCGGTCGACCGAAAGCAATCGTGCACACAATGTGCATGCTCAGGGCCTCACCAGTCGACCGACAAGTATTGGTCGGTCGACCGGTCAGAGAGTGTAGGTGGTAAAAATTACCTTTGCAGATAAACCTGAAATCCGCCTACGTATCCGAGTCGCCTGCGTAACGTGGAAACTAGGCTTACCTGTGTGCTTGACTTGCCAGCACGAGCCAAGACCACACAATCACCAAATTCGCCCAAGCAGCTGGCGATCCACCAAGCGATCAGAAACTCGCCTGCACATTTGACTCACCCACATGAGTTAAGTTTACTCAAGAGCCGAAATCACCTGCATGCCCGGACGATCAGCCAGGCGATCAACATTCTAACCACAAACTCGTCAGGGTACTTGGCGGCAGCAAATATCACGTCCAGGGATGAGCCTTCCCATTTCCCACGACGTGAAGGGAAGAAGCACAGTACTCTGAGCCCATCAAGCAGCCATCCACAGTATGAATGACCAGTTAAATCCATGCAATTGCTAAACTCGTCTGCATGTTTGACTCACCCGCACCAGTCAAGATCATCCAAGTGACTGAGATTCGCCTGCTTACTCGACTTGCCTGCACGAGTCAAAAGCTGAATTTTCCCACGATAGACGAACTTGCTGAACTTGCTAAAGTACTTGGCAGCCACAATATCATGTATAGGAATGGGCCTTCATGTTTCTCGCGATGTGAGGGGGAGAAGTACAGTGCTCCGAGCCCATCACACGGCCGATCACGGTACAAGTGAGAGGCATGGTATCTCCCAACAGTACATGGTCACATCCCATAATTCAAGGGAGAGACCACACCATCTCTCCTCTATTTAAGAGCCTCCCCTGGCCACAGGAAAGAAGTTTGCAGTTAGTTGATTAATTCAATCAGTTAGCTAGACCATTAGCTCTCAACTCTCGACTGAGTTAACGACGGGCTCTTTGCATGATCCTTGACTGTAGAACCTTCTCCCAACTTTAGGCCCTAATCGCCACTAAACTCAAAGACTCGAACTCGACCAGCACGAGCTTCTACTACGTACTGAAGCTCACAGGCAACCTAGATCGAATCGTCTAAGGGAAGCAGACTTGGTGCGAGAACCGAGCGAGGCGTCCTATCGCTACCAAAATCCCCACGTTAAGCAATAAGGGCCTTCCCTCTACTTCTATTATAATTTTGATTCATTAGTTTGTAATAAGCTATTCTTATCAATACAAACAAAACCCTTATTTCATAAAATCAAAATTTACACCTATAGAAGATGGCGACCACATTGGGAGAAACTATTTCCTCAACCGAAATGGTGGTAGCATAGTTCGACAGAATTGCTGTCGGGACGACCGTGGAGTCCCTAGAAATCAAGTTCGACTAAGCTAAGTACGAAGAGTACTTATCTTCGTCCTCCTCTGGTGGCAATACATCCCACAAACACCACGGAGTTGTGCGTAGAGGCCGACCTCAAACGGTCAAAGCCTCTGTGCCTAAGGACTCTATCCGAGTCACGCCATGGAAGCCTATTCCCTCCGAATTGATCAAGGCCAAACCAGAGGTCAAGAGCACAGGGCAAAAGGCTACCAGATGGGTCGCCAAACGACCCTCGTAGACCCCTGCTTAGGAAGAGATAGTGGTTCATCTTGACGCAGACCACGCCATCACGGTCCGCACAGATGCTCCTCTCTCTAGAAGAGCCCGCCAGCGACGAAGACAAGTCCTCGCCTAACAGGAGGCCCAAACCTTCGCCTCATATGACGGCCTGAATTATTATTCGTGTCTGAAAAGTGCAAGACAGAGGAGCAGCTTTCCCAACGCTGGTGGGCTCGCTAAATCAGGCGAACCCTCGCGTTCAAGCGGGCTTCACTCTGACTATAATATCACCCATTTTAGTGGGTCTGGTATTTCTGACAAACTGGGCCACTCAGGTGAACCACTCTAAACGGGCAAGCCTGCCCACTCAAGTGGATTTCGTTTCTCAGGTCACATCCCTGATGCGAATGGACTGCCCGGAGCAAGCGAGCCCTCGAAATCAGGCGAACCCCTGAACTCAGGCGAGCCTCACTGAGTCCACTCGACGGTTAAGCGTTGCAAGCGAACGGGCCTTAACGACAAAGGCAAAGTAGTATGCGGTACCTCACAAACTCGTCTACATGAACAAAGGGTCAAAGTTTGCCAGCAGACAAGAACTCGCCTGAGCGTGAAGACTCGCCGGTTAAGGCGAACTCGTCTAACTCCAACACCTAACCATTCCAGCCAGTGCACACAGGAGAGTTCATCCAAACATCTCTCATGCGATCACTCGGTTGACCCCTCTGATGCTGGGGGTGGTCGCCAACCACCCGCGGAAGATCTCCGGGGTTACCTAACTCGCAAACGCACCATACATGAGACAAATCCTCAATGTCACTGCAAAAGGCTTATCCAAACAGTACTCGTCGACTGCCAGTGTGTAGGAACGGCGAAACCTTCAGCGTTCGAAAGGCTCACTCAACGTCCTTCCCAACCAAGATCTTCTCGTTGAAGGCGTGGCCACCAACGAAGGCACGCTGTCGATGATTTAGAACTCTCGTCCGCTACTGTTAACATGACAGGGAAGGGTAAAAGTGTACTTCGAAATCCTCCAGACTTGGACTCCTTCCTGGGGCCCAGTCACTCGCTGGTTCAATGCGAGCATAACGGTATATTCCTGCACACCCGCAGTCATATGGGAGTAAACATCCCACTCCACGCTCTCCTAGCACCCCTTCCGGGGGTGAAGAGGAAGTTTGCTCAGCGGCGGCCACATCTCAGACATCGCACTCGAGTCACAGTGACTCAGCAAGGGTGCACATGGCTGAAACCTCGAGTGGTCAGACGATCGCTCAAAAGTTTGAAGAACATCTGGTCGCCATTGAGTCCATAATAGACATGTTGGAGCAACTTCTGAACAAAAAGAAGAAAAAGAAGGTCACGCGTAGCCCACGGAGGCCGGCGGGAGGTAAGGAATGGGAACCTACTCCTAATGCGGCGGCCACATCTCAGACATTGCACTCGAGTCACAGTGACTCAGCAAGGGTGCACATGGCTGAAACCTCGAGTGGTCAGACGATCGCTCAAAAGTTTGAAGAACATCTGGTCGCCATTGAGTCCATAATAGACATGTTGGAGCAACTTCTGAACAAAAAGAAGAAAAAGAAGGTCACGCGTAGCCCACGGAGGCCGGCGGGAGGTAAGGAATGGGAACCTACTCCTAATCAGATGACTAAACAGGAGGATAATGCTAAACTCCTGTCAGATTACTCCTCAAAGTCGTCGGCGGGAACATCACACTCCGAGGGTACCACCCGGGACAAGATATTCGACGAGTTCCAAAGACAACTCAATGCCTTAAAGCTCCAACAAAACATGAACAAACTAGGGGTGGTCAAGCCGTACCCCATCAAGTAGGATACGGTCCCCTACCCAGCAAAATTTAAACCCATCAATCTGGTACAATTTGATGGTAAGGGCTCCCCTTCATAGCATATTTACTACTTTATGGCTCAGATCATATTCCTTACGGGGAACGACGCCATCCTCACCCAGCTATTCATCGGCACCCTCAAAGGGGTAGCCTTCGAATGGTTCCGCAAATTGGAACCAGGCTCTATTAAGTCAATGGCCAACGCGGAAAGATTTTTCTTAGCCCGTTTCTTCGATGATCCGGTGTCAATGGCCACCTTCCTAGTCAAGAAGCAAAAGAAGTTGGAGTCAGTCAACAACTTCGTGAAGATGTTCAGGAACCGATCAGTTCATTGCCAAGACCAAGTCTCCGAAGCCACGCTGATTGAGATGTGCCGTAATAACCTTTCAATCCATATTCTATCCAAGGTTGGTGCGGTAGAAACCCAAACCTGGAAAGAACTCGTTCGCCAGGGTGAACAGGTGGAGAATATGATCAAAAGGCTTGAAGTCGAGGAGCCTCACCCCAAAAAGGGAGTTGCAGAACCAAGCATGCCGAAGAATCCCCCTCGAGCAAGAGGAAAGGAGATCATGGCCGTTGACTTTGCTCCGGCACCCAAACCAGCCAAAGGCCGAAACCTAGGCCGTTTGAACAACATCCTCCGAGGCAATACGACTTTAAGGAAGACCAGGTGGTGGAAACTCTTGACACGCTCCTCAAGAGCAACAGGATTAAGCTGTCAGAAGTAACCAAGCTTGAGGAGGCGAACAAAACCAATAAACTAGGCCATTGCGCGTACCACTGTTCCTCGGCCATCATACTTCCAAATGCTATATCCTCAAGGATAAGATTCATACGATGCGGGAGTTCTAAAAAAGGAGAAGGTACAGAAACAGGTGATAACAAATATGATCACTCTGAGTTTTGGAAAAGATCTCCCAGAGGTTCAAGCGCCAGCGGGGGTAGTTCCTATCCCTAAGGCAATGCTGAAGATAACTAATGATGACCCTCACAATCAACGAGGAAAAAGTTTAATATCCCAAACCTTACCGTCGGAACAAGTGATGTGGGTCCATCTGGACCTCCTCGGTAATGAGCAATGGACTTCAAAGCCTTCGAGGAGGACCAAGGGTAAACCTTGCAATGTCGTATCCGCTATCCCGGATAAAGACAAAATGACAGTAGCCACCCTCACCGACTCCGATGAGGATGCAGCCACCCTAGCCATCAGGGTAGGAAGAGAATTCGCTAAGAATTACCCTGCAAGGGCGGAGGAGCCGGTAGGACCCTCCAGGCGGCTACCTGCAGAGACCCCTCCAAATCCCGAAGGGCCTAGCTCGAGTAATCAGCCTTTCAGGTTCAATGTACTCGCATAGCTAAAGAACATTCTAGCCAGAATCGCCATGTTCGAACTCCTACGTCTGTTTAGACCTACTAGGGAAGCTCTACCAGAAGCATTGGCCGACTCAGAGGTTTTCTCCATGCACTTCTCATCCACAAGGGAAGAAGACGCGGGGAAGGAGTGTCAACAATGCAGTTAGGCCTCCGAACAGCAGGTCCCCTGCATCACATTCACCCCTGAGGACATGATAATCAAAAGCACTTCTCACGATCGACCCTTGTACTTCACGGGGAACATCGGTTCCTCCAGAGTGGATCGAATCCAATTTGACCTAGGATCCGCGCTGAGCATTGTCCCCTTGAAGCTTATGCAATACTTGGGGGTCCCCCAGAAGCGTTTTTCCATGGCAACCACGACCATCTTCGGGTTTAACGCCACTGGGATGAGGCCGCTCGGCAAGATCCGCCTAAAGTACCGTATAGGCGACATGAAGACGGAGGTCACCTGCTACGTCATCGACGCTGAGCCTTCCTTCAATATGTTGTTGGGATGGCCATGGATCCATAACAACCGCATTGTCCCATCCACATTACACCAATGCCTAAAATATATGGATGACTACGATCGGGTGAAGATAGTAGTCGCCGACAAAGAGCCATTCAAAGGAGTCAAGAACTACTTCACAGATTCCCTGCTTTACTAAGGTTCCGACGAACCACCGATCAAGGAACTCGAGAGTGGTAATGAAGCAAATAGTGAACCCGAATACGATGATAGCCTTGTCCTAAATGATTTCGAACCAATTGTAATCGGCTACGAAAGCCACAATGTAATTGACGCTATCCAGGCGGAGGAGATTATCTTGAATGAGAAGTTCAACTTTGCTTACTTGTCATCTTGCCAACATCCGAGGATGACCTGCCTAATGACCCAATGGTGAGGCTCTATAGTGACCCATCTCTACACTTTCCCGTATACTCGTTGTATGTCACAAAGAGACAAATGATTGAGTCTTCACAAGCTGTATTCGTCGTACACACCCAAGATAGTTATCAAAAGGATATTATCTTCAGGAGAGTTGATCACCCCTTATGCACGTTGTGGGACGAGTCCGAAAAAGAGGAGTCCGCGCCCCAGTCTTCGCAATACAGTCAAGTGGCGAAACGCATGATGAGGGACATTGGTTACGACCTCACTCGCCAAGAAGGTCTGAACTACGGTAGAGTATGGAAGATAGTCATCCGACCCACCTACGTACCTAAAGGCAAACCCTCGAACTACTTCACTAAGACTCGAAGAGGCTTAGGTTACATTTCTCCCTCATCGGAATTGTTTTGCAATTTCGGAGAGGACTCCGATGATGCCCGCTCTGAGGATCGATCATCGACATCCTCAGCATGGGACTCAGACGTTAGCGTGGGAGACTTGTTCAACAACTTCACAGTCAACATGGGTATGACCGATCCCACCGAAATGGTAGAGGATGAGCAAAGTCCTGCTTTATAATGAGACATGGGACCGCCACGTCAATGCTCAGTGGAGTAGTCGCTTCGAGTAGCGTGAATTGCCCATCGAGGATGAAATCCTTCAGGTAAACATGGGCGATGAGACCAACCCCAAGCCCATATTTGTCAGTAGTAGTCTACCTCCCTAGGAGAAGAAAGACCTCATAGCCCTCATACGGAAATATATTTATGTCTTCGCATGGAATTATGAGGACATGCCTGGCCTTGATCCGTAGATCACCATGCATCACCTCAATATCGGTTCGGATGCCAAACCTGTCAAACAATAGCAGAGACGATTTCGTCCACAAATTATGAAGGCAATCGAGGCCGAAGTGAAGAAGATGATCAAATTTGGCTTCATCAGAGAGGAACAGCACCCCGACTAGGTAGCCAACTTTGTTCTGGTCCTGAAGAAGAATGGTAAGATCCTCATCTGCATTAACTTCAGAAACCTCAATGTTGCTTGCCCAAAGGACGAATTTCCTCTCCCCATCACGGACATCATCATCGATAATACGTGCAGATTTGAGAGGATGTCCTTTATGGATGGGTTTTTAGGGTATAATCAAATCAAGATGCACCTAGATGACAAAAAACACACTTTATTCAGGACTCCAATGGGGGTATACTGCTACATGGTCATGCCTTTCAGACTCAAAAATGCCGATGCAATCTATCAACGTGCTATGAGAATGATTTTTCGAGACCATCTGTGAAAGATAGTCAAATGCTATGTGGACGACCTGGTCGTGAAAAGTTGCAACAAAGATGACCATCTCCAAGACTTAAGAGTGATGTTCGAACTCATGCGATCTCATTAACTTAAGATGAATCCTACGAAGTCATTCTTAGGAATGTCCAGTGATAAATTCCTTGGATCCGTAGTCACAACAAAGGGAATCTGAATCGACCCGGATAAGGTACAAGCTATCCAAGAGCTGTAGGCTCCCCGGAATCTCAAGGAATTAAGGGGTCTCCAGGGATGATTGGCTTACATCCGGAGGTTTATTTCAAATCTTTTGGGCAAATGTCAACCTTTCTCCAAACTAATGAAGAAAGGTATCTCCTTCGTATGGGACGAGCCCTGCCAGCAAGCCTTCGAAGAGATCAAAGCCTACCTCGCAAACCCACCCGTCCTGGCAGCTCCGATCTCAGGAAAGCTATTTCTCATCTACATACGACCCATGGAACACTCTCTGGGCGCTCTCTTGGCACAAAATAATGATGTCGGCCATGAGCAGGGCATCTACTATCTGAGTAGAACTCTATAGGGTGCTGAACGGTGGTACCCTATGGTAAAAAAGGAGTGCTTAGCCTTGGTATTTGCCATCCAAAAGATACGAGATTACCTAGTTGGCCAAACCATCCATATCATTTCCCAAATGAACCTCATCTGAGTCTTCATGACACAGCCCGCGACCTTAAACTGGCGCTTGGCCAGATGGGCGCTCCTACTGTCTCAGTACGACATTCACTTTATGCCATAGAAATCAGTCAAAGGACAGGCCATCTGCGATCTCATGGCCAGTCATCTGCTGGGGGTAAAAACTAACATGTTCGAAGATTTGCCAGATGAACCCCCTGAAGTCAACGTGACCTCCCCAGCGAAAGTTTAGCAGATGTTCTTCGATGGTGCATCTCGTGTCGGCACGAATGGATCTATTGTTGCAGGAGTGCGGGTGGTCCTCACATCCCCGCATAACCACATATTACCCCAAGCTTTTTCTTTAACAGAGCCTGTAGCAACAATGTGGCTGAGTATAATGCGCTACTCATTGGGCTCAGGCTGGCAAGGAGTTAGAAATAAAGCATCTCGAGGCCTAAGGCGACTCTCAGCTCATCGTTAGGCAGATGACGGGAGAGTACGAGGTTAGGAATGACGATCTAATCTCGCTTCATAAAGTGGCTACCAAACTAGTTGAGTCATTCAAAAACTTCCACATTAAGCATGTGCTTTGTTCTAAGAACACGCACGCGAACGTTATCACATCCTTAGTGGCTAACTTGGCTTAACCGCTAGAGACGACTCAATGTGTCACTATAGCGAGTCAATGACTCTTTCGACCAGAGGACGTTCTAGAAGCGAACACTAATCACCAGGCTCCGAATCAACTTGACCCGAAAGACTGTATTTTATACGGCATGTTACCTGAAGATGCTAAGGAGCGAGAGTCTGTCCGCCGACGTGCCTCAAGGTTCTACTATGACTCGACCACGAAGACGTTGTATCGTAGGTCGTACGAGGGCTTGTTACTCCTATGTCTTTCAAAAATAGAAGTGCTACATGAAGCCCATGATGGCACCTACGGAGCTCACCAGCCTGGACCTAAGTTGTGGGAACGTCTACGGAGAATAGGCTACTTTTGGCCAGGGATGGTTAGCGATGCAGTTGCTTATGCCAAATGATGCCATGCATGCCAGATCCACACTAATTATATGCACCGACCTCCTGAAGACCTGCATACGACAGCAGCGTCATGGCCGTTTGAAGAATGGGGAATGGATATAGTTGGGCCAATATCCCCGCCATCAGCAAGGGGTCACCGGTTTATTCTGGCAATCACCGACTACTTCTCCAAATGGGGCAAAACCGTACCCTTAAGAGATGTCAAAACCAATGAGGTGATCAAGTTCATCAAACATCACGTGATATATTGATACGGCGTACCTCGACGTATCATTCATGACAACGGCACACAATTCGTTAGTCATGCATTCACCAGTTCTGTGATAAGTTCAGAATCCATAATCTTTCCTCTACAGCCTATAATCCTTCGACAAATGGTTTGGCCGAGGCCTTCAACAAAATAATCGTTAAGATCCTAACCAAGCTGATTTCTAGTAGCAAGCACGATTGGAACGAGAAGCTTGGCGAGGGCTTATGGGCGTATCGTACAACGGTTCACACGCCGACTGGGAACACATCTTACTCATTGGTATATGGTTGCGAGACCGTGTTACCATTAAAGATTCAAATTCCATCCCTCCGCGTCACCATAGCGACAGGAATGATGACCGAGGATAATCATCAACGACATCTCGTGGAACTTGAAGCGTTGGATGAAAGATAGTTTGAAGATCAATAGCACATTGAATTCTACCAAGCTCGAATAGCTAAGGCCTTCGACAAAAAAGTCAAGCATCGATCCTTCAAGGAGGGAGAATTGGTACTCGCCGGTCGACGACCGATGATTCTTACTTCCAAGAAGAAAGGAAAATTCCAACCCAAATAGGAAGGACCGTTTGTGATAGAGACAGTCTATTCGAACGGAGCTTATCGCCTCGTCAAACCAAATGACGATAAGATCATGATGCCTATCAACGATAAATTCTTGAAGAAGTACTACCCTTAGTACTACCCTTTCACTCCCATAAGTGCACGAGTCTAAACTGCCCCTCTTCCCCCTCCAACTAGTATATGAGGCTAAACTGTTCCTATTTCATATACTCTGACGTACTCGCGAGTATGAGCCACTGCTTACGGGAAACCCCTATAAGAAGCTACAAATAGTGTTCTTAGGGGTAACCCAGATCCCCATTCGGTCAAACCTTTCGACAGTTAGGGCCAAAGTCGATTATCAAGTTAAATCCCCGCCTTTGATAGTCATTTCTCCATCAGTCTCATTCAATTAGACGATGGATCTCTTGAAACTGTCAGGTTAACTATTTACCCCATCAGTTTCCTTCAAGTTTTTCCCGTTAGTCCTCTCTAGTAGGACGACACGATGAACAATCAAGTCATGTTAACTATTACCTCTGGCAAAATCAACTTACCAATCCTCTCTAATAGGATGGTAAGCCCACAGAGTTGCTCACATCGCGACAAACAATCAAGTCATGTTAACTATTACCTCTGGCAAAATCAACTTACCAATCCTCTCCAATAGGATGGTAAGCCCACAGAGTAGCTCACATCACAACAAACAATCAAGTCATGTTAACTATCACCTCTGGTAACATCAACCTACCAATCCCCTCCCATGGGATGATAGGCCCTCATAGTTGCTCTGATCGTAATAAGATTCTATCGGGTTAATGATTACCTCTGGTAGAGCAGGTTCCGCCATTCCCATGAATGAAACTACCCAAGTAGTAACCTACCATGTGACGCGTTGCTACTCTGGTCAGTCCTTACACTCGTACGTCCCTGAATGACCCGACCTATTCCGAGTGTTCTAATACTCTCTTGAAACAATCGATGGGTAGCAGCCCACCATGCAACAGCTTCTACGATAATCAGTCGTCACACTCCCACGTCCCTGAACGACTCGATTACCCCAACATCATCGTCTTTGCGAACGATGATGTTCATTAAGGGCGGCTTACCAGACGACATGCTCCAATCGGCCTCCGAACAGCAACTCGCCAAATGGCGAGTCGTTGTTGGGACCTTGATCGGATCACGTACACAAGCAGCTGCTTTGCCTGGGATAGATTGTTAACCCTTAACATCTCAAACCCGCCTGAACTGTAACGCGAGAGTCGGGGTTAACCCAACCCCGCGTTTCGAATAGCTAAGGGCGGAGGAGGATCCTAGCAACTAAGTCTAAGATAAACTCCTCGAATGCCCGCCACACTTCAAAAAACAATGTAGCTGGCTCGACTCAAGCGACAAACAGTGAAGGCAAGTCAAACGCAATGACTACAAAGGATCAACCAAAAAGTCCTAAGTGTGGATCAACAAAAAAAAGAGAGTAAGGAAAAACACCACATGTAAAATCAAAATTAATAAATGACATAACGCTGTTCCAAGCCGAGTTTGAAAACATCATGTTTTGGAAAAAGATGCAACAAGCATTAGCAAAATTACAGCGGGTGAACAAAAAAAAGGAGGGCAAAAGCCTAAACTAGCTTCGATAGGCTGAAGGAAGCTATCTTTGCCCTAACCACCACAAGCTTCTTGGCCTGTCGAGCAGCGACCTTCTCCTCTTTAGTCTGGCGGAGCTTTTCAAGAGCGGCTTCGGCATCCTCTTCTTCCTGCCAGAGGACCTGAAGAGCCTTTAATTCCTCCTCAACAGCACGATAGACCCGCATTTTATCATGCTCTAGCCGCTTCAGGTTCTCCTCTCCTTAAAGGGACCCGACGTCCAAGAAGAAGGCGACGTCATGGTAAGCGTCCATCTAGTCCAACAAGTCATGGTATCTCCTACGAAGATGCACGATGTAAGCCTCCTTGGCCGATATGCTCTCCTCCCGATCCTTGCGCTCGAACTCCTGCTGGATCCGAACACTGATCAGAAGTGACGTCGGCTCGTCGCTAGGCTTTGCCTGGATCAATTCCTCCAAATGATATAGGATTTCCCTCAAGTGATCGAGCTCTCTCCTGCATCGCCTAGCCACTTGAGTGCCCCCTAGGCGCTGGATCTCCTCAAGACAACCGGCGACATAGGGGAGCATGTCATAGAATCTACCGCGGCCCCGGCCGATGAGGGTGGCCCTCCGTTGCGACATAGGGGAGCATGTCATAGAATCTACCGCGGCCCCGGCCGATGAGGGTGGCCCTCCGTTGAAAGTCATCCTCTAACCACTTGAGGATGTCGAACGTCAGGTTAGGGTTAGGAGCGGCCGGCGCCACAACAGTGCCTACGGCGCTGGAGGAGGAAGTGACCTCCTTGCCCTTGGAAGCTCTCGGCTTGGTCTCAGGAGCCATTATTCGGGACAACGAAGCCTCTGCAAAAATTCTCTGCATACGAAACTTCGTGAGTGTGAGAACTCTACCAAGAGAGTGGCGGACACACTATATAACTGGGATCCGATGGTGGAGATTCGCCAGCTCAGATGAATCGAGCGGATCAGATCTCCAGCGACGTTTTGAGTTCGATGCCCATAAAAGCCTCGGCTTCTGGGACTCCAAACCGACGGTTCGAATCAATCACAGAAAGCGAAGCATTCCGTCGCTTCACAATTAAGGAGGGTTGACATGCCCGCATTGCCCTAGCTGGCAAGCATTTGGGTCCACAGGCGGACGCGTGGCACGGACTCGCCTATGTTTGAGTTTCGCCTGTGGCACAAACTCGCATGCGCTTGAGTTTCGCTTACATCACAAACTCTCCCGTGCTTGAGTTTCGCTTATAGTACAAACTCGCCTGTGCTTGAGTTTTGCTTACAGCACAAACTCACCTATGCTTGAGTTTCGCCTATGGTATGAACTCACCTATGTTTGAGTTTCGCATGTGGCACAAACTCGCCTGCGCTTGAGTTTCGCTTGTAGCACAAACTCGCCTGCATTTGAGTTTCGCCTGTGGCACAAACTCTCCTGGGGCATAAACTCGTTGACAATTGAGTTTGCCTATCACATGAGTTAGGAGCTGAATAGCAATACATAACAATTAGCTGTTTCTAGGCAATAAATTCGAACAAAGTTATGACTTTACAATCAAGCGAGTCATAACATTACATCCAAGAAACAAAAGATTGAACAGGACATCTTGAACTTATTCCTATTCTGCGAGCTTATTCTAGAAGTTTGAAAGACGCAAGCTCAGCTTTGATCGTGGCTATCTTCTCTGCATGCATAATGCGAGCTTCGTCCCCTGCCTCCTACCGGACCCTGGCCTCGAAAGAATCATTAGCGGCGGCATCCTCCTAGCGTAGCATCGGGATAATATGCCTCTCCCTTGCAAGATCACCGAGCACGGTCTCTCTCTGAATGCGTAGGCCCGTCAAAGTCAATTCCCCCTCAACATACGAGATCATGCCCAAAAGAATCGAGGAAACGGTAGACTCCATATCAGTTTGCAATAGGTGTTGTCAAAGATCCAAACGACTGATAAGGGATTCTTGGTCTTCTATGTTTCGCCTTCGATACTCTTGCTGCCACATTCCACGACGATGGGCTGAAGCCAAGAATAGCGTCACATCAGGCTCCAAATTTGCCTGCCGAAGATTATCCAACTTTGTTAAAAGTGACTCCAGATCGAGGAGTCTCATTGAACAGCGTGTGGCGAGCCTATAGTCGCCCAAATGCCGGATGCGGGCCACATGATCTGAGAGAGACTGCTTCAAGTCCGCGAAGGTGCCACGGCCCTGATCGACGAGCGAGATCACCCGCTCCACGGCTTTCTCCAATTCGTCAACCTGGACCTACGAATTAGTAGAGTCCGAAGATTTAGACTCCGGACCACGATCAGGTACGAGAGCTAAGGAAGAGGCATCATTCTCCATATTCTTCGAGGCAGATGTCGTAGATCGTGGTGCCATCCTAAACGAGAAGGTAACGATGAACATCGTGACCCCTTCGACAAGAAGGGAGAGCAATATATAACATACGGTCCAAGTGCATGCTTATAGTTCAACGGTCCAAATCAGGCATGGGGAATGAAGAACTCCCACTACGCCGCCTTTAATGCGAAGCGATGTGACAATATCGGCCTAGCTGGCAGGCACGTGAGACCATGATTAGACACGTGGCTAGCACAAATTAGCATTCATCTCGCCTGTGGTTGACTCAATTGTGGGTAAAGTTCGCCTGTGACTACAGTTCGCTCACAGCTTGAATTCGCCTATGGCAAGAATTCGCTCATAGCTTAAGCTCGCTTATGGCTCGAATTCGCCTATGGCTAAGAGTCCACCCACGATGACCTCACAGATAAAAGCTAAAGGATAAGAGGCAACAACAACAAGAGGAATATATGCACAAACACATTTGGGAAACCAAAAGAGCATAACTTTCGTCTAGTTCTAAGATAGTACATTAGAACGAAGTTATGACTTTACAATCAAATAAGTTATAATGTTACATTAAAAGCGAAATGAGATAAAATGTCTTAACACTACTTTAGCCCTAAGAGCCTAGTCCAGCAAACTGAAGGACGCGAGTTCGGCTTTGACCGTGGCCACCCTTCTTGAGTGGTCCTCCCGGGCTTTGTCCTCAGCCTCCTTCTAAGTACGGACCTCGAAGGTGGAAGCGGCAGCAGAATCTTCCTGATGCAGCATCTTAAGATTTCAAGTTGCCTCTTCGACAGCCCTACCAGCATTCCAGCTCTCAAATTAGAGCCCCTTCAGCGTCGTCTCCGCTTGCTCCAACTCAGCCTTCAAACGAGCGATGGTGGAGGTAAGAACATCCATCCGGGCCTGCAGCAAACATTGCTAGTCCATCAAAAGGCCTAGGTAGGACTCCAAGTCAGCAATATTCCACGCCCACACCTCCTGTTTCCACGTCCCCCGATGCCGGGCATGAGACAAGAACGGCTCCACGTCAGCCACCCGATCCACACGTAACAAGTGCTCCAAGCACGTCAGCAGCGATTCCAAGCAAAGCAGCCTCGTCATATAACGTGTAGCGAGTCGGGATTTGCCCAACCACCTAAGGTCAGCCACGTGATCCAAGAGGGACTGCTGGAAATCAAAATACGCCCCTAAACCAAGACTAACGAGGGAGATCACTTGCTTCGCAGCATTCTCCAGTCCTTCAACACGAGCCGGTATACGAAGAAGTTCTGAAGGAATGGGCTCTTGGCCACTAGCAAGCATCACGATAGGCGAAACCTCGATGCAAAGTCCAACTTCAAGCAGTGGAACAGGGTGCGAAGCGAACGCAACCGTAGGCTCCCCGGATTCATCGTCCGAGACAATGATAGACTCAGGCGGACACCTCTCGACAGCCGGCGCACCGTCTCGACCTGAATGACACAGCAAAGGGATTAAGATCATGAAACAACTCATGAAGATTGAATGCAAAGATACCTTCAGCGGCAGTGGCCTCGGTAGTAGCAGAGAAGGAATCCTCTCGTTTCTTCTTTAAGATGGTCACTTTCACTCGCGGAGCCATCTCGAACGCAGTGAGAGAAAGCTTGGGTTCCCCTACAAAAAACAATGAGTGCTATTAACTCCTTCTAATGAAGGAGATGAGCATTATATACCCATTGCTCAGATGATCACCCACCGTTCGATTGGACAGTTCGAACTGAACAGTCGAAAGTAAGGCCGAACGATCTAGAATCCCGCGTGAGCGGTCGAGATCTAGTGGTTTTAGACACGATCTCTAACCAACGGCTTAGATCGGGCTTAGAAAATGGAGAGCCCACCACTACACCGCCTTTAATATGGAGTGACATGCCCACGTCGTGTTAATTGGCGAGCGTATTAATACACAAACAAGCGCGTGGCCCGCTAAAAGTGAAGCCCACCTACGAGTCGAATTCGTCATTAGTACTCACACGGCTCGGATTCGCTTGATAGCATAGGCTCGTGTATCACTTTGGCCTACCTGGTCCAAGTCTAGCTACAACTAAAGTCTTCATCGCTCTCAAGTTCGCCTAAAAGTTAGACCCAATTGGGATTCAACCACGGCTTGAACTGGTCTTAACTCCGCCTATAGCTAAAATTCGCCCGTGGCAAGAATCCGTCTGTAGCCTGGTCTTAACTCCGCCTATAGCTAAAATTCGCCCGTGGCAAGAATCCGTCTGTAGCCAGAACTCACCTGGCATGAATCCACCGATTGTTAACTTGACCTCGCCCATTGTGAATAGTGACAAAAAAAATGCACACACAAAATGAGAAGAACAATGACTAGGACGAAAACACGATTCCATTCATTAAGAGAGATTTGAATACAACAATACAATCAAAATCAAGTTACAGATCTCTCAGTCACGACTCTACCTCGCGAACCTCTTCAGCGCGCTTAAGCTTGAGTCTCTTTAAGATCTCTTGATGAATATCCTCCTCAGAGCGTGAAACCAAGTCTTGGACAGTGTGCTTGCCTCCTTGAGGGCTCGGCCTTTCTCCATAATGGTGTTAACGACCAGCTGCCGTCGAGACCCGAGTTCCTCCAACTCCCTTATCAGTTGTTCGCTAGTCTTCTCCTGGGTGGCCAATAAAGCCTATGCGTTAGCAATGGTTTGTTTGGTCTTCACTATCTCTAAAGACAGGCAAGAGATATAGGAGTCGGCCTTTTGGTGCTCTCGGCTTACTCACTTGTCCTCGGCCGTAGCGCGCGCCAACTCTTCCATTAGTCTCGCCTCCAATGACATTGTCTCCTCCAGTCTACGATCGTTCTCCTCCAATGCTATTTAGACCTTGCCGGACGCAAGATAAAGGATTTTAGAGTCCATGGCGCGAAGAGCGAGTAGCTGTCGAATAGCCCACTCTACCTCCTCCAAACGCTTGAAGTATGGATTGGCAGCAGAGACACCAAGCATCTTGATCAAGAAGCCCATGTGAAAGTCAAGAGCCTCCTTGAACTCCTCGAAAGAACAACTTTCTTCCAATGCGAGCTTGACGCTGTCAGCAAGGGTATCTTTGAGGTTAGCAAGGGCTCGATCCACCGCCCTCTTGTGTGAATGAGCCAAAGGAGAGAACCACCGGAGCCATGATCGAAGCGCTGGTAGCCACGGCAGCGAAAGTAGTGGTAGATACCGCTGAGACCGAGACACCGACGGTCACCACTAGGATCTCGACCACAGATATGACCACAACCTCGGCGGTCACCAAGGACGAGGAAGTGACCACCACCCGAGTGGATGTTTCCCCTCGAGTCAGAGACTCTTGGACTGATGCTTCGCCCCCAACCAACGCTTCTTTAGGAACGGGGACTTCTCCTTGTTGGTCTGACATTGCTCCATGAGCTGACCCCTCCTCCTCGCTCGACATCACCTCATGGATCGAGGCATCATCTTCTTCCTCTGATTCATCCCTCTCTCTAGTCGACTAGCCTGCCCAAGAGGGGGATCCTCTTTACCAGCAGCCTCAAGGGGTAGATCAGCTGCAAATACAGGAAGAAGGTTAGTAAGAACTCCTAAGGAGAGCCCCATTGGTAGTTCAGCATGGGCAGATCAACAATGTAACAATGTTCGATCCTACTCTTACCTGAGTCGCCGAGCTCCGCTTCATCTCTAGTCCCCTCCTATTCGTCGGAAGGAATGGAGATCACTCTCTCAACTGTACCTACATTAAGCCAACACAAATGTCAGGTAGTACAGATTCGACCTTACACCCGAGGTTATAGTATTAAAGGTCACCTTCTGGTATGATCGTTGAAGTCGTCGAGGCCCCCGCCTATTGCCCCACATCAGACAATGGGGGAACATCCTCCGAAGTTATTAAGACCGTCCCTGATGCGGTAGGCGTAGCGGCCCCAGTCACAGGGGCAGTCACTCCAGGAATTATCACAGGAGTAGCATTATCTTAGCCTTCCGCCACTCTGGTAGCCTCAACCGCCTCCTCGTGACGGACCTTCTTAACCACCTTCGCCCTTGAGCCGTCAGCTATGGCCTCCCTTTGTCGTTCAGAGGGAGCGAACTACCCGAAGATAGAACAAGCTTTCCCATCCTTCCAACTATCGTTCCTCGGACCTATTCTAGGCGTTCACCCACCCGGGCCAGCTCATCAAATTCTCTCTGCCCACCAGTAGGGTCCAGCGAAGGGAAAGGAGGCGGAGCTTGAGCCTTAAATAACCCAAATTCACCTAAACCCGTGCAAAGGTCCTCGGTGTCTTTGGTAGGGACTTCCAAAAACAACTCTCTAATGTGCTGGCAACCCTTCCGCCTGGAGGGGCGACGAGTTGTCCTTGGGCGACGCCTATGTTCCGCCAGGCAAGAACTCTGGTACCGAAAGCCCTCGGGATTAGCACTGGCGCCCCGATACCACCGGCAATATAGGAGCGTATGGTGAAGGTCGTGATCTGTTACAGGTAGTTCCAAATGCACATTGGTGCCGCCGGCATGGGTCCAGAACCACCCCCACGTGCCATCCACTAACCCTCCCTCATAATGCAAGTAAGGGTTAATATTCCCTACGTATAACTGGTCATACCCAAACTGACGGGCAAACTTGCAAGGAACGTAAGGCTCAAGATAGCATACAGAGCCTGTTCACATGATGTGATAATCCGGGCGGATATTCACCAACCATCGAAAGGCGCCGCCGGAGAGGGGACAGTGTGGTAGTCCGCCGTTGATACATCCCGAAGAGATTCGCCATACCCTCCGCCGCTAAAGTAGGGGAAGAATGGTGAAAATTATAGTGACCGAAGTGGGATAGCATCTTCCTCATGTCAGGGATGTCTCTGCATTTCCAGGAGCATTTCTTCAGACGTTGGATGAACGGGATGAACCCTCCCTCCTGGAGAGCCACTGGGGCACTCATCAAGCACTCACAATGGTAAATGAACCACACCATCAAATAGGTGTATGACATCCCTACTCTAGGATTAGAAGTCTTAGCGACTTCAACTTCCCCCTCGTCGGTGTGCAAAACTCGACAAAATTAGGCCGTCAACGTACAAAGTCCCCGATGGATGCATGCCACCATCACCGACACCAGCGCATAGGATCTCCCGTAGGCCAATCGAACCACAGGATAGGCAACCTCCACCGGAAGCCCCTCGAAGGAATGAGTGGGAACCACGTACCTCTTCAACCACAACATGAGATACCCCGCGAATAGAGCCTTTCCGGATATAGGGGACCTGGCCTGATGATGGAACGAGTGGAAAGTCGTTCCAAATTTGAACCCACCCTTGTCATGCTCAAGGGTTTCGACAGCTCCCCCTTCGGCTATCCGCCTCTCCACTTTGGCCTGGTCACACACGCCCAGCAACAGAGTAGGCCCTCCCTTGACATCAATTTTCGGGAACAGGTAGTCAGCCTAGTTCTTATGGCTGATCCCCAGAGCCCTCTTCTTCTTGCCTTTATGTTTCACTGCCCCTAGGGTGTTGAGGCATATGTGGTAGAGGCCGAGAAGTTCCCACAGAGTCTCCACCATCGAAGGGAATCAGGTTGAAAGGTGGTCAATCTCGTCTTGAGCTGTACATACTCTTCGTAAGGAAAACTCCCCAGAGGCAACCCTGACACGTCGTACATCTCATAGAGAGTTATGCCAAACTCACCGTTAGGAGTGAAGAATGTACCGCTATCCGGATAATAAAGTTCCAGAATACTGTGAAACTGAGGAGCATTGATCTTCAGACCATGTTGAGTGGCTCGGATAGCCACATACAGCTCTGAATCCGTAAGGTTGGAATTCTCATTCAAGATGTACTCGGTGATCTTAGACCACCAGGTGCTGCTACCAGGCATCGAGTAAATCCACCCTGGAGCCCTAAAATCCTTCGGAGGAAACTATCCCCCAGCCGAAAGAAACGGTGACGGAAGGTATCCGCCATCACAGTCGTCTCCCTGACGGGCAACTCATTGTATAGCAGGCCGGAACGCAGAGCGGTCACACGCTTGCAGGAACTGTCGACCCTTGTACCCAGCCGTCGAGCCCGTGAAGACACTGCAGGTCACCCCATCCTGGGTCGGAGTCAGATCCCAGTTCATCGTTCTCGGAACTGCAAGCGACCGCAACCGATGATTGAAAACCCCCTCGGCATATTGGAAATGTAATAGTGGACTCCACCTACAACATGGAGCCACCTGCTCTCCCTAAGCAATAGAGCTAAAGGGTTAACAGTGGCGTCACCAAACAAGAACTGTGGCTTTTTCAGCTCTTCCCTAGCCTCGTCCGTCAACACTACGTCTGTAGTCAACTCGCGCAACGTCAAGTGGTGCCCGTTAGTTACTCTCTTGATCAATTCATCCGGCTTGTCGGCGGCGAACACGTGCACAAGATCAAGGAAAGGGAATCGGGGAGGTGCCGTATAGCCCGTACCTTTAGCAAGACTAATGGCCATGCCCTTCGGGAGGGCCTCGTCAGAAAAAGTGGCTGCAAGACAAAGCCGAAGAGTTAGAACAAAATCCACTCTCGGGGTCAGAAACTCTCTCGAGTCCCCCAAACAGGTGAATCTCTCCCGGCGAAACCAATTTCACCTGACAAGCGTTGAATTCGCCTAACAAAGGGCAAATCCGCTTGACCTAAGCAGAGCTCGCCTGTTAAGGCCGAATCCTCACCCGATGAAAGCCGATTTTGCCTGTCAAAGTAGAAGGCGTCTTCACCCAATGAAAGCAGAATCCGCCTGAAAAGGCCAGTTTCACCCAAACCGGGAAAATTGCCAAAAATAACAAAATCCACTAAAGAAGACGAGCAGTGCTCATCTTCTCGACCCAGCATCGGTCGTCAATGCAGAGTCATTAGACTTACCAAAGTGTGTCCCATGAGCGCTGGCGGCCATACCGGCGGCGACGTTACCAGGATAGCACCGGGACCCTTTCCCTTCGCAACGCATTTCTTAGCTTTCGGCGCCATGTTGAAAAGTCAAAAACGAAGATGGAGTTCTTTCTCTCTAAAAATCTCGAGCAAGCAAAAATTCCTGAGCACAGTAGTCCTCAAAAGAAGAAGACGAAGCCTATTTAAAGGCGAGACGCTTGCGGTTGAGGGGCGTGGCCACGATTGAAACCGACGACCCAGATCGCTCTCGAGAGACGAAACGTTGGTGGTTGAGAGACCTAGCCACGATCAAAATCAACGGCCTGGATCGCTCTCAACAGTTTGGTTTTCGGCAGTTAAAGAGGAACCGTCGAAACAGGGAATGGGTCGGGCAAGTCAAAACCCAAAACCCAAACCCAAATTCACGGCTGAATCTAACGGTCGGATACGAAAGCTATGGCCATGATTCGTCATCGAGCGAAGCGCACAGAAGTGACGCCGCTTTGTCAAATCGTATTTAATGCGACTTGACGAGCCCACGTGATCTTAGCTGGAAGGCACAAAGCTTCGCCGGATAACACGTGGTTTGCCTCCCGCCAATTCGAACTCCGCCTATGAGGATGGATTTCGCCTGCGAACACATGGCTCTACCTCCATCATTTCAAATTCTGCCTACGAAAACAAAACTCGCCTGCGAACATTTAGCTTGCTTCGATAGTGAAAATGAGTCTTGCCTGAGCCGCTCATTTAGTTCGCCTATGAAGACAAATCTCGAGTAGTCCAGCTCATCTGAAGTGTTAAGCTGTCAATAGAACGGTCTCACCTACACAGTCAGATCTACAAAATGATACAACCCATTGACACACCCTCCGGGCGCACCCGCAGTTAATGATCATTTTAGTCGTTACGATACAACCAAACTACGACCTGGCGGTTATAATTAACTCAAATCTACGCCTTAAATGGCTAAAGGTTAGAGCAGAAGTCTTAGTATTAAGCCTAAGAGAAACTACTTGACAACTCATCATACTGAGGGGAATAGTATGGCTAGCCCGATTCAAACGATAATCTATAAAGCCAAGTCAAACCCGTTGATAGCTGGGGATTTGCTAAAAATCCTAAAAGAAACAAAAGAAAAAGAGCATATGCGCATAACATTAAATAGCCAAAAGCATAATAATTCATCAGTCAGAGTTGTGACAAGTTGTTCAAACAAGATGGCGACAAATCTTTCAAACAGAATTATAACAAAAACAACATGAAGAAACATGAGCAGATCCTAAGGGCTAATCCCCCGTCAGTCCTAGTCCATCTCGGTCAAAAAGGCGAGTTCAGCTTTGATCTTGGATGTCCTCTCTGCCCGATCAGCTTGAAGTCGGTCTTCTGCCTCCTTTCGGATCTTGGCCTCAAAAGCAGCAGCAGTAATGGAGCCCTCTTGACGAAGCGCCTGGAGAGTCTGCATATCCTTTTCAATAGCATCGTGAACGTTCGTGCTTTTTAGTTGCAAGTCCTTCAAAGTCGCCTCTTCCTCCATCAGCTGAGCCTTCATTCGGGCAATAGTGGAGGTTGAAGCATTAATTACTGCCTGTAGTAGGAGTTGACGATGGAGAAAATGCGAGACGAGGGTCCCTTGGTCCGACAAGCCCTTCTCTCAGATCTCCTACTCACACGCCCCTTTGGCACGAGCCTGAGCCACGAACCGTTCAACGTTCGGCTCCGAGTCGGCACACGACAGAGTCTCTAGGCGTGTCAGACATAGCTGAAAGCGAAGAAGCTTGACCAAGCGACGTGAAGCCTTGTGAGCCTCACCCAAGCACCTAAGATCGGCTATGAAGTTCATGAGGAAGGATTTGAAGTCAGTATAGGACCCACAGCCAAGGCTAACAATGGAGACCATCTGTTTCATGTCGTTCTCTAGTTAGCCGACGAGACCGTGAACGGACCTAGGACTCGGGGTGATAGACTCCTGACCGGCGGGGACCAGGGCAATAGGCTGGATCAATGGGATCATCCCTTCGTCATCAAGAGAAGGTTGAGGGGCAAAAATAGGAGTGGGTTCTTCCTCCTCATCATCGAAGAGGATGATGGGCTCCGGCTGAGCAGCCTCCTCTCTCGAAGCCATCTCGAATCAGGGAAGACAAACTTTCTCTAAGAAAATTTGAGCAAAAGAGTGTCTGAATGAAGTAACTCCCCCTGTAGGGAGTAAACGCTATACACATGGAATCTTAACGGCCGAGATTCACCGAACTATCTGAAGTAAACGGCCTCGATTCTGTGGTTCAAATCGAACGGCCGCTAGCAAGGTGGGACGTTCAGAATTCTGCATGAATGGACAAGATCTGACACGATCTCCCATCGGATCTATGGTTAGGATCAAAAATGGTATCGAGTCCGCACCTCGAAGTAGGAGTGCGAAGGCAAAACGTCATCTTAGCAGGCAAGCGTGGGGACCCACCCACAGACACGCGGCCGGCCTTCATAAGTTTGAATTTTGCTCGAAGTGACCCAACTCGAATGGTAATCTAGCCTGTGTGCACTCACACCGCTCAAGTTTGCCCTCGACCTAGCCGAGAGAGTCAAATTCGCCTTAACTCACCAGGGACCTCTTTATTCACAGTATTCCAGACCACACGCAAGTTGGTTTAGGCTTGTAAACTTTGAAGGGTGTCTTATAGGCGATAAAAATTACCTTTACAGATAAACCTAAAATCCACCTGTGTATCCGAGTTGCCCGCATAACATGGAAACTAGGCTTACCCGTGTGCATGACTCGCCAGCACGAGCCAAGACCACGCAATCACCAAATTCTCCCACGTAGCTGGCAATCCACCAAGCAATCAGAAACTCGGCTGCACATTTGACTCGCCCGCACGAGTTAAGTTTACTCAAGAGCCGAACTCCCTTGCATGCCCGGACGATCAGCCAAGCGATTAACATTCTAACCACAGACTCACCAGGGTACTTGGCGGCCGCAATATCACGTCCAGGGATGGGCCTTCCCATTTCCCACGACGTGAAGGGAAGGAGCACAGTACTCTGATCCCATCAAGCAGCCGTCCACAATACGAATGACCAATCAAATCCATGCAATCGCCAAAGTCGCCTGCATGCTTGACTCGCCCGCATGAGTCAAGATCATCCAAGTGACTGAAATTCTCCTGCTTACTTGACTCGCCTACACGAGTTAAAAGCTGAATTCGCCCACGATAGACGAACTCGCCGAACTCGCCAAAGTACTTGGCAGCTGCAATATCACGTACAGGGATGGGCCTTCCCGTTTCTCGTGACGTGAGGGGGAGAAGTACAGTGCTCCGAGCCCATCACGCGGCTGCTCACGGTACAAGTGAGAGGCATGGTATCTCCCAAGAGTACATGGTCACATCCCATGATTCAAGGGAGCGACCACACCATCTCTCCTCTATTTAAGAGCCTCCCCTGGCCACAGGAAAGAGGTTCACAGTTAATTGATTAATTTAATCAGTTAGCTAGACCATTAGCTCTCAACTCTCGACTGAGTTGACGACGGGCTCTTTGCATGATCCTTGCACTGTAGCACCTTCTCCCAACTTCAGGCCTTGACCGCCACTAAACTCGGAGACTCGAACTTGACCAGCACGAGCTTCTACTACGTACTGAAGCTCACCAGCAACCTAGATCGAATCGTCCAAGGAAAGCAGACTAGGTACGAGAACCGAGCGAGACGTCCTATCACTACTAAAGTCCCCACGTTAAACAAGGAGGGCATTCCCTCCGCTTCTGTTGTAATTTCGATTCATTAGTTTATAATAAGCTATTCTTATCAATACAAACAAAACCCCCGTTTCGGGAAATCAAAATTTACACCTACAGAGAGGAAAACACAATGAGGCATATAATAAGATTAAATCTTTCATAAATACTTAACAGGAATTAAATTATCATGATATAAACACTTAAATTAAACTAATGAGGGTTTAACATCCTAATTAATCAAAAAAAATTAAATAACCTAATTTATAAATATGGTTAAGTAAACATGATAAATTCTAAACATTGAACATAGATAAATTCGTTTAAACATGCTCACATCACTTAGGTATCATCAACCTAGGGTTTAGATCTATTTAATTAGCAAGAAACTCAAATAATTATTTAACTAGGGTTTAAACATGATTTAAGCATGATTAACAAGTTAAAATAAAATTAAATACAACCCTAATGATCATGATCATCAAACTAATATAAACAACAACTAAAACTACAGATTTTCATATTGGTTTAAAGATTAACATAATAAACTAATATTTTAAAACATCATGTTAAGCTTAAATATGAGATTCATCAATTAAACATATTAAATCTTGAATTAACTACAGGGAAAAGGTATGGAGGAAGATGATCTTGCCTAAAACATCATGTTGAACTCCTAAACACATGCGTGCAAGATCCTTCTTCACCAAAGTCGCAAAATCACGTCTTCCTCTCGACAAACGCCTCAAGAACTCTCCCAAATCTCACAAATTATTATTAGGGTTTGAGAGAGAGGTAGAGGGGCTGTTAGGGTTTGAAATACTGATGAAAAGATATATTTTTTGTGTGTAAATATGTATATATATAACTGCAAACCTAAATCAAACATCTCAAACCCGAAACAGGAAACCTAGTCAGATCGGGAAAATAGTCTTTGGTATTTTTCCTGTAACTTTCACGTACGACCTCAGAATTAAGTGATTTTAATATGCGTTGGATATCTATTGAAGATACCTCTAATGTTTGTCTTTTCAGGTTTTACAGATTCGAATTGTATCGGTGTATAATGTAGATATACTCTTAACTGGTCATTTTTCCAGATTTCTTCTTTGTGCATGTTTAACCTTTGTATACTCTCATATATACTCTTAATTGATCTCAAATCAATTGTTAGCATAATCCTCCCCCCCCCCCCCCTCTTAAAAGAATTTCATCCTAGAAATTCTGTAATTGTGTCTTAGAGATTAATAATATGAGAAAATATGATGAGGGGATAATCCAGACAAGGAAACCCTCCCGTACATATCTCGTACCATTAATCCCCAGGTATGAAACATAAGTGATATTTTCACTTAACAATCTAGAATGCAAATACTCCCACTTAACCCCTAACTAAACGGAACTAGTACGTCGGGTGAAAAAACCAAACAAAATACCCCCATATATACCATGTGTTCAGAATGATTAGGAGCTAAGTGTTAATACCCCCATTCTAGCGTTAAATATAAATATGACTATGAAAAATAATCATAAACGTAAGCAATTTATAACCAATCATTTTACTTACTCAAACAGGTGTAGGTAGTCATGACGCATATCCTCTTTGCGCTCCCAAGAAGCTTCCTCAGCTCCTTTCCGATTCCATTAAACTTTAACTAAACGTATCACTTTGTTTCTAAGTCTTTTGTCCTCCTTGGCAAGATTACGAACTGGGATCTCAATAGTGGTCAAATCATCATGAAGCTTAATCTCTAGTGCGTCCAATACTTGCTGCTGCTCCTCGTTGCGTAAATGCTTCTTGAGCATCAAAACATGGAAAAGGTCGTGTATACTTGACATCGATGCTGGAAGATCTAGCTGATACGAAATGGCTCGAATACGCTCAACAATCCTGAATGGGCCAATATACCTCGGGGCAAGCTTTCCCCATCTTCCAAATTGCTGACTCACTTCATCCGTGATACTTTCAATAAAATATAGTCCCCAGCCTGGAACTCTAGCGGTCGTCACCTCTGATCTTTGTAGCTCTTCTGTCGACTCTGTGCTGCAAGAATACGCTCCCAAATTAGTACTACCCTCTCTGTAGTCTATCTTACAAGCTCCGATCCAAGCAGTAAGCTGTGCTCTGGTTCTGCCCAACTAATATGTGATCTACAAGACCTCCCGTATAACGCCTCATACGGTGTCATACCTATGGTCGCTTGATAATTATTGTTACAAGCGAACTCGATCAATGGAATGTAATCCTCCTAACTACCCTGGAAATTAATAATACATGCCCGCAACATGTCTTCCAACACTTGGTTAACTCTTTCTGTCTACCCATCTGTTTGCGGGTGGAACACACTAGAATATGATAATTGGCTGCCGAACGAGTTCTGAAAGCTCCTCCAGAAATGCGAAGTGAAAACCGAGCCTTAATCTGATACAATCGTCTCTGGAACTCCATGTAGTCTCACAATTTCCTGGATGAATATCCTTGCATAAATCTCCGTCATGTATGTCGTCTTCAGCGGTATAAAATGCGCCGACTTCGTCAATCGGTCTACAATCACCCAAATTGAATTATTTCCTTTATTAGATCTCGATAAGCCTACAATAAAATCTATGGAAATATCTACCCACTTCCACTTGGAAATGGGTAAAGATTGTAGGGTTACCATGGCGTGTCAGTAGCATGGTAATCTTTGAGAAGTCCTGGATGAACTTCCTGTAATAGCCGGTCAGACCCAAGAAACTATGAATCTCTGTAACGGTCTTCGGCTGCTCCCAATCAAGTACTGCCTCTACCTTAGCTGGATCTATAGCTATGCCCTCCTTGCTGATAATATGACCTCAAAATCTAACCTCGGACAGCCAAAACTCAGACTTGCTAAATTTAGCGTACAACTGGTGCTCCTGCAAAGTCCGCAATGCCAATAAAAGATGCTGCTCATGTTCTGCCTCTAATCTCGAATAGATAAGGATATCGTTGATGCATACGATCACGAACTATTCCAAATATGGACGGAAAATGTGGTTTATCAAATCCATGAATATCACGGGTGCATTGGTCAGCCCAAATGGCATGACAAGGAACTCGAAGGATCCATATCGAGTCAAAAAGGTGGTTTTGGAAATATCCATCTCCCGAACCTACAACTGATGATAGCCGAGACGAAGATCAATCTTCAAGAAATACTACGCTCCCTGTAGCTGGTCAAATAAGTCATCAATTCTCGGTAGTGGATGCATAATCCGGATGGTGACCTTATTCAACTCAAGATAATCTATACATAAACACATAATATCGTCCTTCTTGTCCACAAAGAGGACCGGTGCTCCCCACATAGAATGACTCCGGTGAATAAAACCCTGAGATAAAATCTCATCCAACAGAGTCTATACCTCCATCATCTCAGTAGGTGCCATACGATAGGGTGTTCGTGATATCGGTGTTCTGCCTGGCTGTAACTCGATGCAGAACTTAAGCTCTCTCACAGGAGGTAACTTAGGTATATCCTGAAAGATATCCTGATACTTTAAGACGACTCTAGTCTCGCACAAATCACCACTCTGATCCCGCAACATCATATCCTCGATGTATGCCAGGTATGACTCTACAAACTTGTTGACCTGTGAGGTTGCTACAATCAATTTGGTCTCATCGGACGCTCGCAAACTGACTGTTTTAGCAAAATAGTCAATACTGACGTGGTAGGATAATAATCAATCCATACTAATGATAACGTCAAACTCAAACATATGAAAATGATCAGATAGATGATAAACTCAAACTCATCTAAATCGATGACACATCTCCTACAGATACTCTCTAATAGGGACACTTCGCCTAAAGGAGTAGAGACTGATAATGGTACATCTAGGGGATGTGCAACTAGTTAAAGCTTATCCATGAATGAATGAGAAATAAAAGAATGTGAAGCTCCTGAATTGAACAAGATCCGAGCTGGAAAGGAGTTCACAAGGAACGTACCTTCCACCATGGCTCTGCTCGCACCATGATCACGTGATACGAATGCATAAACCCTACCCGTGGTTGAAGACTGCTGTGCTAAAGCTGGTGGAACGTATGAGACTATCTGTCCCTGAGGTATCTCCTGGATGGCGTGGACTTGTCATGCTGGCCCCTCAATCCTCAGAATGGTCAGTGATGCCTCAATCCTTTGTTGCTGGCCATATCCACGGCCCTGCTGCTGCTGACCCTATCCACGACTCTGCTGTTGTTGGCCATGTCCACTGCCCTACAATTGGCCCTGGCCCCTGTCCTGCTGGCCTCCTACTGGTGCACTGCGACAATCCTTTGCCCTATGTCTGATCTTGTTGCAGTTGTAACAAGCACCCTGAATCTTACACTGCTGAGGTGCTCTTGAATCTTGTCGTGACCCCTTCTTATTTGGTCCTTACTGCTAGTATTGCGAATCCTTTCCCCTCTGCTAGTGTCCTCCGAGTCCTACAAAATATCTCTTGCCCTTGCATTTGTCACTATGATGTCCTTCTTTAGAGGTTCCTTCTGTATTGCTCTAAAAGATCGTAGTCTTTACTCCTGCGAAATAGCGGGGTCACCTACTTCTCGTACTGAACGAAATCATCTAGAGACGAGGTAGCGGCAAAGGCTTGGTCGAAGCCCTATAAGAAACATGTAACTACGACTATGCTGGGAGTCTAAAATAAATATGAAGTATCTCAATATGAGTCAACTGAAAATAAACTAAGACACACAGACTTTACAAGATAAAATATAAAACTCTAAATGTTCAAAAAAAATATCAACTATGGTAGAGTCTCATCTACTAAAAGCATGTGATGGGGACTATGCTAGAAGTCCATCATCCCGCGGCTCTCCGGAGCTTGAGTTGCTGCCTAAAATGAATTGAAAAAAAATAAAAATAGAGACAACAAGAGCGTTAGAGTACTACAGCAAGATCATCTCCATCTGTCCTCAGGGGAAGGGTTATTAGATGTGATAAAGGCTCTATCTATTAAGCATAGTCTACCTAGATCATTTATCATGTATCTAAATGTAATTAATATTTAGAAACCTACAACACAAGATGTTGTACGTCGAGCGAAATAATCCAAACAATGAAACTCTTATGTATATATCATATGTCTCAAATTGTAGATAACTAAATATCAATACCGAACTAAGAATAATCAATCTAAATAGAATTATTAATTAAAAACTCAATACGAAACTGGTACGTCGAGCGAAATAATCCAAGCAAGGAAACCCTCGTGTATATACCATATGTCTCAAATTGCAGATAACTAAATATCAATACCGAACTAAGAATAAACAATCTAAATAGAATTAATAATTAGAAACTCACAACACGAAACTGGTAGGTCGAGTGAAATAATTCAAACAAGGAAACTCTCATGTATATACCATATGTCTCAAATTGTGAATCACTAATTATCAATTCCAAACTAGGAATAAAGAAAAGCAATACAAGAAAGTAAAGTCATCATAATATCGGACCAAAAATATCTTTCACTATCCCTTAGAAGATAATATAAACAACATATAATCTCGCATACTTACAAGAGTAAAGTACCTCGGTCATATATGACTCAACGATGAGTCATGTTCATAATGGTGTCCACAAGGACTCAGGCTATCGAATAATTATCACAATGCAAATCCTTACAAAGTTTATAATTCATCGCATTATCATGCGGGCCGGAATACTAAATTGGCATCCTAATAGTGTACACGGCTCATTAGTCTCATCATATCAACGTGCAGGATGGACTACCAAATCAAGACATACTATGTATACGACTCACAAGCCTCATCACATCTATGTGTGGGACGGAGTACTAGATCAAGCATCCTAAAACCCGACTCAAAGGCCTGTACTCAATGGCCTGTACTAGTAGCATGTATATAATGTTTAAATAATCCATATCCCAAGTGTGGTTGAAAACAATACATGTAATAATCCTCTCCAGGATATCTGTGTGTGTGCTACAATACTATTCATGTATGTTCATGGTTGTACGTGTGTCATCGTACGGCTCGAACCCCGCACTTGCGATCAAAGGATACAAAAAAAACCACTCATAAACAAAGAGAACACAAGTCGGTCAACCATCCTTAGGGCGCCGGTCGACCGAAAGCAACCGTGCACACAATGTGCACGCTCAGGATCTCACCGGTCGACCGACTAGTCATGGTCGGTCAACCAGCTAGAGAGGAAAACACAAGTTCAGCTTTTCTGATATTTTGTATTTTGTAACTTTATTTAAAAACTTATTTTTATCAACATAAGGCATATAACAAGATTATATCTTTCATAATTACTTAAAAAGAATTAACTCATCATGATATAAACACTTGAATTAAACTAATTACCGTTTAACATCCTAATTAATCAAAATTTTCTCAAATAACCTAATTTATAAATATGGTTAAGTAAATATGATAAATTCTAAATATTGAGCAGAAATAAATTCATTTAAACATGCTTACATTACTTAGGTATCATCAACCTAGGGTTTAGACCTTTTTAATTAGCAAGAAAACTCAAATAATTATTAAACTAGGATTTAAACATGATTTAAACATGATTAACAAGTTAAAATAAATTAAATACAACCCTAATGATCATGATCATCAAACTAATATAAACAGCAACTAAAACTATAGATTTTCACATTAGTTTAAATATTAACATCATAAACTAAGATTTTAAAACATCGGGTTAAGCTTAAACATGAGATTCATAAATTAAACATATTAAATCTTAAATTAACTACAGGAAAAGGTTTGGAGGAAGATGATATTGCCTCAAACGTTGTCTTGAACTTCTGAACACGTGCGTGCAAGATCCCTCTTTACCAAAGTCGTAAAATCACGTCTTCCTCTCGACAAACGCCTCAATAACTCTCCTAAATCTCACAAATTATGATTAGGGTTTAAGAGAGAGATAAAGGGGCTTCTAGGGTCTGAAATATTGATGAAAAGATGTGTTTTTCGTGTGTAAACGTGTGTATATATATAACTGTAAACCCGAATCAAAACAGCCCAAACCTGAAACAGGAAACCTAGTCGGACCGGGAAAATAGTCTTTGGTATTTTGACTGTAACTTTCACGTACGACCTCAGAATTAGGTGATTTTAAGATGTGTTGGATATCTATTGAAGATACCTACAACTTTTATCTTTTTAGTTTTTCCAGATTCGAACTGTATCGGTGTGTAATGCAGATATACCTTTAACTGTTTATTTTTCTAGATTTCTTCTTTGTGCATGTTTAACCTTTGTATACTCTCGTATATACTCTTAATTGATCTCAAATCAATTATAAGCATAATCATTCATCCATAAATGATATTCATTATAATTAGAGCTCATTATCAATATAGTTCACACTACTTTTCAAAATTCACGGGGTTTTAGATGTAGTGCCCAACCTATGGAGGAATTCTATGTTCTTAGTGCTTTCCCAGGGTAACCCAAGGCACACTTGCCATTCAGTCGACTCCTGCATTTGTTGTTGTACCATAAGAGTGGACCTCAGTAGGGTGATCAGATCTAGGAGTCCACATTAAGACCTAGGCACCCATCCTCCAGGTTGTTATTTTGCTGTTTTGCCATCAGGGGAGCCCTCAGTAAGGCGATAAGTCCTAGGTGTCCACACTAAGACTTAGGCATCCAATCTCCTGGTTGTCATTTTGCTTTTTTACTATCAGGACGGCCCTCAGTAGGGCGATAAGACCTAAGCATCCACATTAAGACCTAGGCACCAAATCTTTGAGTTGTCATTTTACAGTGTTACCATTAGGGCGGCCCTCGGTAGGATGATAAGACATAGTCGTTCACATTAAGATCTAGGTACCCAACCTCCGGGTTGTTATTTTGCCATTTTACCATCAGGGCCGCCCTCAGTAGGGCGATAAGAGCTAGGTGTCCACATTAAGACCTAGGCACAACCTCCAGGTTGTCACTTTGCCGAAAAGACCTAGGCGCTCTTACTGAGCCCTAAGCACTTTACCTTGCAGGTCTTCTTTGACAAAAAGACCCAGATATCATGCTAATAAAAGGCGTAAAATGAGCCACTCGTCTCGATCACTTCAACACTCGGGCCTTAACAACATGACTGACTCATAACAATCAGCACTCGTTCTCTCAATCAGAACAAAGCTACAAGCTAACATAGCAAAAACAAGGAACATGGCAAGTTCCAGAGTAAGAGTAAAGTTCAAATCTTTATTCTAAGTTTTAAAGTTTTTTATAAATAAATTTTATTAAATTATCCATGTCAATATTTGCAATAAGGCATATCGATATCTACAAAAAGAAAAGCAAAAGATACAATCCCTCAGATCTCTCGACCGGATCCAAGAGTAGGGCTTTGGAGGTCCTCTGCAGGAGTGGCAGGGGCAGGAGCAGCCGAAGAAGAAGCGGGAGGGTCCTCTCCAAGGTCATCCCCCAACTTGTCATCGTCATCCTCCAACCCCAGTTCTAACCCCCCTCCACTCAACTCGCACTGCTTTAGGATGTCGAGGCAGTGAGAGACTCGGGGTGGATAAAGGTGGTTAGGCGCAGGATGAGAGCAAGGGGCGCAGGGAGGCCAAGTAGTCGACACCAACCTTGCAAGTCAAGGTCACCTTAGTTTTACCCAAGGGACATTGGCGCCAGTCGTCGACCACTTTCACCCTATACTACTCCAAGTCTAGGCGAGCGAGTCAATCCTCCAGGTCCTTAACAATTGTCATTAACGCCTGATGAGTCGACCGCTCCTCCTTAAGGTCTCGCCTCAGTTGCTCAACCGAAAGACGACTCGATCAAGCATCCTCTTCTATCGTCGCCTTAAGGCACCTACAAATACTCTTTTAAAATAATAATTAAATATTTTAAAATACTAGAAAATTATTCTAACTAATATCAAAATTTCACGGTTATTACAGCAATGGAAGGGTTCACATACCCTCTTTCGAAGAAAGAAGGAGGGAGATCAACCTCCTTTGTTGCATCACTAATATCAGGCTCGACACCCTCAGCCTAATCCTTAGTTCTGGTGTCATCTTCACTTTCTTCCTCGGAGGTCTCCATTTCATCAGTTTGAAATTCCTCTTCACTGGCATCTGAACGAATTGGTTGTTTTCCTCTTCTTGAAGACTAAGCATATTCTTTTCCTTTTCGCGAAAGCATGGTTTCGCGAACAAATTCTGTAGCATGTTTAGATGCAGCCTCTGCTTCAAACTTCGAGATCATTTTCTTCCTGGTGATGACGTTGGTAGCTATAAGTCATTTACAATATAAGAACGTCATCTGTAAGGGAGGCACCGCTAATGGAAGGTTGAATTGAGCATTGGTACAACCAACAATGCTCCAAAACCAGGCTCTTGCCCCATCTATAAGTCCACCCTGAACTCTAAGTTGACGGTTTGGATTGCTGATATATAGTTGATCATAGCCGAATTGATGAGCAAACCGACATGGAAAATAAGGCTCAATACGGCAGATATCCTTCACCCTGAATACCAGATAACCAGGACAGATATTCATCAACCATCTAAAGTAGCTGACGTCTAAAACCATACGGTCCTGTCTTGGTTCTTCAGCATCCAACAGAGTCTCATTATAAGTCCTTGAGAATTGAGGGAAGCAAGAGAAAAACTCCCAACATTTGTGGACTTTAAATTATCTAGATACTTTCGGCCACTAACGTCCAACCCACTTACAACCCTCAAGAATCAGCAACAGAGGGAGGCTTGGATCCACCGTCTCAAGAGCCGACATAAAATCTGGCCGATGAAGCACCAACCAGGTCATCAAATAAGTGTACGGCAACTCCAGCTTCGGTATGGGGATCTCGGCGGAGGGCTTCTTCCCCTCTTGGGTAAATGTAAAAGCCAGTTATCGTAGTCCACTGTGAATATCAGCTACCATGGTTGGGAGCAAGGACAATATACGACCCGTGGCTAATTGCGTTGCCAGATATAACACTTTAATCGGCATTGCATCAGAGGGTTGGTGGGGCACGACACACTTCTTCAGCCATATGGCCAGAAATCCGGCCAGTAGAGTAGTTGGATTGATCTTAGCACCAGCCTGCTATAAATAAGAACGGAACTTGGTGCCGTGAGGAAAGCCGTCTTCTGAACGGAAAGTGTAGGATTATGCATTCGTCTTCTCCAATAATCAGTTAATCTCATCCGGAGTTAAGGGAGATAGTTCACACACGGTGTTTGAACGACTCTCAAGATTCTTAAACAAATAATCTACGAACTGTTTCAAGCTAATTTGGGGGGATTTCTTTTTAGCTTTGGTCTCCATCTGGCCATAGCTATATGGTAATGACATGTCAATTCCCATAAGGTATCATAGGTCGCAGCCGACCGAGCCTTAGTCCTGTTCAATTGACTAACCGTTGGGAAGAATTCTTGGTACGGAACGTCACCTATAGGCAATCCCGATACCTTCATCATTTCATGTAACAGCAACCCCAACTCCCCGTTCTTGGTAAAAAAATGTTGGTGTTCAGATTATAAATCTCGAACAAGACAAAGAAATGGTCAACACTGATGTGTAGACCATACATGCTGGTGCGGAAAGGTACTGATAACCCTAGTTCCGCCAATTCACGCCCCCAACAGTTCAATACATATCGAATCATTCTCATCCACCACTTATCTCCAAAATAGTAAACCCACCCATAGCATCTGAATTTCTTAATGGGGAGTTCTCTTCCCAACACAGCCAACCAATTCCTTATAGTGCTTGCCTTCGCCGCTATCTCATACTGGGGCAGGTTATCCCGACCTAAAATACCCGGATGAAGTCCTCATACAGAAGCTCTGTCGTTAGAACCCGGGGTGGAAGCATCTCTGTCGATAAAACCACAGTGGATATGTCCGTGGTCTTCCGTCAGTCTCCAAAACATTTCCCGACCGACGGCCAGATTTCTGAACTTCAAAAGGGAATGATCTAGATGAATCCAGGGTAGATACAAAAATGTCAACCCACTCCTATGCAACCACTGTGAAGACCTGCAGAAAATAACCTCTGGTACTTCACAGAGTCACCAAACAAGAAATCTAGCTTCCTCACACATTGATTTGAGTTCTGTTCTGGAATTAAAGCTGCATCCGTGATCAACCATCGCAGAACACAATAGTCACCTCGTCGCAGAATCTCCATCATTTCCTCATTATAATCTGAGTTGAACTGAGGAGCTGACTCGACTAGCAGGATCCCCTCATAGCAAGAATGGGTGGCGCTACTTTGACCCGTAACCTCCCTAACAGGGAAGATTATAGAAGGGAAATTGACTGAAAATGAAGGAATACACATGAATTGTGTAAGAATGGCCCCAAAATTATAAAGAAGGCGATTTATCTTATTCCATAAGATAGAATCACCATGTCATAACAGGTGTGACGATTTCTATTTGCCGCACGTATAAAAGGGATATGCGTTACTATGCACAAACATTATAACGGCATATAGGAGCCTTTTAAGAAAAACGTGGGGTAATATGGAATCACCCCTGTAGTCAGACATCCATCTCGCTCGGAGATTCCCTGCTGGAAGTGGCTGACCTCCCCCTTCATCTAGGTCACCTCGCCTTAGAGCTTCTCAATAGAAGCGCTTGCTTGGCGCCATGGGATTAGGGGTGGGACCCTCTAAGGAGCTTTTCCATTGCATCCACCTCCTGGTGCTAGCGGGCCTCAATGTTGTTCAGCTCGAAATCCAAAATCTAGTACATTGTGATGTATTATATCATGGACAACTAGAAGATATCATGGAGATATTCTATGCTTATGTTACTAAAGACATATGTAGTTACCTAATTTAACAGCAATGCCTCAGTTTCGGTCACAGATGTGGATTGGTGATATAATTTGAAGCATCGGTGATGGATTACCTTGTCACAAGCTATTTTTTACTAGTGAAGAAAGAAAATTTCAATGCCGGGGGAAGGCCTCCTTGGTTTCAGCGTGATTTTGCTCGTTATATCCTCAGAGATAAGTTTGAACTTAATTATAATTAGATGAGTGACTTTGGAGTCTCGCATCAAGTTAACATTTTCTGTGGTCGGGTTAGGGTTATAAGAAAGGTTGATGTCTAAAGTTTTATTGTATAATTGTATTGCTAGTCCTAAAGTCTGTCATATTTAATAACCCTAACCTAATCTTAATCCTAACTCTAATCCTAACCTTAACCAACATTCAAAAAGAAACTTGTCGTCAACAAAAGACGAATGGTGGTAACATGGCGTTTGATTACAATCGATAATTTTATAGCGTCCAATATTGATAGACATATTTTAGAATTACCTGTATAGTTACACAATGACAATAAGGGTACCGTAATATAACTCGTACATTTTGGGTTACTAGTTTTTACACACGTGCAATGCACCTGATTTAATACCATGATTAAGTATTTTTGACAGTTTGTGCTCTCATTTTTTTCTTTAAACTCTTACATCCCGATTATTTTTTTATATTTGTTTAAATGTGATACACCCAATTTAAATTTTTATGTTGATATTTGAATTGACAAAAAACAAATATAATTTAAAAATAATTTGAATATTCATATTATTTTTGGCAGATATGAAACTAAGATTTATTTGAGAAAGTATAGCATTGCAAAGTGAAAAATATTAAAATAGTGTTATACAAGGAAGACTAAGATTTATTTGAGAAAGTATAGCATTGCAAAGTGAAAAATATTAAAATAGTGTTATACAAGGAAGATGAATGTTTAAAACCAATATGACAAAATGATTGATTTAAAGTATGTTAAAACGATACAAAAGAGAATATGAAGTTTATTCCTAATCATTGATAGACTTCATAAAAAAATATAAATTAAAGATTAATGCTAACTCTAGTATACTTTTATATGATAAAAACATCCACATAAGAATATAAAAGTACTGAAAAAAATTCATGAAACTCCCTTCTAAAGATTCCTAATTTCACTCAAAATAATTAAACTATTCTATAAAATATTCATAAAATATTGTTTTTATTTCTTCTATTTTATTTTTTATTGAGTTAAGATCAATCCTTCTTCAGGTTTATCATTTATCATTTCTCGGACAATTCTAGAGTATTGTCTTCATCATCTACATCAATTGTGACATCAGGCTAATTTTGTATTTTTTATGCTATTATCTTTCCTAGGCTCGTTAATTTTTTATCATCTCATTTAACTTTACAAAGAAGTCAAATGTACTTATGATGTTCAACACAAACTGCTCAAAATATAGACTTTGATTTTTTTTTCTATTTCAATGAGAATAAATATTAATTTCATATATATAAAATTCTTTGTGTTCCTAATTTATTACTTAAATAAATTAGAAGCTATCTCTTTATTTTCCTCTAAAATGAATTCTTCTGATGTGCATCCAATAAGAATTTCTGTTATTTCAATAATATTACCTTTGCTCTATCCTTATCATTTTTCATAAAGATCTAAAATAAATACCTGCATTATTCATTACTAATTTCTCTTAGATTATAATATTAATATTTAATTTGAAGAACACAGTATGGAATTTATGAATACTTACTAATTTTTCTTATGTCTTCCATGGAGATTTTTTCTTTGATTAGGATAAAGTTATTAAATTATTTTTTAATGTAACTCATTCAGTGCTTCATTAATAGATATGTCTTATGTTAATGCCAATTCAAGTGATTCATTGACGTTTTCTGAATTTTAGATTTATTTCCATCACTTTCCCATTTGCAATGGAAATAACTCAATTCTTTTAAAGTTATCTCTAAATATTCTAATAGTTTCTCCATATGTAATTCCTTGTATTCTTTTACCCTATAAATATTATTAACGTCAAAGATTAAAGTTTCTAAATTAAAATCAATTAATGCTAAGGTATAATATTATAGTGTTTTATCATTTCTATGGATTTAAACATCTATCAATTAATGTTACGAATGTATTTTGGCTACCCCAACTTATTACTAAAATTATATGAAATTACTTTAATTTATATAGTGCCGATAATTTTTAATCTATAATATTTTTAAAAATTTTATCCATTAACCGGATGTTTTTAATCAATTCTTATTGTTTTTGTTTACCAGTATCAACTTAGACTATTCTTAGATGTTGAAAATGGATAGTAAATCCCTAAATTAGAAATTTTAATATATATATATATGAAAAATACCAAACAATTACACTTTTCTTTGCCAAGTTTTAAAATTTTAGCCCATTTTTGTGGTTTTGAACTTTGAGGGTGTGATTTATAATTTTTAAAATTTTGAAAGAGTTTTTAAAAAAATTTACTTTTAAGTTTGGTAGTTGTAAATTCTATGTTTCATGTGTTGGTGGTAATTTTTTAAATGTTAGTATATTTCTTGTAACTCTAAAATTTTAAGGGTGTCTTTTAACATTATTAAAACTATAGATTAATTTTGAAAAATATTAAATTTCAGCGGTCTACCAATCGACGAATTTGATGTGTGCTAGTTAAAATTTTTGAAAATTTAGAGTTTTTTTTACGATTTTTAAATTTTGAATGAGTTTTTTAAAAATTTTGAGGTTAATTTTGGCAAATTTTAATTTTTAGGTGTCTAAGGGTAATATCTTGAATTCATCTTATTTTATTTATAAATTTTAAAATTTTAGGGTGGCTTTTAATAATTTAAACTTTTGAAGGTGTTTCTATAATTTTTGAGATATTGAGGGTGTTAATTAAAAATTTTAAATTTAAATGTCAAAAATTTTAGGTGTATCATGGTAATTTCTTGAATTCATCTGTGTTGTTTGTAAGTTTTAAAATTTTAGAATTTTAATGTGCTTGTCTGTAATTTAAACTTTTGAGGATGTTTCTATAATTTTTAAGACATTGAGGTGTTAACTGTAAATTTTAAATTCTTTGCAAACTGATGTTAATTTTTTAATTTCATGTTTTTTATTTTAAGTTTTGAGACATTTGGATGAGTTTTATAATTTTGAACTTTTCAGGGTCTTTTCTGCAATTTTAAAATTTTTTATGGTTTTTTTGCAATACTTCATGTATTATAATATGTTATCTACTTGTAATTTCTTTATCTTAACAAACTAATATCATTTTTATGTTTTATATATTTTATTAATATTAGTTTTTTTTAAATTGTTAAGCTAAACATGGTTCACATAGGATTAGGATAAGATATGATTATGATTAGGATAGATTAAGATATAAATAAAATATTTAAAATAGTGAAGGGTAATATTGACCATTAAAAATTAGAATTTGATTATAGATAAGGTAGTTCAAACTATAAATGGATATATTTGTCTTAAAAAGATTTTCCGTACTCGTGTTTTTAAAGGGAGTATGAAAACAATATTTTAATGTTCTTATATAATTATTTCTTGGGAAAATTATGTCAGGCCCTAAAAGCAACATCTTCATGTGTTGCAACCTCTTAACTTTTCGCCCATGTAGTTCAGCCCAAAGAAGTTTGACATCTTATGCTACAACCATCTTTTAGCAACTATTACCTACCAAGTAAGCATTGAGAGAGGATAAAAAGTACAAAACCCCAAAATGCCCTTATCTACTCTATTTTTTTCATGTTAGGTCTATTTAGAGTTCATGTTAGGTCTAATTTCAGTTCAATTTAATTTATATTAAGTCCAATTTAATGTTAAGTCTAATTTCACGTTAAGTCCAATTTAAGTCTAATTTTATGTTAAGTCCAATTTAATTCATATTAAGTCTAATTTAATTTTTTTAAGTCTAATTTAAATCATGTTATGTCTAGTTCAACTTGTTTTAAGTTTAATTTAATTAGACTTAACATGAGTTAAATTAGACTTAAAAGGAATTTAACATGATTAAAGTTAGACTTAAAATTTCGTGTTAGGTGTAATAAAAGTTCGTGTTAAGTCTAATTCATGTTAGGTCAAATAAAAATTCGTGTTAAGTCTAATTTCATGTTAGGTCTAATAAAAGTTCGTGTTAGTTCTAATAAAAGTTTGTGTTAGTTCTATTTCGTGTCCGTGTTAGTTCTAACTCATGTTAGGTCTAATTGGTATTCATGTTATTTCTATTCCGTGTTCGTGTTAGTTCTAACCCAGTTCGTGTTAGTTCTAATTCATGAATTAGAACTAATACGAACTGTGTTAGTTCTAACTCAGTTCGTGTTAATTCTAATTGATAAATAAGAACTAACACGAACTATGTTAGTTCTAACTCAGTTCGTGTTAGTTCTAAGTCAGTTCGTGTTAGTTCTAATTCATGAATTAGAACTAGCACGAACTGAGTTAGAACTAACATAGTTCGTATTTGTTCTAAATCAAGAATTAGAACTAACACGAACTAAGTTAGAACTAATACGAACTGAGTTAGAATTAACACATTTCGTATTAGTTCTAATTCATGAATTAGAATTAACACGAACTGAGTTAGAACTAACACGGTTTGTTTTAGTTCTAATTTATTTCTAATTCATGAATTAAAACTAACACGAACTGAGTTAGAATTAACACGAACACGAAATATAACTAACATGAATAACAATTAGACCTAACATGAGTTAAAACTAATACGAACACGAAATAGAACTAACACGAACTTTATTAGAACTAACACGAACTTTTATTAGACCTAACATGAAATTAGACTTAACACGAATTTTTATTAGACCTAACACAAAATTTTAAATCTAATTTCAATCATATTAAATTCCTTTTATGTCTAATTTAAACCATGTTAAGTCTAATTCAAATTTTAAAAAGCCTAATTTCATGTTAAGTCCAATTAAATTAGACTTAAAACAAGTTGAATTAGACATAACATGATTTAAATTAGACTTAAAAAGAATTAATTAGACTTAATATGAATTAAATTGGGCTTAACATGAAATTAGATTTAAATTGGACTTAACATGAAATTAGACTTAACATTAAATTGGACTTAATATAAATTAAATTGAGCTAAAATTAGACCTAACATGAACTCTAAATAGATCTAACACGAATTCTAAATAGACCTAACACGAACTCTAAATAGACCTAACATGAAAAAAATAGAGTAAATAATGACATTTTGGTAATTTTTTTTTACTTTTTTCATCTCTCTATGTTTAGTTGGCAGGTAATAATTGCTAAAAATGACTGCAATACAAGCTGTCACGATTTTTGGGGCTGAACCACGTGAAAAAAAAATGAAAAGACTGTCTTATATGAAGATGTTGTTTTTGGGGCCTTGACACAGTTTCCCCTTGTTTCTTATCAATTTCCAATTTGAGAAATGAGTAACTAATAAGTTCCCTTTTCTGAGCTAGGAAGGCTCAGATCCTCCGGATAAATCTAGTTACTATTCCCCGCACTCCGCACCGAAAGGACGACGTTATAATGCATGGACATTAACTTGTCTCTTATGAACAAGTTAATCATCTACAATCGATCCCTTTAATTGGCTCCTACGCATCCAATTCCAAAAAACTAAACATTGTCCACCTGTCCAACGCCACGTAGACTGTAAAACTCCAACCCGGAAGCAGCAGACCACTCAACAGCTATAATTTACTCCCCTATAGAATTTGGAAATGCCCGCATCAAAGTTAAAAAGCGCAGTTTAGAAACACGCTCCATGGTAGCATGGCTAGCATGCGCATCTTAAGCAGCGAAGGTTGCGAAACCAGCGGCTCACTCACACCTCGTACGCCGCTTCTGTCGCTATCCTGCACCTGATCCGCTGTCCCCCTTGAACAGCAAACGCTCCCCTAGGTTTTCTTTCCGCCTTAAAGCCCAAATCTATTGTATTTACATATTGGACTGTTGTGTCTGAATGTTGCTAACTCAGCCATATACTTTATATTACATTGTACATCTATACTCTTCTTAGACACCGTTTAAATACACATGGTAATATCTAAAATATGCAGATTATACGTAGGCAAAAAAATAAAAAAACTAATTTTGTGTAAAAGGGCGTCTTTGCCTTGTTTAATGTGAGTGATAAGCGAAACCGTAAATAAATAAATTAGTACTAATTTGCAATTACTGGAGTTTAGAGGGAATTTAGTAAAAAAACGTACAACAACATAATAACCATTATATTAGATCAGTAATATAAAAATTCTAGCGGGGATACCAGCATAGGCCACGCGTCCTCCCAGCGGACATCCACTCCACGCGCATGCCTGACACCGCATCGCATCTACCTGCCGACGTGTCCATGCCTCCTCAAGCCCATCCTTTAAATCTCCACCCTCCATGCCCAAACACCCCAACCGTACACAACGGCGGATCACACTCCAGCAGCACATCCACCGCCCTTACCGCAGCTAACTCTAGTTAGGCTAACCGGGGTCAGCCCTCAGCCTTTATATTTACCCCCACCTACTCTTCTTCTTGCTCGCTCCGTGAGGCCCCGAGAAGGGAAAATAAAATAACAATAAACTGAACGTGAAAATAAAATAATGAGAAACTGGCGGGCCCAAAAAGATAGGATATAAAAATGATGATGCATCAGAAGCCGACGCGTCTACATCCGCTCCCTGGTCCTCCCTCTATCGACGACGCGAGCCCCCCAATCGCCGGGCGCGTTCCTACACCCGCTACGAGGGTCCGACGACCGGCGCGATCTCTCCCGACTCCGCCGTCGACGCCTACTCTTGCGACGAGTTCGCATGTACGAGTTCAAGATCCGGCCGCCTGCGCCGCGGACCGTCCACGACTGGACGCGAGACGAGTGCGCCCTACGCGCACCCCGGCGAGAGGCCAGTGCGCCGCGGAATCGAAGGAAAGTTCACTAACTCCGGCGTCGCCGTGCCCCGAGTTCCGGAAGGGCGAGCTGCGAAAGCCGGCGCGACACGTGGCGTACATGGCGCCACGGTTGTTTCGACGTGCTGCCCTCCATCCGGCGAGGTACCACGGCCAGCCTTGCAAAGGACGGGACGGCCTGCCGCCGCCGGGTTTTGCGCTTTCTTCGCTCACCCACTCGCGAGACAGCTTAGGTCTTGCCCGCAAGAGCCCGAAGACTCGCTGGAGAGCTACGGATGGTGCCCGGAGGCAGCAGCAGCGCAGCAGGTGCCTTGTTCGCGACTCTCCCGCCTGAAGTCGCCGCCATGTCGCTCCGGTGCGGCGGGCGGCGACGGCGCAGGAGGATCGTCTTGGCCGGCTGAAGCGATTGCTGGCTTTTCGCTGAGGAAGCTGGGCAGCTAGAGAAGGCGAGCGTCGTTTCCCGCCGGTGGGGTGCGGATTCGCCGAGGGCCCGTCCGCCTCCGCTCGCTGCCGCCCGGGGACCGGCATGGTTAGGGGCGTTCTGTAGCCTGCCGGCGGACGCCGACTAGTGGTCTTGGAGGGTTTGAGACGGGGCTCACGGGGACGAGGAGGGGGGCATGTCGAGAGGGTGGAGAGCGGGAGGGCCTCTCAGGGCGAAAAGATGTTACGAGAGGCTGAGCAAGGAGAGCTGCCATGGAGAAGCCGGCTCCGGTCGGCTCGGGACCCGGCCCGACGTCGGCTGGTGTGTCCGAGGCTCGTGAAGTGAATGGCCGCATTGGTCTCTGTTTTTGCCAAGAGTACTGGTGAAGTTAATTTTTGTTGGTCCGCGGAGGAAAGAGGGCGGTGGTGTGTAAATACACGAAGATGATCGATCAATGACGGTTACATTTTGGGTTGATCTTGGATGTAGAAGGAAGTAAGATGTCATTAATGGTTCTTTTTGTGTACAGATGATGATGATGGTGGTGGTGGATTTTAAGGGCCGCTGAAGATTGGTAGCGCTCTGCTATTATCAAAAATTTCTGATTCTATATGATCATGCTATGTTTATGTCCGGGTTTTTTTTTCTTTTTCTTTTTCTTTTTCTGGGTCTTTGTTAAGAAATTTAATATTGTTATGTAAGCTGTAATTATGTGAAAGCCTCTGGGCTCACTTGCAAGATATTGTAATGTATATTTATATATCTACTGATTTCTATTCAACTATCGTGATGTGTCCCTGTCCTTGCATCTGTTTGTCATTTTGTGATTTTTTTGACGGGATTGTTTGGATAACGCAATTTTAATTTTGCGGAGTCATGTTGGTGGTTGCGAGCGCTGCCATGGTGATTTCGTGCCAGGACCGGGGTGAGGGTGAACAGTAGGGCGGCATGGAGGAAAGATGTTTTCTTATTTATTGCCTGTACTGTTGAAAAAGACAAATAACAGCATTAATATGGGGATTATTAGTGAATTTAAATGGGTTTACTGGTGAAAACTTGACGTCTGTAGGCTCGCTTTTTCTTTAGATGCTTTTTATGGATAATGGAGATTAGGAAATATAGCCGGTAGCTTCTTTTGTGGAAGGTCTTTTCCTTTGCACAAAGGGGAGGGTGCGTCCCTGAGATGCAAAAAGCATGAATTTTTTTGTATCGTGCTTGTGTATAGTATTTTATTTTCGGATATTATTATTTTAACGGAGTTCATATTTATCCACAGTGTCACATCATTGTCACGTGAGAAAAATCTAATGCAAGGTCAGGGAGTAATGTTCATGGGACCCACGTGATCGGCCCCGGGGGTATGTT